>NW_027203381.1:39310000-40027292 GCF_024711535.1 Dipodomys merriami | reverse complement strand
CTAACAAATTAGTCCAGACTCCATTTGGATGGAATTAAGGGCCTGTCTGCCTACAGGAGAAAGGGTATTAATGGAGGTGGGGTGGGGTGGGAGCAGGGGTGGAGACGGGAAGGTGGCGTTTGAGTCTGGGTGACCCACTGCTGGCATTTTATGGAGGACTAGCTGACACTTTACAGATTAGGTGTAGTGTTCAGGGAATTTGGCATTTCTGCCACAAGGCTGTGGCTGCCTTGCTAACTGCTTTCTTTCTCTCTGCTGGTAAAAGTGCAGGAGAAAAGGGTTAAATAAATGTTTGTGATATGATAAGGTGCTTGTTTATTTAAGGAATGACAGATTATTGGCTCCAAAGGCAGTCCTGAAAAATAGTACAAAGGAACTGGCTCTCCCTTCTTGGATGATGTGATTTCCTCTCAAGATTCTGCTCTTTCCTAAGAACAATTTGCTCTGGGAATTAAGGAAGGATGATTTCCCTGCAGTCATAGACCGACGGGGTTGGCGCTGAGGATTAGAGCCCTCAAGGCTGGCTGGGAATGGAGAAGGGCTGATCCTGGGGAATGCTTTTCCTCTCTGCCCTCATGCTGGCCTAGCATTGAGTTCAGGTTCTGAGCAGTACCCTTAAGCCCTACTCAGCCCCTCCCCCCCCCCCCCCCCCCCCCCCCCGCAAGGGATGTTACAAGATGGACAGGTACCCTCTGCTACTCCTCAGAGCATGGGAAAAGGATTTCTTTGCTCAGGAAATCCTGCTGTTAGTTTTCCTCTGGTCACAAGCGGTGTGCATCCCACGGTGGATGGGAGGACCTTGCCGACACTTGTACTTGGCGCTTGTGGGTTTCATATACCACTCCCACCTGGAGCTTTTTCCTCTTGGGCTCTAATGATTTTATGATAGACCCTGGAAGAGAATCCAGTTTCTCCAGCAGTGAGGCATTCACCTGTAGTTTATGGGAGAAAACTACCTGGCTGCCAATGTTGAAAATCACAGAGAGGCCTGGCCTAGGAGGTCCAGAGGCCAGCCTCCGGGGCCATAATACATTGCTGGGTACTGTGAGCTGTTCAGTCCACATCCTGCTGCCATATGCTGCTCTGAGTCAGCTCCTACCTGCAGAGCAAGGATTCAGAGCCCAGCTTGCTTCCACCTGCACACTTCTAGCCCCCGTGACTCTTCTGGCACACCACAGGGGTGACTGCATACTTGCTGAGTACAAGGGATCACACAAGATGTTTGGTGTAGTTCTCATTTAAAAAGAACTCGGTGCCAAAACCAAACCAAAGAGAAATAAAGCTGTGATTTCACTGCTGTTTTGTCCAGGGATCTTGGGAACTACTGTGTGATTTTCACAATAGGCCTCCTGCCTTATCAGCCCAATGGGCTCATTTGTAAGGCACCAGCCTGGGGAACCCGGTGCCCTTCAGACACGATGACTAAGGCTGGAGCTGACGTTATCAAATATCCATGTTCGGGCTATTTTTATGACTGCATTCAGTACTAAAAGGGCTTGTTGAGTGTACACAGCCATGTGCTCATTCTTAACTGCGCAAGATAAGATCCTTGTCCCCAGGAGCTTACTGCCTGACTTTTGCAAAAACCAGATGGCAGAAAATGGTTTCCCTCTGCCCATCAGCAGTGATTGAGGGGGTGGAGAGGAGAAGGGTGCAGTCAATTCATAAGTCTCCCAGGGTGAGACCTCTGCTTTGGCATTTTTCCTATGTGATGTTTTAATCGTGGACGGTGTCTCTCCACATCATCAACTCCCCCATACACGGCCTCTCCAGGAAGTTCTAAGAATTCGAGCTAATTTGAATATCACCTCAACGAATGCACTCTTAGGTCATCCAGATGTCTCCCACCATACTTAGTCACTAACAATATGCACATACGCATTCACACATCACAGATTCTAAAGTTAGCCAGCAATGACTTGGACAGTCAGTGGGGACACAGGGAAGTGTCAATTGTGCCCATGCTCAGTGGTCATATCTGAATCCTATGCTGTGAGTTGGATCAAGAAGCAGGATCCCAGATGCCTGGCATGTGACTAGAGCCTTGGGGCAGTAGACACAGGGCCCCTCAGTCCACATGTCAGTACCACTGTCTTCCAACAAGCCTCCCTGCACACAAGTCCAGCAAGTGACTGACCTCGTGCTTCAGGAGCGATTCCCCTAACTTTTCAAGTACAACTACATAAGTTTTCTTGATGAGAGAACATCTGCTTTTTAATGACAATGTGAGAATCATCTATATCAAAGGGGCAGTTAAATCCTAGGAGTGAGGCAAGTGTGTATTGGGCAGCTGATTTGTCTTCATTTAGTTTTCCCAAATCGTCTCTGAGAGTGGGAATTGAGTGGAAGTAGCAGATATAGGAGTAGTCCCAAGGACACGAGCCAGGGAGCACTAGGGTGTGTTGGGAGAGAGTTGCAACTGTGAGGAGCTGGACATATCTGGGAGGTGATGGAGGACGCTGACAGAAGAGCAAAGAAACTGGAATGTAGATCCATCAACTCCTCTTTGCCAATGGCTAAGGGTTATTCCAGGGACTCTCAGCCATGCCCAACAGACTCCCTTAACCAGAAAATGCCCCAGGTAGAGAACTGCACACACTTGAGGGTGTGCAAGTCAATGATGGTAGCCAAGAATGCCCTGGCCAGAACCTGACAGGGTCTGCCATAGGCTTCTTAACATCCCGATCTCCTGCCTCCCTCTGTTCCTTCTTTCCTTTTAAAAAGGTGCTTCTGCAAGAGGACTTGGAGGTATGTCTAAATTTTCCTAGTGAATGGAGCCAATATAGCAAGTCTAAAGGAGGGACATAATATAAATGAGAAGAGAATGAAGCAAAGCATCTAGCTTGTCTGCATTCCATGTGGCCAATCTCCTCTCTGGGCTCTAGTTGCACACAGAAGGCACCCCTACCCACAAACTGAGCTGGTCTTTCACTTTTTTTTTTTTTTGTCTGTCATGGGGCTTGAACTCTGGGCTTGGGCGCTGTCCCTTAGCTCTTCAGCTCAAGGCTAGCACTCTACCACTTGGGCCACAGCGCCACTTCCGGTTTTCTGGTGTTGGCTTTGAACCCTGATCCTCCGGTCTCAGCCTCCTGAGTAGCTAGGATTACAGGCATGAGCCACTGGCACCAGGCAGCTATCACTTTGTAATGTCTGCATACTTATAACTGATTTGCTTCATACCAGGGCTATTGACTCATTCTATACTTCTCTCTAGCAAAAAGGCTTTGATGGCTTTCCCTCTCTCCCTCTCCCCCTCCCCCTCCCTCTCCCTCCCTCTCCCTCTCTCTCCCTCCCTCTCCCTCCCTCTCCCTCCCTCTCCCTCCCTCTCCCTCCCTCTCCCTCCCTCTCTCTCCCTCTCTCTCTCCCTCTCTCCCTCTCTCTCTCTCTCTCCCTCTCCCTCTCCCTCTCCCTCTCTCTCTCCCTCTCTCCCTCTCTCTCTCCCTCTCCCTCTCCCTCTCCCTCTCTCTCTCTCTCTCCCTCCCTCTCTCTCTCTCTTTCTCTCTCTCTCTCTCCCCCCCCTCTCTCTCTCTCTCTCTCTGTGAGTGCCAGTCCTGGGGCTTGAAGTCAGGGCATGAGCACTGCTCCTGAGCATTTTTGCTCAAGGCTACCACTTTACCACTTGAGCTACAGCTCCACTTCCAATTCTTGTTTTCTTTTTCTTTTTGTAGTTAATTGGAGATAAGTGTCATGGACTTTCCTGCCTGAGCTGGCTTCAAACTGTAGTGCTCATGCCTCAGCCCCTGTGTAGCTAGGATTATACACATGAGCCACACTGGTGCTCAGCTTCCATCAAAATGTTTTAAAAATGTAGCATTTACCAAAGAAGCCCTTGAAGTTCCCTTGGACCTTTGCTGACTGAATCTCAGAGAACAACTTAAGCCCAGCACTAGCTCCCTGCAGTGATTTGCTCTGAAGGATTCTTCCTTCCCACGAAGAAAGAAAAGACAAGACAAGACTCAGGAGGAAGGTGGGACATGATGAAGCAGAAAGCCCAGCTACTCAGGCTAAAAACCATCCCTGAAGGCCATGATGTGGAGAATAAAGTAGCTCATTAAACATATGTTTCCATTCTTGCAAAGAGAAGAGGGAAGGTCAACATTCTTATTTACCATTCCTCAAAGATGAGGTAAAACCTGACTTCTGATGAAGCCTTTCCTCTCCCAGCCCACATGATTTTGGCTTAGAAATGACAAAAGATGTCCACTCTGCCATAAATGATTTGATGACACCATAATAATCTTCATCTCTACTTCTTTCCTTTGAGCCATGTCACTTTGCTGGTATCCCAAACCTACCTCTTCCTTGGATTGGTGCCCAAATTGGATTTCCTAGTGGCTGGTCAACATTTGGAGCTGCTCAAGACAGGGCCTGCCTGGGCTCTGTCACAGGACCCTAGAGTCTTCCTATCAAGAATGCTAGAGAGAACTCATTCCTTTGCTCCAGAGTTTTCCTCCCATGCATTGCTATTTGCATGAAAAAAATCTTTGTTATGGACAGCTGTTTTGTGCATTGCCGGATGTATAGCAGCAACTTTGGCATCTACCCACTATATGACAGTAGCATCTCTTTTAGTCATGATGATTAAAAATATCTTCTGAAAGCCAAGCACACTGGTGGCTCATGCCTGTAATCCTAGCTACTCAGGAATCCAAGACAAGAATTGCAGTTAAAAGGCAACCCTGGGGGCAGAATGTCTGTGAGATTGTATCTCCAGTGCTGAACTGGAGGTGTTGTTCAAGCAGTAGAGCACCAGCCAGAAGCAAGGTAGCCAAATGAGAACCTGAGGCCCTGAGTTCAAGCCCTGATACCAACGCACACACACACACACACACACACACACACACACACACACACACACACACACACACACACACACACACACACACACACACGCAAGTATCTCTAGATATTACCACATGTCCGCTGGGGTATAAGATCATCCCTGGCTGAGAACCACTGATCCAACCAAGCTCTTGAAAATCAGTGATATTCTGACTAAAAGGCTCTGTTTCCAGTTTCTGGCATCTCCTTGATTTGAAGACTATCACTGTTATCATTTGAATACTTGTTATATGGCCAACATTGTTTTACTTGAAATAGTTATTGAGTGAATTGAATTATCTCTTTTAGTTGGATGAGGAAATGGGGGCCAAGAAAAGCCCTCTGCCAAGGTATCCCAATGTCGCATGCCTGACAAACGGTGGGGTAAGGATTCAAACTTAGGTGTTCCGTTTTCTTAAACTTTAAATCATGTCCTCTTTCAACTATCCCTTATTCTCTCCCCGTGTTAGCTTTCTATTGCTATGACAAAATACATGAGATAAATCAAGTTAAGGATGAAAAGATTTGGCTCATGGTTTCAGTTATTTCGGTTGATGATCACTTGGCCCATTGCTTTGGAGATATGGCCAAGCAGCATGTCACAGCAAAGAACACATGGTGGAGCCCCATTGCCCACCTCATGGCAATGGGGAGTAAAGAGAAAGAGAAGAAGAGGCCAAGGTCCCAGTATCCCCCTCAAGGGCATGTCCTCAATGACTTAACTTCCTTCCACCAGTCCTTCCACGCGCCTCAAAGATTCCCAGCAAAACCTCAGGCTGGTCAAACCTTCAGCAAATAGGAATGTTCTTTATTGTTGCGCTATTCTGTGCAGACATTGACAGTCCAAACCATAATATTCTTCATAGTGAACAGACTGGATCTATCTGCTCTGCAGAGCTGACCAGAGGGAGCAATTCAGTAGAAAGACGAAAAGAAACACGTATTTGTGTAGTTTTTCACTCACCCAAATTTCATAAAAGCATTTGTTCTGTAGATTTCTGCTATGGCCTTGGGAGAAAGGGATGAGCAGATATTCCTGTGCTTCAGGAGGCAAATAGTATAATGGCAGAGATAAGCCTAAGAAGCTCCATTTTTCATTGCATATATTATGAGGCCTGTTCCCTCTCTTTCTTTGCAGTACTAGGATTTGAACTCAAGACTTTACACTTCCTGGGCAGATACTCTTACAGTTTGAGCCAGGCCTTCACCTCTTTCTTCCCTAGTCATTTTTTTTGGTCGGTTGTGGGGCCTGAACTCTGGGCCTGGGTGCTGTCCCTCAGCTCTTTAGCTCAAGGCTAGTGCTCTACCACCTGAGCCATAGCGCTACTTCTGGCTTTTTCTGCCTATGTGGTGCTGAGGAATCAAACCCAGGTCCTCATGCATGTGAGGCAAGCACTCTACCACTGAGCCACCTTCCCAGCCTCTTCCCTAGTCATTGGAGGAACTATGATTCTACGTGATGATTGTGTTATGAACAGTTCAAGTTAAACATACCATACAAAGCATGGAATAAAAGTTAAGATAAATATATTTTGTGGTGGAGTACTGAGATTTGAACCTAGGGCCTGGTGATTGCTAGACAAGACACTACACATGAGCCACATATCTAGCCCCTTTGGACTTTAGGTTATTTTTTCAGGAGTGATTTTGCCTTCCTGGGGATAGTTTTGGACCATGATCCTCCTAACTCTGCTTCATGCAAGTAGCTGTGATGTGCCTGGCAAAAAGTTAGGATATTTCTAAATGGTATTAACGAATCTAAAATTATGACACTTCACAAGAGAAGTTTGTTTTCTGTCCAGACACTAATTGGCTTTGGGAGTAAGAGTGTTCTGCTCCATACAATCCTTCAGATATCTGGGCTGAGTGGCTCTTTTATGTTCAACTCTCTGAGTCATCTTGACTACAAGTATCTCACTGGGAGATGGAAGGAGAGAAAATGGCAACACATCCTGGGAGTTTTTATGGGCCAGACCTGGGAGAAGAGTTATACTTCCAATCCCATCTCATTGGCTAGAACTCAGTCACGTGGCTTCAGGTAACGGCACAGAAGATGGGTAATGTAGTCTGGTTGTGGTGAGGATGAAGAATGTCTTTGGGTGAACAAAAGGTGGTCTTTGCTACCCAGAGAAAACCATGGCTAAAGTGGGAATATGGCCCCTCAGTAATGACACAGACTTCATATTAATGAGTAGTGCCAATATTTGAAGTCAATTTAGAGCAAATAAACACTTGAATGGTAGAGTGCCATGCAAAATTGCCTACCTAGCCCTAATGTGGTGGAAAATGCACCAGAATTGAAGGACATAAGCAATGATCACCAGCTCAAGGACCCTAGGTAAGTCACATCTGGAAACAAAGTGCTTTTCCAGTCAAATGGAGGCGTTTATTTAAAATCACAGGAGAACAGCAACAGGAACAGGAAGACCCCTCATGTGACTGCCATGCTTCATTACAAAATACTCCTATCATGAGTCAAGTACTGTTCATCTTCATAGGATACAACAGGACTGGCATGGGAAGAGATAGAAGAATGGTGCCTTTAATCCTCTTCTCATCTACTGTGTAGAAAAGGTATAGGAAATCTGTGCTTTCCAACAATACTCATGCCAGAGTAAGTAAGGATGTGTGGCACACATAGACAGGAAACAGAATTCATCTTCAGTGTGCTGGGAATTACTGACTGAAGGAGAGTAGGTAGAGAGGAGGGGTTCAGGGAGGTGGTCTAGAGAAAAGGACACTGGGCTGTACAGTGACTCCATTAACTAAAAGAAGCATGCAATTCAGAGAAGGAGAAACATACACAAGGGAGAGTGTGGCCTGAAGCTTTGGAGTTTATGTTGAGGACTGGAGGTGTAGGGAAGATAAAGGATGTCCTGACTCACACTAAGGACAAGTGTGTTATGCCAGTAAGCAACGAAGAGTCATTAGATTGTTTTTATTTTAGACTATTTTATTGTTTAGGACTAACGCAGAAAGTTTGGGATAAATGGTTCTTCACTATTGTATTAAAGCAGTTCTAGAATTATCTCCTGAGAAAATTAACCTTCCTCCTTCGTAAACTGTAAAAATGAGCACATGTGCATTGTACAAACCAGTGGAGGTATACAAAAGCATTGCTGATAAGAAAACAATTACAAAGCAGTGCATTGCTAAAGTGATTACTAAACAGGTCAGAATACGTTCTTCCAGTCTTTTGTATATCCATATTTTAAAATTGCTGAGATTCCAAAGTATTCAGTACTTAAAAAATAAACAAAACGATTTTGACTGGAAAGCTTATTCGAGTTGAGTCTGGTGGTGCGCCTTTTAATCCCAGCTACTAAGGAAACAGAGGCAGGAGGATTGTGAGTTTGAGGCTAGTAAGGAAAAATTTAACCAGAATCCATCTTAAAAACAAAATACAAACAAAAGAGATGGGGGTAGGGCCCAAGTGATACAGAGAACAGCAGAACTGATCTGATTTTCATTCCATTTTACAATTGAATTTTGAATTGCATTTTGGTGTAATGTGTTAAGTGTGTATTACCCATTTTAAATATAACATTTGTTGTCATGTTTTGCCTTAAGAATGTTAATTGAAGTCTCGTCTATTACATCAGGCAATGCCTCCTTCAAGAGGTCTCAAGAGAAACATTCTTTTCATATCTTATGGCTAAAAAATGTTTTTCTTCCCCTTAATAGAGAACATGATTTTTTTTTAAAAAAACTTCTGGGCAATTCAAACTAGGTAGCTAAACTTACATTCTTTTTTAAATTAAATACTAAGAAATTAGAGGTCTAGGAATATAACTCAGAGGTAGAATGCTTGTCTAGCAGGTACAAGAATCTGGGTTCAAACCTTATCACTGCCAGGAAAGAAGGAAGAGAGGAAAGGAAGAGGACAGGAGGGAGAGGGGAGAGAGTGAGATAAGAGAGAGAGAAAGAAAGGGAGAGAGACAGAGACAGAGACAGAGACAGAGAGACAGAGAGAGAGACAGAGAGAGACAGAGAGAGAGAGCGTACCAGATACCAGTGACTTACACCAGTACTCTTAGCTACTCAGGAGGCTGAGATCCATGGGCTCATGATTAGAAAAGAACCTGGGCAGAAAAATCAGTGTGATTCTATCTCCAGAATAACCAATATACATCCTGGCTGGAACCATGGCCCCAAGTGGTAGAGCAGCAGCTGAATAAGCAAGCCTAGTGATCATAAGGCCCTCCGTTCAAATGCCAGCCCTGGAAAAAGAAAAAGGGAAACGAGCTGAAGTTTCCTTTTAGGCACCATGTAGAACTTTACAGCACACATATTGGTGTCCTAGATTTCTCTGTGTCCTCATTTTATACTGATTGTTTCCTCTTTTTTTAAACCTTTGTATAAGTACAATCTCATGTGTATGTATATATGCATATATATGTATATCTCTGTCTATACAGTAGCCTCCAATGCCTCTCAATGAATGCCTGAAACCATAGATAACACCAAACCCTATTTAGTCTATATTGTTGTTTTTCCTTATGCATCCTGCAGTGTTACAACATGGTGCCAGAATTAATCTGTCCTTGCATGGTTTATGCCCTGGTGCCTTCTTGGTATCACTACCCTTGTGTCTTGATGCCATTATTAAGTAAAATAGAGGTTATCTGAATGCATGCCCTGGATGCCACAATAGCTAATCTGATAACCAAGATAGCTATTAATGGGAAGGCAGTATACCCAGAATGGATATGCTGGGGAAAGGCATGATTCCCATGCCAGGTGGGCTAAGGTAGAGTGTCATGAGAATTCATCACACTATACAGAACAGTGTGCAGTTGAAATTCAGATCACTAAACAATTCAGATCATAGCTATATATATTTATGCACCTTTATCTACTTATATAGCTATAGCCACATATATATACATAGCTACATATAAAAGAACATATATATATATATATATATATATATATATATACACATATGTATATATCTGGGCACTGGTGGCTCATACTTATAATCCTACCTACTCAGAGGCTTAGATTTGAGGACTGCAGTTCAAAGCCAGTCTGAGTAGGAAAGCCCATAAGACTTAGCTCTGATTAATCACCAAAAGGCCAGAAGCTGTGCCTCAAGTAGTAGAGCACTAGGGGCTGGGAAGGTGGATCAGTGGTAGAGTGCTTGCCTTGCATGCCTGAGGCCCTGGGTTCGATTCCTCAGCACCACATAAGCAAAAAGAAAAAAGCCAGAAGTGGTGCTGTGGCTCAAGTGGTAGAGCGCTAGCCTTGAGCTGAAGAGCTGAGGGACAGCGCCCAGGCCCAGAGTTCAGGCCCCACGACTGGACCCCCCCCAACCAAAAAAAATGAATCTCAAAGTAGTAGAGCACTAGCCCTGTGTGAAAAAAACTCAGGGATAGTCCTGAGTTCAAGACCCGGGACTGGTACAAAAAATCAAATATACATATGTATGCAAATATTTCTGCAACTATTTATTACATGGCATAATAATTTTCATATAATTTAGGGAAATAAAAACAGACTTAAATGAACAAATTATTGCGCAGGCTTGACCTTAGAGTCCCTAATTAGGACAGGGAGCAGTTCGGGAGGAAATATGAAGTATTCATTTTTGGGTATGTTGACTTGAATGAAACTGTTTTGCACAGCTGGAGATACCCAAACTTTGCTCACCACTGTATTAATTTCTATTCATATTCATTTGTTTCCATTTTTCTCTGCTTAAAATATATCCCCTTTAGCTTGTAAACTGGTCAAAATTGAGCCATCTTTCTGGGTCCAGTTGAGTTCCTACACTTTCAAGAGGATTCTTTGTCCCTGTCTCTTACCTCATCTCTGGTGACACTTGTTTCCAACATTACCTTCAGAGCAAAGACCTAAAACACCTTTGCTGCTATTCTAGTTTTATCTCCTTGGTGAAACACATCTATTTCCTCATCTGAAAATTACTGCAAACCATCCACAAATCCTGTGCTAGATGACAGATCACCTGAATACCTTGGCCCTTGAACAAGTCACTTGATGTCCCTTGAAGGCAAATAAGGTCTTTTTCTTCTCCAGTGTTTCTTATGGCAGCTTGTGTGTGCATAACAGCTCACAGATTATTGATTCACGTTTGTAGAAGAGAAATTTCAGAGCAAGCTCTGATGGCTGAGATCTAAGGTCTCTGAGCCATCCAAATGTTCTTGTTATCCGCTGTGAGTTGTGATGGTAAATAATGTCTACCCCTAAAAATGTGGCTATCATCGACTTGGTCACAGAAGGCTGGCCCTGATGTGTTCATACTCTGTAAAAGGAGACATCTGAGGCTCTCTGGCAATCTTTTTTCCCTTGCAGAGTACACTTGATGTTTAAGAGCAACCAAGAGGCATTCCAGATATAGTAGGTAAAGATTCTTCTTCTTAAAAAGATTTTTATTTTAAGTAGTTGTACAAAAGAGTTGCCATTCAACAAAGTAGTACATGAATACAATGAATCTTGATCAGTGTTATCCGTAAGGATCCTTCTTGATCAGAGAGATGAGGCATGAGAGGCAATTCAGTAACATTGAGAAAACACTGTGATAACTGCAAGTCTCAAAAAGTTATACTAAGTTATTTTCTGAATCTGTCTTGTGATCATTTCTTCAACTTGAATAACCTATAAATTGCTCCACGACCCAGGCCCTATTTCATAAAAGAAGGTGACCAAAGAGGTTACATATCAGGACTCTTGTCTTCTCTTGGTTATGCCTTCTTAGCATCTTTCAGCATTTTCTAGAATGATAGTAAGTTATCGTATGATGTTGGTATGAATAGGAAGATCTAGATGTAAAGACGACCAGCATTAGAAGTGAGACAATGTTTGGGCATGTGGCCTTGGAAGAAATTTTCCTAATGTGTGCAAATGGTTTGTTGAGATGGGCATGGGATAGGTTCGGGATGTGTCTCTACATCACTAGGTAGGTCACTGCGCTGGAGCACAAGGGCATGGCTATGAGAATCTTTAGCCTAGTGCACAGAATAATACCTTAGTCCCGGTCCTATCACTAATGAGATCTGACACAAAGCAGGAGGCCTCACTAGCTAAACTTCTGTCTCTTTCCTGAAAATACAGATGTTTACACATCCTTCGCTTTAATTTCCCTCCTGTCTCGAACACTCTATTCTACATCAAGGGTGTGATTGTGAGCATGTGTGCATTGTAGGCAATGCTTTTTATTAAAGTTGAGTTTTCATTAGAATGCCAGTCAATGTTTTATCATTCATAGCATTCTAAAAACAAAACAGCATTGTGTTTTGCTTAGTGCACATAGAGTTGTAAACAGGTCACAGGCTTTGAAAGCAGAGAGCCTCAAGTCCAAATTCTGTCCCTTCCTGTGGTCCTGAGCATGTCACTTTAATGCTAAGTCTTCATTGACTTCCTCCATGAATTGAACATTCTGATATTGCTGGTGTGTGTTTTTGTTGTGATTAATGACATTAACAGGTGTTGGCATATAAGTATATGTTAACAATGGTAGCACCTATGTTGCAATGATTACAAGCTTAATGAAGACATTGGAGTCTATTAATCAAATGACAAATGGACAAACATGGCTGACACATTTTTGTTGTTTATTCTACAAAAGAATGAAATAACAACTTGTGGGTGTTGGAGAGGAAAAATAATATCAAGTACATAAACTCTACAGAGTTAGTTTCTTCATATGTACCAGATGATTTTTTAGTCTATACGTATATAATTTCTTTGTCTAGCTCATAAACTAAATATGGATATAATTCCAAAGTAATTCAGAGATAAATTCAAATCTTATTTGGATGGGTCATTTAAGTGAAGTTATTTTAATAATATATGTTGAATGCCTACCTTGCTACATTCCAGTGTGTTGATAAAATTTTGTAGCCACACCTTAGATATGTGGGAAGAACAGGAAAAGAGAGCAGGAAGATTTGGAGAAAGTATGAGGAAGGTCTGGACAAAAGCAAGGTGATCTGTAATCTTAATGTGCACAGTGAATATATTTCTAGAGGCAGCTTTTAGCATTTGTGGATTGAATTGTGTTTTTAATGTAACATGGTCATGTTCTGTAAAACTTTCTATTAAAAGAGATTGTTCTCCAGCTTTAAATAGACATTAGATTTGGTTAAAGGAAAGTTCAAGTCTAGTTATTTTCCTGGAGAGGAAAAGTGCTGTGAAGCCACCCTGATGAGGTCCGGTGTGGGAACAGTTTGTCTGGCCTCCTGGGCTCTCTGGGGGAAAGTCGACGGAGATGAAGAATAGACACATATTCCAGAACTGGACTTTGAATGGGCTTCTAGCCAAACTTGGCCCAGTTTCTCAACAGAGAGAAAACATTGACCCAGGCTGAGTGCTGACTTAAGGCCAACTTGCTTTGGACATGCTGTTCGCTGCCAGGGAAGCCAGCGCCCTCTCCCTGAGGTATGGGCCATGGACAGGAAGTGCAGAGAAGGGAAGCCTTGCTCTGTCCTCTGCTACAGCTCCAGCTTTGCGCGGCTCTCAAGACTGGGGCTAGGCAGAGGAAGGGGTGGAGAAGGCTGGCAAATGGAAGGAGAGGCAAAAGGGCCACCCAGGAAGGTTCAGGACTCAGAGGCAGCCAAGAGACAGCAGAAGGGAATCATCATAGAAGAGAACAGTATGAATAATGTTGGGGACAAAGGAAAAGAGAAGGAAGGGACTCAGGGAAAACTTATGACCAAGATGGAAAAGATGAAATGAATCCCAGGATAGAAAATGAGCTAGGAAGAAACACAGAGGAACTGGGATCACGCTTGAATCTCCTCTAGGTGGGACCCAGATCTTAAATTCAATTCTTGAGGCAGGAAAATTTCCTATTATTTATTTTTCAGTGGGAAGACCAATGTGTAGAAATTTCGATATCATCTTTACACATCCCTGAAGTTAGGTACAAGGAATTTGGGCAGGGCAGCTTATTTTATTGTAAACTCCCTAGTGAGATTTTTTTCCCCCTCTGCAGGGACTATTTTGTAGGGCAGCTATATCAGACATGAAATGACGGTGGTTGTAGAAGAGAAGGTTGGGGGAAAGGAGGGATTCATATTCAAAACCAAGTTCAATCTCAAAAGTCACCACTTTAATTTTAATGCAAGGAATTCAAGAATTGGGTAATTGTAGTATCAATAGCTAGCATGCCTTTTAGACAGAAATACATTAGGGATACTTCAAGTATCCTATTCCCAAAATGCATATGAGAGAGAATGAGAGTGTCTATAACTTTAGTTCTTTTACAGTACCTGTCTTCCTGGAAGTAAGATCATCAGGAAGTAGCAAAGAGGAACAGAATCAGATGGTTTAACTAACCCACACATTATATAAACACTTTTAGGAGATAACTAAGGGCGAGAGTCAACATATTTAAACTGTTCAGACTTAGGATCAGCCAATCAGGTTTGCCCTCGATGTAAACAGTCCCAGAGATAACACTGTAGCTGATTCCTCATTGAGCTGTTGAACTTGCAGTTATGTACAAAATCATTTAGGATTATTTGTTCAATACCTTTCTTTCCCTCCTGACTGTAAGCCTATTGAATGGTTTCCCTTAAATGTTGTAGGTGTTCAATAAATCTCTGTTATCTGACTACAAATTCCACACCAACCAATAGTATAGATAGTATCTCATCTCAATCTATCATAGCTAATCTAAAAGTAGTATGGCTGGAGAGTAGCTCCACTAACAGATTACATGCTTAGCATGTGCAAGGGCCTGGGGGCCAATCCCACACCAGAGGAAATAAAACAAACATAAAAGAAGCTGGCATAGAGTCATGGAAACCTGCTCTGTTCATGTCTACGCTCTGCTCTCCAGTAGACAAGTCACTTGCTTCCTCTCTACCTCTGACTTCTTTGCTACTAAATGACAAGGCCAAATCAGATGATCTTGGAGGCCAACTTCAGGGCAAATCCAGCTCTAAACCTTGATTTGTTGTGCTTATAAATTTATCTGTAGCCAGATCACAATATTAGAAACTGATTTTAAACAAACTTCTTTGAGCACAGGTAGGGATGGGATTATATATAAAATATGTTTGCCTTGCACAATTCAGGTTTTGCTCTTGTGTGAGAAGAAGGTCATAGGATATGATTACTTGACCCACTACTGAGTTCCTGGGTAGTTCTGGCCAAGCTAAAGATCACTCTTGTTCAAGGTTCATTTCCTACCGAGTTGTCACACTATTGAATTATTGTTGAGTTGAAGTCCAAAAGGAAAAATCTTTTGCAATCTAGTGTTGGACCCTGGAGCTATACAACTATGATTGCTGATAATGGGGCTTCCCAGAAATGCTCCATGCACCAGGGTCATATCAAGAAGCTCAGATTCTTTATGCTCTCGTGAGCTTACCCTGCCAGACTCTGTGAGCATGTCCCCAAATGGGCAAGGGTGAAGATTTTATTCCACTATTTCCTGAACTTAAAAAATCATATATGAAATAAACTTTCAAAGCAGTATAATGGCATTTGTTAATCTTTTCATTATTTGTTTATATTTACGTATTCTTTCATTATAAGTTTTAAAATTCATTTTGGTGGTACTAGTGTTTGAATCCAGTGCCTTGAACACACTAGGCAAATAGTCCACCACTAGGGCTATACTCCCAACTCCCATTTATCTTTTTAAAATAAATCTTATTGTATATATTTAAGATATACAACACAATGTTATGAGATGCATATAGATAGTAAAAAACAGTTACTGTCATGACACAAATTAAGATATCCATCATCTCACATCATTAACTTTATGTGTTTTTTGACTAAAGCAGTTAAAAATCTCTCATTAAGCAGGAATCCTAAACATAGTACAATTCTTAATAGTCCTTATATAGGACATTAGGTTTGCTTACACTACATAACCACTACTTTATAACCTCTGACCTACATTTTCCCATTTTTTTCCCCTCATGTATCTACCCCTGTCTCTCTTATCCTACAGCCATTGTTTTTTTCATCATCTTTGTATATTTGACTTGGACTGATTTTTGTTCCAATCCCACATAAAAGTGAGATCATACAGCTTCTTTTTTGGGTCTGGCTTAGTTCAATGATCACAAATTATTCTTGAAGTTCATTTGTATTGTGGCATAGACTGAGTTACATGTATATATATATATGTATATATATATATATATATATATATGAGTTAAATGTATACATGTACAGACACACATATCTGCTTTCTTTATTCATTTATCCATTGATGGACATTCAGGCAGTTTGTAGATCTTGGCTATTATGACTCCTGCTGCAATGAATGTGTAGTGCAGATAACTACAAGGTGGTGACTTTATTTCCTTCATGTACATGCCTGGAAGAGGAATTCATGAGTCATATATATTGTCAGTACCAGGGTTTGAACTCAGGCCCTTGAGCTCATGGAGCTTCCTTAGCTGGTGCTCTACCAGATAATCATGCTGCCAGTATTGCCTCCTGGTTATTTGGGGGATGGAGTCTTGGAGACTTTTCTGCCCAAGTTGGCTTCAAACTACAATATTCCAAATCTCAGCCTCCTGAGTAGCTAGGAGTATTGGTGTGTGCCACTGGCACCCAGCTAAAATGTTAAAATCTTTACAAACCCCAGTACTAGTTTCCTTCATTCCATGTTTATCTCTTGGCTTTCTCTTTCTTTTTTTTTTCTTTTTGTATTTATATAGTTAGTGTTTACTATCAGCACCTTTTATCATGTCTGTTACTTAAAATCTGCATGATACTGTTCTTTTTCAACATCTGGAATTGTTTTCACTATGCTTTTACCATTACTTGTAGAGGGTAAAACATTTTTTTCCCATTAACTTTCTTCCCTTTTGCAAAGTATTAATTTTTAGATTTTCTTTGACCTCATGCTCTATTGGCCACGAACATATTACATGCAGTCCATATTACAGTGTTTTTCCAAGTACTAAAATACCAAAGTAAATTAAATACTATGCATTGTGAAAAAAATTATTGTAAAGGTAGTGTACAGAGGGATTATAGTTACATAAGTTAGGTAATTAGTATATTTCTTTTTGAACAGTATTACTCCCTCACTCATTGGCTTTTTCTTAATGGGTATGAGGTAAAATAAACTTTTAAATTAGACTTTTAAATACACAGCTCAGTTTATAAAACACTGTAGGAATAAGAACATATTTATCCTTATAAAAAAAATCAGCCAGAGGAAAAAATACCCATTACTTCCTAATCCTAACCCATACATGTTAGGAATACCCACCATCCTCTGAGAATCTATGATGACAAACAGAATTATGGTATCTTCAGAGTTCCTAAGATGGGCACTCAAAATCTTTCTGAGAAAGTCCCTGTCTCTTTGAACCTTGGTTTGCTTCTCTATGAAAAATCCACCTAGGAGCCAAGAAATCTGGCTATTTTGGGGAGCTCTAAGGGTTCATGTGAGAGGCAGGTAGAAAGACAAAAGGATGGGCAATAGATGAGGCTCTGTGTTCCCTTAGCAAGCCATCTACTCTTTGTCTTTTATGAATATTCAAGATGCACATTAAAGCTCACTAAGGAAAGGGTTCTGCTGCTTATAAAAAGTTGGAGTCAAAGGTTTAGTTGACATTCAAAGACATTCTGCTGAATTTAGGCTTTCAGAAACTAATGTGCTCAGGGAGCACACACACACACACACACACACACACACACACACACACACACACATGCACACACCACAACACTCTCTCTCTTTCTGTCACACACACACACACACACACACACACACACACACACACGAAAAATAAGACCGTCAAAGTGTCTGTGGATCATGCTGGGAAACAAATTCTGGAATTCTCCTGAATGCTCCACTGTTGTCCAGCTATATCTCTAGGTCCTGTGGGAAGTTACAGAAGTATTCCATTAGATAAGCCACAGCCTAGCTCCCTTCCCCTTACTTTACACATGAGGACTATAAGGCCTAAAATGGGGAAATGGCTTTCCATAGGTAATAATCAACTAGTAGCAAAGCTAACATTAGAAGTCAGGTCTCTGAATCCTAGACCATCACACTCTTGAAAAGTGACAAAACTACAAATGGAATGACTGGATGGATATTTTGTATCAATAGATCACCCAATGACTATACATCTTATCTATTGCTGTGCTTTGGGTAAAATTTTAGCTCTCATGAGGTACACACCCACTGGCAAATTGCAGAGGGATCAGGGGTAATGGAAACTCCTTAGCAAGTGGATACTTCAGAACTTCAGAGTTTATCTGAAGGAGACTTTGAATAGGGCACAATGTTTTATGAGTTCTTCTAACCCCTAATAAATGTGGTTTGCTGAATAAGCAAAATCATTGTTAATAACTGAGTTATAGACACAGGTCTGTCACTAACTCTTAGTTGGGTATTCTGGGACCTGTCCTTCTACACTGTAAGCGGGAGGTACAGTTTATACCTTCTTTTGAAGGCTTATAGTTAACTATTGTTTCCTTCCTCCTAGCAATCACTACTTTCTCCACCATTAATCATCTCCATCTCTACCTCTACCGTTGAACATGTTTCCTTAGCCCTGGGGGGGCAGGTGTGTCAGATAAAAATTCAGCGCTGTTCTTCAAGTAGAAAGCAATTGAGTGAGTATACCAACAATTGAGATGAGTTTGGTGTAGTCTGTCATGTTCAAGTCAAGGAGAGAGTCTGCATCTGGGAAAGTCCAGTCAGGAGGAGGGAGATTAGAAGTCAAAGGAAAAAAGGCCAAATGTCCGGTGGTTCAAGAGCTAGACTGAGAGCAGGAACAGTACCAGAGAGCTAAGTGGTCAGGGCAGCAATGCCAGGAGACCTGTTGCTGCTCCAGAGAAAGAGGATCTCCCAGATCTGCTAGGATGCTATCCCTGCCTGTCCTGTCGTCTCTGGGCAATTCCATATTGGGCAGCAGCTTCAAAACGGTTGGAATTTTAAGAATCTGCTTGGTAATTTGGAGTTTACTGTCTGTGGGTGGTATGAGGAAAATGGGATAGGCTAAGATTTCAAATTCTAGACAACATACCCAAGAACTGTGGCTTCCTTAGACCTCTTTCAGGGCTCATACTGGGTCATTTATTCTGTCTTTTGTAGCAGCTGTTATGTGGAGGAATTCATGTTATGCCCTATTATTCATCCTCTCTCAATAATTAAGCTCCTTTTTAAGATATGGGAGGTTGAATTGTTACTTGACCACTGTATAGATTTATGTGACATAACAATGTGAGTCTAACATGGTTTCACAAAACTTGCCAAAGGACACAGGAGAAGAAAAAGTACCAAACAAAGAAAGTGAAAGGACATGAATCCAAATTTGCTATCAATTCTACCTTGTGTACCAAAGGAAACCAAACAGGAATTGGAAAGAGTCAAGGTTAGGATGAGAATGGCCTCTCCCAAGGCTAAATCCGTACAAGAGAGTTGTATGACAAAATGAGGATGAAAGCAGACATATTTTAAAAATTAACTTTCACAGCTACCCATCCAAGGTGAACACACACACACACACACACACACACACACACACACACACACACACACACACACGAGTAGAAATTTGAAAAAGAAAATCAGAAAATGACTCCTGTCCTTTTTAACTTCTTCCACACTCAGTACTGGTCAGGCTTTCTACCCTAAAATGGGATAGAAGAAAAATAGTTGTGACTCATATCCCAGGCTGAAAGCTTAAAGATTTCCAAGATAAGAAGAAGCTGTGGGAAGGCCTGTAGCCCAATGATAAAAGGCAAAGAATTTGCAAGTGAGAGGAGATGCAGGAACTAATGGAGGGAAGAGAGAAAACAGAGTGTTGAGAAGAAGAAAAGGGAATCCATATAGAGCACTTTTTATCAGCCAGAGATGATTTATGGGAAGAGACCCTTAAAGGTAGTAAGGCTCCTATGTTCTGCTTTCCAGTCCTCACTACCATTGACAATTTCCTTATAGTTTGGGGTATGTTTTTTAATAGGTTACACTGAAGATATTTTAAGTGGCTCTCAGAGCTGCCTTTGATAGGTATTTCTTTGAAGATTGGTATTCAGAGGATTTTAGAAGATGGAAATCAAAACCACTAAGAATCTACTTCTAGCTCTTATTTCTCAGCCATTTAGCTGTGTTCTATCTGCCTTTTATGTCAATTGTATTAGTCATCTCTCGCTGTATAACAATTTTTAAAATATGACCCAACTGTATGTACCTAGAAAAACTAACTTCAAATATGACAGAAAAGTTGGCAGTGAAAGAATGAAATAGTATATATCATAAAAATACTTGTCAAAGGAAAATGTGTCTGTGTTAATAGTTGATAAAGAAGTTCAAAACAAAGAAAATTATCATGGGTAGAGAGGGACATTATCTAATAAAAGATCAATCCATCAACAAGACATAGAAATTTTAAATCTGTATTCACCAAACAACGACTACAGAGAATATGTGAAACAAAACACAATAGGATAGAAAAGAAGAAACAGGAAAACCTACAGTTAGAGATGGGGATTCAACAAATGATAGAACAACTAAGCAGACCATCAGCAATGCTATAAAAAGCATTCCCTCAATGTCATAATCCAACAGGATCCAATAGACATAGAATGCAATGCAACAGCAGCCTTTTAAATCCTATATGATCACATCAAGATAAATCATGCTAGAATGGAGGTGTGGCTCAAGTGGTAACTTTCCAGCCACAATGAAGAAAAGCTATAATTTGGAAATAACACAGAACAGTAAATTTAAAAGGTTTTATAGTGTTTCATTGTTCTCATTTGCTCATCTACTCTTTTGGTAAGATTTTAATTGTGTCTATAGTCTTCTGTGCAAAGAATTTGTTTAAGCATCTTCTGCAGTGTTTATAACCATAAATTGCTTTAGTTTTTGTTGATCATGGAAGGTTTTGTTTCTCTTTCAGTTATGAAAGATAGCTTTGTTGGATAGAATAATATAGGTGAACAATTATGTCCTTTGAGGGCTTGAAATACATATTAGCTACTTCTTCTCTGCCTGTGATTTCTCAGCTTCTCTTATAATAGTGCCCTTGTTCCATTCATTCTTCATTTTTTTCTTTATCTTCATCTGATTTTTTTTATAATATATCTACTTGTCTTCGAGCTCTGATAGTTCTGTCTTCCATTTGATTCAATCACTGAGGAGCTTTCATCTCAATTTTTAATCTGGTTTATGTGGTTTTTTTTATGTCCAGAATTTCAACTTGATTTTTTTCCCCAGATTTCTGTATCTTCATTGAATTCTCTCTTTCACATCTTGCATTATCTGTCCCATTTTACTTAGCTGTTCATATCCTCTTTGAATTCATCTGTTTATTTAAATTCTCTTTTAATTCATTGTGATGTTTATACATGGCCTCTTTAATGTCACAGATCATTCTTATCACCATTCTTTTGAGTTCAATATTTGAGATTTCATCCACTTCACTATCATTCAAATCTTTTATTGTGTGATTATTGACTTTTAAAGTGTCATGTTGCCTATTTTTCATATTTCTTGTATTTCTTTGTTGAACCTTGCTCATTTGAGGTTAAATTGTTGGTACCTGAAATCTTTCAGTTGAATTATTCTCCATGCATTCTCTGGCAGGACTTGATAGTGGCAGGGTTGATGTGTCATTTCTTTCTACTGGACTTACAGTGTAACCCAGAAATACCAAATTTACCAATTCAAGACCAAACCAGATATTTACATGAAGTAAAAAACTGGCAAAAAATTGTTGCCAAAATAATATATACCCTTAATAACATTATGTGTGATGGAATCATACAACAAAATTTCTGATAAACAGCCACTTAAGTTCTTTTCTTCCTGCAATTCTAGCTCTAGTTCTTACCAATTGACTTCTTTACCACAGGTTTTTATTAAAGTTATCAGTCAAGTGAGTTGGATTATACCAAACCTACTTTTCCTCCTTGTTCTTTTTTTTATTGTGAAAATACCATACAGAGGGTTACAATTACATGGGCAAGAGAATGAGTACATTTCTTATCAAGCATTGTTGTTTCCTCCTTTGTTTCCCCTTCTCATCCCTTCCCATCTCCCCGCCCCCCGCCCTCGCCCCCTACCTCCCTACTCCTCCCCCCAAAGTTGTAAAGTTCATTTGTCGACATAACAATTTGTACATCTCATTGTTGCAATGGGTCCACCTGTATCCCTATTTAAACAATTTTGTGTTTTCCCTTCCCCTCCTTGTTCTTTTAGAGACTAGAAGTCAGTTATATAGCTCCTTCATTACACCAGAAATACGGAAAACTAAAAGATAGCCCATTTGATTTCGGGGGGGGGGGGGCTAATATCAGCTTCTCTAGGAAAACAACACATAGATAGACTTATTTCAAGACATTGAGGCATGTGGAGGAGGAAGCTATCTCCACAGGATGAATTGTATGCAAATAGCAACTTATAAATAGAACAAGATGTTATCTATCGATGGATATTTATCCATTCCTTAGGGCAAGATAGACACAGCCAGGTGTCTGTGGCTCACAGCTATCATCCTCGCTACTCAGAAGGCTGAGGGCTGAAGGATTGTGTTAACAGAAACCCAGGCAAGAACTTCTGTGAGACTCCATATTAAAATAACCAGCAAAAACCAGGATTGTAGGAATGACTAAGGTAAAGGCAGGCTGAGGGAGCAGAGGTCTCGAGTTCAAACCCCAGTATCACACACACACACACACACACAGAGAGAGAAAGAGAGAGAAAGAGAGAGAGAGAGAGAGAGAGAGAGAGAGAGAGAGAGAGAGAGAGAGAGATACATACGCAGGTTAAGATATGTCAATATATCCATGAGCAAATGCTGGGTGAAGGTTGGTGTTGCATCAGTAAAATAATATGAATATTGCAATAAAGTGAGTCATAGAATTCCCCCATATATGTAAAAAGCTATGTTTATACTCTACTCTGTAAGTATGCAGTGGCATTATGTTAGAAAAATCAATATGCCTTAATTAATATTTTATTGTTAGGAAATCCCAGTTATCATCTGAGCCTTCAGTAAGTTATAAACATTTTGCTGCTGCATATTGCCTGAAAGTGAATGGCTGCCGACTCATAAGGGTGATCCAGGAGGCTAAAGATCGGGGTAGTAGTAATAATTGCTTAAAATAATGCCATAACTCCCATGTCAGCTGAATGTTCTTTTCATGGAAGATTTTTCTTTTTTTTTTTTTCGGGTCCGGTCATGGGTCCTGAACTCTGGGCCTGGGCGCTGTCCCTCAGCTCTTCAGCTCAAGGCGAGTGCTCTACCACTTGAGCCACAGCACCACTTCCGGCTTTTTTTCTTTTTGCTCATGTGGTCCTGAGGAATCGATCCCAGGGCCTCAGGCATGCAAGGCGAGCGCTCTACCACTGAGCCACCTTCCCAGCCCCTCATGGAAGATTTTTCTATAGCACGTAAGGCTATTTGATAGCATTTTAGCACTTCTTTGAAAATTGGAGTTAACCCTCTCAAATCCTACAGCTGTTTCCTCATCCCAGTTCATGTAAGATTCAAAACAGTTTGTGGTCTCTTTAACAATATTCACAAGGTCTTCATCAGGAAAAGATTCCATCTCAAGAAATCACTTTCTAGGGGGAGAGGGAAAGTGGGAGAAAAATGAGGGAGGAGGTAACAAATTCAACAAGAAATGTACTTATGACCTTACTCATGTAACTGTAACCCCTCTGTACATCACCTTGACAATAAAAATAAATAAATAATATTAAAAAAAGAAACCACTTTCTTTGTTCCTCCATAAGAAACCATTCTGTATCTGTTACAGTTTGATAAGAAGATTGCAGCAGATCTATTACATTGTCGGGCCTATTCTAATTCTAATTCTAATTCCTCTCTTTTTTCCTAACACATCTGTAATTACTTCTTCCACTTAGGTTTTGAGTCTCTGAAAATCATCCAAGGAGGATCAAATCAACTCCTTTCCAATTAACTTAATGTTAATAATTTGACCGCCTTCCATGAATCTTGAAGAAAGTTTTCAATTTACTTTTCTGTCCCTCAGAGGAGACATCTATATCCTTATATAATTGTCTTATAAAACACCTAAACAATAAGACTTAAAAGTTTAAATCATTCTTTAATCCCCTGGTAACAGAATGGATGTTGTGTGAACAAGCATGAAAACCAACATTAATTGCATTGTACATCTCCAACAGAGCTCTCGAGGGACCAGATGCATTTCCAATGAGCAGTAATTTTTTGAAAGGAATCTCTTATTTTTTATGAGCAGTAGGTGTCAATAGTAGACTTACATTTTTAGCAAGCCATGTTGTAAACAGATGTGCTGCTATCTAGTCCTTTTTACTCTACGGGCAGAGTAGATTTAATGTAATTGTTGAAGATTCTAGGATTCTAGGGTTATTGGAATGGTAGACAAGCATAGGTTTTAACTCAAGTTGCCAGCCGCATTAGCCCTAACAAAGGAGTGAGCTGATCTTCCAAAGCTTTGAAGCTAGGCACTGGTCTCTCACTCACTGTGGAAATCCTGGATGGCATCTTCTTCCAATATGAAATTCTTTCATATCCAATGAAAACCTATTGTTTTTCCCAGCCATATTCATCAGTGACCTTAGTTGGATCTTTCAGATAATTTTCAGTATCTTCATCCTAGCACTGGTTGCTTGGCCATGCTCTTTATGTTATAGAAGTGACTGCTTTCTTCAAACCTCTTAAACCAACCTCTGCTAGCTTCAGACTTTTCTCTTACATCTTCCTTACCTTTCCCATCCTTCATAGAATTTAAGAAAGGTAGAGCCTTGCCTTGATTAGACTTTGGCTTTAAGGACTGTTGTGGTTGACTCAATCTTTAATCCAGACCTCAACATTTCTCCATAGCAGCAAGAACACAATTTCTTGTAATTCATGTGCTTGGTGGAACAGAACTTCCAATTTCCTTATGTTTTTTTCTGAGACAGTCTCACTATTTAGTGTACTTTGGCCTCAAAAAATCACAATCCTCTTGCCTCTGTCTCCTGAGTGCTGAGAATTATCGATATATAAGTGGGCCATCATGCCCACTTTAAAATTTCCTTTAGGAACTTTTCCCTTTAGATTCATAGCAGCTAATTTATGCAAAAGGCCTCACTTTTGGCTTCTCTCAACTTTCAGCATGCCTTCCTTACTAAACTTAAAGATTTCTAGCTTTTTACTTAAATGACAGAGGTGTCGCTCTTTCTTTGAACATTGAAAGGCCATTATGGGATTGCTAAATGACTTAATTTCAATATTAGTGTTTCTCAAGGAATAGGGGATTCAACGAGAGAGAGAGAGATGAAAGAACAGTGAGCCAGTGGACCAGTCAAAGCACACACATTTATCAATTAATGTTGTCCCCTTACACAGGGCAGGATTTATCATGCACCCCCAAATAATTACAACAGAAAAGATCACTGGTCATAGATTGTCACACAGATATAAGAATAACAAAACATTGAACTATAATGAGAATTATCAACATGAGACACAAAGTGAGCACATGGTTTGGAGAAAATGCCACTTGTAGACTTGCTCAATGCAGGGTGGCCTGAAACCTTCCATTTATAAAGAACACAGTATCTATACAGTGCAATCAAGTCAAGCTCAATAAAAACAAAGCATGCTTTCATATCTAGATCTAGATCTGTCTGTTCACCCGTAGAGTCAAACAAATAAACATGCATGTCTTCTAAGGCTCCTTCTTCCTCTCCATGGCTGAAGAGAAAGGAGACCCATGGTTCATGTCAGTTGATAGGCAGTCACTTTTGAAGGAGCACTCTCACATCTTGTTTATGTATCTTGTTTATGTATGTATCACAGCCTCCCTACTACTTCACCGAATGCCTCCTGGCCTTTGCTCAGTGAGCCAGTCTGGCTCCTAAAAATCCTTCATCCTTTCTTAACTTTGTCTCTCAAGACAGATGGTCTATGTCAAGAACACTAAGTTCTGCTCTGAGAATTTTGCCAGCAAAAACTCGCTATCAACGCTTGCTTTCAGGAGGTGATGTAATGTTGGAGAGATGTGTCCTACAATCTCTGTTCCACCCCAAGGCGGAAGGTAGCATGACTCACAGGGGCTCCAGTCCTAGCCATTGGATGGGCCATCAACCCTCTGCTGTGATGAGTGGCTATGATGGATCAGCCAGCCGGGGAGAATGTCTCCCAGCTCTCTAGGAGTAGATTCCATGGCTCCTTGGCTGATAAACCACTTCCCAATACCCTCTGCCTGGAAGCGTCTCTTCTTAGGGTAAAGCTCCAAGGCAGTCCAGTGTGCTTGCCTGTATTCAGTTCTCTCAATTTGGCCATACCACCTGTGTGCAGAACAAGGCCTTGTTTCCACCAGGTACGCTGGTAATTTGAATAGTAAATGAGACTCTGAGGACAGTGCTCTGAGCGGGCAATCACACAGCCAAGTTCCATCTGTGCAAGGGCAGGCCTTGTGGTCCTGATTCAGAGAGCCTCACACTTACTTTGTGTATAGCACATCTAGCTCTCTGATTTCTGAGCCTAGGCCACCAGAAGCTATCAAATCTCAGGGAAGGCCGGAGCTGCATTAGGACAAGGCCTAGTGACATTGCCTTGCACATACTAGATGTTCACTGTGTATTTATTAAACAATACAGTGATTAAATGGCATCAAAAAGGCACAGCTAGCAGGAAGAGACAACCCAGAGCAAACAGCCCGTTAAAAGTGATGTTCTCATGCCTTGAGTATGAAGGCATTAGGATAAAGAAAAAGCTCAGGATGGAAAATGGGTATTCTGTTCTAGGGCACAGTTATTAGTATAACCATCCTGGGACACATTAGGACATGGTTTTGAAGATGGAAGCCAGGGAAGTGAAATGCTTTCTCTAAGGTCATTCAGCTAGGAAGGAGAGGGAAGGGCCTTAGGCTCAACTCAGGTGAAGTGAAGATCTATACATCTTTTTTTTTTCCAGTCTTGGGCTTGAACTCTGGGCCTGGGCACTGCCCCTGAGCTCTTCAGCTCAAGGTGAACACTCTACCACTTGAGCCACAGTGCCACGTCTGGCTTTTTCTGCTTATGTGGTGCTGAGGAATTGAACCCAGGGTCTCATGCATGCTTCCCAGCCCAGATCTATACATCTTAACTTCTGGCTAGATTTTCTTGGCATACACATTGCTTATTAAATGAGATAATTTTAAACCTTTTGGATTAGGATCCTATTAACTTTGAATATGGATAAGGTCTAGGGTAAAGTTTGCTATTGTATTATTCATTTTTAAAAAGATGTAGAAAATCGAGAATCATATTAACCACATTGCTGAGTAAGAGAATGTGAAGGTATCTAAGCAAATAAACTATTTTCAAAAGACCTCATTTATTGGCAAATCGATGAATGATGTGTCTCCCTCTGCCTGGAATCATTTTCATTTTTTTCCTTCTTTCCCAGTTTTCCGAACTTTTATTTATCCTTCAAGTCATACCTTAACTGTTACTCCCTGTGGGAAATCTCTATTGACCCCCCACATTAAGTGACTCATTCCTACTGTATACTTTCATCCTGTCCTGTGTCCTTCATTACTTAATTACTTGCTTATTATCTGTCTTCCTTGCTAGGCAGCAAATTCCACAGGGACAGTAGCAACTATGTTCTTAGCGCTTAGCCCAGTCTCTGGAATATTGCCAAGAAATACTTGCTAAGTGAATGTATGAAGAATAAGTGGCTGCTAATTACAAATCACAGGTTCTTCTAGGAAACTTCTTATGAAAAAGTTCTTTTAACTGCTCTTTATTTTCTCTTTCAACAACTATTTATCAAATAACTATTATGCATCAGATTCCATGTTAGATGAGGAACTCAACACATTTCTCTTCCTTAAGCAATCTACTGCACCCTGTTCAAAGGTCTATGTAACCCCCATAATGTCTTGTGGTATTTTTATATTATCTATCTCAAGTAAGAGAAGGCTGTAACCTCCCTAGAATTCAAGGTTAGAGTCTTGTTCATCTTACATAAACTGGAATCATACAGTGAGTGTAAGTGTATGTAGAGTGGTAGATAAGATATTTTGAGTTCCTACAACTCTTCAGAAATCCATTTGGTAAAATGAATTGAGTACTTACCAGGGTGCAATGGCTCATACTTGTGCTGGTAGCTATTCAGGAAGCAAAGATAGGATTGTTGTTAGAGGCCATCCCAGAACGAAACTTAGCAAGGACAATCAAAGTTAGATGTGGTGGCACATACCTGTCACCTCAGCTATGCCAGAAGGGTAAACAGGAATATTGTGGTCCACGGTAAAAAATGTGAGACCCTATGTGAAAAATAACTAAAACAGAAAGGACTGGAACTTAGATCAAGCCGTAAGTAGATGGCCTGCTTAGCCATCCCAAGATCCTGATTTCAAACCTCAGTACAATCCCCTGAAAAATTGAACATTTTAAAATATTTCTCCCACATAACTCCAATGTCGCTTATGTAGATCATTCAAATTTAAGTAAAAAATGCCTATGTGAAAGTACTCATTGTCCATAGCAAAAAAGCAGAACTGGTTAAACATCATCTATATGAGGAAATTTAAGTAATCTATGGTATATATGTCTACATGTTGGGATAATGTTCTCACCCTAAGGAAAAGCATAGGAGAGTAATTATGAAATATTTTCTACTGATTGCAGAATAACAAGAACTAAATTTTCCTTCTATTTTAAGTTACTGTAAAATAGGACAAAAAATGAAATAATAATTTTAGATACTGGACAAGAATCAGCCTAGCAAATCTGAGGCTAAACAATGAAAGGTAGGCCAATAAAAGGAAGCCCTATGTATACCCATTTCACTGCTTAGTGAAGATGTCAAGGTCTCAACACAGGAAGAGGAACCTGCAGAACCTGACAGCTTCTTTGAGTTGAGGAATTAATCCAGAATTCAAGAAACTAAAATGTTCAAACAGAATATCAAAAAGAAGGGAACTATGTAAAGTCTTCCAGATACAGAAAATTTCCTTTGACTTTTCTGTGGAGTACTGATTATGCATGTATGTGAAACAACAAATAAGAATAAGGAAAGAACCACTGGAAAGAAGGCCGCTCTTGATAAAGAATTTTGAAATTACTAATTAAATCACTTGCTTGTTACAGTTTTATTGGTATTTCATTTTTCTTCAAAGTCTTTTGGTAGTTTATGGCTTGCTAGGATTTTATCTTTTTCATTTCACTGATCTAGATTGTTAACTAGTTCACTATAATTCTTTGGTTTCTATTTCCTTTGCATTGTCCCAAGGCAAAGTACTTGGCTTCTCTCTCTCTCTCTCTCTCTCTCTCTCTCTCTCTCTCTCTCTCTCTCTCTCTCTCTCTCTCTCTCTCTCTCTCTCTCTCTCTCTCCATATGTGTGTGTGTGTGTGTGTGTGTGTGTGAAAATACCGTACAGAGGGGTTACAATTACATGGGCAAGATAATGAGTACATTTCTTATCAAGCATTGTTGCCTCCTCCTTTGTTTCTCCTTCCCATCCCTGCCCATCCCTTCCCATCCCCCCCCTTCTTTTTATATTTTTGTCAGTTGTGGGGCCTGAACTCTGAGCCTGGGTGCTGTCCCTGTGATCTTCAGCTCAAGGTGAGTGCTCTACCACTTGAGCCTCAGCCCACTTCTGGTTTTTTGGTGGTTAATTGGAGATAAGGGTCTTATGGGGACTTTCCTGCCTGGGTTGGCTTTGAACCATGATCTCAGATCTCAGCCTCCTGAGTAGCTAGGATTACAGGTGTGAGCCACTGGAGCCCTGCTTTGGCTTCTTTTTTTTAATGGCACAAATCTTTTAACATCTAGATCCTCCTTATCAACAACTTCAACTCACTCGGTTTTGGGGGGCAGACTGCATGTTTTTCAAATCCTCTGCTCTGCCTTTTGTTTCTGATTATCACAGCAAATCTGGCTAAACGAAGCCAGCAATACCCACATCATAACCTGAATGCTATGCTATCTTGAAATTTCTCTGCCAAAATAGTTTTTCCGCTTTTAAATTATCTCCACTTAGTCTAAGGACACAGACACAATGTAGACAAATTTTTGACAGAATTTAACACAAATGGCCTCTAGATCAATTCCCAAATGAGTAATCAGAAACTTCATGAGCCTGGTCTTCACTGTTAGCCCTCATAAGAGCATTTGATCTTCTGAGCTTCCCACCAGAAATCTCTCATTAAGCTCTGCTTAGAGCATTTAGGACTTCTCTAGACCACATCTCCAACCTTGTCTAAACTCTCTCCACAAACCAGTTTCAAAGGCTTCTGATCTACATAGTCAGGTAGTCACAACAATACCTCATTCTTGGAATGTTTTCTAAGTTAGTCAAACTTTTGTTGCTGTGACAAATGTCTGAACAAACAACTTAAAGGAGGAAATGTTTATTTTGCTTCACAGTTTCAGAGGTTCCACTGCATAGATGCTTTGCTCCGTCACTGAAGGCTTATGGTGAGGCAGAATGTTAGGGTATCAAGTGCATGTGAAGGAGAAATGTTTTCACCTCATGCAGCCAGGAAACAGAGTGATGGAAAGAAAGGAGCTGGTATATGATGTATCTATCCTCCAGCCAAATCTCAACTCTTAACATCTCTAATCCTTGAGCCAATGGAAGAAATTTAATAGTCAAACCATAACAATGTGTTGCTATTTTTTAATGTCTCAAACTTTGGCTTGCTTTATTTTCAGTTGCGCTGTCTCTTCAAGGCAGTTTATTTTAATACTTAACACTTTCTTGGCGCTATTTTCTATGCATTATCTGATTTTATCCTATAACAATAATAACAATAATAATGTCAATCCTTGAATAGTCACCTGAAGAAGGTATAGAACTAGGAATTAAACCATTTTACAATGACACACTGAGGGCTATTGAGATAGAGAAAGCCAGATATGCTCAGTCATCCAGAAGATGACTTTTTTTTTAAACAAAGATGTGGCTAGAAATTACTGTGGCATATTAAAGGGAGCCCTTGATTATCCAAAGCCACCAGTATCATAGTCCCCAGTTTGACAATGACACAGTGCAACTTGAACAGCTTCAGAAGAAAATGTCATAGGCAGAGTTATATCACAGAGGCACATGCATAAGGCTTTCTAGGGATTATCTCCTAGGGATGACCTCGAGGAACAGAAGTAAAAGCAGGACAGAGAAAATTGGAAGATGCTACGAGTAGCTAAGAAAGCAATGTTTGTATGCACATAGGAACTAGCTCAAGGTCTTCATGTGTGCATGAACGAAATTTAGGCAATAGGAATTCTTTAATCACGTGATAACAAAAACCAGAGAAATGCAATAAGTATAGGATAGGAAGGTGAAAATTGACTGGTTGGCTTGGAGAACTGAGATGTAGTCCTAATATATATGCCATTAATATATAATCTGTGCAAGAGGAAAAGTTCTTCCTGTTTTTCAAATGTGGGAAGACATTCCTCAAAGTTGGCTAATATTCTTTCTTCTTCAAGAAAGGTCAGACTATCTCCATCAGGTCCCTAGTAGACCTATGTCCCTGCCCCTCAGCTGTGGTGTGGGCTAGTCATCTAAGCATAGTCTGTGACCCAAGTAGAGGCTTTCAGAAAAGGCAGATAGACACATTGAAGCAAGCTGTGAAGACATGTTCTTTGTCTATCAGGTTCTCAATTAGAATTACAGTGGAGATCTTGACCTCCACAGGTTGAAACCAGCAGTGTCCTGTGCCCATTTAGAAAACCCCATTGATTTACTAGGTAGCATCACCGAATATCCATGAGTGGTGAACTCACTTATCCATTAAACACACATGTTCAAAGACTCACACATTGCTGCATGACTCCCTGTAACTGATCCTTTTGGAGGTAAAATTTAAGTGCTACAGAAATGACAAATTTATGAATTTCTTGTAGGGGCTTTAAATCACAACAGTCTGACTTCTCTCCCTTCTTTGGACCATTTTGCCAAGATTTTAGACTCCTTTGCACAGAAAAGGTCCAAAGATGTATGCTCTTTTAGCACTTGCTAAAATTCTTTCTTCATAACTGCTCCCACTGTAAATATGCCAAGAAAAAGTGATTCTTCCCTGGTCTTTATTTGATCTACTCACGTAGGATCTAATGATAACTGTGAGATTATACGCTCTTAGGTTCCCTTGGGGGAAAAAAATCCTACTAATGACTTTAATAAAAGTGCAGTGAAGTTTAGCAAAAGATGGAAATATCACAACAAACTCCCTTCATATTATAAATGATGGTAACTCAAAATAAAATAAAAATAATTTAAACAGTTTAGCAAAAAAGACTAAAGTATCGTAAACATTGAGTTCACAAGCACATGATCATTTAAAATTCTACATATTAAGTTAGTCAAATAAAACTAATTATATTGTCATTTTGCAATGAGATTCTGAAACCTTAAATGTCATTCCCAAGTACACACAATTAATAGTTTAATCAAAGTTCTCTGGTACAAATATAACCACGTATGGCATTTAAGTAAAACATTATTTGCTATTAATATTAGTTTAGTGTTACCAAAATGAACAACTTTGGGATTGATAACGGTATGGTTGGCACTAATGTAATAATAATAAAGAGAAGGAGAATGTTATTTGTTTATTTATTTTTTTTAGGTCTTAGGGATTGAATTCAGGGTGCTGTCCTTGAGCTTTTTCATTTAAGGCTAGTGCTCTACCACTTTGAGCCACAGCTTTACTTCCAGTTTTCTGGTGGTTAATTAGAGATAAGAGTCTCAGGGCCTTTTATAGTTTCAAACCATGATCATCATATCTCAGCCTCTTGAGTAGCTAGGTATAAGCCACAAGTGTCCAGCAAGAATACTAATTTTGAAGAAAGCCTGAGACCTTGGAAAGCTATAAAGCTTTAGCATGCTTGGAGGGCTTCTTTGTAAAGGACACATTTGTAAGAGGCACAACAGTTTGTTGATATTCTGATTGTTGTCAAGATAATCATATATACTCATGGATACTTAGATGAGGTTCCATTTCTCCCAGTCAGACTGGGCCAGGTATACAATACCTCAGAGTATTTTAATTTTTATCCTTGATGTTATACCCTCTAGGATCAGAAATCCAGCTTGGAAACTATTCTTTAGTTATCCATTTACAGAAAGCTTTCAGTGTAACACCCTAAACACATCCTGATTTTATGTTATCTCCTCTTGGATCTAAAAACAGTTCATGACTTTATCAAAACATGGGGAGTCAGTGGAACCTCTTCAGGCTACTATAAAAAACAAGCTAATTAGATCATTCAACACTTCATAAAAATCACTCCTGCTGGCTATTTAGTCATCATGTAGCTGAATAAAATCCAAAGGAATTCTGGTATAAATAGGAAGCTCCATCCAACATCTGAATTAAGTACTTACCACCTTTTCCTCTATTTCTGCTTTGAAAATATGCCTCAGAAGTTGGAAAGTTGTGAAGTCAAAGTAAGCAAAAGCAGTACTAACTATTTCTCATTGCAAATTCTGTCCTACCTGAGCTAAAAGTCATGTAGTAGAATCCAGAGCTGGGCTACAATTCATACAGGGGATGTCTGGAGATCACCAATGGGTCTTCAAGGATTCTGCTCTTAGTCTTGGCCATCATTTAATTACTCTCGACTCTCTCCCTGTAAAGGAAGTGATTGGATGGAATAATAGATCTTTCCTCCCTCCTAAATACTATGATTTCCTAATGACTATGGAGGAAATAGCTTCTCAAGTTCCTGGAATTCTCCTGTCATGTGTGCCTGAGTAGAGTTTGAGCATTTTTGAAGAGGAGAGGAGAAGAGGATAGAGGATGGGACAAGGAAGATGAGAATAAATTTAAGGTCAATCAAAGCCTAGGTTTGATTTCCTGTCTGTCCTGAAAATGAGAATTTCTAAGCTTCAGAGCCAGAGTCTCATTTATCACGCATAACTCTATTATGGAAAATAATCACCATAATTAACAGTGGATGTGCCCTACACCATCAAAAAGACAATGATATTTGGCAACAAAACATTTCATAAAAGGAAGTGTTGGCTCCCTCTTGTCTGTAGTTAAGTACTGCTTTCCTCATTTGTGGTAACTAGAATATGCCGAACACACTGAATGATCCACACACACACACATACACACACACACACGCTAGAACATGACAATTATATAGGACTTTAGACATTCACACATGAAGGTCAAAAGAGGATAGGGGTGGTTGACAAAGTCTCCATAGCTACGATCATATAAAATAATATTTTATAAAATGAACTCCAAGAAAAAGAAACAAGAGACATTTTAGTTGCCATTGTTGTTGTTTTTGTTTTCTTTTCCTTTTGTTTGTTAGTTTGTGTGCATTTGGGAGGGCAAGGGGGCACAGAAAAGGTGGAATTAACAAATACAACAGTGGTACTCATTAGACACTGTGAAAATGAACTGTGCATCATGTGAGTAAGGGACAGGGGAGGGGAGCTGGGAGAGAGGGAGGGAAGGGGTGACATGGTTCCAAAAGCATTGTACTCATTACCTGATTCATGTAACTGTAACCCCTCTGTATATCAACTCTGTCATAACAATAAATAAAAAGTTGAAAAGGTCAATTAAGAAGTATCCTAAAAAAATTTTAAAAATTTTAAAAAATGTACTCATTATCTTGCACATGTAATTGTAACCCCTCTGTACATTGTTTCCACAAAAATAAATGAACAAATAAATAAAGTATCCTAAAATCTCATTATGTTACAATAGAATATTGAATATAACTCCAGACAATGCAATGAATTTGAAGACATAGTTATTACTATGTTTCATAGTTCTTACTATTTTCAGACTGTTTACTGAACCCTGTGCAATGACATGGTCATTTACAGAAATTTATTCCAGAAAATTCTGAGACCACCTAAGCAGCTTGACTGTCTCTTTTTTTTTAAGGGGAAAAGAGAGCAAGAGAAAGTGAGAAAGTGAGAAAGAGAGAAACCCTCCAGTATCTCCCATGAGCTATTCTGTGGGAGGGAGACTCAGCCTTAGCCAAGACATTGTCCCACAGCAAAGTGCCTTATATGACCTGGTTAAGGATGAGTCAAGTGGTGTTAAATCCATGATAGCAGCCTATGTTAGTAGCTGAAATCTGAGGATAGAAAAGTTATTCCTAGCTAGAAGCTAGCATACTATATGCTAATGTTGAGTACCTACTGCATGTCAAGACTGTCTTAGATCTAAGAAAACAAATGAGGGAATAAATTCAACAGGACTTTTGCCCTGACAAAGGGCAACTTCAATGGAGCAAGCCCAAGCTGGGATTTTTCTGGCTGTGCCAACATCATGATTTCCCAAGAATCAAAGAAAGTCAGTCTTAAAACTGTGGCCAGTCAATGAGAGAGAGGTATATGCAGTACAAGGAAGATAGGCCAATCAGTTTCAGTGGCATTTTTCTTTCAGCAAGACAATTTTCATGCTTCAGAACTTAGTACCTCAGAAACCCTAATAGAACTACCCTCAGGATTCATCATAGGAATTAAAGTGTTACTATTTGGTAGATCTCAATGTTGTATGAGTGACCAGATCGTGCCCATACCTTTTTTCATTTAAAATAGAAATCTGACAATTGACGCTAACTTTCAAAGAGTTGATAATCCATAAAATTTGGATGGTGAACATGGTTTAATTTCAATAAAATAACACTCAGAATAGTTAGTTAATGCCTTACTAAATCATCATAGTAATTTATTTTTTATACGCAAATGTGGTAACTCATTCTTACATCGTGTAATTGTGGGATTACTATACTAGTAATAGGAAAAGCCTGGTCTCTTATAAGGTCTTACAGTCAAGGGGATGGCTGTGAAATGTGGGACAGCATGGTGTCATGGGGCAAAGGACCATGGCCCAAGTCCTAGCTCCTTACCCTACCCCATTAACCTCATCCCAGCTCCAGGAGGAGAGAGGAAATGTCATGTAGATTTGCTTTGGTGGTAAGTTAAGCAGTTCACTTCATAAGAAGATGGCATATCAAGGAGTTTGGGGACTGAGTAATTTTACTAGTCACAATAGTTTTATAAGTCACTGTGCAGAAAGTTAAAAGCAAGTGCAAATGCTTTTTAACTTATGACAGGGTTATGTACTGATACATTCATAAGTTAAAAATATTGTAAGTCAAAATGCATTTGGTACCCTATCAAATATCCTATCCTAGAACCATTAGTACCTGCAGAGAATCCACTCATGATTGACAGGCTGATGGGGAGGGAATTGAGAGCTCTGTTTACGGCAGCTTTCCAGGAGAGCAAGAGTATCATGCTGTAGTACTATGAGTCCAAGCAGTGACTGAAAAACTTCAAAGCATGGATACGTATCACTTACCATTTTAAAGTCAAGACAATATTGAAAGTTGAATCGTTGTAAGTTGGGGACCATCTGTATTCAAATCCTCACTAAATATGGATTTTCCTGGGCAAATAATAAAAAAGCAGCCTGGTAGACTAAGCAAACATTTAGTTTTAAGATGTCTAAAAATAGAATACTGGTTCAGTAGTCAATGTAGTATGTCTAATGTCTGTAATGATTAATAATAAATAAAAAGGAGAAATTTATTCCTGGAATATTTATTAAAACCTGTAAAATGCATATAATACATTATCAATACATCCTCAATTTCCCATTTTCTATTTCTCCAAGATATTTTAATAACAGGAAAAGTATAAAAATAGTTCTGGCACAGTCACACATAACATTAAATTTCTACTGACATTTGACCATAGCAAACGTTAATTGTGAAACCATGAAAATATTGCAACCATATGAATGGGCAAAGTAGAAATCAGGGCACAGATAGAATAAGTTGTAAGAGAATCTGGGTGATTCATGTTGTTGATAAAAAAAATACTTGTCCTTCAAACCAAAAGTTTTCAATAATGTCTAAAAGAACTAATTGTCCAAGGAATTTTAACAGGGTCAAAACCTTTACTATGTATCTTAAATTACCAACAGATATTTTGGACTTGTTCTGGAGTGGATTTTTTTAATGGTTTGAAGGTTTCATTGAATTTCTTCCCACAGAATACTTAGCATTTGAACATGTGGTCAGCTAAAGTTATTTTTTATTTTACTAACTATTGGTAATGGAGAGGCAGACAGAAAGAAAGCATGGGGTGAAAGTTGAGTGACTTTGATTTCTTAAATCTTAGGTCTTGCTGAGATCCTTGAGGTACTGACCCACTGGAGGCCCATTTCGCTGCTCTTTCTGGAGTGCCTTTGATTCATGGAGATTCCCTATATGTGTTTTAAGGAAATGGGAGAAACATCAGCATTTCATATGCACTGAATTATGGGTAGGATTTTGACAGATAAAGGCCAGTGGAGGTGGGGAATATTTTTCTTCCTAGTATTTCAGGAGGAAAAGAGAGTGAGAAGTCACAGACACCAGGTCAGAAGGAAGGATTATGGTAGACCAGTTGTACTGCTGACAATATTAAGAGATGGACAAAATGGAAGGGAAGGTAGACAGATAATTTGGGGCAAGTTTCTAAGATCTCTCCCACAATAAAGTTATATGATCTTATGTGTGTAGATAGGCCTCAGTTGGTTCATCTAGAAAATTGTCAATGTGGAATATAACTTATTTCCCAGACTTCACATTTCCATATGGGACACTGTGGACTTGGATAATGTTGCCATGAAAAACCATAGGAATTAATATGAATTCAAAATTCATATATCACCCTTCATAGAAAAGTGATATTGAAAGCAGCATCTGGATTTACCAAGAGATAATGTGCAAAGAGAGACAATAAGGGGACCAAGATTAACAATGTAAGCTTACACTTGCAATCAGCAAAAAAAATGAAAAATCACCTTGGAGTTTAAAGCATCCTTCCTTCATTGGAGGAGAATGAGTCTAGGGTTCTCTCAACTAGGTCCTCTTCCACAGGAAATCCAGGAAGGTGAAGATGGACAGAGGAAAGTATATTTGGCACTTAAAATGTGATCAGTGGTCTTTAAGAGTACCTGGTCAGTAATAAGCATGACTGAGGGAATGAATCCAGGTAATAAGCAGTGTTACCTTAGCAAGCTCAACAAGTTCAAGTGAAATACCCCAGAACTGAGGCTCATTAGAGGGGCTGTCTTAGTCTATGCACCATTTGGACTCATAGACTATGGAGAGGCTCAACAGTCTATGTTTACCTTTGATGGACAAGAAGAGTTCATAGTGATGGTGCTTGGTCTAGATAAAGCCTAAGTCTGTCTTACCCAGTAGCCCCTGCCTAATCTAGAAGCAAGGAAAATAGAAAAGTAAATAGGAACAAATGGACATGTTGAAGAAGAAAGGCGAACTGAGGAAGAAAGAGGAGAAACCCAGCTCTTTGCAGTGACCCTGAATCCAGTCCCCCTCCAGATGAAGTGAGAGTGCCATCACAGGGTGCAAAGATTCGCTGGAATCTGAATTACTCAAACCAATGGTAAACAAATACCAGATGGCACACACATTCATGGCTGCAGGCTGTTGGAAGCAGACCCAGGCCCTTGGGAGTCCCCTGAACCAAGGCATGAGAACTGTTCTTTTCCTTTGCACCTGTGACGCTCTTTGGTATGGCTGTTTCTCTTAAAGCCACAGGCATCTGTTTTCTAAATTTGCTCCTTGGAGACACAAACAGGATTACAGCATATAGATGGTTTTTCTCATTTCCTGCTATGTGCTGCTTTAAGTTTCTTTGACAGCTCTTCTACTCTTTATTTCGCATGGCAAGCTGCACAAGGCCAAATTAATGACTGGGGCATAGACTTACAATGGGAACGTTCAGAAAATGGAACATTTCTGTAACAAAATTTTGTTTCATCTGTTATTACTAAGACAAAAAAATCAGATTTCCAACCCACGTTTCCAGTGTGATAGGAAGATCAAAAAGAATCTTGCTTTAAAGATTTGAAATCTCATGTAGCCTCCAAGTCATCATTGAGATTATCATATATGGCATCGGTGACTTCAGTGTTGTGGGCCCTCGGACAAGGACTGAGGATGAGAGCCAGAAAATGTGGATTTCAGGACTGGCTCTATTTAAGAGATAGATTGCCAACACAAGTCACTGTATAAAAAGTAAAATTAAAAACCTAAACCTCAATTTTCTACTCTGTAAAATAGGACTAAAATACAAACCCACATAGTTCCTAAGATGATGTGAAGATTACAAATACCTTCTGAAAAAGTTTACCCATTAGCCTAAAACTTCTGCATATACAAAGAGAGATGAGGCATATGAAGTCAGGACAAATAGGTACAGATAGGTGAAGTGAGTTCTAATAGATAGGTTGTAAAAGAAACCTGGGGGCTGGGCACTAGTGCTTCATGCCTGTAATTCTAGATACTCAAGAGGTTGAGACTTGAGGATCATGGTTCAAAGCCAGCCTGGCTAGGAAAGTCCCCCCAAAACTCTTATTTCCAATTAACCACTCAAAATCTGGAAGCAGCCCTATGGCTCAAGTGGTAGAGTGCCAGCCTGGAGCACAAAGAGGCTCAGGGACAGTACTCAGGCCCTGAGTTCAAGCCCACAACCAACCCAAACAAACAAAAATAATAATAAAATAAACCCGAAGCTGTCGATTTCTCTCTTTGTCTTACAAGTGAGCTGCTAGAAAAGGGAAATGAAGTTTTCCATTCAAGTTGCTCTTCAGTGAGCTATAGGTATCCTCAGGAATTCAAGACTTGGAAAGTTGTTTATTTTTCAGTGACTTGTCCTAAATCTTGTAACTAGTAAATGTTAGTATGAGATTCTACACCTAAAAATAAGGCCTGAAAGGACCAAGGGATCAGTTTTATAGAGAGACCTAGGGAGCACAAACAGAAAAGGAAGGGAACAATCGAGTCAGTCCTCTGACAGGTGCTGGCCTCTGAGTAGGACTGGGTCCCCAAACTCCTAGCAGAGCAACCCTCAAATAGAACATGATAGGACATAAACACTGTCCACACTGGGAGAATCAATTACCTTCTATGATAATGTCTTGTATAGCTCAGGCCAAGGTCTCGGAGGAAGAAGCACTATGGCTGACTGAGACAACCAAGACAATGCACACTGACAAAGCAAATGCTAGTGATGCCTGGGGTCAAAGGGTGACATCACAAGACAGGTCCATAGGAAGACGCTGCCTGAGATGAGACAGGACTGGACCTCCATGGATACATGGCCATTGTGACTCTGTTACTGCACACCATACCTTGGCAGTGGAGGAAAATGAGTTGCACATGGTATCATGATTGTGCATGAACTTTTTTCTTTTCATCCTATTGCTTTGTTCCAAGCAATGCCAGTGTGGTTTGAAAGTTTAGAACCTAAACTTTAGATCCTAGGATTTTTTTTTTTTATTCGATGTGTCCCTATCAATGTGACCAGTTTCTCTCTTGCTTGACTCCTCCTACTCTGAGAAGAGCAGTGTAATACAATACAGGGTGTTAAAGCAGGGGCTTTGCTAGCAGACAGGAATGGTCCTGACCACTGGGCCTCTGGGACTTCAGAAAGTCATTCAGCAACAAGATCCTCATAGATGAGAATAATGACAATGTGGATGTCAGCATAGTACTGCATAACTGTAGGTCCTTCTGACACCTTGTAGGCACTCAGTCACTGTTATTAGCAAAATAATAAGACGTTTTCATTCAAAACAGGACTTAAGATGGGCCTTCAATCAAACACATAGGAGAGCAACTTCTCTGTGTAAATAATATTCAATTGCATGGCACTGTCATACAATCAAGCTCCCTTCTCTGTCTCTGTCTCCTCCTTTGACATCAAAGCATGCAAGATTTCTGCTTCGTCTACAATAAGGCCTTTGCTAACTTCTTCCCAAACTCTTTGTTTCTTCAAGTTTGAATTTCAGATCATAGTTAATGATCTCCATTCTTTTTTAACATCTGTCTCCTAAAATTTCCTTATCTGTGCAGCATAGTGTTTTTTTCCCAAGGAAATTGTTATGTTCCTCTTAAGAAATCATAAACTTCACCAGGCACCTATGAATGAAACAGATTCATGTCTTGATTTCCAGGGATGCTGTGAGAATTAGTTAGATGAAGTCTGCAAGACACAGCCTGACCTTGGAGAAATATGATATACTAATATCACATTTAACAGAACATTATTTTAACATAAGGTAAGGAAGTGTGGCTGTCCACCTGTTTCAGATTGGCCTAACTCCCACCTCTGGGGACAAGCCATGTAAATCTCATCTCTCAACCTCTTCTTGACAGCTAACTTAAGGGTAGTTAACCTCTTCTTTCGACCCATAATACCACTTAACAGTAGTCAAACTTCAGATTAGCAACATTGCCATATTAGTAATATTTTTTTCTCCTGAACATATAGTGACAGGATGGCATGAAACATAGTAAAATTTCTCTCTGGCCCTATTCCTACACCATCTTCTTTACCACTCTCTGAGAGGCAGAGGTTTCCTTGGCCTGTGGACAAAGAGGTAGAAATTTAAGCATCCTTGAACTTCTTCCAGAACAGAAGTACTCAGAATAGAGGTGAGCAGATCCAGTCAATCGGAAATACTTTTCTTAGTATAAAACTACCCTTTTGGGCTGGGAATGTGGCCTAGCAGTAGAGCGCTTGTTTAGCATGCACAAAGCCCTGGGTTCAATTCTTTAGTACCACATAACCAGAAAAAGCTGGAAGTGGTGCTATGGCTCATGTGGTAGAGTGCTAGCCTTTAGCAAAAGAAGCTCAGAGACAGTGCCCAGGCTAAATTCAAGCCCCAGGACTGACAAACAAAGAAACAAAACAAAATACTCCCCTTTTCTGGTAACTTAAAGACAAACAGGAAGCTAGGCAGCAGTAGCTCATACCTGTAATCCTAGCTACAGAAGTAGCTGAGATCAAAGGATCATGGTTAGAAACCAGCCCTGGACAGAAAAATTTGGGAGACTCCATCTCTAATATAATTAGTAAAAAGACAATCTAGTGGCATTGCTTAAGTGGCAGAGCACCAGCTGCAAGCAAGCAAACAGCAATAGCATGAGGCCCTGACTTCGAACCATGATGCCATCAGGGAGGAAAAACAAAACATGCAAAATTAGCTTAATCATATCTGCTGGCAAGAAAACATCAGTGACTTAAAGACAAGTTTTGCAAAGCTGGTGCCAATCCCACATTTGGCAGCCTGGTAACCCCACACACATGGCTGGCAGCATTTTCCTGTCCAGGACAATGAAGTTTCAGTTTATGGACTTATATATTATGTCAGTTAATCTCTTTCCTCATTTTTTCTGCTCTTTTTTACCCCCTTTCCTGACATGGCCTAGTGTGGCTAAAATCTTTTTTTAACATTGGTTTTATTATTTTGTGGAAAAGATGAGCAGGACAGGAATGAGCCCATGAATGGCATCCCCATTTCATTCATTCTCATGAGTTACAGTTCACACGCATTGAGGAATTGAGACATTCTCAGCATTGTTCTTCGGGAGTTTTGCTTTATTTTGTTTTCTCCTGCAACCCCCCCTTGACTTATTTTGCTGTTTGGAAATGTGAATCATTAATATTATAAATGGGGGAAGGCAATGCCATGTTTGGTTTTGAACCTGCCTTAAAGATCTCTTAGCAGAATATTGTGTTTTCATAAGAACCCCCAAGTTTTGTCTAGCAAGACTTCTCTCTGCTCCTTCACTAGGGAGTACTGGGAAAATAGCTCCTTGCACTCAAGGGAGGCATCACTGACCTAGCAGTAAGTCACAAAGGCTAGCAAATGATGACTGCAGAAAGACTATGAGTGGAATGGAGTTATTACCACTGTTTGGGCAGTTTCTTAACAAGACATTGGTATTGTTTGATATCCCCAAGTTTCACATGCTGGAAACTTGGTCCTGAGTATAATGATGTTGAGGAGGTAGAAACTTTAAGATGTAAATACTATTGGATGGTGATTTAGGTCATAGGGTTCTATCTTGGTGAATGAGTTAATGCTGCTCTCAAGAATAGGTCAGGTCTCCAAATGGGATTGCATGAAGTTGCAGAGCTTCTGCATGGCAAAGGACATAGCTAGCAAAATCAATAGAAGGCCCATGGACTGGGAGAAGATCTTCACTAGCCATACAACAGACAAGGGTCTCATATCTAAAATATACTTGGAACTCAAAAAATTAAATCCCCCAACAACAAATCCTCAAAGAAACAACTGCCCAATAAGTAAGTGGGCTAAAGACTTAAAGAGAAACTTCTCTGAAGAAGAAAGAAGGATGGCCAATAGACACATGAAGAAATGCTCAACATCCCTAGCCATAAAAGAAATGCAAATCAAAACAACATTGAGATACCACCTCACTCCAGTTAGAATGGCAAAAATCAAGAACTCTAACAACAACAGATCCTGGAGGGGATGTGGACAGAAGAGAACTTTACTTCATTGTCGGTGGGAATGTAAACTTGTTCAACCAATTTGGAAAGCAGTATGGAGGTTCCTGAAAAGACTTCACATAGAGCTCCCCTATGACCCAGCAATCCCACTTTTGGGCATTTACCCAAATGATCACAAACAAGACCACACTAAAGCTACCAGCACAACTATGTTTATTGCAGCATTATTTACCAGAGCTAAGATATGGAACCAGCCCAGATGCCCCTCAGTAGATGAATGGATCAAGAAAATGTGGTATATATACACAATGGAATTCTATGCCTCCATCAGAAAGAATGACATTGCCCCATTTGTTAGGAAATGGAAAAACTTGGAAAAAATTATATTAAGTGAAGTAAGCCAGGCCCAAGGAAACATAGGTCCCATGGTTTCCCTTATGTGCAATATCTAGTATATGTATGAGTCAAGCGGAAAAGGTCAGATAATGTGATGTTAGGAAAATGAACCCTTAGATATGTATTTTAATGTTTTTTCTTTCATGCATTTGTTTCTAACACATTTATAAGATTATCTCTTTGTTGCTTTGTATGTCCCTCCCCCACAGTATAACCCCTGCTTTCACTATATTTGATGTCAGTATAACTTGTGGAGGAGATGGGAAAAACAAGTAATTTAAGGATACAGGTGGACCTGTTGCAACAATGAGAAGTACTAGTTGTCATGTGGAAAACGTGCTTTACAACGTTGGTGCGGGGGGGGGGGAGGTTTGGGTGGCGGGGGGAGGCTGGGAAGGGATGTGAAGGGTAAACAAAGGAGGAGGCTGCAATGCTTGATAAGAAATGTACGCATTATCCTGCCCATGTAATTGTAACCCCTCTGTACAGTATGTTCACACACACACACACACACACACACACACACACACACACACACACACACACACACACACAAAGAATAGGTCAGGTCTCACAGCAATGGATTCATTCCTGCTGGATTGAGTTATAAAAATGGAAGCCTGGCTCCTCCTTGTTCTCTTGCTTCCTGTCTCTCCATGTGACACCTTCCTCTATTTCTGTCTCTCAGTCTCTGTCACTTTCTCCCATGTTCATGTGCACTTCTGCCATGATGTCACCTACCATATTTTAACACAGTAAGAAGGCCCTCCTTCGAGGCTACCTTATTTGTGGTTTTCAGTCTCTAAAACTGATCTACATAAATCTCTTTTTTTCATACACTAACCAGTTTCAGGTATTATTTTGTTGCAACAATAGAAAATAGACTAAGTGAGTCCTTTACTGCCATAAAAATTAAAGGTGTTGGTTTTCTTTCCTGCAAAGGATGACAGTTCTAGCCAGGTTTTTCCTCAGTAAAACTATGAGAGCAGGCAGAAGAAATCCTATTCTTGGTACAGGTAGAAATAAGATTCTCAATACTAAAGGCTAAAGAGGGGACTGTTAGCAAACTATGCATGTCCCGTCCATATAGAGAATGGAGAATCACTAGCCTTGGAGACAAGATGCCACTGATAAAAATATGAAAATATATTACATACACAAGGTCTTAAAAATGTTAAGAGACAGAATTTGCACTGTATGTGTGTATGTGCACACACTCATGCAAAATCATGAGAAAAATTATTCCCAGCCTTCAGACTTCCTAAAGAATGAATAATGTTAAGAGATCCAACTTTGGATTTGGATCTGATTTTTTAATTTAATATGACATATTAATGAAAGCAATGTGTGGTATTTACCCAAGTCATAGTTCTCTTCAGATTCAGCTATAGATAAATTAAGAGGGTACCCAGAATTCTGAAAGAAAAGGGAATCAAAACACAAAATGAAGGTGAAACAAAGGATACTATTCCAAAGAAAGTTGTGTAGGCGCCAATGTTTATAATTCTAGCTATTCAGGAGCTTGTAATCTGGAGAATCATGGTTTGAAGTTAGCCTTGGAGGAAAAGGATATATGACCCTATCTCCCAGTAACCAGTGAAATGCTGGACTGGAAGGATGACTCAAGTAGTAGAGCAACAGCCAAGCTGGAAAGATTAGAGAGCAAGATGCCCTGAGTTTGAGCCTCAGAACTGGCAAGAAAAAAGCACTACAAAAATTAAATCTGTGAAGGCAAAATGGGTGTATTCACTTTGCTTGTCTTCATAGCACTGAAGATGACCTTAGTGCATGTAAAATTTTTTGGAGCCCATTGCAGGGCTGAAAGCAGAACAATGTTCTAGGTCTCTGGGACCTGATTCCCTAAGCACTTCTTTTACCACCTTCTATTTTACAGAATAATATTTGGTACACATAGCTAAATGTAGCTAAATTATATTTTTCTGCTTATGTGGTGCTGAGGAATCGAACCCAGGGCCTCATGCATGCAAGGCAAGCACTCTACCACTGAGCCACCTTCCCAGCTAAATTATATTTTTCATGGTCATTGATTCAAGTAAACTGAGATACATGCCAGATTAAATTTTATGTTTCAATGAGGATTAACAATATTGGTTCAATCTATATTTAATAATTTTCTATGAGAATTCTAAAAGGGCATGTACATTTTTAAATAAATGTGAACATATTCCTGAGCAAGATGGAAAAAGTTGGGATATAAATGTTGAAATATACATGGATGAATGATGAGGATTCTACAGAAACCTTGGGAGTCTACTATTCAGTAAATATTTGCTATGTGCCAGACCAAGTGCTTTACAAATATTGTTAATTAAATCCACACATAAATGAGTTTACATGGTAAGATTTAACTTTACTAGTGAGGAAACTGAGGCTTTGGGGATGGAAAGAAGTCACTACCATCTGATAAACGCTAGAATTGAAACCTGAATCTCTATCTGACTTATGTAACATAGGAGAACATTGGGAATGATCATATAGACTAAAAGCTCTTCTGTGAAGACAGATTTTGTTTTTCCCCTTAGCTTCTCCCAGTGAGTGCTAGTCCATTCATTTTCTCACGTTACTCATCTCTTTTATCCATAGATTCTGTTTGAGATTAGTGGAATTTTCATGCTGAAAGCCTTCTAATGTCATCAAGAACTGGGAATACTAATCCAATGTTCTGATCTTTTTTTAAAAATCCCAGACAGAAAAGAATATTGGCCCCAGTGGTCAAAACTCAGACAGCCCCAGTTTTGATGGGACAGCTCCCAAAAAGTTCAGATGCTTCCCTGAACTTATCCAAACCTTGGGCGGTCTCCTGCTTTTCCAGAAGGAAGATGCTTGGTGGATGATGCATCAAGTTTGAAACACATGGAGAATGCCCTCCGTGGGGATTCTTAGGTCATCTGTGAGGTTAAGTCCCCATTGCACATCAAGTTGCCATGGTATTTCTCCACTGTAGGCAGCTTTTGTCCTGTTAAAAATACAATCTCAATCACCCAGAAAGTATGGAAGTTATACTAGGTGAAGTTACCAAACTTTTATTTATGATCTTCATGTATTATATACTGCCACATGCCAAATGCTGTTCACATGTTTTTTCCTATGTAACATCATTTAGTTTTGTTTTTGTTCAAGATAATATCTTCCTATATGTAGCCCAGGCTGGTCTTAAACTTGAGATTCTCCTGCTTCAGTCTCCTGAGTGTTGGGATTATAAGTATGTACCACCACGCCTAGCTTTACAACAAACCTGTTAATACATGTGGAAATGAGGTACATTACTTAATTATTTTTTACTATTAGCTTATACAAGGAAGTTAAAATTGGAGCCAACTCTCTGTACCTCCCAAATGTGTGCATCTAATGCTTCCACAATATAACCTGAGAAGTCCAGGAAGGTGTAAGTAAATAGCACATTTGCAAGTGAATTTGTTCTCCAGCTTCATCTATTTGACCGCAGTTTCTCCCAGTCCATTCTGGAAATAAGGATGAAAGCAGCGGAGCTGGTAGACACCTCTGTTCCTCACATAGCCAACATGGGCAATGTGGCCGCGTTGCTGGGCAAAGGATGCTGGTTTAGACTAAGAAATCAGAGTTCATAAACTTCAAGGAAATTCTCAATTGGCAAAAATCCCTGAAAAGACCAGCAGAAAAAGTTTGACAAGGTAGACAATGATTGAAATTCATGGCTGACTTTAGAAATCAGAAGTAAATCAGGAAGAAAAAAATGCAATGTCCAAGCCAAGTCCATAAATTCTAGAATCTCATAGAATCATTAGAAGTCCCCATAACTTAGGCCTGACTAAAACTGTAGTCCCTTCACTGTAGTAATTTAAATCCAAGTATTTACTTTGGCTTCTGCTTTCTCAATGACTTGTTCTAATCAAAATGCTTTGATGAGATATTCAAAAGGAATAAAAATATGATTGAGAAAGCCAGAAAATAATGTCTTGGTTTAAAACAACTGTGAATACAAACTTTAATCTTTGGCCATGCTGTAAGAGCTGTCTTAGACTAACTAGGGTAAAGAATTTTAAGGTCTTATTTGGAAAGATTCTTTTAGTTTTGAAGGGAGCGTAAATGTATTCTAACACTAACCTTATAAGACTGTATTTCCTGCCCCCCCCCAAAAAATGAAGAACATATTTTGACAAAAATGCTTCTTATAGTGCCTGTAATCAAAGTGCATTTGGCTTCTAGAATTCTGTTTTTTGGAGTCTTATCTATAAATAATCCATAGTTTATTATCAGGTAAAGTAAACTTTTTGTTCAGTTCAAAGCTAACAATATTTATGACACTTAGGCTTCCATTTTTTTCTGTGTTAATACCTTTCCCTCTTTCTCTAATAAGAAGTGTCTAAATGAATCTGCATTCATGTAATCATCACAGTGTAGTTCTTCCCTGAGTTACATGTGATTTTTTTAAGGCAAGAAAAAGTATTAAAACATTGCCATATGCAAGTATTCTCCTGTATAAATGGGTTTGAGGCTCAGACAAGCTACTAGCCACGTATGGACAAGTTATTGATCAGTTTTCTTTTTTCATTGGCAATAAGAAATTGTATACAGTGAAGGGTTTCTTCATGATATTTCCACAATACATATAATGTACTTGGATCATTTTTGCCCCTCTATTACCTGTTCTTATCTCCTCTTTTCCCTTCCTCCTTTCTCTTCTCTTTCTACTTCCTCGGTCGTCACCCTTTTATGACTTTGGTTCTTTGTTTTGTTGTTTCCCCTTAGATTCCATAAATGAAAGAAAGTACGTGATACTTGTCTTTGTGAATCTGGATAATTTCACTTAACAAGATGATCTCCAGTTCCATCTATTTTCCAGCAAATGATATAATTTCATTCTTCTTAGTGGCTGAGTAACACTCCATTATGTATATATACCACATTTTATTTATCCATTCATCTGTCAATGGACAGGTAAGCTGAATACATAATCTGGTTATTATAAATAATGTCACAATAAACATGGAGAATGTAGGTAACCCTATAGCAATCTTAAAATAATGTAAAGATTTGTGCTAATGATTTAATAAAAGAATACAGGTAACACCAATTTTTATGGCTATCATAAAAATACTATAGAGTGTTGGCTTAAAAAAGTTTCATTCAGTCAGATAAGTAGATGTTAAGCAAAATGAACCCCAAGATAAGGACTCAAATGGGTTTTCTTGCTTGCTATTGTTTTTAACATATTTATAAGATTTTTTTTTGTTGCTTTGTATGTCCCTCCCCCATGGTATAACCGCTGTTTTCACTGTATTTGATGTCGGTATAATTTGGGGAAGGGAAGGGAAAAAAACAAATTGTTTAAATAGGGATACAGGTGGACCCATTGCAACAATGAGATGTACAAGACGTTATGTTGAAAAACGAACTTTACAACTTTGGTGTGGGGAGGAGGGGGGGTAGGGGGGATGGGGTTGAGGTTGGGTAGGGATGGTAAGGGGAAATAAAGGAGAAGGCAACAATGCTTGATAAGAAATGTACTCATTACCTTGCTCATGTAACCCCTCTGTATGGTATTTTCACAATTTTAAAAAAAAAGTTCCATTTTCTCATGGTCTAAGATTCTAAGAGTCCAGGGCTAAGGTATTGGGATGATCTGTGTTCTCGAGGTTTTCTTGTTGGCTTATAGATAGCCATTTTTCTCCGTGTTTTAATACAGTTCTTTATAAGTGCATGTCCATGTTCTAAACTCCTGTTCTTATGAGAGCACTAGAAACAGTTGGTTAGTAACTACCCAAATAACTTCATTATTGCTATTGACTTCAGGAAGATAATATATAATTCAGGCAATTACTCCACCAGGATGAATAATATATGCAAGCCTGTGTAAGTACCCCATATAAAACTAAAGAAAAACATGTTGTTTCACTCAATGACTTTAAAAGCTCTATCTCTATTGTCCAAAAAGAAATGGGCTCTTTTTTTATTGTGAAAATGCTGAAGAAATGTGCTCTTTACTTGACTTATTTAACTGTACCCCCTTGGTACATCACCTTTAAAATAACAACAACTTTTGTAAAGCCCCATCTCCAAGTAAAATCACATCCTGGGTGCTGTAGGTTAGGGTTTCAACATGCATTTCCACCCCTATACCATGTGAAATGCCGGGAACACAGTATACTTTTAATAAACATTTTCCTTTTCTTCCCCACTTCTAATCTATGGTGTCAAGAAAAAAAGTGAGCATGTATATTGGGGTCTTTGACAGAGTTATTCAGGTTCCTTGACCACGATACTAAAATTATGAAATCATCTCATCCAAATACGTTGTTCATCCTTGCTCACCTGAAGGTCATCAGTTTTAAAATGGAGGTGAAGCCATCTCCCCTTACAACCCAGATACCCTGTCAGATACCAGTGATTTTGCTTTTTGTCAGAGGTAAGCAAAGAAGATCAAGAGCTATCAATTGCAATGGTAAAGACAGCTAGGATGATATGATAAGGTGATGAGAATAGTTAACGTTTACTGAGGACATACACAAAATAAAGCTTTTAAATGCATTCTCCCATTTGATCTATAAGAATGGCTTTACAAAGGGGCTGTTGGAGGTAGCTTGTAAAATGACATGAATTTTTTTTAAAGGAGAAGACACAGGGTTTTCTAATATGTAAGAAAAGCTAAAAGTGATGTTGATTTCTTGAGGAGACTCACCAGCACAGATGATTATTCTTCCTCTGTAGGTAGGTTTACTTTTAAGGACAAATAAATGATAAACAGAGATGACTAGAAAATGCTGCATCTTTCAGAATGGAGCATGTTTTGGGTCTTGAGGATTCCTTGGCAGGCCTCAATTGACACGAGAGTTTGTTTATGAGTCACCCCTACCTCACACACCCCTCTGCACGCCGTGAGGCTCATAAGTCTGTGGGATGAATAATGCATCTTCCTTACCACACTCTGAATTGCTCTCTTATGGGTCAGGATGGCCGGTGGCTCTTATGGACTCAGAACAAGTCGCTTTGTCTGTATTCCTCCCATGGACAATCAAGAAAACACTTCTGAAGAATGTGGGGGACCACCAGTTAGCCCCTTTACAATTTACTCTTGAGAGCTTGGAAATTTTAAGCAAAAATCTTAGGAGACTATAGCTGTAAAATAACTGATGGAAAAACAGGATACATATTAAAATTCTAAATTTTTCTTTACTGGTTCACTCCATTGCCTTCCGATGAGGTACATAAGTGGCAGCTGCTACTGATAATGATAGAAATATACTTTTTGAGATGTTACAAGTCATAACAATCTTTTAGGCCCTGCTGGTGCCTGGTGATTTATCCCTTTCTAAAGAGGCAGACTGCCTTCTTCTCATTCTCCTCCCATCACCAAGTACAACTTCTCTCAAGAAAGGTCAGTGAACATTGCCTTTGGTAATTTCTCCAAGCTTGAACAAAAGCTTAGAGTAGAGAGCTGCACACAGTGTGACACAGAAAGGTGATCTCTGCCAGCTCTCTCTGGATATGCTCAGGCCTGCGGGCAGGGCCTTGAGTTTCTGGCTGCCTGTCAACTCCATTGAGCAGCACTGTTGGCTGGGTCATACACGGCATTTTTTTCTATCTAAAGAATGACCTGGTTAGCAAAGGACAAATACTAGAACTCTCAAAAAATAATTAAGTCTTTGGACCCCTTTCCACAAACACAAATCTGTGTGAGGTTTTCTGGAGTCAACTCCAGAGACAATGTTCCAAAGGCCAAGAGGCAAAAATCACACTGGTCAGTCACCCAAGTTCTCTCCATAAATAGCACCATGTATTTCTGAAGCAATGAGACAGTGTTAGGCAATCCTGGTTTTGGTACCAATGGAACAGTGGCTTTAATGGTGTAGACATAACAGACAGCAATGACAGAGATGACCCAGGGGAAAAGTCAGCTGAACCATGCTGTGGTGGGAGAGTTGCTTAAGTACCTAGGCCTTGGTTTACTCAGCTTTAATTAGGCTAATAAATCTTTACCACAAGGTTATCAATTTAGCCAGAGCAGTTTATCCAGAGCCTACTGTGTGCACAGTGCTGCAGCAAAAACTCCATTAAGGAGTAAATAAAAGACCACATAGACATCCAATAGAGCCGTTTCTTCAAGATCCTCCACCAACCCAGATTCCCCTCAGTAGATGAATGGATCAAGAAAATGTGATATATATATATGTGTGTGTGTGTGTGTGTGTGTGTGTGTGTGTGTGTGTGTGTGTGTGTGTGTGTGTGTGTGTGTGTGTGTGTGTCTATGTGTGTCTATGTGTATATATATATACATATATATATATATATATATATATATATATATATATATATATATATATAATTCTATGCCTCCATCAAAAAGAATGACATTGCCCCATTTGTTAGAAAATGGAAAGACTTGGAAAAAAGTGAAGTAAGTGAAGTAAGTCAGGCCCAAAGAAACATAGGTCCCATGGTTTCCCTTAATTGCAATAACTAGTCTATGTCTAGGACAAGCAGAAAAGGTCAAAAGCTATGTACATATGACCATATAAGATGAGGCTAAGTGAAATGAACCCCAAAATAGGGACACAAGAAGTTTTATCTTTCTTGCTGTTGCTTTTAATGTACTTAGAATGTATGGTGTGATTTTTTTTGTTTCTTTTGTATGCTTTTCCCCCATGGTGCAACCCCTGTTGTCACTGTATTTGATTCAGGTGCCCTACATTTTTTATATACATTTTTCTAATTTGGGGAGGGGAAGGGAAATAACAAAATGCTGAAATAAGGATACAGGTTGACCCATTGTAACAATGAGTTATACATGACACTGTGTTGAAAATGAACTTTACAGCTTGGGGGAGGGGAAGGAGGGAGAAGTTGGGGAGATGGGGAGGGAAAGGATGGTAAGGGAAAAACAATGCTTAATAGGAAATGTACTCATTACCTTACTCATGTATCTATAACTTCTTTGTACAGTATCTTTACAATAAAAAATATTTTCTTTTTCTCACATTAATAGTGATTAAGTAAGCAGCATAGACAGACAAGAGTTTAGGAGAAAAGAATTAGCACAGACACCCATTCTAGCTCAGGAGAATCTTGATTGAGCTTGGTACAGGGAGAGTGCCAAGAAAAGGGCAGATTCATATATCGTATGGAAGTTAGACAGGGTAGTATACACCTACAATCCCATATAGTCAGGAGGAAGAGCTAGGGGAATTCAAGTGCAAAGCCCATCCTAAGCAAAAGCTCAATATCTTATCTAAAAAACAAACTAAAAGCAAAGAAGACTGAGTGCATTACTCAAATGGTATAGGACTTGACTAACAAGATGAAGTCCTGAGTATATCACACAGAAACTATAGGCGATTCCTGGGAATAAACTAGCAGACATATTTATCCTGTGAGAAACCTTACTAATTTGAGTGGTTGGCTTGAGGAAGGGGAAAAATGAGCTAGCATTAGTCATGTTCCTAAGTTCAACTTCAGCTTCTAACCAAACAGACAATTACTAGTAACACCATTCCTGGTCCTCACAAACCCTGGGGTCAAGGGCTGGCTGGAATTACTCAACAGGACTTCACATTTGGCCTGGCTACTTTACATTTAAGCTTATTCTGGAAGGCATATTCCGTGAAGGAATGAATTTTTTCTTTGTCTGATTTTGAAAGAATCTGAACTCAGTCAGTGCAGCTGGGCGCTTAAATCATCTCCTACTTCTTTGTCTCAAAGGATGTTAAACCCTTGACCAGAGACTGACCAATGGTTCTGAGCACACCTTCTCAAGCCCAAGTTTGGAATATAGGTAGATAATTTCATTAACAATAGAAGTCTTTTTAGAGTATCGGTTACCTCCAGATCCTTATGTTCTGTGATTTCTTTTGGTATTGTGGTTTTCCTCTATAGCATTAACCTTGAGTTGTCAGTACTTCAAAATACCCTATGAGAGGAGCTATACATGACAGATCAAAACCAATATCACCCTTCACTGCCTGGTATGCACCGTGGGGAAACCAGCACACCTACATTAAAATTGTTTATTCTCAGGGGAAATCATAGATGCATGAATTCTTTCAATAATACTTGTGACAAAAATCAAAGCAGGGGTATGAAGATGGTGAGACAGAAGATGGGGACAGGTATGATAGATACAGAAAGTAAAGAAAGAACAAATTAGAATATTCCATGAAGCCAGTTGTGCAGAGGAGACTCTCCAAATGCTGAAGTTTCTCCTATGCCAAAGACGGATATTCCGAATGAGTCAAATGTTAGCCCAGGAGAAATAAATCAACCACAGGGCAAAAGGTTTAATGAGAAAAAAGCATCATTCCAAGTATGAAATGCAGTCCAAATCCAAAATTTCTAGGTTAAATAAGATGAGGAACTAATGTGGGAAAAGAAAGCAGCAGCCTGAACTTATGGTGCCGGATATATACATATATATATAAATTATATAGTATACATTATACATATTGTATGTTCTATATATTAATATATTATTGTAAAAATACTGTACAGAGGGGTTACAGTTACATGAGGAAGGTAATGAGTACATTTCCTATAGCACATTGCTACCTTCTTTGTTTTTCCCCTGCCATCTCTTCCTTCCCCACCTCCACCTACCCACCCACCCCCGCCCCCTCCGAAGTTGGAAAGTTTGTTTTTACCATAGTGTCTTGTACATCTCACTGTTAAATAGGTCAACCTGTATCCTTATTTAAGCATTTTGTTATTTCCCTTCTCCTCCCCAAATTAGAAAAATGTATATTCAGGGCACCGGAATCAAGTACAGTGAAAACAAGGGTTATACTGTGAGGGAAGAGCATACCAAAGAAACAACAAAAAAAAATCACATAGTACATTATAAATACGTTAAAAACAATAGCAAGAAAGAAAAAAAACACTTGTGTCCCTATTTTGGGTTCATTTCGCTTAACATCATCTTATCAGCTCATATGTACATAGCTTTTGACCTTTTCCCCAGCAATAAGTTCTACCTAGCATCCTGGTATCCTGCACTGAGGGTGGCAAGGTAGGGAAGCTCAGGTTTAGCAAATCTAATTCCATAAGTATAGGAAATGTGAGGTGTGGACTTTCTGATTTGCATACTCTTCAATGATGAGGCATACGTCCTTGTTGTTGTCCTTGCTGTTGTTGATGATGATAAAACATTTCAGAAGAAAAGAGGCTCAGAATAATGCAGAGGCTCCTATATTATCCACAATCTAGGGGCAACAATAGAACTTGGAACTGTAAACTCTTGTTTGCTCACATGCCTCTGAGTAATTTAAAGGGGGGGGGGAAGCTCAGAAAATTATTGTTTAGATGCCAATTCACATAGCTTTCTTTGTCTGCTTTTTATTATCAGCATTTCTTTAAAAAGCTAATGGATCCCTGGTCTTGACAAGCATGAAGCCAAGAGGTGGGCTCCTATCCAGTGTTTTCATTCTTCAGCCCTCTAGGGGCAATGATTAGATCTTAATATCGAATGCACAAACCACACTCACTGTGTGAACTCTCTGAGCAAGCTCCCCACGTAAGGATTTTTTTTTAAGGTAAAGAAGCTTTATTGGAAGAATTGTAAAAGAAGGGGGGGCAACACTTTAGGTCTTTGGGGGTCAGCTGATGAAGGGGAAGTTGATTTTTTTTTATGCACACTCTAAATCTATCTTCCCTGGGGGAAAGGAAACTTAATCTTTCTGTGATTTAATTCCTTTTCTAAGAATAGCCAAAGTTGTGGTAATGAGGAGTTAGCAAAATCAACCACTGATAGAATATTTGCAAATGGAGCAGAGCATCCTGAATTTTAGGTAATAGCTGGAAGCAGTTTCCTTCCCCCACATCTCATAAACTATAAATGAACTTGGTAAAAACAAGCCAATCAATGGATGCTCTCCACAGATGCTGTGATCTAAAATGGAGTACAAGGAGCCAAACGTGATGAAAATGTGCTTCTACTTCGAAGTTCATGGTAATGTTCCTTAGTGACATCTCCTCTCTCAGCAAGCTCTGCCCATACTTTTTTCATTACAATGTGGTCAAGATCACACTGTCACAACTTCCTCTCCCTATTCATAATTTGTATCTGTGTAGACCATACAATCAACCTCACCAGTGTACTGAATATACAGACCTATCTTTTTAGGGTGGGATCAATTATAGTCTCCAGGGATGAGCCCTGATACAGACTTCATTCATCAGCACAGGGAATCAACAGGGAAAAGATTCTTTCTCTAAGGAAAAAGCAAGGTCAACACATAAATGGCCTGAAGTCTAACCTCTGGATTATCACCTGAGTTCACCGCAGTTCCCTTTGATGGAACAATATCTCCCTGTGATATTGTTGGAAAGACTGTTGAAGCTGGAATCCCATTCCAATGTTTTATTGTGTTATGGTTTGCATATGAAATGTTTCCCACAGGCTTATGTGCTGAATGCTTGTTCTCTAGCTGGTGGCACTATTTTGAAAAGTTCTAGAAATTTTAGCAGGTGGTCTTGCTGGAGAAACTCAGCCATTGGTGGCAGATCTTTAAGGTTATCTTTCCCTTGTCCCCCCAATCTCTCTCTTTCTCTCTCAGCCTCTCCTTCTTGTCCTCTAGGATGTGAAGAAGATTCTTCACCCCAAGCTTCTGCTGCCATGATGATCCAAGCATTTGGAGCCAAACAACTATGAATTGGGCCCTTTGAAGCCATGAACCAAAACAAACCCTTCCTCTTTTAAATTCTTTCTGTCAGGTATCTGGTTTCAACACTGAGAAAAGTAATGCAGGCTGGTCCAATAAAATTTCCTTACAATGTTTACATAAAAGCATTCAGAACATAGTAGAAGTAGCAATATATAAGTCCAACTTTTTTCAAAGCAACACACAGATTGGTTCCATTATATGAATGGTTCATTCATATATCGATGACATTTGGCATTTGAGAGTGAACCCATTTCATATTCCCTGGGAATTGTGAGCAACAGATGAATAACACCTAGATTCAGGGAAGGCTACCAGTAAGGAAGTGGAAAATAAACATTTTTTTTTCATTTGGTACGAGCGAGATGTTGTTTTAGTCAATGTCCTGTTGCTGTCACAAATATCTGAGATAATCAATTATAAAGAGGAAAGTTTATTTAGGTTTAAAGTTTCAGAAGTTTGAGCCCATGATTGATTCGTTCTATGCCCCTGGCCCCTGGACCTATGGTAAGACAGTACTACATCATAGCCGAAGTGCATCGCAGAGCAAAACTGGATTACCTCATGGCAGGATGGAAAGGGATAGAAAGAGGAAGGATCTGATTCTACCTCTTCAAATTTCTATCATCTCTCAATAGTGCCAAGCTGAGGACAAAGCCTTTAGAACATGGGCTTTGAGAAACATTTAAAAGCCAAACTATACCAGATGCTATCACCTTACAAACATTCATTTCTTAAAGGTGAATATAAAGTCTTAGCAAATTTATTGCTATAACCACAGCACAATCATATATGAAGCCCCAATATATTCTTTTATTATTCTGCTTTGTACTGTGTTTTTCCCATGGCTTTTAAAACAAAAAGGCTCAGCCAGGTTCTCTCCCTTTGTCATTGAATGGAATACATAATTTTTCAAAGCTAATAGTTTGGAAAGGTAGCACACATATTTAGATGGAGTCTACAGGAAGGGGGATAAAGTAGGGAAAATGAGGAATGGCCAGCTTACTGCAAACAGAGGAGATATTCCTTCATGTATTTCCCTTAAGATTATGGGAACAAAAGTTATTTTAGGAAACTGAGGCCTGGTGAAGGCAACTCAGAAACTTAGAAGTGCCAGCTTTGCTTCAACGAGAGACAAAAGGATGTATTCCATTATGAGGGATACATTCCTCGCCCCAAGAATGAACACTTGTCTGACAGGATGTGGGCCTTCCTGAGAAAAATGCTTCCCCAAACTTAAGCCACCTCCTGCCCCAAAATGCAGGTAGCAGGGCACCTTCTTATCTGAAGGATAAGGATCTGTCTTATGGCAGGATGCATTCTTACCTGGAAACTCAGAAAGTAATGCCAGCTATGAATACAGCAAAGACAAAGCATCTATCTTCACATAACTTTCAAGCCAAAACCCCCTCCCCTGCCTTTACCACATATATATACCCCAACAGCCCAAGGAACAGTGTCTCTCCTTATGAGAGCACTCACATTCTGTTAGTGTGCCCTGCCCTTCTGTGTGTGTGTGTCTGCTTTTTGTGTGTCTGCTTGCCTGCTTGTTTACTTACTAATGCTCTGTCAAGTTTTCTTACCATTGTGACTTGTCCAGAAATTCTTATTCTGTGATCAAAGTCAAGGGCCCTAAGTTAATAGTTCCTACATTTAAGGGAAGCGTCACTAAACCTCACTTCCTTCCATCCAGTGACATATATACTAATATTCTATATTCAAAAGGCAACATTATTTCTCCTACATGTTTTTAATAGGCTTGTTCACTTCTGGCATGATATCTACTGTCTTCTCATACTCTTGGCTGACTAATCTTGCCTACACTTAGGTAGCACACTCCCAACTGTGCCACTTTGTCTCCTGGGGCAAATAAATTCTGAGTGTGTTTGTTCTTCACAGAAAAAAAAAAAAGCATAACATTCAGTGTGGTTCTTACAATTGCTTGGCTTCTCTCCTATTAACTTATCAAAAACTCTTGGATGAGATCAGGTATGTTGGTTCACACCTGAAATCCCAAAAACAGAAATTGGGAGGATTGAAGTGCACGGCCAGCCTGGATTAAAAGAATCACTTCGTTTCAACAAATAAACAGTGGTGGGAGAGCTTGGCTGTCATCCCATTTACACGGGAGGTAGTCCAAGGCCAGCCAGGACAAGAATGCAAGGCTCTATTGGGAAAAAAATAACTAAAGCAAGCAAAAAAGTCTGAGATATGGCCCAAATGGTTGAGCACTTGCCTAGCAAGTGTGAGGCCCTGAGTTCAAATCCCAGAACCCCCCAAAATGACACCACCAACAACAACTCCTGTGTGGGCATTGAATAGCAGCAGCAGTTCAAAGTGGAATGGCTTCTTATAAGAATTATGAATACAGCCAAGCACTGGTGGCTCATGCCTATAATCCTAGCTACTCAGGAGGCTGAGATCTGAGGATCCTGGTTCAAAGCCAGCCTGGGCAAGGAAGTCCATGAGACCCTTATCTCCAATTAACAACCAGAAAACTGGAAGTGGTAGAGCTCTAGTCTTGAGCTGATGAGCTTTGGGACAGTATCCAGGTCTAGAGTTCAAGCCTTACAACCAACAAGAAAAGAAAAGAAAAGAATTATGAATACTTGAGGGTTGATTAAGCAGACTCAGGGAAGATCTAGTATCTAGTTTTTACAGATCTTGATCAGCTAGAATGAAAGAAAATCTACAGAAGGGCTAAAGCTTGTCCTGGTCTAATAGGAAATTTCCTAAAGGAGTCATAAGAAATCCTGAGAATTCACCAGTCTCATCTAATTCTTATCATTTCACAGCTACTTCCAGAAGTAAGTAACTGTTTCACATTTAAGTGCCGAAGTAAGTTATACCAAGAAAAATATTCAAGACATTGATGCCCTCCCTTTTTCTTTTTTACAATTTCCTTGTGCATTTTACGTCCCCTAGAGTAGATAAACAAGGGGTGTTCGCTAACTAGAGTCAGAAACCTCTCAACCCCAAATGCCTGGAAAGTCCTGTGTTCTGTTAGTTCTAATATACATGCTTCAACCATGTGGGGTGTCTAATTGCGCATGACAATAAAATCCCTTCATGTTTTCTGTTTTAGGGAAATCCTGCATGGTTGCACTAGGGTCATAAAAAAAATTACTAATGTGTTTTCTCATGGCACGGGGCCATTACATAGGCCCTGTGCAATGGTATTGTGTGTAGTCTGTAATCACAAACAAATGTATTCCGCAAACAGATGAGGTGCTATATGAGAAAGTGTGAGAGGTTAGAGCTGGAGCCTTGGTGTCAGCTGGAGCAGGTCCCTCCACAGTGGAAGACCCCTGAGGTTATGCAAATGAAATGACAGTGCCTGGGGGTGGGGGTGGGGGTCAGGGCGGGGTGGAGGGCCTGAAGTAGATGCCAGGGAGGATGAGCTCACCACAATGAACTTCTAGCTGAGCTCCAAATGGGAAATTAGAAATGGCTTCAACTACTGCCACTCTCTTCCCACTGAGGGATGGAGTTTATAGGTCTGGTAGGGTAAAGTGTGGGAATCCTCCTAAGGAGGAGACAAGTGTCCCAGCAGAAGTTTGTAGCTGGTTATGGAGCCAGCAACCCTGTAGCAGGCTTAATCTGGGAGAAGAATAGTTGGCCTCCTCTTGGACACACTATGTGACATGGCTAATGGTAGTGAACCACTAGAGATGAGGGGGACAGCATCAAGTTCCCCTCCCCCCCCCACACCCCATGTTATCCAGTACAGGTCTGGTTCCTTTTAGGAACCAAACTTTTTAATTCTCATAAAATGTTGATGTGTTTTGTCATAGCCTCCCCAAAAGGAATGCTTGAACTGTAAGCAGTAACATTTCTTTGAATTGCTGTGGGAAAAAAAAGAATGTTTTCTGGATTTCTTCAAGGTGGGAAAATAGTCCATAGGAACAGTACAGTCCATGGGATACAGGGTGTAGTGTGAAGTGGAAATATTAATATTAGATGAATAGTTCTGGCTCCACCTTCTCTGGCTTTGAGGAAGTTATTTGTGTTCTCTAAACTTGACTTTGCTCTAAGAAATCAGAGAAAGTCATACCTTCCCTAAGGCTTATTGTAAAAATAAATCTCAGACTTCATCACTAACTTTATGCAAACAACTTCTGTATGTTTTTCTCTCTGGCCCAAATTTCTCTTCTGTATTTCAGATCTATACATCCTTTCTATGTCGTGCAGGTTTCTCATAATCAATGCCCCAAACTAAAGGCATTATCTTTGCTCTTGCTTCTCTGACCCAACTGTTTTCTTTCTTTCTTTCTTTCTTCTTTCTTTCTTTCTTTCTTTCTTTCTTTCTTTCTTTCTTTCTTTCTTTCTTTCTTTCTTTCTTTCTTTCTCTCTTTCTTTCTTTCTTTCTCTCTTTCTCTCTTTCTCTTTCTTTTTTCTTAACTCTCTCCCTCTCTCTCTCCCTCCCTCCCTCCCTTCCTTCCTTTCTGTTTTTTAAATTGTTATTGTAGAGTTGATATACAGAGGGGTTACAATTACATGAATCAGGTACAATCAGTACAATTCCTTTTGAACCATCTCTGTCAGGCTTTCCCTCCTGTCCCCATTTACCACATAGTGTCTAGTGAGTACCACTGTTATATTTGTTCATCTTTGTTCCACCTTTCATGTGCCCTCCCTGACCCTCTCACATAGAAACAAATGAAAAAACAAAAGGAAAAGATAACAAAATTAGCAACATTTCATCACAGGTTACCAGGAAACATAGATTTCTCCCTGAGTTTTTTCTCTGCCAGCACTGTCACATTGAATAAATCCCACAGTCCTTTGATTACAACTTTTTCAAAGCTTTCTAGCTGTCTCTAGTTCAGGCACTATTTCATGCTTAGATTGCTGCAAATTTTGTCTCAAATCTTGGCTCCTCTTCTCAATTCATTCTTTAGATTATATCCAGAGAAATCTTTAGACTATATCCAGAGACCAGAAAGCGCAAGTCTGTCTGATCATTCTTTAAATGATGTCCTGCTGCCTTCTGGATATTTCTTTTTATCCAAGCTTGCCAAGCTCTTCATCTGGCTCTTCCTTATATTTTTCTTGTCATCTACAGTTTCCATAGTCCCTAACACTAAAGTGTTCTATAGCCATACTGAATTTTATTGACTTTCTCATATCTCTAGTTCTTCATGAAGGCATTTTCTCTGCTGCCCCTCCCTGCATCTTTCCCCATTCCAACTAATTGCTACTCATCTTTCTCTGCCCAACTTATATACCAACCCTCTGCAAAGAATTCTTTGGGCCTTCAAGGTTTGGTTTCTAGCTCTTTTATGAGCTGCCATGTTACGTTGTTATCTCTCTAAAGAATACACAGGACTCATCATGGGCCCCTTCATGGATCTGTCAGTTTCCCGATTAGACAGCAAACACGGGACAAAAATTGGAAGGTATATTAATCCTATCTTTCCTTGGCATATATCAACTTACTTCTTTCTCTTTCTCTGTGTCTGTCTCTCTCTTAATTATCTTTAAAAACTTTTTATTGTAAGGGTGATGTACAGAAGGGTTACAGTTACATAAGCAAGGTAATGAGTATATTTCTTGTCGGACAACATTTTCTCCCATTTTCTCTTCGCCCTACAAGTTGTAAAGTTCATTTCCAACATTTCTTGTAGCATTGGTTCACCCTTTGTCCTTTGTCTCACCATTTTGTTATTTCCCTTCCCTTCTCCAAATCAGATAAACATATATACAAAATAAAAAACAGTGACAAGGAATAAACCAAAGGAAAAAAGAAAAAAAATTAAGGAAAAAAGAAATAACTTCACATAATACATAAAACAAAAACAAAAACCCTCTTGTTTCCATAACTTGGAGTTCATTTTGGTTAGTATCATTTTATAGTTATATTTACATAGCTATTGAGTTGGCAGAATTGGCTATTACATGTGTAGAAAACTGAAGTTAGATCCCTATATATCACCCTGCACCAGAATCACCTTAAAATAGATCAAAGACCTTGAGGTAAGAGCAGATACCCTGAAAATATTGCAGGAAGGGATAGAGGATACATTAGGGCTCCTTGGCACAGGTAGAAACTTCTTTTTGTGTGTGTGTGTGAGGGGGGGTCCAGTCATAGGGCCTGAACTCTGGGCCTGGGCGCTGTCCCTCAGCGCTTCAGCTCAAGGCTAATGCTCTACCACTTGAGCCACAGCACCACTTCCGGCTTTTTTCTTTTTTCTTATGTGGTGCTGAGGAATCTTACCCAGGGCCTCATGCATGCAAGGCAAGCGCTCTACCACTGAACCACCTTCCCAGCCCCAGATAGAAACTTCTTAAATAAAGATCCAGAAATACAACAAATCAAAGAAAGGAAAGCCCACAGATTGGGAGAAGATCTTCACCAGCTATACAACAGACAACAGCCTCATATCAAACAGAATGGCTATAATCAAGAACTCTAATAACAACAGATGCTGGAGGGGATGTGGACAGAAGGGAACCCTACTGCATTGTTGGTGGGAGTGTAAACTTGTTCAACCACTAAGGAAAGCAGTATGGAAGTTCCTCAAAAGACTCCACATAAGGAACCAATCCCGATATCCCTCAGTAGATGAATGGATCAAGAAAATGTGATGTGTGTGTGTGTGTGTGTGTGTGTGTGTGTGTGTGTGTGTGTGTGTGTGTGTGTGTGTGTGAATTCTATTCCTCTATCAGAAAGACTGACACTGCCCCATTTGTTAGGAAATAGAAAGACTTGGAAAAAAGTGAAGTAAGTGAAGTAAGCCAGGCCCAAAGAAACATAGGTCCCATGGTTTCCCTTATTTGCAATAACTAGTCTATGTCTAGGACAAGCAGAAAAGGTCAAAAGCTTTGTACATATGACCATATAAGATGATGCTAAGTGAAATGAATCCCAAGATAGGAACACAAGAGGTTTTATCTTCCTTGCTGTTGTTTTTAAATGTATTTATAATGTGTTGTGTGCTGTTTTTCCCTTATTTTGTATGTTCTTTCCCCATTGTATAACCCCTGTTTTCACTGTATTTGTTTCCAGTGCCGTTCATTTTGTATATACATTTTTCTAATTTGGGGAGGGGAAGGGAAATAACAAAATGCTGAAATAAGGATACAGGTTGATTCCATATCTTAGCTATGGTATATAACACTGTGATAAACATAGTTATGCTGGTAGTTTATTATTACCTTGTAATTGTTTGGGTAAATGCCCAAAAGTGGGATTGCTGGGTCACAGGGGAGCTCTATGTGGAGTCTTTTGAGGAACCTCCATATTGCTTTCCAAAGTAGTTGAACAAGTTTACACTCCTACCAGCAATGCAGTAGGGTTCCCTTTTGGCCATGTCTCCTCCAGCATCTGTTATTATTAGATTTCTTGATTATAGCCATTTTAAATGGGGTGAGGTAGAATTTCAATGTTGTCTTGATTTGCATTTCTTGATTCCAGTGCCCTACATCTTGTATATATACTTCTCTAGCTTGGGGAGGGGAAGGGAAAAACAAAATGCTTAAGTAAGGATACAGGTTGACCCATTTTAACAATGAGATGTACAAGACACTATGTTGAAAACGAACTTTACAACTTCAGGGTGTGGGGAAGGAGTTGGGGAGGTAGAGAGGGAGGGAATGGTAGAGGAAAAACAAAGGAGGAGGTAATAATGTTCAATAGGAAATGTACTCATTACCTTTACTCATGTAATGGTAACCCCCATGTACAGTATTTTATAATAAATATATATATAAAAATATATACCTAGAGCTCAAAATATTAAACCCCCCCAAAACACATCCTCAAAGAAACAACCACCCCATTAACAAATGGACTAAAGAGACTTCTCTGGAGAGGAAATAAGAATAGCCAATAGACACATGAAGAAATGTTCAACATATCTGGCCATAAAAGAAACACAAATCAAAACCATATTGAGATTCCACTTCACCCAGTTAGAATGGCCATTATCGAGAAAACAAATAATAACAGATGCTGGAGGGGATGTGCCCAAAAAGGAATGCTACTACACTGTTGGTAGGAATGTAAACTGGTTCAACCACTCTGGAAAGCAGTGTATGGATATTCCTCAAAAGACTAAACATAGAGCTCTCCTATGATTCAGCAATCCCACTCCTGAGAATACCTAAATAATCACACACAAAAAAGGCCAGACTAAAGCTGCCAGCACAACTATGTTCATTGCAGCATGATTTACCATAGCTAAGTTATGGAACCAACCCAGATGCCCCTCAGTAGATGAATGGATCAAGAAAATGTGATATATATGTATATATATATATATGTATATATATATATATATATATATATATATATACTCAATGGAATTCCATTTTTCCATCAGGAAGAATGACGTTGCCCCATCCATAAGGAAATGGAAAGACCTGTCTCTTTTTCTTTTCTTGGTTTTCCCAATAGAAATAACAGAGAGAAGTTCTGGAAGGGAGAGTTTTTTTTTTTTGTTTTTTGTTTTTTTTAATTTTTTTTAATTGTATTTTATTTTATTTGAGAACATACTGTACAGGGGGGCTACAATTACATGGGCAGGATAATGCATACATTTCTTACCAAGCATTGCAGCCTCCTCCTTTGTTTACCTGGAAGGGAGAGTTTTAAAGCCAATTTGGCAAAATGTTTCTGCTCCTACTATGTTCTTGGACTTTCAGAATACAGAGATCTGATAATAATAGGGTTTGTGGGAAGAAGTAAAAACTGAGAACTGCATCAAGAGAAAGTTAACGTTGTAAAATACAACGGGAAGCACAGAGAAATCATGCTAAGGAAAAAGGACTAAAATGTTCCTCATTAACACTAATGAAGACAAAGTTGATATTACTAGCCATAGAAGATAATAGAGTATTTTAACACACTCCAATTGGACAGAGAGAAAAGGAATGAGAGAAGGCTGGAGAGAGGAGAATGAAGAGAAAACTATACTTTGGATATGAATTTTTCCCCCAAAGACCCATGTTTAAAGGCTTAATTCAAAGTCCTTCCCTAAAGCCCTCATGAGCTCCCAAAATTCCCCCATGTCTTTCCATGGCTTAACAGGTCATTAGTTTTTAGCAATAATATTCCATTGTTTGACTATCCCACAGTTTGTTTATGCACTAACCTACTGAAGGAAATACTGATTGCTTACAGTTTTTTTTTACCTTAATACGCTTTTTATTGTAAAAATACTGTACAGAGGGGTTACAGTTACATGAGCAAGGTAATGAGTACATTTCCTATCAAGCATTGTTGCCTCCTCCTTTGTTATTCCCCTACCATTCCTCCTCCCACCTCCACAACTACACTTCCCCCCACCCCACCCCTGCCTAAATTGTAAAGTTCGTTTTCAACATAGTGTCTTGTACATCTCATTGTTGCAATGGGTCAACCCGTATCCCTATTTAAGCATTTTGTTTTTTCCCTTCCCTCCCCCAAATTAGAGAAATGTATACAAGATGAAGGGCATTAACACCAAATACAGTGAAAACTGGGGTTATACTGTGGGGGAGGAACATACAAAGAAACCAAAAATTCACATAGTACATTATAAATACATTAGAAACAATAGCAAGAAAGAAAAAACCATTCTGTCCCTATCTTGGGGTTCATTTCGCTTAACATCCTCTTATCTGGTCATAAGTACATAGCTTTTGACCTTTTCTGCTTGTCCCAGGCATATACTAGTTATTGCAAATATTACCTACAGTTTTTTAATAACTCAATTCCTCTACCACTCTCACTCATATCCTACGGGCTTCTTAAAACCATTTTCAACAGGTTTCTTTGTTCTGTTTTCATACATGCTTATCAAATACTTCAGCTATATTCACCCTTCTTTGCCTCTCCATTTCCTCTCCCTCCTCCACTAGTACACACTCCCAACAGAATTTGTTTTACATTCCTGACATTCTTTGTTCAGTGGATATTAGCTTCACAGAGTGTTTAACCTGGTATTTCACACATGCTTATTATATTCTTTAATCACATTATTTCCCCTCTATTGGTCTTTTTCTGTGTCCCCCACATCCCATTAATTCAGCCACTTTCAGTGAGTTTTCTTATGCCATCTTTATAATACACACAATACATTGTTATTTTATTTACCCTCTATCATTTTCTTACTTACTTTCTCCTCCCCAGATCCCCCCATCTCACAACTAATACATACATGTATATATGTATACACACAGATTTTAGGACTAGAGTTTTTATTCATTTGGTAAATACCTAGAGTTTAGTTACTGAATTGTATACCCTATTTAGTTTTGAAAGAAATGATCAAACTGCCTGGCAAGGTGGTTGTAGCAGGTTGCATTCCTACCAGTGATGGATAAGAGAACTGCTTCATGTCCTCTCCAACAGTTGATATTGTCAGTGTTATAGATTTTCTCCATTGTATAGGTATATAGTAAGATCTCATCATTTTATTTTTCAGTTTTCTAGAACATCTTTATACATGCTTGTTCTACATCTACTTTGGTAAATGCCTGTTCCATTCTGGCATCCACTTTTTAATTAGCTTGCTTATTTTCTCATTGTTCAATACTAAACCTTCTTTGTATATTTTGAATACAAAGCATTTGCCAGATAAGTGTTTTGCAAATCTGTTATCTTAGTCTCTGGCTTGTCTTTTTGTTCTCTTAATCTATTTCTCTCTCTCTCTCTCTCTCTCTCTCTCTCTCTCTCTCTCTCTCTCTCTCTCTCTCTCTCTCTCTCTCTCTCTCTCTCTCTCTCTCTCTCTCTCTCTCTCTCTCTCTCTCTCTCTCTCTCTCTCTCTCTCTCTCTCTCTTTACTTTGCTGGACCTAGGGCTTAAACTCAGGGCCTGGGTACTGTCCCTGAACTTTTTTACTCAAGGCTAATGCTCTACCACATAAACCACAACTCTACTTTTAGCTTTTTTTTTCTTTAATTGAAAATGTGAGTCTCTTGGGCTCTTGGTCAGGCTGGCTTTGAATTGCAAGCCTCAGATCACAGCCTCCTGAGTAGCTAGTATTATAGGCAAGAGCCACTGACACACAGCTCTCTTTCACTTCTGAAGGACATCTGTATGGATACAGAACTAGGTTAATGTCCTTTTTTCCTGTCAACACTTTAAGTATTCCCCTTCACTTTCTTATTGCCTGCATGGCTTTTGACTAGAAATCTAGTTCTCTCTCTCTCTCTCTCTCTCTCTCTCTATATATATATATGTGTGTGTGTGTGTGTGTGTGTGTGTGTGTGTGTGTGTGTGTGTGTGTGTGTGTGTGTGTGTGTGTGTGTGTGTGTGTGTGGCAGTATTGCATTTTAAACCCAGGGCTTCATGCTTGCTAGACAGGTGATCTACCACTGGATCCATGCCTCCTATCTTTTTTGCTTTGCTTATTTTTTTGTATATTTGTATTGTAAAATACTGTACAGAGGGGTTACAGTTACATGAGCAAGTAATTAGTACATTTCCTATCAAGCATTGTTGCCTCCTTTGTTTTTCCCCTTCCATCCCTTCAATCCCACTTCCACAACTACCTCCCCCCATGTTGTAAAGTTCATTTTTCAACATAGTGTCTTGTACATCTCATTGTTACAATGGGTCAACCTGTATCCCTATTTAAGCATTTTGGTTTTTTCTCTTCCCCTCCCAAATTAGAGAAGTGTGTATATAAGATGCAGGGCACTGGAATCAAATACATTGAAAACAGGGGTTATACCATTGGGGAGGAACATACAAAACAAAAAACAAAAAAAAATCACATGGTACATTATAAATATGTTAGAAACATAGCAAGAAAGGAAAAAAAATTGCGTCCCTATCTTGGGGTTCATTTTCCTTAACATCGGGTCTTGCATTTCCTCAGGGTGGCCTAGAACTACAATCCTCCTAATCTCTGCCTCTCCAGTACCTACGAATGCAGTTATGAGCCATCAACATCTGGCCAAAATAAAATAAATAGTGTACGATCATGTCACTATAGGTAAAGTGTTTTACTTCTCAGACTTCTTTCAAAATTTTCTCTGTCTATGTTTGTGTGTGTGTACCAGGCCTGGGCTTGACCTCTGTGTTTGGGAGCTGTTCCTAAGCTTTCTTTACTCAAGGCTAGTACTCTACCACTGGAACCACAGCTCCACTTCTGGCATTTTGGGTGGCTATTTGGAGATAAGACTCTCATGAGCTTTCTTGCTGGAGCTGGCTTTGAACATTGATCCTCAGATCTCAGCTTCTTGAGTAGCTAAGATTATACGTGTGAGCCATTGGCGCCTGTCAATCTTTGTGTTTTGCAATTTAAATATATGCCAAGGTATATTCTAAAATATTATTAATATATACTAATTTGACTAATAGAATTTTTATGAAATTTTCATACATGTATATATTATTTGATCATGTATATATATATATATATATTATTTGATCATGTCCCCCACTCATTACCCTTTCCCCTATTTTGTCCCCTATATACATATGTTACATGGATATATTTACACAAATATGTAATTTATGCATATACATAGTTATGTCTCATATATAATATATATGTAATATATTAAATATATTTTAACCAGTGTTCTTTGAGTAGCTGAGTATAGCTTGGTGCATGTTCTTGGGGATATTAATTTAAATATCTTTCTCTTCCATTATCTTCTTTCTTTTCCTTTTGCTATTACAATTATGCATGCCTCAAAAAATTGTCATATAGTTGTTGAATATTCTGTGCTTTTCTTCCTTTTATAATATTTCCATTTATATTTTAATTTGAAGAATATTTCCATGATCATATTTCTATGATCAGATCTTTAAGTGCACTGATTTTTAATGCCTTATTTTTGTTTGTGAACTGAATTTTTCCTCAGTGATGTCCAGTATTCTAATAGTCACTGAAAATGTTTTTTCCTTTCTACCATAGTTTTTAATTTCTAGCATTTCTTCTTGATTCTTTCTTAGGATTTTCAGCTCTCCACTTAATATACCATCTTTTCTTTCATGCTGCCTATTTTTCTCCAGTAAAACCTTCACTTAACATTTTAATCTCAGTAATTTACTTTCCAAAATTTCCCAAGTCTGATAGTCTGGTTCTAGTTCTTGCTTTGCTTCAATTCTTCACACTGTTTTTTTCTTGCTACATAATGATTATTGAAAACATGACATGATGAATCAGGCAGACTATGAAGGTTAAGTTAGTGTTTGCTGTAGTTGTAGATACAAGAGGCTTCACCTTTCTCCCGAGTCCTTATTTTTGTCTCTATAACAGATAGTTTCACTTTTGGCACACGTTTGGAGCTTGATTTGGGCTTTAGCCCAAACACAGCGGAAGAACTAGCAAAGGAAAATGAAAAGGAACAGTCAGGGAAGTAGGAGAAAAATGAGGAGAGTATGTGCCCAAGAGGTCAGGTAAAGAGTGCTTTAAAGAGAAAGGATCAATCAACTATGTCAACTGTTCAGATAATTCAAGTAAGCTGAGGGCTGAGGGTTGACCTATGGATTTAGTAGTGGAGAACATTGGTGACTCTGATCATGCAAGATAATACTTTAAGCAAGAAAAAACACATTTGCATATAATCCTAGGTCAAGAAATTAGGAATGAGGTCACTGTCAAAACTTTGACACCTGTTTGGCAAATTGTCTGAATGGTCATAGCACGCCATTGGTCCTGTCTCTTCCCCTGGCCCTACACTGCTTGGAAATGATCAACTTTGTTAATGACTTAAAGGATGAAGCCTATGCCTTCAGCATGTAATCTTGAACCAGTGATCAAATCACTTAGATTTTTTCCCCATTATGCAAATAAACACAGTGGCCATCCTTAAACTAAAGTATCAAAGGCAGGGAAATGATGATCAGAGATAGCAATGGTGACACATTTTCTGAAAAGGAAAGCCACATTCCAAAATTTCCTGTATGTCCTTGGATATAAAATAAATTAAATAAAGAAAATCTGTATTCAGGTGAGAATGGACAGGAACCTTATTAGCCAAATATCGTGCTACCATTTTGCATTCAGATTGTTTTACATTAAATGCACAGATGAAATAATTCAATGAATTTCAGTGAGTAGGATTTATTAGTTGCCTTGCAGCATCTTTCCCTGATGAGTCTAACCAGACAATAATTGCTGTTTCTGTTTTCTTTGACTCTACCAATACTTGAGTGCTATCACAAAATTTATTTCATTATATTCCTTACCACACATGATATAGGATTATAACTATTATTTTAATCTTACCTTGTAACTAAAGAAGAGTTTTAACTAAATTAAACTGTTCTTTCAAGTTGAGAAAAATTAATTTAAATCTTCAAGACAAAGAGATAAGATAAACAAACCTAAACAAGTCACAAAGGTCTGATTATAATAGTTTGCAGGATTAAATAAATTGGAGCCAACATTCTTCTGATGTTTTGGTATCCAATGCTCTTATCAGAAGAGTGTCAACAATTAATCACAAACCTTTATTTACTATTGCCAATCACTGGCTTCTGGTGTCCCTAGAGATACAACTTTATGCTTCCAAGGGCCTCTGTAACTTGTGCTTTATGTGGTATTTTCTTGTAAGAGAAGCCAGCTGTTTCTTAGCTACACATACTTTGGGATATCCCAATTAGATAACATTGACTTTCCCACAGGGTAAATAGAATTTCATATGCTCCATCACAGGTGAGCTTACTTTCTAAAGGCTTTCTTTTTCACCAAAAAAAAGGATAAATTTATTTATGTACTGCTTATGCTAGTAACAAAAAGCCTCACAATTTTTGAAAAGTATGATCCATCATTATCAAAGATTGTTCAGCTCAAGTTATATATTCACATTCAAGATATATATTATACCTGTGATCTTGGAAAAGCAAAATGTTAAACATTCACATAGGGAATAATTTGTGATTTCTCTCTTCTCTCTGAATTAGTAAAACAAACATAGTGAGCTTTAGAACAACAGAGATGTGTGTTTGGAACTTGTATGCTGCTCTTTTATCATCTTCCTGCTGCCATGTGATTAGTAATATGATACTTGAGGTGCTAGTAGAACTTCCAAAATAAACTTGGTCTTTAGAACTTTACAATGCTAGGTGAAACCTCAGAAAGTTCAGATATTCTATCCAAATGGAGAATTAATACTATTGTACCAATTTCCTGTATGTCTAAACTACTAAGCTGAAGTTTTCACAACAATGGCAATTTTTAAAGGAAAACAAAGCAAGTATTTATTTACAGTAGATGAGATGATCCAAATTTTCTTGAGTAATATATGCTGTAGGTAAATTCAAAACTCTATTTTTATATCTCACAACAAGGTACTTCAGGAAAGTGTCTAGAGAAGAAAGTAGAAAACACGGTTGGACTTAAAATCAAGGGGCAGGAGCATCTCCAAGCCTAATGAAAAGTATTGTGGGAAAAGAAAGGACCAAAATAGACAATATTAAAAAAAATGCAAGCACAGTTTTACAGTAACAAAGAGGAAGGAAGACACTAAACAGGAATGATTAAATGATTATTCAATTATTTCTGTTAATAAAAGAGAAGATATTTTTGGCAATACTGGGGATTGAATTCAGGGTCTCACAATTTAAGCCATGCCCTTTTTCCTTCTTAGTTTTAACTAATTTTTTAGCTAGAGTCTTGCTCAGGTCATCTGCAAATGTTGTCAATGTTTTAGGCTAACCTACATATAAGAATGACAGATTGTCACTCTATCTGGGAATAAAGATAATCATTACTAATTATATCCTTTATGGAAAATTAAGACAAATAAAATAGGCTTTGGAAGAAGTATAGTTCTGGTAACGATTTGACTCAGGATTGAATGTATAACAATGTATTTTGTAGGAAGAATACAGCTTATTTTCTAATATCTTCAATTTATGACTATAGATATGTCACATTCTTGGGGGGAAATCTCTGAGTATTAATTATATAAGGAAGTTGCTTTTACAATATTAAAGGACTATGTTTGATTTTTACAAAACATAAGCTAAGTACCTTACAAAAGTTTCCATTTGGCCCTGGGAGTTAGTGACTCACATCTGTAATACTAACTACTTAAAAGTCTGAGATCTCGGAATCCAGATTTAGAGCCAACTTGGGCAGACAAATCTGGGAGGCTCTTAACTCCAAATAATCATCAAAGAGATGGTAGGGGAAAAACAAAGGAGGAGGTAACAATGCTTGATAAGAAATGTACTCATTACCTTGCTCATGTAACTATAACCCCTTTGTATAGTATTTTCACAATAAAAATGTATTTTTTAAAAAGTTGAAAGTACAGGCATGGGTCAGATGGTAGTACCTCAGCCATGAGTAAAACGCAGAGTGAAAACCCACCATCCTGAATTCAAGCCCCAGTACCAGCAAAATTATAAAAAAGTTTCTTTGGATGAATGATTCCCAAACTCACAGTATGAAGACACAGTGAAGGCAGTTTATGTTTAGTAGTAGTTTTCAGCTTTGCCCTTCTGCCATTCAAATACATTACCTGAAAAATGGAAGTCTGACTCCACTGGATAAATCCCAGGGTCTGGTCTAGATTTTAGGCAAGAGAATATTAGAAAAGTGTGCAGTATTTGTCAACAATAGCAGTTTTTGACTGCTCCACACAGAAAAATTACATATACCAACACACACACACACACAAAACACACACACACACACACACATACACACACAAAACAAACAAAACCAACTCTTCATTCATCTACCATGGTTCATTGTAGTTTGTACTGTTTTGCCTGAGCCTAACTCAAATAGTAAAAGTGTGGAGTATGACATACAGATTTGTAAAGCAGAACTTGGAAGCCCACAATATTGATTTGCCTAGAACCTGGATACACTCAGTTCTCTTCTACCTCTTGTTTTTAAGGGAAACTACTCTCCATAGCACTCATAAGTGGTCAGTGATGCTCACTAGGGTATATCAAGAAATAAGGGAGGGCCCAGCTGTCACCATGCACTAACATCAACTCAAAATGGATTAAAGACCTTAACATCAAACCTGAAACTCTGAAACTATTGCAGGACAGAGTAGGACACTTGAACTACAGGCACAGGCAAGAACTTCCTGAACAGAGTTCTAGGGTCACACCAAATTGGAGAGAGACTCAACAAATGGGACTGCCTTAAATTAAAAAGTTTCTGCACAGCTAAAGACAAAGCAACCAAACTAGAAAGACAACCAACTAACTGGGAAAAATATTTACCAGCAATATATTCAGACAAGGGGTTAATATCCAGTATATACAGGGAACTCAAGAAACTAATCCCTCCAAAACCCAACAAACCAATTACTAAATGGGCAAAGGAACTAAAGAGAGACTTCTCAGATGAAGAGATAAAAATGGCAAAGAAACACATGAGGAAATGTTCACCATCCCTGGTTGAAAAGGAAATGCAAATAAGGACAACCCTGAGCTACCACCTTACCCCAGTCTGAATGGCCCTCATCCTAAATTCAACCAACAATAAATGCTGGAGGGGATGTGGAGAAAGAGGAATCCTATTACACTGCTGGTGGGAATGTATACTTACACAACCACTTTGGAAAGCAGCCTGGAGGGTCCTCAGAAAGCTAAATATAGACCTCCCCTATGACCCAGCCATACAACTCCTAGGCATCTACTCTGAGCAACAGGAACCAGGATACAAGGACACGTGCACCTCTATGTTTATAGCAGCACTGTTTACAATAGCCAGGATATGGAAACAACCAAATGCCCCACTACAGATGAGTGGATCAAAAAACTGTGGTACCTATATATAATGGAATATTATACAGCCATTAGAAAGGACAAAATAATGGCATTCACATGGAAATGGATGGAACTAGAAAAAATCATGTTGAGTGAGGTAAGCCAAGAGCAAAGAGACAAACAGCACATGGTCTCCCTGATAAGTGGATGTTTAATCCAAAATGTAAGGAGATACGACAAAGTAAACAAGACTCAAGAAACAAAGGACCTCCACTCATCTGGCTGAATCATTACTAAGTGACCCCATGATGCTGAACACATATATGGTATATATGTGTACATTGGAGGGAAACTAGGAGGAGGACACAGAAACAGAGGGAAACAGGAGAAAACATACAACAGCAGAACCCAAATTGATCAAAATGAAATTAGCAACTCAATGGCAGCGATGGGAGGGATGGAGGGAATGAGCGGGAAAGAGGGAACAGCTGACACTAAGCAAAAGGAAAGAAATGTACATATCACCCGATGTGAAAGAAATAACTGTATTGTAAAAGCTCATAGAACTGATCAACTTTAAGACCAAGGTAAAGACAATTTGCCCCATGAAGGTTAGAATGTGTTTGAGACTTTAACTAAGTATCACTATCCCACAATACTGTGAAATTTATGTAATCACTTACTCACAATAAAAAATGCAAAAAAAGAAAAGCAGCAAAAAGAGAAAAAATATATATGGAAAGCAGCTATCAAGCAATAATTGTTAACTGTTGCAACAATTGTGATTTTTGGTGCTGCCTGACTCCACAATTTGATTGAAATCTCCTTGATTCTGAAAAAGGCTGGTTTAGAATCTGCAATGGATTTCAGCCAAGTACCAAGTACCATCTTGTGATGGCAGTCTGTACATACTCTACTAAAAGAGACCCGTATGGTTTGGATGGTTTCTAAGTAAGTTTAAAGGCAGGTTTAAAAAGTTATCTCACCATTTCTGTGTCCTCTCTCCCTTACTCTCCCAAAGACATAAATGAACAAACAGAAAGAAAAGAAAACAAAAACAGCAACAAAGATTAAAACCTCTTGTTTCCATTTCCTGGAGCTCATTTTGATAAATATTATTTTATATGATCAGATGCACATAGGCATTGCACCATTTGTGTTCCTCTCCTAAGAGTATTTTCCTTTGGTTTCACTGTGTGTGAATGCCTAGAGACATGTATCATTTATCACACACACACACACATACACACACACACACACACACACACACACACACATCTAACCATCCAATGTGTTTGCTTGTAGATTTATAGGCACATTCTAGTTACCACAAATGATGGAAACCATGGAACCTACGTTTCTCTGGGTCTGGCTTACAAAGGTGAGCAAATGCATCAGTGGACACTATGTTGAAAATGAACTATACAATTTGTGGGCAGGAATGAGCGAGTAAGGGAATAGGTGAGATTGTTTAAGAAGAAATGTATTTCTTATCTGACTCATATAACTGTAACCCCTCTATATATCACCTTTATAATAACAATTTAAAATGCATAGAAAATAAAACAATACAAATATAAACTCCAAAAAAAAAGAAAGAAAGAAGGGAGGGGCTGGGAATTGGCTCAGTGGTAGAGTGCTTGTCTAGCATGCACGAAACCCAATGTTCAATTCCTCAGTACCACATAAACAGAAAAAGCCAGAAGTGGTGCTGTGACTCAAGTGGTAGAGTGCTAGCCTTGAGTTTAAAAAAAAAAAAAAAAGAAGCTCAGAAACAGTGCCCAGGCCCTTAGTTCAAGCTACAGGACTGGCAAAAAAAAAGAAAGAAAGAAAGAAAGAAAGAAAGAAAGAAATGAGGGAGAATGTCCTATTTGTAGCTTTTTTGATGACAAGAATGCAAGCAAGCAAACAAAACAAAACAAAACAAAACAGATGCTTCTAAGAGATGTTTCCAGAACAATAGAATCAAACCCTAAAATTAAACTCAAAAGGCCAAAAATAACGAAGACAGCTAATCATCTTCTAGACATTTCACTATGTTCCTAGGACCTGAAAGCAATGTCAGATCCTTATATTGTAGGACAATTTCTCATTCTTAATGGACATGTACTTTTATGGGGGTGAAGGCTAGCATTGGCACCCAGGGAATGAGTGAAAGACCCAATCAAGCAGCTCACAGCAAAAGCCAATGCTAGGAGTTTGACTTCAGCTTCCAAATTTAGATCACTATTGTGCCTTAGGGTTGTGAAATGGTCAGTGACAAACACAGGTTCTATATTACCAAAAACTTGGAAAGTTATGTTGAATTACAAAAGCATAATTTGTGCTTACATTAAAATCCATTATCACCATATATCAATGAGAAAATAATGAGATCCTTTAAAATGTCAGCTCCTCAACTATAAAAGTGAGCGACTGATTCAGCCTTTTAAGGTTAGGGAAGTGGCAAATAGAATAACTTTTGGAAAGTAAAGAGTATAAAAAGTGCCCAATAGAATCTAGCTCCCATTGTTGATAATAAAAGCAATATAATTAATTTCAGAAAATTGCTATTATAAAAACACCAGTTATACATATATCCATTCCAATATATCACTGATCCATGATGGCATATTTTCTCTTTTTCTAGATAATGTTACAAAAAGTATTTCTTTGTTGGGAGATTTTTCAAATTTACAAAACTATCTTTTGTCAACGTATCTTTCAAAGACAAAAATCAAGTTCTTTCCTTCTAGAGTCATGTAGAGTAATAGTTTAAGCAATAAAAGAAAAATAAATTGCATATAATTCTCAGTCAATAAATGATGATTAGAGATGATTAGATATACATTTTAGCATTTTCTCCGTGTGTGTTTTTCTATTAATGTTCAATGTTGTTCTATGTTCTTATGTATTACCTGAGTTATATCGTCCTGTGTTACTTCCAAGTACAAAATCCAGGGAGCCATATGTATTCTTTTTATCTTAAAATTGGTGAAAACCTATCTCTATGGAAACTGTGAAACTCTAATTTTAAAGTCAAGTCATCCAAATAACCATGATCAGTATTAGGTAAATGGTTAAGGAAGCATGGCAAGTCTTGTGTGAGCACACTCTATAGACATTAAGATGATATTCATAAACAATTTATAATAACATAGGAAAATACTTGTTATATCACAAGGACAGAATAATTGTGAGAAATAGCACAAAAAGATGAGCAAGATTTGCTTAATGTTACACAAGAGCCGATCAAAGTTACTTAAGTATTTGCTTTCTTTAAGTATTTTCTTTCCTTCTAAACAATTGATAACATAAAAGATAAAGCTTTGAAGAAATACCTTCTTTGGCCCTCGCCTGTCAATCTATGAAAGAAGAAAAATTCTATGGCTTATAGTAATTTGAATTTTTTCAATCTGCTTTTGTAGCATAAATGTAGTCTTTCTGATGAGAATCAAACCAATAACAAGTAAATAAACCTCTTACAATTCTCTATTTCCTTCTGAAGGTTTTCAGACATGTTTCTATTACAACAGCATTTTTAACTATTCAGCTTTTAAAAAAAATTTACAGGCCCCTGATAAAACTCATCAACAGTTCTTTTCAATCTGATGACATACGTACTAGTTGCCAAGTACATAACAAACACCAGGTTATTTCACTGTCTCGAGTGGTCATTAAACAGCATCTATCTACCAGGCACTGCTTAAATCCAGTATTATACTTGTATTAAAACAGCTTCAACTGCAGACCTGGACTCTAAGCTACAGCACTGTACAGCTAATGACCTGTGATCCACAAACTCATCTTTCCTTCAAGCACATGACCAAACTCCTGGACCCAAAGCCAAAGGAATTTACAGTTTTCCAGGGAAACATGATATTTGCTTTGACAGTTTCACATAGCTTTAACCAGAAAGCTGACAAAGAGCTGAAGTTTCATCCTCACTCGCCTTTCCTGGGATCAAGCCCTTTGATGGAAGAAGATCACTGGGAATCCATCTCTAGGCCTGGAGGTGTCAGAGGTAGAAACCAGACATCCAAATCCAGCGCTTTGGGCCTTTGGGAAAATGCGTAGCCATCACTGCCCTCATCTACCAATCTTATGTTGCCCGTCTGTCTCTAATGTCAGCTCTGTACTGACTCCCAGCCCTATGTGTGTCTGGGAGAAGAGGCATGGCGACCAGCCAGCTGATGACGCCTGCCTGGAGTCCTGGTAGACCTCATTAGGCTCAGGCTGGTTTCTGAAATGTTCCACTGCTACTTCTGCCTGGCACCCAGACTCCTACCATTTGAACTTTTCACATTCCACTCTTTCCCCCAATTCTACAAAGTAGATCTTTGTTTTTCTTACAGCTCCAACCTCAACACTTCTATTGAGGAAAACTTTTACAAGCAACAGATAGAGCTAATGTAAATGCATCCTTGCCAGTTGCTACAGTCAAGTGAAACAAAGAAAGGAAACATTACAGAAACCGGTGTTGTGGACTGGAACCAGACATAATAAGTAACAACCAGTGTGTACACTTAATGACCTAAATAAAGCTCAGGATCTTAAAGGGATTCTTGAGGTGCCATAGATAGATTATGGAAAGGGAGGTGGCATTTCTAAGTTGGGGGTTCAGAGATGAGAGGTCCTCTGAAAGAGATAGAGTCAATTATAGGAGGCAAAATAGGGAGAAGTAGTTAGCTGTTTAGAGAAAACACCTTCTCAGAGTGGAGATGTGACTTGCAAGATATACACAATATAATGCAACCAGCCCTGCTCAGCATGGAAATATGTTGGAGCTTCTTTATCAGAAAATGGGGATGAGTTAAAGGAACCAAAGTCATATTTTTGCCAATCCTGGGGCTTGAACTTAGGCCGTGGGCACTGTCTCTGAGCTTCTTTTGCTCAAGGCTGGCACTGTACCACTTCAGCCACAGAAAAAGCCTCTAGCTTTTTCTGTTTATGTGGTACTGAGGATCGAGCCCATAGTTTCATGCATGTTAGGACTCTACCACTAAGCCACATCCTTTTTCTCTTTTTATGTGTGCCAGTCCTGGGGTTTGAACTCAGGGCCTGGTTGCTGTCCCTGTGCATTTTTGCTCAAGGCTACACTCTACCACTTGAACCATAGCTTCATTCTGGCTTTTTTTGGCAGTTAATTGGAGATAAGAGTCTCCTGATCTCAGCCTCCTGAGTAGCTAGGATTACAGACCCGAGCCACCTACATCCAGCTACTTTCTGAGTGGCTGGAATGTTGAGGGGGGGGTATGGTGTATGGGATATATAAAGTGTTAAGTCTATTGTGACAGGCTTGGCAAAAAGAAGTAAGCAGAGGAAGTTCCTGAAGGGTCTCATAGGCTTTGTGAAGAGTTAAGCCGCATAAGTGTTCAAACAAGTTTGCTGCATAATCAGATTCATGCTTTAAAAAAGTGACTCTTGTGGAAAGATAGAGAATGGATTGGAAGTACAGAGTGTAGGCAGAAAGACTACTTGAAATATGGAAGCAAAGAATAATGGTAATAATCTCTATGGAGACTGAGAAACATCTGAGGACTTCAGCGGTATCTTACTAATCACTGCAAGTTTTGGTGGGTTGAGTTTAAAATGTCTGAAAATTTTCAGTGAATATCTTTCCTAGGAGTTTGAATATATAGATCTGAAAAATCTGTGTTCACTTTGTAAAATAGGCAGTGGCCAGCATCACACAGAGAGTAAACAAAAGCTACAGTTGTTTTGGGCCTGAAGACAGTACCCACTAATGAGAGACAAGACACAAGCATGACTGAATATTTTGTTCATTCTTGGCAGCTACTAAATTCATTCAACAAGCAATACATTTAACAATCCTAGATGCCTGGAGCTATGTATCATAGCACATTGACTTTAATGATAGGGCAGGAAAACTAAAAAAGGAAAAGTGAGGAAGTAGAAAAGTACTCCTTAACAACATTATTATTGAGCACTTACTGTGTGTCAGACCTTGTGTTAAGTATTATTCTGTTAGTTGGCTTTGTATAATCCTGAGATGATCAGTTATAAAAGGAAGGGTTCATTTTGGCCAACATGATAACCACAGCTGCATGTAACTATTAAGAAGCTAAGTGTGAAAAAAAAGAAGCTAAATGTGCAATTGATTTAATTTTTAATTTAATTTTAATTAATGTTAATGTAAATTTAAAAGCTAACACTAGACCCTATTGTTAGAAAACATTGCAGTATGTTTGGAATATCATGAATATGTGAATCAAATTTTCATCACCAAACTTTATAGAAACTAAAGATAGATTGTTGATTGTTTATAATGATTCCATGATGTACAAATATTTGGTATATATTAAGTTAAATAAAACAGATTAAAATTACCAACTAGGCCATATGGTGGACAACAGGTAATGCCCTTTAGTTCGTCTCTCTCAATATGGTTTATGGAAGGTACTTGATTTTTTTGAGAGAACTTGCAATTAACTCGGACTGGTTCAGTCCGAAAGTCTGCCACCATCATGATGCTTTATTGCATCTTCAGGCTTTCCGATGTATCTTTTTTTAAACTTTTAAACTTTTTAAACCTTACCCCTCTGCATCTATTGGGAACTTTTGAATTTAGTAGATGACTGGCGCAGATGTCCTCCCTGAGCAGGACTGGTCTGGGCTGCACTTTCTGAGGCCTCGCCAGGCCAGGTAGCCCACTGAGGGTCCCGCCTCGCTGTTGTTCATGTGTACACATTCGTGCCCTTCCTGGCGGTGGACCGCCCCTCTCCAGTGCCCATGAGCAGCGGGCTTTCCTGTTTGCCTTTTTGAACTCTGTTTTCTCTGAGCCTTGGAGAGAGTCGGGGCTGTGATGTCACTGTATAAACAGAGGGAAGGGTGGGGGCGAAAGTAGCACTGGAGAGAAGCAGGCTGCAGCAGAGGACGGGCATGATGGGGTGAGGAGGGAAAGTTTCAAAGCTGACTCTGTCTATAGAGTGTGTGTGGGGCCACAGAGTGGGGGCCCCATAAAGAAACAAGACGGGGATGCCAGTCCCTCAATTGGGAGCAGAGAAGAGGACATGGCTGGGGGGGGGGGGGGTGGAAAAATATAGGACGCCTAGAGCTAATTCCCCTGATTAAAAATGCATTAGTTTGGAGGTGTCAGGGACACGCAGCTGTTTTCAAGGCGAGCCTGGCTCCAAGCGGTCCTCCCCAGGCCCGGCCGCCTTGGCGGCTCCATCTCAGGCTAGATGTCAGCGCGCGCACAGCCTGCCGATGCTTGTCCTCTCTCTGACAGCGCCCTGGCCAATGTCCCGCTGCTGAGGGTCGTGGTAATTTACATCCTCTCTGTGTACATTAACTTATCTGCAGCCACGCTGGCTGCGCTCCTTCAGTCAGCCTGTCTCCTGTGCAGCCTGGGAGACTTCCCCGACCGTGCGCCCCACCGATCCGAGTGGCCCAGCCCTGGACAGGGGGCTGCAGGGGGAGCTGGCCCACCGAGATCAGAGTCCTGGGAATCACAACAACAACCTGGTTCTGACCCAGCCCCCGCGGGCTCCGCAGTCCTGGGGGTGGGGGGGAACCAAGAGGAGACAGCACCAGCAGGGCAGGGGGCAGGCGGCCCCGGACTGGACGAAACACTTAGTGGCTAATTCATGACTCATGGGCAGACTCCTCTTCAGTGACAGCTAGGGCAGTCCCTAGTTATTTGTAGCGTCCCCCCTCTTCCCCCCCCCCCAGTTTTCATTTTGCTGTAATTAAGCAGTCATTTGAGGGTCATTTCATACCAGTTATAGGTTTCCCCACGTTTTAATTATGCTCCAAGATCCAGGGGGGGGCACCAGGGAGTGGAAGGGGGAGGTTGGGAAGGAGGCACGGAGGGCAAGAGGGTAATCGGCTCTAAGAACGTGAGCACTTTTCATAACTCTTTCGGTGACAGGTCCAGTGTGGGCTCTGGGCAGACGCCGACGCCGGACGTTCTGTTTCGGCTCGCGGGCCAGACCCTCTTCCTGACACCAGTGGTCTTCCCTGAGAAGAGCTTTGGCCGTGCTTGGGGGCAGATGTTGGATTTTCTTCTTTCCCCTCTGGCACCACACTAATCATTCTCTTTAATCACTGTAGCTTTTTAATGAGGCCAAGTAGGTATTTATGGAGCCGTCTACTCTCTAAATGCTAATGCTGGATAACTCATTTATAACTTATCGTGGGCCAAACCCAGAAGAAAGGAAGTGAAAATAAAACAGAGTCTGAAGTCCTCTAGGAAAAATTTAGGATATCTTCAGGTCCTAGAGGGTACCAGGCCCTTATGAGAAATGTTCAAGCCATCAGGCATAAGAATAAGCAACAGAAGGTCTGCTCCAGTTTGGTGAAAAGTTTCCTGTCATTCTCCACTTTCTTCAATCTTTGTCTTTCTCTTTGGCTGGTTCATTTGAAGCTTCTTTTTTTTTTAAAGCCAGGTCTAGAAATTTCTTGAAAGAACATGACACAGGAAATGAAACAACTGGAAAGAAATAAAAGGACAGAAGATGTGTGGTTGCAAAGTGGAGGTGCCATGGGTACTAAACTTCAGTAGATAGGCAAGTTAAAGCAGCAGCAAGGGTGTAATTGTCTACAGAAGGAAAGAAAAAGGTCTTCTGCTGAGTACCCTGTTCCTTTCTCCACGACAACATGGGCATCAGTTTGCTTGCTTGCTTTGTCCCCAGTGATTAGAACAATGTTCCTTATGTCAGGTTCTCAACAAATATTTAAAAAAAAAGAATTTACAAACAGACCAACTGGCCAACTTCAAATATGTGCCAAATTCACCCAACCATCTCAACTGCTTCCTCTAACTTATTGTTAATAACAATAAAACCAAGCGGAAAAGGTCAGATAATGTGATGTTAGGAAAACGAACCCTTAAATATGTATTTTAATGTTTTCGTTTCTTTCATGCATGTGTTTCTAACGCATTTATAAGATTATTTCTTTGTTGCTTTGTATGTCCCTCCCCCACAGTGTAACCCCCGTTTTCACTTTATTTGATGTCAGTATAACATGTGGAGGAGATGGGGACAAACAAGTCGTTTAAGGATTCAGGTGGACCTGTTGCAACAAGGAGAATTACAAAATGTCATGTCAAAGCAAGCTTTACAATGTCGGTGTGGGGGGGGGGAGGGGGGTATGACTGGGTGGGGGGGAGGGGGGAGGCTGGGAAGGGAGGTGAAGGGTAAACAAAGGAGGAGGCTGCAATGCTTGGTAAGAAATGTATGCATTATCCTGGCCATGTAATTGTAACCCCTCTGTACAGTATGTTCTCAAATAAAATAAAATAAAATAAAATAAAATTTAAATAAAAAAAAACCATTAGCAGCAATTGATACGCATTGCATATATATTTTTTGTGCCAGACACTGTGCATATATTTATACTCCTATAAAAAAAACCCAGCAATAGTGACTTTAACTAAGTATCACTATCCCACAACACTGTGAAATTTGTGAAATTTATGTAATCACTTAATCACAATAAAAAATTGCTATTAAAGAAACCCCAGCACTATAAATCCACCTGAAACCAGGTCTATCTGGCTCCCAAAGTTGTGTCAAAAGCACTGTGGGCTGCAAACACTGAGCACAAAGGAAAGGAGGAGAATTGACACACATGCATAGATTATCAGTCAAAGTCACCTAAAGAGGAAACCAAGATACTTAATCTGGTTTCTATGTTGAAACTGAAAGGAGTATCAGGAAGCATCATAAACACTCAAACAACAATGGACTTTCTTGTTTGAAATTATAATAATTGTATAACAAGTATGGATTATACATCCCACAAATCTGGAGGAGTTACTATGTACATAGCTCTGAATGAAGCACTGGGAAGAGTTCCTGAAGCAGTTCATACTGGAGTTTAAGCCTGCTCTGCCATTTACAAAGCAAAGCAAAACAAACTCTCTGTACAAAAAGAGTCCAGTACTCAAAATGTTTGTCTAAATAGTGCACAAAAGTTTTTAAATGTATGTGTACTAAAAATTTCTGGTTTCCAGAGATCTCCTACTAAATTGAAAACATTTTAAAAGTAGAATGTCACAGAAAAGACCCAGCATACTGTTAAGGGCGATCTAAATGATTGTCCCTAACCCACAAACACATTTGTGGAGGGGGATCACCAATTAGAATACACTCAAATCATGTGGAAGCTACTGCAGTGTGCTTCGACTTGAGTATATATGGCCCAGGTGTTTCTTAGAGTTGATATTTCTCTTGCCAGTAACAATGGACAAAATTCCAGATTCACATGTCAGTCAAGATTTGGCCTCTCCAACATATATCAGGCATGTAAGCCAGTGTATTTAGGTACCACCAGTACTAATTATCTTAGAAATAAAAAAATAATTACAGGTGGACCCATTGCAACAATGAGATGTACAAGTCATTATGTCAAAAAACAAACTTTACAACTTGGGGGGGCGGCTGGGATGGAAAGAAATGGGAAGAGGAAACAAAGGAGGAGGCAACAATGCTTGATAAGAAATGTACTCATTATCTTGCCCATGTAATTGTAACCCCTCTGTATGGTATTTTCACAATAAAAAAAGAAATAAAAATATTAAATAATAATAAATAAATAATCCTAGAATAAAACCCAAACATTGTGATGAAAGCTTTCCTATTTCCCTGTTTGTATTATCAGATTTTTGCTATACAGTTTATAAATGCATGGCTATACAGTTTATAAATACAGGGTCCACATTTTGAAATTGGAAAAACCGAGTCCTCACTGAAATTCGAGAGATTTGATTCAGAGTGTATATATATATATATATCCTAGCAAGTTTCTTTCTTGTTAGATTTGGCATCTCTACCTCATAACATCTAAACAGGAAAGAGGCATTCTTTCTGCTTAAAAAATGGTCACATATGTAAATTTATCTTAGTTATGTCTGGAAAAGATGTACAGTATAACCCACAAGTGTGGAAAAAATTCATAGCTGTCCCTCTCTTGACTTTAGAAGTGAAAGTCCAGCCACTTAGGCTGATGAGCTTCAAGAAACTACTCAGACCTTTGGAATGTGCGTAGGTACCACTGTGTCTACCAAATAGCCATCCATCCCGAAGCCTATGTAATTGTCACCCTCTAGTGGATGATCAATGATAATAGTTGACTGCCTCTTATGGGGCCCAAATCATCCAAAGACTGACCTATCTTAAAGAGGAAGATGACAGATACACTGCACCAGAGCTCTTCACTCTTGGATACACACTTCCTACGAAAATGGGTACTCATGGCTGTTTATTCAGTCAGCAGTTCCCTGCTTTTTTTAAAAAAAAAGCCTATGTTTATATTTCCAACTGGTGTCATTTTCAAGAACAATACATGTTTCCTTAAGGCCGACTTCTACAATTGAGATAATAATTGGCATTCAGACTGGCCTTGAAAGTATTCTCTATCTGCAGGCTACTGAGTGAGCCCAGGTACTTAGCTAGTTGCATCGAACTTACCAGCTGAATGTCATGACAGTCCTGTGTTGAATGACTCAATCTGCCTAAGATAGTTGTTGCATCAATTTTTACTGTTTTGTAAGAAGCCTAAATGAAGATTCTTAAAGATAATGTAATAGAATTTTAGAGGTGGAAATGATATTATATGTACAAACTTGAGGTTTGAAGACTCAAACACTGAATTGGAAAATGTAGCTTTCTAAATCTAAAAATGAAGTCTGGCTTTGCATTTATTAGTACTATAAGACTTGAATTATAGTAACGTGATTTTCCTCTCTCTATTTTATCAGGTTCCTGAAGAACTACAGTTCTAAATCTGGATGGGAACTGAATTTCTACATCTTAGACAGTTTCTGGGAGGGAAGGATTATGAGTTCAGGAAATACTCCACATTCTCCAAGGCCTACATTGTTGGTGCGTGTATTTGCTCTGTGAGAACTTACTGAAAGAAACCATTTCTCCGGAAGACAAGTATAATTTCCTGAAGATCTGTTTATTCATCAGCAGAAGAGTTGAATGTTTGAAGTCCGGGATGACCTTGGTTCTAAATCTGAGGTTAAATGGGAATCAGAGCACATACAAATGAAACACCCCTCCCCCATCACATCCATTTGATAGATGAAGAAACTAAGGTTTGGCAAGGTGAAGCAGAGTTCACAGAGCTATCTGACTACAGAGCTGGCACCCCAAACAAGAGCCCAGCTCTCCATCCCCAAGACCCTGAATCTTTCACTCACTTCACTGTTTTCTCTCAGGGGGGATTTTCTCAGTGATCATGAGAAAATCAGTTTCATAGTCCTATTTATAGTAGCATTTCTGTCCAGTTAAAAAGTATTTTAATCATGGTAAAAATTAGATAAAAGTTATCATAATCATTTTATGTACACAGTTTTGTGATATTAAGTATATTCATGCTGTTGTATAACCATCCAGTATCCATGTTTGGAATGTTTTTAATCTTTTCAAACTTTGCATCAACTAAACAATTTCCTATTCTCCCCTCCCTTAACTTTTAGCAACCACCAAAGTACTTTCTGCCTCTATAAATTTGATTAATCTGGATATCTCACATAATTGGCCCCATACAATATTTGTCCTTTTGTGTGTGAGTATCAGGACTTGAACACAGGGCCTAAATGCTGTCCATTCACTTCTCAAGGCTAGGACCCTACCATCTGAGTCATACCCCCACTTCTGGCATTTTAGTTGTTAACTAGAGATAAGAATTGCATAGCTTTTCCTTCCTAGATTGGCAGTGAACAGCCGTTCTGAGATCTCAGCCTCTTGAGTAGCTAGGATTACAGGCATGAGTCTCTGGCACCCAAAAATATTTGTCCTTTTGTGTCTGGCCTCACTTTACTCAGTGTAAAGCCCACAGGACTCACCCATATTTAAAAGTTGCATAATATTCTATTGTGTATATACATGTATCACATTTCATTTCATTTGTCCATTCATTAGTAGATGAACATTTGGGAAAACTGTTTTTAAACACAAAAAGAACATAAATCCTTAGGAAGTAAAAACATGTCTGCAAAAGATTAAAAGTTGTATTTTTGAAAGAAACTATAGGCAAATTGCTAAGGTAAATTAAGAATAGTTTAATAATTCTATGCAATGTTTTTGAAAATTTTACAGATACTTCCTTCTACACTTAAATAGTGAAAGTTAAATAAGATACATTTCAGTTTGAAAAGTTTGTTTGTGTTGGAAAAGCAAATATATAGATCATACGGTTGTCTTGTTTCCTGTTTTTCTATTTTAGCAACTGACCCTTATATATTCAACCAAACACTAGTAGGCAAAAAAGACATATGCCAGGGGAAAAATGTCCAAAATATTAGAGCTGTAGCCTCTGAACCACTGAATATGGCAAATGCAAAGACAATTGACAGGAATTACCTTAGAACAAAGTTTGGAATAAAAACCTAGTTTCTTCTGAAAAATATTTTTTTTCTCTCAAATGAACTCAGATGAGTCAGTTTTTAGTTATCACAGCTTATCAGGATTGGAAAAAAATCAGTATTTGCAAAAACTGACATTCAAAAACTTGTAAGGAAATTTCATTCATGATAGTTGAAACCAACAGCTTACCTCGGATCAAAGATACGAGGTAGAGATGCACACAATTTCTTTTTACTATTACTTTTCCAATTATATATGATGTATGTCTATGAAATGGATTCATTAATACACCAAATTTGATAGAGAAAATTTTAATCTCTTATTTCAAGTATATCTTGTATAATATTCTATAGCATGAATTTATTTAGTTCATAAAAATTCTATTTAACAAAATTTTCTTTCTTTAAGTGCACTGTATACTTTGTTCATTGAGAAAGATCTATAATCTAATGTGTGTGTGTGTGTGTGTGTAAAGGAAAGCATGGAGAGTTTTACTGACTAATCCAAAGTAGAAAATAAAATTGTAGGATGGAATAGAATGTTTAGCCTGAAATCAATCTTCCAGATTATCTAATCTAGGGTTGACAAACACAGAGCAAAGATAGGTACTTTCCTTGTTTTCTGTCATAGGCAGACATAAGTAATCAGTCTCAGCAATTTCTTACTGAGCCCAGACATATATAATCTCATATTTCTTGAAAAAGATCCCTGGAACACATAGACATAAAGTAGAATGGTTGTTACTAGAGGCTGGAGAGCAAGGTAGAAGGAAAAAGTAGAAACCTTGGTTAACAGGTATGAAGTTTCAGTTAAATAGGTGGAATAAATTCTAGTGTTCTACTGCACATCAGGGTCACTACAATTAACAACCATGAAATGTGTAGTTCATATAACTAAAAGAAAGATTTTGAATGTTCTCACTACAAAGACATGACAGACATTTGAGATAATGGATATACTAGTTAGCCTGATTGGATTGCTTCATAATGTACACATATGTCAAAACATCACATCCATGGTTCCCCTAAACATATACAATTGTGACTTGTCAATTAAAAAAAGTAAAACTCCAGAGCTCTAGATAGCTTCTATCATACACTTGGCATTGGTCTATGTGAAGATACTATTTGCTACACATGGTATTCTCATCTCTTTAATTTGCATACAAACAGAGGCTAAAAAGCATGCATTGACCTTCTCAGTCAATGTCACTCAGTTGGCAAATGAAATGATCACAACCCTAATGGTCTAAGCATGACCCAGATAAAACAAATGCAGTCATAGAATATGTGAAATGCTGTTAATTATAATCCACTTCCTGAATTTCCAAGGTTAATAAAAGTTTATATTACCAACTGTATAATTTCCCATTACAAAAGAAGTGAAGTAGAAAAAAAGAGATAAATAGCTTATGATTATATGTGAGTTCACTCATTGTTCATAAGAATGACAGACTTTTGTCTTTACTCATAATTTTCAGGAGGATATCAAGACATTTATTGCACACAGAATTACGATTAGGCTATGCCTACCATTGAAGTTCAGTACTCTTAGAAACAATGAGTGAAATATTTAAAAATTGGGACAAAACAATTCCTTTGCACAAAATTCTCTATAACAACAGCAATTCATACTGTACCATAACCACTGCAGTTTAAAACAACCATGAGCTTGCCTAGTAAGTGTGAGGCCCTGAGTTCAAACCTCAGTGTGACCATAAAGAAAAATGGGAAAAGTTACTTCCTGTCACATAAAAAGGATAATGATCATAAAAACCATTTGAATTTAATTATGTCTTGCCCCTCCCATTGAAACACTGATATTATCCAGCTCATGTGGGATATGATGTATCAATGTTCAATTCATGAGTGAAATTAGGTCCCTAGTACTAAAATTCCCCAAAAGGACAAAAGTGCTTTTGGTTGTCTGTCATCCTCCTTAGGTGAGGGAAGTCTAATTGCACTTGTTATTTCTAAATGTTTTTTTCTCTATCAGATGCAATTTTGTGTTTTTAAACATTTGAATTAACACACATACATTGTTTTAAAAATGAAATTGTGCTACATATGGAAAAATAATAATATAATCTCTTTTATAACGTAAGCTAATAAAAAGTCCAGAAATCATTACAAAAATTTAAAAAAAAATAAAATTGTGCTAAAAATCTTTTAAATAAAATGGCTTATCTATTCTTAATGCACACACACATGCAGGCAGTTGCCTTACACTATTCTGGTACTTATTTCCATGTTTCTAAGTAATGCACGTATTTCTTTTTTATGGAGGGGGGGGTCCGGTCGTGGGGCCTGAACTCTGGGCCTGGGCGCTGTCCCTCAGCTCTTCAGCTCAAGGCTAGCACTCTACCACTTGAGCCACAGCACCACTTCCGGCTTTTTTTCTTTTTTCTTATGTGGTGCTGAGGAATCGAACCCAGGGCCTCACGCATGCAAGGCAAGCACTCTACTACTGAACCACCTTCCCAGCCCATGCACGTATTTCTTTATTCACTTAAGCATTATATGTATGGTAGAAAAAATTGAAGTTCTTCTACATATTTCTTTTCTTTATCATTCTCATTCTCCAACTTTTGGCTAATTCTCTATTTGGTGTTACTATATTTTTACTATATTATTTAGGCATTCCAGCATATATATATATATATCATCCTTAGAGTTAATAGTTGCCTCTTATTTTCACTTCATTTTCTTTGATGTTATGAGCAAATCTCCCTACATACTCCACAGCTCTGCAAAATATCTACATAGTCAAAGCTAGAAGTTGCTCTGTTCATTTCATTTTGCTCTTCCTGGAGACATCCCTCATCCACCTGCTGCAGTTTTTCTGGCTGTTCATTAGGACTCCTGCACAGCTATTGTCCTGGTACTTCATATGTAGAAATTACTAGTTCCTTCTTTCCAGCGCTCCATATCTTCCTCTTCAGAATGCTCCTTTATTTTGGCATAGCATCCTTCAAGAGTTTATTGAGAAAGAATTCATGAGACTTTCCATGTCTGAAAACACTTTTATGACTGAGAATGAGGATGCTGCCCAGAGATACTGGGCACCAACTTCAAATTAAAACATTATTTTTTCTGGACATGAACTTATTTATTGCTTATTGTCCATCTTCCAGTAGTGGAATTAGGACATCCATTGCCATTCGTATTCTTGAACTTCTATAAATAGCTTTTCTGTCTGTCTATGGACAATGTAGGATATGATTTCTATCCCTTGTAGTCTAAAATTTCTCTACAATGGGCTATAGTACAAGCCTTCTTATAATTCACTAACAACGTTTGGAAGGCTTCTATGTTTAGTTATAGTAAAAATGATGTGCAGAAATAATTTGTACTCTCTATTTCTTGCTATGATAGATATTAATAAGATATTGAATTTCTTCTTTAATGTTTTTCATCTTTTTTTATTTTCCATCTGCATTTAGATTTTCCTTTCTGGAAGAGTTCCTTCAGTTTGTCTCTAGATCCTTTAGTGAACTATTTTATTTCTGCTAACATATTCTAATCAATACATTCAAATGATGTATTCTTTTTATATCATTCTCTCTGTTTTATGGGTTAGATATCTCTGAGAATAGTAATATCTTGTTTTCAAGGTATTTTCTTAACTTCCTTTTCTTTCCTGCTAGTTTGGACTCTGTTTTTCATGCTGCAGGCTTTCCTCAAATGCCAGTTGTTGCGAGCTATCCAATTCTATTTAAAATTGATCAACTGACGTGGATAGAGGGACTCACAACTGTAATCCTAGCTATTCAGCAGGTAAAAACCAGGATTACTATGCAATGCCAACTTAAGAAAAGTTCATGAGACTCTACCTCAACCAATAAAAAGTTTTGCACAGTAGTTTACACCTGTCATCCCAAATATAGGGAAAAGTGAAAATAGAAGGATCATAATCTAGTCTATATTTTAAAAAAATAACCAAAAGAAAAGGGGGCTTCACTCAAATGGTTCAACAGCTGCCTATTAAGCAAAAGCCCAGTACCACCAGGAAAAAAAATGTAAATGATGTACTGAACACCTGACTAGGAATGGGAAACAGCTCCTTACTGGAGAGTAACCTACAAACTTTGTGAAGTATTCTCAGATTTTTTTTATCTTCAGACAAATCAGTGTATCCTGAAAGTTAAGGCTTAATTGCATTCTGAGTTCCCCTTCCTTTCCCACCCTCCTCTTCTCTCCCCTCCCCTTCTCATCCCTCCCTTCCCCTTCTTTTCCCTTTCCTGGAAGGGACTGATATGTAGGCTTTTACTTCATTCTGAGTTTTCCTTTCCCTTAGCCCATTGACTCAAATTTAGACTCTTTCTACCTCAATCTCTTCAGGCCCTAAACAAACATCCAGTCTCTGGTTGATGGTAGGTATAATGTAAGGAACAGCTGGTTGCATCAACCAGTAGAAGAAATTCTAGAATCTATAACTCCTCCTGGAGACTTTTAAGGAAACTCCTATATTCATTACCCTCTTCTAACCTCTGGAAGAATCTGGTGTTCTGCTACCCAGCCTTTGCTAGTTCTCTAGGGTAAACTGTCTCATTGACTAAGTATGGCCATCTGCTGACCCTTGGTATGATGTTAATTTTTATTGTAAACTTGATTGGAATCAGAATTGTCTAGGAGATTAGTAAACATGCTTCTGGGTGTGTCTGTGAAGGCTTTTCCAAGATGATTAGATCATGAGGGCTCTGATTTAGACAATAGATTAACCCCTGGTAGATTCATATGATGGCATTACTGGGAGGTAGCAGAAAGTAGGAAATGGAGCCTGCTTTGAAGGAAACAGGTCACTAGAGGTGTTGTGAGGGTACGTATTTTGTGCGGTCCCTTCCTGTATTCCCTTTCTTCTGCTTTCCATCCACCATGCAGTCAACTGCTCTGCTCCACCAGGTCCTCCCACCATGTTGGAATGACACCTTTGAAATCATGAGCCAAACTAAATCATTCTTCCCCTTTAAGTTGTTTGCTCAGGTATTTTTGTCATAGTTACGCAAAAATAACTAATATACATTGGTTCACATGCGTGTCTCCTTTTGGTTAAAGCTTCTCTAACAGAGCATTACAAACCAGATGACTTAAATAGCTTAAATAGTTATCTCACAGTTCAGGAGGCCAGAAGAGTGACATTGAGGAATTATCTGGGCAGTTTCTTTTAAGGGCTTTGGGGAGCACTTGCTCCCAGATGGCAGTCTTGGGCTTCCTTGGCTTGGGCTGTGTTGCTTTGATCTCTGTCTTCATCTTCTTCATATGGCTGTGTTTACATTTCCCCCTTTTTATAAGGACACTATTCCTCACCATGCTGGATTAGGGGCTTACCTTACTCATACATGATCTCATCTTTAACTACATTTGCAACAAGTTTTATTTCTAGCAAGGTCACATTCTGAGATCCTAGCAGATTGAGACTAACATGAATTTTTGGAGGACATAATCTGACCAATAATACATCTCATACTTAATACCTTCTAATTAACCATGGGGTCCTTAACCACATGTTGACCAAAATAACCTCAGTATATATGCTGTCCCTGATTAATAATTTATAGTGCCTCTGACTCTCAGTAATGGTCCAATTTAAATAATAAATTGTGTGTCACTCTAGAAACATAAATTCTTTCCACTAGTATGAAATTATCAAAATAGAAGACTATACCTTCGTTCCCAGGGGACTCTGGCCACAAATCTGGGAAACAATAGTTTCATGTTTTCCTATTTTCATTTTATGGAGAAAGATATCTGTGCATTTATGGGTTTTACAATGTATTATGTAAAAATATAAGACAACACATGTGCATATGTGACATCATATATTTAGTTTAAAAAAACACCAAAAGCTTGTGATAAGCAGAAGTCTGAGTTTTTAAAAACATTGCTTTTCTTAAAAAATGAAAGAAAAAGGAAGCAAAACGGAGTTTTATGTTGCTAACAATAAACAAACTTCCAGCAGCTCAAGAAAATTGGAAACCAGACTCCCAGGGTTCTCAGATCTGAATTTGGCCAAACCAACTGCTCTGAACCCATATTTGTTCTGGGATTGGAGAAGCTCAGTTCTTTCCATGGCAACTAACGATGCTGTCATAAACACTACAGGATGGTCTCTAAATGAACCAGCAGTTGCTGGCCTACAAGGGAGATAAGATCTTATTACAAATACAAAAGTTGGTGCTAACATACAGAAATATGGAGACATTCTGACACAGAGATTTGCATTCTGTACACAATACTTTATACGAAAATGGACCTGTTTGTCGAGAACAAAAATGGGCTAATGATGGTCTTCCTTAAATAGTTCTTACAAAAATTATCTACCAATCAGAAAGGTCATAAGTAGATGAAAAAGCAAATATAGGCAGTCCCTGCACAAGCAAAATACATGTTTTTGTTCAAAAATATCACTCCTCTACTAAGGGTATTTCTTGATTACAAACTATTATTCTCTTGAAAAGATAAAAGTTGTATTATTTATTTCCTAATCATGAAAAGTAGTCTCATTTTATAAGTTCAGAAATACATAGATTCATCAAACAAGAATCACTTGTAATTTTTTTAGGTCACTTGAGAATTGTTAGAATGGGATCCTGCTGAACATAACATCATATTTTCCCTTCTTTTTGCACAGCGTTATTACATCATGAACTTTTATACCATGTCATTAAAATGCTTTATAAACATGACATTTAATGAGGTCCTAATAATCTGTCATATAGATGAACCAAAATTTATCTAACCATTTCCATCCTTTGAGGAAATGTTTTTAATTAAACTGATTCACCAATATGAAGAATAATCATCTTACTTTGAAAAGTTTTTATTCATAATTCCTATCATTTTCACACATTGCTAGAAATAAAATTAGGGAAAAGGTTGCAAACATTCTTAATATTTTCCTATTTTAAGCAGTGTTTTCAGAAGTTTACTCTTAATTTGCTTACATTCCCAGGTGCACTTTATTTATTTAAATTTTTCTCTTACTAGAAAAGTCTATTTAGAATTTTTATTAAGGTTACATTAAAACTATAAATTCAAATAAAAATGGCAGTTTTATAATTTTGAGATATTTCATTGGTATGTTCTTTATTCAGATATTCTCTATGTCTCTCAATAAACTTTTGTACTTGTTTCCATATTGTTCTTGCACATTCCTTGTATTATTAAATTATTACTATTACAAATATAATCTTCTTGTCATTGTTTAATCAAATATTGTGGACATGAATTGTATAATATTTATATCCTAATAAATAAATAAATAAATTTATTTATTTTTGTCAGTCGTGGGGCTTGAACTTTGGGCCTGGACACTGTCCTTCAGCTCTTCAGCTCAAGGCTAGTGCTCTACCACTTAGCCACAGCACCATTTCTGGTTTTCTGGTGATTAATTGAAGAGTCTCCTGGCCTTTCTTGCTCTGGTTGGCTTTGAACTGCAATCCTCAGATCTCAGCCTCCTGAGTAACTAGGATTATAGGCATGAGCCACTGGCTCCTAACCTAAATTAATTTATTAAACTCTTCATTTACAACAAGCTTATAGTTGGTCATATCTTTTTTTTTTAATGTTCTTATCTCTTTCACTGGCCACAGCTTTCAGGAATATCACCTTTGTCTCTGATAATGAAAATAACTTCGTACACATTACACCATTATCTTTCATACTACATTAGGATTATATGTCTTCAGGTTTCACAGGTAACATAGGTATTGGAATGATTGGAACTGGTCAACGATGGTACAATGGAGCTTAGGGGACACTGACAAACTGTAGACTTCTCCTCCTCAAGGGAGGCACCCAGCATACACTTAGTTTAAGTCTATTGTGCCATATAAAAATATGGGCCTCCTGCTACTAGATCTTCCAGTTTTCCAGATTGGAAACCTCAAGCCTATTCTTTTTCACATATAAGAGAAAAAAAGCTTATTTTTATGTGGCGCATGTCAAGACCTCAAGACACCCTCAGGTGTGGCCTCAACTATTCCTTCCAGGCCTTTCAAGGCTACAGATATTTTCAGCATTACCCTGTTTTACTTATTATATTTTTAACTAATTAGTATATGACATTTAACTATTATAGCTCTATGGTATCCAGTTATATAAAACTTTCAACTTCTATTATAAGATTGTACTAAATATTCCTAGGCTTTCACATTTTCATAGAAATTACATCAATCCCCCCTCTCCCACAGACACACTAACCTGCTGAAATTTTTGAATTTTATTGAGTTTACAGATCAATTTGAGGGGAATTGCTGTTTTTACTCTATTGAGAATTACCATCCATTAGCATCATCTATTCCTTCATTTATTTCAGTTAATACACAGCTTTTTATACCTTTTCTTAACTTTCTTCCTTGCTCACTCCTCCACTCTACTCAATTTACAGTCTCAATTTCTTGAGCTTCTTCCTACATAATCTACACATATACGTATACATTCCTTCCTATAATACTTTCTTTCTACATGTTCTTTCCTAAATAATTTTATCTATTCCTATAGTTTTTTTAATTTTATTTTATTGTAAAGATGCTGTACAGAGGGGTTACAGTTACATGAGTAAGGTAATGAGTACATTTCTTGTTGGGTATTGTTACCCCTTCCTTTGTTTTTTGCCTGCTATCCCCCCACCCAAGTTGTAAAGTTCATTTCCAATATAATGTCTTGTGAGTATCATTGTTGCAATGGGTCATCCTGTGTCCTTGTTTCAGCATTTTGTTATTCCCTTTCCCCTCCCAAATTAGATAAATGTATATGCAAGATGCAGGGTACCAAAATCAAATACAGTGACAACAGTGTATATGCCATAGGGGGAAAAACATACAAAAGAAACAAAAAAAGTCATAGTACATTAAAAACACTAACAACAAAGAAAAACCTCTTGTGTCCATATCTTGGGGTTCGTTGTGCTTAGCATCATTTATATGGTCGTATGTACATAGCTTTTGAGCTTTTCTGCTCATCTGGCAGGATTATCCTAGATGTGGCTAGTGAAGATCTCCCAGTTCGTCCTATAGTTTTATATAGTACCTTCCAATTTTATACTTCTTACCTATTTAGAAATTCTAAAATAGTTTCCATCTATTGAAAACTTCTACTACAGAGGCATCTCAGACTTTTACATGGCCCAAATGTAAACTTCTGATTCTCCCTCATAAGTACATTACAAAAATCTCTGATCTTCTCCTAGTCTTCATTTCAAAACAATTTCTCAAATCAGAAAGCTATGATATTTTGGTCATTTTTGACCTCTTTATTTTCTGTTACAGCCTCCTATCTAAACCATCACATGCTGTCATTTCTCTTTCAAAATTACTTTTGAAATCCACTCACTTTCTCCATCTCTACTTCTACCTTTGCCACATTTCTATCTTCATTGCTGATCTCCCTATACTGTGCTGACTACAGGCTGTTCCCTCTCAACAGCTAGAGTGCTTTCCAAAAAAACCATGAGTTGTATCATGTTACCACATCTTTCTTAGACTTCTTCAGAAATTTCCCATTGTACTTTGGATACAATTGACAACTTATTATTATTTGGCCTCTAGTAGTCTACATCATCTAGTTCCTGCCTACCTTGAAAACCCATCTTCAGCATGTCCCTCCAGCCCCATCTGTTCATTACAGGTTTTTATTTCAGTGTCTTTAATATTTCAGAGTCTTTGCCAATAATTTGCCTCTATCTAAAACGTTCTTCTAGTGGCTTTTGTGTCTGGCTCCTTTTCAACGTTTTAGGCTGATTCTAAGGGCAACTTAAGATCACCTTTTCAGAAAGGCCTTCTTCAATCATTTAGTCTCATATAGATTTTTTTCCCACTCCATGGTTTGTGTTTTCATTACATCCATCATTTTTCTCATTATATTGATCATGATGATTTTTAATTATTTGTTTTTTTTTTACTGTCCCTTTTCTACAACACTGTGAAGGTAGAGACCTCTTTTTTGCTCACTGTTGCAAAAGCTGCAAAAACCTCAAAAAACAGCAAATATGACATTAGGTAACTCAAGGATGAAGAAGACATTATTTTGGTACTCTTCCTAAAGAAGCTGTTAGAAGCCAGATGTTGGTGGCTCACACCTATAATCTTAGATACTCAGGAGGCTGAGATCTGTAGATCATGGTTCAAAGTCAGCCTGAGCAGTAAAGTTCATAAGGCTCATCTCCAATTAACTGCAAAAGAAAAATAAAAAGCTGGAGGTGGAGCTGTGGTTCAAGAGGTAGAACAACAGCCTATAGTTAAAAAAAAAAAACAATTCAGGAACAGCACACAGGCCCTGAGTTCAAGCCCCAGGACCAGCACATACATATGCACACACAAAGAACTTGTTATAAAAGTAGGTAGTTTAAAAGTCAGAGAGAAAGTACAGATGAAGAATAGAGTATGAGGTAGTAAGCAAGGCTGCTGTTTTTTTCCCTTTTGGTGGGAAGGGCATATGACACACAACTTATATGTTTGTGGATTTCTAACATAGTATTCAGAAAAACAAAACCATAAGTTTAGTGTCATGCAGAGTATCTTCAAAAAAGGGACATATCTGGTCAAGCTGTCAGAAAGCAAGTCTCTCCATGTGTGCCCCTTTGCTGCTCTGGAAGCTCTGTCAATTCTTTGACTCAAACTGTATTTTTTTGGGCAACATACCAAAGGGTGATGTAAACCTCAAAGCCTGATCATTTGCATCCCAGTACTAGCTTTTTCTCAGAAAACTTTGCTTTGTCTATCAGAACAATTTGCAGAAATTGCAGAGAGAGACTCTCAGAGAATAGTCAACAACATTAGGATATGAGAGAAAACCTAAATAGAGGAGAGCTAGATTTTTGAAACTTTGATTATGGTAATTTGCCATAAAGTTTTTTTTTTATAATTCTCTATCAAAACTATTTAGAATCAGATCTGAAAGACCAAAGGGCAACTAGATCTAGACAAGACAGATTTCATAGAAAAGCTTGCCAGGGCTTTCAACTTCATTTGTATGCTTAGATGTATTAAAATGCCTGTTCTATTCCTGAAACTAATGTTCGGAAGGTGAAAAAGAAGAATAATACAGGTCGCAAAAATACATAATCACAAGATTACAAGATAATAACAAATTAAGAGCACATGATGGTATGTATAAACGGAAATAGATTGACACAGTATTCAAACTAACACCTGATTTGAAACTAAAACCATTATCTGATCCGGTAAAATATTCTATCTTTAATCACTGGAAACTAGAGAGGGAGAACCAGCTCTTTCTCTTTCTGATGCCTTTGATGTTAGCATCATGATTTGTCACATAAAACAAATTTCTATCGTTCTTCCAGAAAAAATTGTGTTTAGCTATGGAAGAAGGGCAGTTCATGGTACTGTAAATTGAGAAGATAGGTCCCCATGTAAAACATAAGAGATGAGAAATAACAACCAAGTATGGGTTGCATGGTTTCCCTCATTTGTAGTAATTAGAATGTGCCTATAAATCTACAAGTAAACACAATGGATAGTGAAATACAAAAAGCTACACTTGGACATGATAAATAGGACTCTGACCATTCACATAGTGAGACCAAAGTGCGTGTTATCATATAAAATAATGCTTTTTTAAATGAACTCCAAGAATTGGAAATGAGGTTTTTTTGTTTTACTTTTTGTGTTACGTTTTGTTTTGTTTGTCTGCTTTTCTCCCTGTGTGGCTATTTTTGATTTCTGCTATTGTCTTGTATATAAGTTCATCTGATTTGATGGAGGGAAGGAGAAGTACAGAAATGGTACAGAAAGGGTGAACTAATTCAGCGGTGATACTCACTAGACACTATGTTGAAAATGAAGTGTACAACTTGTGGCAGGGGGGAAGGGAAAAACGGAGAAAATGAGGGAAGAAGTAACACTGTTCAAAAAAGAAAAAAAAGAAATGTACTCATTATATGATCTTTGTAATTATGACCCACCTCTGTACATCATCTTTACATAAAAAAGTCTCTTTGGTAAATTCATAAGAACAAAAGCAAACAAACTAAAAATCTGAGGATTAAAGAGAGAATGACAGCCCATTTAAAGTACCTTATTTCTCAGATATAAAAAAGAAATTAAAATCCTTTCTTTCAATCAATAAGCCTTTTTATTCTATGCATTCACATGTCCAATTAGAAAATTAATATACAATTTCATCTATAATAGTATCAAAAAAGAATAATTTACCTCTAAAGTGAACTAAACAAATACTGAACATTGAAAACTACCATATATTTTTGAAATAAATTATAAGGCAATTCTAAAGGTCAGCATTGATATTTTTTCTTCTTTTTTGGTCAGTCGTGGGGCTTGAAATTTGGGCTTGGGCGCTGTCCCTGCATTCGTCAGCTCAAGGTGAGTGCTCTACCACTTGAGCCACAGTGCCACTTCCAGTTTTCAAGTGGTTTATTGGAGATAAGACTCTCACAGACTTTACTGCCCAGGCTGGCTTTGAACTGTGATCCTCAGATCTCAGCCTCCTGAGTAGCTAGGGTTACAGGCGTGAACCACCAGTGCCCGGCAATATTTCTTCTTTTATTTCTGATTTTACTAATTTTAGTTTTCTTTCTATTTTGATGCTAGTCTGCCTAAATTTTTGTCAATAAGAAATTTACATCTTAAGATGAATGGAGCATCTTTGATTGATAGACTAAACAGAAGGCAAATAAAACATTTGTGAGTTCTGCAAATGAAGAGGGGAACAGGGATATCAAATCTTGCATCTTGTAAATTTAACATTCAGTTTTCTGTCACAAAAAGCCCTGTGATATTAATTCCTAAATGCTTGAATAATGGCAGACCATTTGGGGAATATGGTTTCATATTTTATTTTATGTAGTTTTATAAACTATCCCTTATGCTAGAAAATCAAGGCAGTATTTAATTATACAAGGCTGTATTTAATTATGATTCAATTAAATTGTAATCAGTGTATAGAATTAGGTAAATGGATAAATGTGATAAATTTCCTCTTTAGAAAATATTATGAAACATTCTTTGAGATGGTACCAAAAAAATAATTTTTTTAATTCTTGGAGTCCATGTTCTTTTAGATAGCTATTTACAAAAAGACTTGAATGGGAAACTGTTCAATAATTCTATTTATGAAAGAAGGTGAATTATACATGAAATGGCATTTGTTACGGAAGTAGCTAAGATAGTTCTTAATAGAAATAACCCATGCTATGAAAGCATCTAGTTTAATCAGCACTGTCATATGCTGATTGTTTAAGAGTCCACTGGGACTGTTGTTTCCTAACGTAGTTTGATAATGTAGCCTTTCAAGTGTTTGAGCCCTTTAACTCACTATTGCTACTTGTGGGAACTTACCTTTTGAAGAAACAGAAAGATTCTAGAAATGTTATCCACAAAAACATCACTAATGGAACCAACGTTCTCTTGAATATTGGTCACATACCCACCACTGGGCAAGACAGAAATGCCCAGAACATAGACAAGCTAAGGCTAGGATTCTAAAGCAGCTACTGTGAAAAGAAAATGGAAAAACAAAGGCAGGCCTAGTCCATTCATTAAACAACCTCTACCTTTGGCATTGATCCTTCAGCTACATTCCTGTTTCCCAGTGGGGAAAGAACAAGTCCCCTTGTCCTCATTCTTCCATGTCCAGTGTAACACTAAATAAGCCCTTTTATTGAGCAGAATCATGAGAAAGTGCCAGTACATAACCTCTTTGGCCCACAAAAATGACACATCCGCACCCATCAATCAATTTCTACCTGAAAAAATATTTCTCGTCCATTAATCTCTCTTCTTTTTCTGCCTCTACCCTAATTTTACTACTCGAACTTTTAACTCCATTCTACTATAACTATATGTCAAGAATATAAACTTATCACAGTGCTTCCTATTTTGAATCTTACCAATGAAATCTTTTGTTGGTGGTGGTGATGGTGTTTTTTTAAAGTACATTCTCAATCTTTGTAGCTTTGAGGTGAAAGGCTTGCATCATCAGACTCTGGCCTGCAACTCCAGACTCCTCCCAAACTACTCTCCCATCACAGTCTGGACTCCAACTTCATTGACCTGTCTTTTTCCACATCTTTCCTCATGCTTGCCCTCTGATAGACTGCTTCTCCTCTCACCATCAATGGGTAAATCCTATAAAACCCTCAACCTTCCTACTGCTCCCTTGAATCCACCTTTCCCGAGTTCCCAATCTAACTTATTTTTCCCTATCAAGCTCTTATAATGCCTTATGACTTTTCCTTTCTAGAAACAATGGAATAGAGGCAGAGAAAACATTGAGAACCTTGTTCCTAACCTGCTTTTAGAAGAGTAATTCCACACTGAATTCAAATGAAGCATTGAGTCCTAAATATTTGTCTTTGAAAGGTCTTTGAAAGTAACTTATAGGACTCAATATTGCTCTTCTAAATTTGCAGGTAAAAACATGGTTCTTTCCAATCTGTATGCCTCACATTCCTTTTTGTTTGCCTTTATTCAGGGATGATCTTCTCTAGTAGAATGTTGAGTATAAATAGTATGAATGGGCATATTTGTTTTCCTCAGAATATTATTAAAAATAATCTGGCTCTTTCAGAATGAATCATCATCGTGTTAACTATCATTTTTCATAGATTATGTACGCGGTTGGTTGAAAGAGTTCTCTATAATTATTAGGTTTATGAGGGTGGTTATGCCAAATGTATTGCTGCCTTTTATTCATTTGCATCTATGATTGGTCTTTAGTTTTCTGTTTTTGTAATGCTTTTGTCTAGGTTTGGTTTGGAAGCAAACCTAATCACAATTTTTTCCATAATTATTTCCTCTTTTCTGTGTGTTTGCATAAAATTTGTATTTTTTCTTCCTTAATATACATAGAATACATAATAAGGCCACCTTACTCAAAGTGTGTATGTGTGTATGCATAGGGCTTAGAGACTTCCTATTTTTTCTTGGTCCAGGTTTAATAAATTATGTCTGTCAAAAGAACTTTTCCATTTCATCTAATCTAATGGCAGTTTTTTTCAACATCACTTGTATTTTCTAACTCAGCTTACTCCTATACAGAAGGGCCCATGAGCACACCAAAAGAGTGTAAAGTCAAACACCAAGGTACAGATGGAGGGCACTGTGCCTCAGAATTTTGTTTTTATGCAGTAAGCCCTCCTCCCCCTTTATCTGGACTGGTCAGGCTCAAAGTGCACAGTCTCTTGTGACTAGCTAATGCCCAGTATTTGAACCAGAATGGTGAAGAGTCTCGTTGACTGGCTTTTAATGAACAAAGGGTCTGGTGGGGAAAGTCTGGGCAAATCTTACAGGCTATACATCTTGGGGGACATTTCACAAAGAGAGGAGGACTTGACAAAGCAAAAATCCAGAAAAAGAACCTGGAATAGGGCAACTAGAAAATGGAATCTTACAAAGGAATGTGAATACCTCCTACCATTACCCCCCCACACCCATACACACATTTTTACTCTTCATTCAAACTCTAGCATTATTTGGACCTCATCACCAACCTTGATTGCAACAGTAACTGATATGATGTAGGAGCTTGCTTTGGTATTCTTTTAATGTCTATAAGAACTATAATTACATCCTTTTTCATCATAGTTATTATCTACTTATTCTCTATCACTAACTTACACTTTTCTTCCTCAGTGAGGTCCCCCACAAAACTCAGACTGGCTCAACACTGTCATAATACCATGAACGTGTCTAATGATAACTCTCAGTTCATTATAATTACTTGTTTAATATCTGCATTCTGTATTAGACTGTTAAATCTGAGTAAAAGTTCAGCACCTAACTAAATCTGTTAAATCTTTAGTGCCTTGCCTAGCAGCTGAAAGAGCAGATCTCAACAAATATTTGATAAATAAACTAATGAAAGTATAAAGTAATTAACCAAAAAAAAGATGGGAGCTTGAGCAGAAAGGTGGAAGGTAAACAAATCAACAAACTCTAATGTATAAAAACAGAAGGATCTTAAGAGCAGCAATTTTCTATTTGTGTTGACTCACTGGGTCAAATTTTTCGAGATGTCACTTAGTTCCACATCATTTTGCCTGTGTTGATGGAGGCACTAAGGTGAGAATGAGGCATTTGATACCTTTCTCTCTATGAACCAAGAAGACTCAGAGCAAATGCTTTTCCATAGGGGATTTTCAGAAGCAAATCAGGACAATGTTTCACAATAATTGAGGGCAGTACTTGATGATTGTATTACTCTGTCTTGGGCAATTCTACGGAAAAGGGAGATCCATTATGCCTTAACCTGTTCTTTGTCACCACTGTTATTTTAGTGTCATAGTAAAAGAATGCCCACAGACCTGTTATGATATTCATCATCTTAATTAAGTCATGTGAACAAATGAAGTTAGGTCCTGGCAATCAAAGATGTGGGAAACAATGTTTAGAAGAACAGAGAGACTGTATGCTTTATACTAGGAAGATATGCAAAGATTGTAACATTTTAATTCAAGAATTTGGGGTTCATTGCCTAAAACATGGAAGTGGTTTGCTTATTTGTAGACATTCAGCCTTTATCATTTATCACTTTATAAAAAAATAAAATAAAATTTCCCCTTCAACTGATAGGCTTCAGTGCCCTATTTAGAATACTTGGCAATAAAAGACTAAAGCTTAAGATTTCCCTATGAGACTTTCTTTGAGGGCAACAAAGAAAGTTCATTAGAAATCCAACAGTATAAAATATTAGGTAGAGCTAAAAAATATTCAGAGACCATTTCGTCCAGGTCCCTGTTTTTAGAATCATAAAATGGGTTTTCAACAACATTTGTTTTCTTGAATATCACATCTTCCCCCAACATTTGACCTCATTGACCCCTGGGTCATTAATATCCCTTTTCTTTTCTCCATCTGTCAACCCCTTTGTGTTTTACTTCTCACTCCATAGCCTAGACCCCCCAACAAGTATTAGGTGCAGTGTTCTACTTGGAAAACTAGATCCAGCCCTCCTGATCTTCCCAGTCTGCCATCCCAACCCTGAGGCTCTGGGCAGCCTCAAGTCCTCAGAGACTTCTTTCTCTGACTATACCTTTCCCAGATATGCTCTTCATTCTCACCCCTTCACTGGAAGCATATGGCCAAGTGGCCAAATTGTAGACTTGATCCACTACAAACCAAGTTTTCCACCATCAAGCACTTCCTGCTGCTGGGGGCTTCCGTTATGTTGTACTGATGTTGCATTCCACACGTAGGATCTTTAAGTTGGGGAATATTATAAATACTCTCAGTCCTACAGACCAAAAAATCCAAGTTCTTTTATCTTATAAAAAGGGAAATGGTACACCAAGATAGTTATTCAGTGACAAAAGTATGGCTAAAATCCAGAAAATGAAAACTCTAATTCCTTATCCCACCTTAATTAACCATCTCCCTGGCCTTTCAAGTCACAAGTTGTCATTTCAACACCTATTTAATCAAGAATAAATAATCCATCCTCTAGAAAACCCTTAGCTTCCACACTCTCTACCCCAACATTGGGAGTGAAATAAATATAGATACCGGTACCCAAACAATCAAATTAGAGTTGTAACATTTCCCATCTATGTGATGTTACCTCAGAGTGGTGTATCATACCTTAGAGGGTCAGCAAAGATTTCCTATGCTTCAAATTTGATCATCTTTACTTACCCTCATCTGTCTTAATTTCTTCAAAGCTATTATTCATTATTCCTGCTTTAAAACACTATTTCTCTGCCCTGTTGCAAATGTCATCACTTGGGGAACTCTAAAAACGACTGATTCTCAGGTCCTACTCCAGAAGTTTTAATGTAATTCAATGGGGGTACACCTGACAATTAGACTATTTTAATATTCCCAGATTATTCTATTTTCCTATCACTCTGATGGTTTCAGCCCATCCCACTATAAACATGGCTTTCATATCTGTTTCTCAACACTCAGATCCCCAAATCTGCTTACACATTTAGATGAAATGTATACTCCGTCACAGTTACCCTGGCTCAATGCTATATGGGAACGTCACCTACAACTTTAGCTACCTAACACTTGATCTGACTCTGTTGCTTCTGCCCTGTCCAGCCAGAACCACGCCTTTCCCTTTTTTCTCCTTTGCTTTCTCTCCATATGGTGCTACAATTTCACATCGACAGGTACTTCCCAGCTTTGTGGACTTTCATGGCTGCTGTAATGGCCTCAAAATATCTCTGCCCAACACCTCTCTTCTGGGACTTGGCTCACACCCATTCACTACAGAATCGACTTCTTCCCCCACAGCACCTATTAATAGACCAATGAAGTATCATTTTCAGAGGAGTTACTATGAGAGCCATAGAAATGTTGTGGTGAACTAACTTTACAAATTAATACTTCCACAAATATTAATCCAGCCACTTTATTTGTAGTATTTGTTTATCATGTTTATGTTCATGCAGCTGTCTCCCATCAGTGGGGTTGTAGCTATGCAAAAGCCAGGATGCATTTTCTTTTTGTTTCTCGATTTGTTCTAAGAGTCTGAAAGAGTGCCTAGCACTTGATTGATGCTTGATGGTTAATTTTTAAATGAAATAATAAACTTAAACCATAGTTGACACTGTAGATATCAGTTAGTAATTCACAAATTAGGTCAATTGTATCACAGGAGTTAGGAGCTCCACAGAACAACTCCCTCAAACCCTTCCCAGGAGGAGTTACTGGGCTATGGGATGTGGGGGGCATATAGAGAGAACATGTAAATGGGAGATAAATTCAGAGCATCAGACTCATCAGATCACACTGTCTGCCTATTGATTTTCTTAGGTGTTCTGGCTATTCCCTATGTGTTTATAAACTATGGAAATTTCTCCTTTGGTTCTACCCAAACTTCATGAAGTTACAGGGGGTAAGGGCCAGCCCACCAGCTGAGGAGGGGGCTCAATGGACAAGAGCAACTTCTTCAGGACTTCCCAGCACCAAGGATGCAGCAGCAATCTTTCTTCTCTGAAATTAACTTGGCCTAGGGCCACAGTAAACACCCCATCTCCCTTATAGGGAGGAAAGATTAAATATCTGATTAAAATTTTTGGCTGCTAATTTATTGAACTTGGATGGATGGACCTTTTGGAAGTCACATGACTTTCCCTGTGTGTCTGCCTCTGTTGTTCCCCCGCAGCAGAAAGAGGTCACCAAGCAGTTGAAAAACAAGGAGCAACAGGCTCCATGTGGGCGGCAGAGGCTGGGAGGCTGAGGGGCACTCTCAGGCCATCTTGGAGATTCAGGGGCCAGTTCTTTCCTAGTTGGTTGGGGAAAGTTCACAGAGATTGTGGTTGTTTCTGTTTCAGCTTCTTACTTTCTATCCTTGTCACTGTGTAGATTTGATTTATTTCATCCTGCCCCCACCTATTGTTCTAAGCTGCCCAGCAAAATGATGTCATGCGCAGCTTAAAAGGATACAGGAAGTCTTCAAAACCGAATGACTTCAGTCGACTTTATTCCTTGAGTTCTTGCAGTTGGCTCTCTATGGAAACCAAACCTGGCAGAACGTGGGCAGGCAGCCTCAGGACCACTTTCCTCTGCCTTCATTGTCTCTCTGTCTCTGTCTCTGTCTCTCTGTCTCTGTCTGTCTCTCTGTCTCTGTCTCTCTGTCTGTCTCTCTGTCTCTGTCTCTGTCTCTCTGTCTCCCTGTCTCTGTCTGTCTCTCTGTCTCTGTCTCTCTGTCTGTCTCTCTGTCTCTGTCTCTGTCTCTCTGTCTCCCTGTCTCTGTCTGTCTCTCTGTCTCTGTCTCTGTCTCTGTCTCTGTCTCTCTCTCTCTCTGTCTCTCTCTCTCCCTCACCTCCATTCCAGGACTTTGGACAGAAGCCAGGCCTATGAGAGAGAGAAGCTGAGACTGGAAAATCAGAGGAACAGGCAGGTTAAAGGGAGTTTCCTCAGAAAAACAGGGAAGCAGGATCCCTAGGGGACCTGAAGGTCACCTTCATTGGCCATGGGATGATAATGTCTGCCAATATAGTAGAAGTGCCAGTCATGGCAATGTCCTCAGAGGAAAAAGTGACAGACACCATAGGTGACTTGCCTCAACCTGCAAACTATAACAGGTGTGTTAACGTTGAAGCTGCTGCCCAACAATACATTTGGAATACCGTCAGTAAGAGGCTGTTTGTAACAGGATAATAACAACAATTATGTGCACGAAGCTGTCCAGTTTACACAGTATTTTTCTATGCAGGGAATAGTATGTGTCTAGTACACAAACACTGTGAGATATTTGCCCCATTTTATTAACAGAGAAAAAAATTAATCAGGGATTTAAAAAAATAAACTTATCCCAGGTGTCAAGGGTGGAGCCAGGACTAAAATCCCCATCCCACATATTTTGTAGCACTCCATTTTGTGCTCAAGTTGGGAGTCATAGCTGCTTTTTTTTATTCCTTGGCTTTCTTTTTTTTCCCCTGGAAATTACTATGAAATTAGTCCTTGTCCAGCTAACTAGTTTACAGAATTGCTCTAACTTGTGGTGTTCCTAGAATTTTCCTTGGTCCCTACATTAAATGACATGGGCTTTGTATCTGGTTATGAAGGATGTGCCTGGCTAACCCAAGATCTTGGAGATAACTAATTTCAGACTGGCCTTCATTACACCAAATGGGGATGGGCATTGACCAGTCATGTTTAAGTAACCTCTTAGAGACAGTGCAGGTAAATGATACTGGTACTGAGGTAAGAGAATGTACCCAAACAAGTACATGATTTTGTAGTCATTTTCACTGCACATAGGGAAGTTTTGTTTGCTTGCTTGCTTTCCAATGCCAGGGATTGAACCCAGGGCTTCAAGGTTGCCAGGCAGGTACTCTACAACCTTTATTAATAGTTTCTTTTCTTTTTTATTATGCTTCTCTTTTTTAAAAAAATTTATTTGATTGTAAAGACGCTATACAGAGGGGTTACAATTACATGAGTAAGGTAATGAGTACATTTCTTGTCAAGCATTGTTACTCCCAATGTTTTCTTTTTGAGATATGATCCTTGCCAGCTTTGAGAGAGAGAGACTTGATAATTTTTTTCTGGATTGGCCTTGAACTGTGATCCTCCTTTCTTTACCTACGTTGAACTGTGATCCTCCTTTCTTTACCTACGTAGCTATAATCATGCACTATCACAACCAGCTCCCAAAATTTGACAAGGGGCACACAGACAGCATTTAGGGAGACTGGTAAAATAGGATGGAGAAAGTTGGATCTTTATTTTTCACTAAAACCTCTAATTGAAGTTTAGTATTTCCTTCAAAATATGAATAAACACATATAGCACATTAGCATTACAGTGTATCTGTGATTTTGTTGACAATCTCAATTTTTTCAGATTGCAACTCAATGGGATCACAGATACCTTAGAATACAATCTGTGCCTATTGTGGGTTTATTGCATCACTCCTGTTGTTAAATCTTGTTATTTGTTTATTTCTAAAGAAGCACAGAGTAATTTCCAAAACATATTGTTAATGCATGCCCCACCCACATAGAAGTCCAATTCTCTTTTAAGATCTTTGTCTGAATTCTTTTGACCAGCCAGTCTGACAATAAATACTGTAAGAAATTTGTACCTACCCAATATATACTAATCCTGTCATCTAAGGTAACTTCACTCCAGGCTTCTCCTATTTCCACAGACATAGAAATATTTCTCAGTTCTCTTGGGCTGGTGGCCCTTTCCAATATTCAAGAAAATGAATCTCCTCACTCCAGAGGTTAAGGCTAGTTCAAGAAAAACTAAGTTGGCTATCCCTAGAACTGCATCTTCTCTGAGATTCCTGTCTGTTGGCTGAGTTGGGTTCATTGTTTATGATACCCTTCCCTAGGATGAATCCTCTTGAGGATCCATAGACTCTCTTCTTGAAGTCTGACCATTCATATCATGCCTTATTCTCACTTTTGTTCTCCAACCAAGTCTGAAAACATCAGGATTCTTTTCAAGGATTCATTTTGACTTCTAGCACTAGAAAAATGCCAAGTATCATGGCATGCACCAAAAAGCTCAGCACTGAGAAGACTGTGGACTATGCATTTAGGGCCAGTCTGGGGTACATACCAAGATCAAAAAAAATCCAAGAGGCAAATAAGTGATTAGAGTGGATGGAAAATGATTATCCTTAACTTTGCTATCCCCCAGGTACCATCTGTTTGGTCCCAGCAAAAAACTTGTCTTTATTTGGTGGTTGAGTAAGGAAAACAAGATGATTAAAGCAATAAGAAAGTCTTTTGTTAGTTTTCCGCAGTATTAGAGTGAAAGAAGGCAGACTGTGGATGAGAGTAAACCATACTTCACACCTGCTAAGTATGAGATCTGCTTGGAGTAAAAGTGTCCTGAGGTTGCATTATCACATATAATCCTTACCCTTGAGAATTAAATGGAATGTCTGCTGTAAAGCATATAGTGCAATGCCTGTCACATAATTAGCATTATTTCTTATTTTGAGTATTCTTTTACTTGACTTTTTTTGGTGCTGGTCCTGGGGTTTGAACTCAGGGCCTGGGTGCTATCTCATAGCTCACTTTTTTCTCAGGGCTTGTGCTTTACTACTTGAGCCTTAGCTCTACTTCCAGCTTTTTTGTGTGTGATTAGAAAGTCTCAAAGACTCTCCTGCCTGGATTGGCTTGAGCCAAAATCATTAGATCTCAGCCTCCTAAGTAGCTAGGGTTACAGCTGTAAGCCATTGGTGGCCACCTTAATTGTCTTCTTTTTATTGAGGCAAACTCTTGATATGTTGTCCAGACTGTTTTGCCAATGTGTACGTTCAAGTAATCCACTCGAACCTTTCAAGTAGCTAGGACTATAGCATGTGTCACCATGCCTGGCTTTCTTTCTCTTTTTAAATTTATGCTAGAGTGTACCATTTAGATATAAAAATCATATAGGGGAAGTTTCTGGGATTGCATAGTAAGCTTATCGATTGGAAAAATATTTCCTAGCTAAATCATATAAAACTAAATGTATGCTTATAAAATTATTTACATTATGAAATAACAGATATTACTTAATGGCCTGTACATAAAATGAAAATGATACTGTTTGATGTGCAGAAAATAAAGAAGCACGGAATAGAACTTCCAGTATTCAGATGCCTATTGTTTACCAGGCATTATATGGGGAATTTTTTTTGCAGTATTTTCTGATGGTCAATTATGGTAAGAATGAGAGTCTACCTGTATTAGACTGCCAGAAAATAATAAATGGTATTCTTTCATCTTCTATTATCTTCCCATGTCTCTAAAGCCAGGTTTCATTTTCCACTTCCTAGACAAATCCAATTTCATGACCATGGTCCCAACCCAGACATGGAATGCCCTGGCTTGATGGAAATGTAAGTAAGTATAGGCTCCTCTTCCTTTAGTTCTTCCCAAGGTCCATAGAATTCTGAGCCTGTTCCCTAGAAGGGAAGGTATTCAGCGATCTGCTTCATATGTCACTGTTACCTCCCTTCCAGTAATTTCTAAGGGAGCTTTCTTTGTGGTCGGCTTTGTTCAAGATCATCTAGATATTCAAAGCCATATTCTACTCCCTCCTTGAGTCTAGCAAAACCCTACATCTAACACAGGGGAGAAAAGGTGGACAGAAAGATTGTTGGAAAGGAGGAACTTTCCCTGCTGTGGTTCCACATGATTTGATTCTTTGACCTTTAAAGTCTGAAAAATAAAATTGATTCATGAATAACCAGGGACTAAAATACTCCTGTTTTCCTTTTATTGTACTGAGAGCCAACCAAATCTATTATGAACTCTGGGTGGTTAGGTTGCTTTTTTTAAAAAGCTGATCCTGAAATCATAATGAGCTTTCTGGGCTGTTCATTTTGGCAGATTCAGGTTGCATTGTTGTCAATCACTCACAAAAGAATGGAAGATGTTTCTTCCAAAGAAGGAAGCCAATCAGCAACCAAGGCTGCTAGGCTAACCAACAAAATCAAAGGGCTGAGTTCCTACATATCAATGTTGGCCCATTTCCAGCAAAGAACTTGAAGGGGAGAGGCTGAAGGGAAGTTGGAGACTCTGACCTACTGCAGGCTTGATATTTAATCTCAGGTAACTGAAGCATTCCTTGTGCTTCAATCAAAAAGACCATGATATTGAGATAGTAAACAAAACTATGTAACCCTTAGATAAATACAGAAAGGAGCCAAGAATTGCAGGAGTAATAATGCCTCATACTTCCATAGCATTCAGAGTGCTTGGTGCATCTTCAAAAACACTGTTTGATTGTGATTTAAATCTGCCAGCCCTGGTGCTCTTTCTAGGAAAAACTAGATATTCTAAAAATAAGTACGAAAAGTTCCCTTCCACAAAAGAGGAACTTTCCCAATACATACTACAAGCTCAGGAAAACCCATCCTTCTAAAACATGCACAAAAGTACTGAGGACACTTGTTCGCTAATGTTCTTTTATGAAAATAAGCTTGAAAGATGTAAATTTTGAGATAATATAAACTTATGCAGTAGTGAATATTGATAGTGTTACTACTAAAGTGCTTGACATTTTAAAATCCTTATATAGCCTTATTTCTTAAATTTTAGTCATAAGATTAAAAAATAGTTTTTGATCATATCAAACACTTTCTTGCCACAGGACTTTCACACATATTATTCTCACCACCCCATCTAATATTTATCAGATGAATTCATGTTCATTTTCCAGATATCAACTTATTATATCTGCAATTTGTATTAGGTCTTTCTTTGCCCTTAAAGAGGCCATTTTCCCCTCATAAAAATATTAACATTTGCATCATATTGAAACATGTAACTGTACCTTATTTGATTTAGTTTAGTACAACTTGTTGGAAATTCCACTTAATGTTAGAATTTGCAGTTTTCCATTAATGGGTACTCAGAATGCACATAAACACTGATTCAGTGATTGTAAGGTGTGAAAGTTCAGAGATGAAAATGCAGTCTTAGTTGATAAAGATAAAGGTGGACCTCTTCCTCTTGGTGTTAAGATGAAATGCCTTTGTTCCAATGTATGAAAGCTTCGCTATGTTAAAGTTATGCTTATTATATATTTCTCATGAAAACATGCAGCATACTTTCTTAACAAGTCAATTTAAGACAATCAGGTTTTATCATTAAATTTTATGGTGTTTATATGTATATGTTTATATATACATGTATATATGTATATATGTATGTGTTTATATGTATATATGTGTGTATACATATATGTTTATATCTATACATGTATATATATGCATGTATACATATAAACATATGATATATATGTTTATATAATGTTATATATGTTCCATTTTGTTGTTTTTTGTTTTGTTGTTTTTTTGTTGGTTGTGGGGCCTGAACTCGGCCTGGGCGCTGTCCTTCAGCAATTCAGCAAAAGGCTAACACTCTACCACTTGAGACACAGTGCCACTTCCTGCTTTTTCTGCTTATGTGGTGCTGAGGAATCGAACCCAGGGCCTCATGCATGCAAGGCAAGCACTCTACCACTGAAATACCTTCCCAGTCCCATTTTTTAAAAATTTTTTATTGTAAAGATACTATACAGAGGGTTACAGTTACATGAGCAAGGTAATGAGTACACTTCCTATTGAGCATTGTTACCCCCTCAATTGTTTTCCCCCTACCATCCCTTCCCTCCCTACCTTCCCCAAGATTCTTTTTTTTTAATTGTGATTAAGTAATTACATCATTTCCCAAATTTCACAGTATTGTGGAATAATGATACTCATTTAAAGTCACAAGTTCATTCTAACTTTCCTGGAGCAAATTGTCTATCACGGTCTATAATATATAATGGTGTACTCATATACATCATACATGTGGTCAGCAGCATGGGGATATTTAGTAGTGGTTCCACCAGAGGAGTGGAAGTTCTTTGTTTCTTTTTTTTTTAATTTTTTTATTGTAAAGATACTATACAGAGGGTTACAGTTACATGAGTGAGGTAATGAGTACACTTCCTCTTGAACATTGTTACCCCCTCCATTGTTTTCCCTCTACCATCCCCTCCCTCCCTCCCTTCCCCGAGGTTCTTTTTTGTTTTTTTTTTTATTGTGATTAAGTGATTACTTAATTTCCGGAAATTCACAGTATTGTGGAATAATGATGCTCATTTAAAGTCACAAGTTCATTCTAACTTTCCTGGAGCAAATTGTCTATCACAGTCTGTAATATATAACGGTGCTCACATGTTATATACCATATATGTGATCAGCAGCATGGGGATATTTGGTAGTGGTTCAACCAGATGAGTGGGAGTTCTTTGTTTCTTAAGTCCTGTTAGTTTTGTCATATCACCTAACATTTTGGATTTATCATCCACTTATCAGGGAGACCATGTACTGTTTGTCTCCTCGTTCTTGGCTTACCTCACTCAACATGATTCCTTCTAGCTCCATCCATTTCCCTGCAAATGCCATTATTTTGTCATTTCTAATGGCTGCATAATATTCCATTGTGTATAGATACCACAATTTTTGGATCCATTCATCTGTGGTGGGGCATCTAGGTTGTTTCCATATCCTAGCTATTGGGAACAGTGCTGCAATAAACATGGAGGTGCATGTGTCCTTGTATATTGGTTCCTGTTGTTCAGGGTAGATGCCTAGAAGTGGTATGACTGGGTCGTAAGGGAGGTCAATCTTTAGCTTTCTAAGGACCCTCCAGACTGCTTTCCAAAGTGGTGTTCTTTGTTTCTTAAGTCCTGTTAATTTTGTCGTATCACCTAACATTTTGGATTAAGCATCCACTTATCAGGGAGACCATGTACCGTTTGTCTCTTTGCTCTTGGCTTACCTCGCTCAACATGATTCCTTCTAACTCCATCCATTTCCCTGCAAATGCCATTATTTTGTCATTTCTAATGGCTGCATAATATTCCATTGTGTATAGATACCACAATTTTTGGATCCATTCATCTGTGGTGGGGCATCTGGGTTGTTTGCATAGCCTAGCTATTGTGAACAGTCCCAGCCCCATTTTTTAAAAGGATTCTGAATGACTAATTTTTCACACTTATGACTTACCACATTGAAAGGTCTTTGAAACGAGAACACAGTATTTACATCTACATTCTTTTTTTTAATTTATTTATTATTTTTTTTGTCGGTCGTGGGGCCTGAACTCTGAGCCTGGGCACTGTCCCTCAGCTCTTCAGCTCAAGGTTAGCACTCTACCACTTGAGCCACAGCGCCACTTCTGGCTTTTTCTGCTTATGTGGTGCTGAGGAATCGAACCCAGGGCCTCATGCATGCAAGGCAAGCACTCTACCACTGAGCCACCTTCCCAGCCCTACATCTACATTCTTATTTTGAGGAGAAGGAGTCCAATGTGATTCTTTCTTTTTTTGTATGCTGGCAGTTGTTTCTTTTTTTATAATATTTTTTATTGTAAAGATACTATACAGAAGGGTTAGAGTTACATGAATAAGGTAATGAGTACATTTTCTATCGTGCATTGTTACCCCCTCCTTTGTTTTTCCTCTACCATCCCTTCCCTGCCCACCTCCCCAACTCCTCCCTCCCTTCCCCTCCCCCCCCACAATGTTGTAAAGTTTGTTTTCAACATAGTGTCATATACATCTCATTGTTACAATGGGTCAACCTGTATCCCTTATTTCAGCTTTTTGTTATTTCCCTTCCCCTCCACAAATTTTTAAAAAAATGTATATACAAGATTCAGGGCACTGGAATCAAATACAGTGAAAACATGCTGTTGTTTTTAATGTACTATGTGATTTTTTTTGTTTCTTTTGTATGTTCTTCCCCCATGGTATAACCCTAATGTGATTTTTAAAAGGGTACCATCTTTTGAGTTCCTTCTCTGTGTTTTGTCTTCTCTCATTAGTTCTTCTAATGACCTGTCACTATAATCTTTTTTTTTTTTCTGGCTGTGGGGCTTGAACTCTGGGCCTGGGCTCTGTCCCTCAGCTCTATCAGCTTAATGCTAGAGCTCTACCACTTGAGCCACAGCACCACTTCCAGTTTTCTGGTAGTTTATTGGAGATAAGAGTTTCATGGACTTTACTGCCGGAACTGGCTTTGGACCGCGATGCTCAGATCTCAGTCTCCTGAGTAGCTAGGATTACAGGCATGAGCCACCGGTGTCCAGCTACTATGATCTTAACTATAACAAAACTCATTCTTTTGTGAAGATAATAATAATGAGGATCAAATGAGTCTATTTTTCCATGCAAGACAGGGAAAGGAACCATTAAACATTTTTCATTAAAAGTATATTTGCAAGAGAAATAAAAAAGAAAAGAAGCTTGAAGGCTAATCCATAAGATGAATTCAAAATACTTTCTTCTCCTATTTTTGTATCCTACTAAAGTTTAGAACCATAAAAAGCCAATAGGTAAGATGAAGGATGAAATATACCTCCATATATGTGTAATTTTATGTCATGAGCCAAGAAGTCTTGTAATACAGAAGGTAGAAATTTTAAGGAAATAATGGTAATGTCAAGCCATAAAGTTTCCCAAAAATAGTGTTATTTTGTAAATAGAAGTTTGGGTTGAGAGGACAAAAACCAGTTTCCTACAAACTCACAGAAATTTGTGTTTTAATTTTCTTGACTACAAGAGGGTAGGATGAAGCTAGGTGCCAGTTGCTCATGCCTATAATCTCAGCTACTCAGGAGGCTGAGATTCGAGAATTGTGGTTTAAAGTTGGCCTGAGAAGACAAATCTGCAAAAATTTTAATTCGTCTTAACCACCAAAAATCCAAAAGTAGAGGCATGGCTGAAGTGGAGGAGCATCAGCCATGAGCAAAATTACTGCATGAGAGCATGAGGTCTACTATTCAAATCCCTACACTGGCACAAAAACAAACAAAAACAAACAAAAAGAATGTAGGATAGAGCAGTCTTTTCTCTGGCGACAAAGGATCAGGAGTCTGGTGTGCATAGCGTATTGCACATGAAATTTTAGGTATATATAGCACTCTTAATGTGCTCATAAAATAGAGAAGAAAAACATCTATCCTATTTGAATATGAGAAATTAAATTGATCTACTAATAGCTCTTCTTTTTCTTAAGAGCTATGGCTTTTCATCTTGAAACAATTATTTATATGAGCTCAAACTTAAACCACAAAGGATGTCTTAGAAAGATTTTTAGCAGCCAAATCTCTATATGGAGTTTGCACTGATGTGTTTTACGCGTGTACACACACACACACACACACACACACACACACACACACACACACACACACACACACACACGGGCAGGCAGATATACAGACAGACTGACAATGTAAATCAGTCTTTGTGATTGTTTCTCATAAACTGTTGCTAAGTAATCCCTCTGTACGGTATTTTCACAATAAAAAAAATTGTTGCTAACTGCTGTGGTCAGGACACCAGATTCCTCCAGGTTCATATAGGAAGAGAACTGGATACTGATCTTAGAAGAATTTAATTTCAAGACAGTATTTTTGGAGACTTCTTTGTGTTTCCTAGATTTCCATAAGCAGAATTCATGCATTTTATTTGTATCTTATTCATGTCTCAGGTTGAAATGCCATCTTCTTATCTTAGGTCACTAACTAGACTCTTGGCTCTTAGAGAAGAGAGCTGTTCCTCACTCATATTTGTATCCTTTACTACACTCACCTTGGCCCTTTATCTGTAACAGGGTTACTTTTTTTTTTTTTTTCTTTTACGATTTTTTTTTTTATTGTAAAGATACTATACAGAGGGTTACAGTTACATGAGTGAGGCAATGAGTACACTTCCACTTCCTCTTGAACATTGTTACCCCCTCCATTGTTTTCCCCCTACCATCCCCTCCCTCCCTCCCTTCCCCAAGGTTCTTTTTTTTTTTTTTTTTGATTGTGATTAAGTGATTACTTAATTTCCGGAAATTCACAGTATTGTGGAATAATGATGCTCATTTAAAGTCACAAGTTCATTCTAACTTTCCTGGAGCAAATTGTCTATCACAGTCTGTAATATATAACGGTGCTCATATGTTATATACCATATATGTGATCAGCAGCATGGGGATATTTAGTAGTGGTTCAACCAGATGAGTGGGAGTTCTTTGTTTCTTAAGTCCTGTTAGTTTTGTCATATCACCTAACATTTTGGATTCATCATCCACTTATCAGGGAGACCATGTACTGTTTGTCTCTTCGTTCTTGGCTTACCTCGCTCAACATGATTCCTTCTAGCTCCATCCATTTCCCTGCAAATGCCATTATTTTGTCATTTCTAATGGCTGCATAATATTCCATTGTGTATAGATACCACAATTTTTGGATCCATTCATCTGTGGTGGGGCATCTAGGTTGTTTCCATATCCTAGCTATTGCGAACAGTGCTGCAATAAACATGGAGGTGCACGTGTCCTTGTATATTGGTTCCTGTTGTTCAGGGTAGATGCCTAGAAGTGGTATGACTGGGTCGTAAGGGAGGTCAATCTTTAGCTTTCTAAGGACCCTCCAGACTGCTTTCCAAAGTGGTTGTATGAGTGTACATTCCCACCAGCAGTGTAATAGCATTCCTCGTTCTCCACATCCCCTCCAGCATTTGTCGTTGGCTGATTTGTGGATGTGGGACATTCTGACTGGGGTAAGGTGGTATCTCAGGGTTGTCTTTATTTGCATTTCCTTCACCACCAGGGATGATGAACATTTCCTCATGTGTTTCTTTGCCATTTTTATTTCTTCATTTGAGAAGTCCCTCTTTAGTTCCCTTGCCCATTTAGTAATTGGTTTGTTGGGTTTGGGAGGGATTAGTTTCTTGAGTTCCCTGTATATACAGGATGTTAACCCCTTGTCTGATATATTGCTGGTAAATATTTTTTCCCAATTAGTTGGTTGTCTTTCTAGCTTGGTTGCGATAGCTTTATCTGTGCAGAAGCTTTTTATTTTAAGGTAGTCCCATTTGTCGAGTCTCTCTCCAATTTGTTGTGACCCTGGGACTCTGTTCAGGAAGTTCCTTCCTGTGCCTATTAGTTCAAGTGTCTCTCCTACTCTGTCCTGCAGTAGTTTCAGAGATTCAGGTTTAATGTTAAGGTCTTTAATCCATTTTGAGTTGATGTTGGTGCATGGTGATAGGCTGGGGTCCACTTTTAGTTTTCTGCATGTGGCTGCCCAGTTTTCCCAGCACCAGCGGTTGAAGAGGCTGTGTTTCTTCCATTGTATGTCTTTGGCTCCTTTGTCGAATATCAGCTGGCTGTAGGCCTGTGGGTTTATTTCTGGATCTTCTATTCTGTTCCATTGGTCTTCGGGTCTGTTTTTGTGCCAGTACCATGCTGTCTTTGTTATTATAGCTCTGTAGTAGAGTTTGAAGTTTGGCATGGATAGCCCTCCCATATTGTCTTTATCCCCTAGAATTGTTTTGGCTATTCTAGGTCTTTTGTTGTTCCATATGAATTTTTGGACTGTTTTCTGTATTTCAGTGATGTACGTCATTGGGATTTTAATAGGAATTGCGTTGAATTTGTATATTAGTTTTGGAAGTATTACCATCTTTACTATATTAAGTCGGCCTATCCAGGAGCATGGGAGGTCTTTCCATTTCCTAGTGTCTTCTGCAATTTCTTTCTTTAACTTTTTATAGTTCTCATTAAATAGTTCTTTTACATCTTTGGTTAGGTTAATTCCTAAATATTTTATTTTTCGGGAGGTTATTGTGAATGGGGTTGCTCCCTTTATTTCCCTCTCTTCCTGTACATTATCAGTGTATAGGAAGGCAACTGATTTTTGTGGGTTTATTTTGTATCCTGCTATTTTGCCGAAGTGATTTATGATTTCTAAGAGTTTGGGGATGGAGTTTTTGGGATCGTGGAGGTATAGTATCATGTCATCTGCAAAAAGGGATAGTTTAACTTCTTCTTTCCCTATGCGGATCCCTTTAATGTCTTTTTCTTGCCTTATTGCCCTGGCTAAGGGTTCTAGGACTATATTGAAGAGGAGTGGAGACAGTGGGCATCCTTGCCTTGTTCCTGATTTTAGGAGAATTGGTTGCAGCTTTTCCCCATTAAGTATAATATTGGCTATTGGTCTGTCATAAATGGCTTTTATTGTTTTTAGAAATGTTCCTTCTATTCCTATTTTCTCCAGAGCTTTTAGCATGAATGAATGTTGAATTTTGTCAAAGGCCTTTTCTGCATCTGTAGCGATAATCATGTGATTCTTGACCTTGGCTCTGTTGATATGTTGGATTACATTTATTGACTTACGTATGTTAAACCATCCCTGTGTCTCTGGGATGAAGCCTACCTGGTCATAATGAATTATTTTTTTTATGTGTTTCTGGATTCTGTTAGCTAGAATCTTGTTAAGGATCTTTGCATCTGTGTTCATCAAGGAGATTGGCCTGTAATTCTCCTTTTTGGTTGGGTCTTTGCCTGGTTTGGGGATGAGTGTGATATTGGCTTCGTAGAATGAGTTTGGGATAGCTCCTTCCTTCTCTGTTTCTCTGAAGAGCTTGAGGAGTATGGGTATTAGTTCTTGTTTAAAGGTCTTATAGAATTCTGCTGTGAATCCATCTGGTCCTGGGCTTTTTTTTGTTGGAAGACTTTTGATAGCTTCCTGTATCTCATTATAGGATATTGGCTTATTTAATTGGTTAACTTCTTCTTTGCTCAGTTTGGGCAACTTGTATTTCTCTAAAAATGCATCCATTTCTGCCCGATTTTCTTCCTTTAGAGAGTATAGCTTTTGAAAGTAGTCTGTTAGAATTGTTTGGATATCTTGGGTACGTGTGGTGATGTTTCCCGTGGCATCCCTAATCCTATTAATATGGGTTTCCTCTCTTCTTTTTTTAATTAATCTAGCCAAAGGGCCATCAATTTTGTTTATTTTTTCAAAGAACCAGCTTTTTGTTTGGTTTATTTTGGTTATGGTTTTCTGATTTTCTAATTGGTTAATCTCTGCTTTTAATTTGGTTATCTGGCTTCTTCTAGTAGCTTTAGGTCCCATTTTTTCCTGTTTTTCTAGCTGTTTTAATTGCAACATGAGATTATTTACTTGGTCTGTCTCCATTCTCTTGATGTGGGCACTGAGGGCAATAAATTTGCCCCTCAGGACTGCTTTTGCTGTGTCCCACAAGTTTCTTTGTGAGGTGTTTTCATTTTCATTGAATTGTAGGAAATGCTTTATTTCTTCTCTGATCTCTTCTGTTATCCAGGCATTGTTAAGGAGTGTGCTGTTCAATTTCCATGTATTGGAGAAATTTCTGCGGTATGCTTTGTTATTGAGAGCTAGCTTGATTCCACTGTGGTCAGATAGGATACAGGGGATTATGTCGATCCCTTTGTATTTGCTTAAGTTCCTTGCATGAACTATGATATGGTCTATTTTGGAGAAAGTTCCGTGAGCTGCTGAAAAGAATGTGTACTGTGTTGTTTTAGGGTAAAATACTCGGTAGATGTCAGTTAATTCCGCTTGAAGTATGGCCTCTCTTAATTCGGTAGCTTCTTTGCCAATCCTCTGGTTGGTAGACCTGTCCTTTGGTGAGAGTGGTGTGTTAAAGTCTCCTAGTATTATCGTATTGGGATCTATTTTATTCTGTAAGTTTGAGAGCATTTGTTTGACATATCTGGGTGCACCAATATTTGGGGCATATAAGTTGATGATGGTTATATCCTCCTCTTGGATTGTTCCCTTTATTAATATGTAGTGTCCGTCCTTGTCTTTCTGTACTGATTTTAATGAAAAGTTTATTTTGTCAGATATCAGGATAGCTACACCTGCTTTCTTACTGGGGGCGTTTGATTGGTAGATCCTTTTCCACCCCTTCACTCTGAGTTTGTTTGTATGTTTGGCTGAGAGGTGGGTCTCCTGAAGGCAACAGATGGATGGGTCTTGTTTTCTTATCCAGTCCTCAGTTCGTTTTCTTTTAATTGGCGAATTCAGCCCATTTATATTAAGAGAAAGTATAGAGAGATGCATTGTTGTCCCTGCCATTCCATTTTCCTAAGTTTTTCTTTTTTCCTTTCCTCCTGTGCTTGCTCAGTTAGACTTTGAGTAACGCCTGTTTGGGGCAGGCCCCAGTTCCTGGCTGCTTTCTTCAGGTTGTGTCCCCCCTCTTAGAATTCTTTGTAATGCTGGCTTAATGTTTATGTATTCATTTAGTTTTTCTTTGCTATTAAAAGTTTTCAGTTCTCCATCAAATGTGAATGCTAGCTTTGCCGGGTAGATCAGTCTGGGTTGGCAGTTATTGGCTCTCAGGGCTCGTATGGTGCTTTCCCAGGCTTTTCTTGCATTCATTGTTTGTGTGGAGAGATCTGCAGTAATTCTTATTTTTTTCCCATTGTAGTATAGCTCCTTCTTCATTTTTGCTGCATGCAGGATTGTTTCCTTATTATTCAGATCTATCATTTTTACTATAATGTGTCTAGAAGTGTTTCTCCTGGGGTCTTGCTTGTTGGGTGTTCAATAAGCTTTTGTGATGTAGTTAAGATGGTCGTTTTTGAGGTGGGGAAAATTTTCATTGATTATCTTGTTAAATAGGTGTTGCATTCCCTTGCTCTGGAATTCCTCACCTTCGTCCACTCCAATTATGCGAAGGTTAAATTTTTTAGCATTATCTGCTTGCTCTTGAATATCCCTTTGGTTTAATTTGAGTGTTTTTTCCATATCTGTCACTTTTTGGTCCAGTTGGTGTATTCTGTCTTCTGTATCTGACACCCTACCTTCCATTTCATTCACTCTGTTGACAGTGGCTTCTATTGTGGTTTGCATGGAGGAAATGGATCCCTTTATGGATTCAATGTTGGTTCTCAGAGTACTGATCTCACCTCTCAATGAGGTATGCATTACCTCTAATTTGGCATTTATCTCACTTCTTACTGAGGTTTGTGCAGCTTCTATTTTTGCATGCATCTCTTGTTTGATACCCTGTATCTCTTTGGATAGTTCATCCTTGTGCTCTTTCAATTTCTGATAAATTTCTCGCTTTATTTCTTGAGTCATTGCCTCCAGCAACCCTTGGAAGTAGCCTTTGTCTTCCATTCCTGCTTTGCTCCCACTGGGGCTCTCCCCTGTGTGGCTGCTGGCTTTTGAGGTGGGCTTGCTGTCCTGGGTGGTAGTAAACCTTGTGATTTTTCTCTGTGATTTTCGCATGGAGGTTCAGGAGACTGCTCTTCAATTTTGTTTTGGTGTGTCTGTCTTTGCTTGGTTGCTGATTCTGTATTGGTAGAGAGAGTCTGTGCCTGATCTGGGTTCTGTTGGGAGCCTATTTCCAGCTGCTATTCTGACCTACTTAGGATTCTCAGCTCTCTGCTGTAGATTGCTGGCAGTTCCCGCCTTTGGAAGGGTTGAGCAGCCTAGACTGCTTGTGTTTGCTCCTATGGGTGCTCTTGTGAAGAACAGATGCTCTGGATGCACTCTCCCAAATGCTGGAGTCTGCTATGAGCTCCTGATGTGTTTTTGTTTATTTGTTTTGGGCTGGTTGTGGGCTTGAACTCTAGGTTTGGGTGCTGTCCCTCAGCTTTTCAGCTCAAGGCTGGCACCCTACCGTTTGAGCCACAGCACCACTTCTGACCCTTTTTGCTTTTGTGATGCTGAGGAATCAGATCCAGGGCCTCATACATCCAAGACTATCACTCTATTGCTGAGCCGCCTTAACAGTCTGAGCTCCTGCTTACTATCAGGTGCTGGCAGCCTGTGTTGCCCAATTCTCAGTCTAGGGTATATGGGTGGAGTTTTGGTGGGGTTTGGGCTTCTCTTGTCCTGGGCCTCCAGGTCTTTTGTTGTCACAGGCGTGCTTCCCGGGGGAGTGTTGTTTCCTGGTTTTCTCCCCTCTGTTGAGGCGTATGCTCAGCTTTTTACTTCAATTGGGAGGAGTTGGTTGTGTTGTTCAGGCGCCGGATCCCCGGGCCTGGTTCCGGCCCCAGCCTGGAGCGCGCTTGTTAGGCCTGTGCTGATCTGTATACCACCTAGGTTATGCAGCCTGGAGCGCACTCGTTAGGCCTGTGCTGATGTGTATACCACCTAGGTTATACAGCCTGGGGGACACAGTTCGAATTTCTTCTACTGTTGGTAGTCTTGACCCAGGGGCGCTGTTCCTGGCTTGGGCATTTAAGCTCCCTTCCAGGGGTGCTCTTGCTCTAGCCTGGCCAGCTGAGTGTGCTCCACGGGCTGGTGGAGCTCTCAAACAGTTCCCAGTTTTAGTGGGTCTTGTGGTCCGGGTGCTGGGGTAGGGAGTCTAGGTCAGGGTCTGGGGATTCCCTCCAGCTCTGGTCTCCCTTGAGGGATACACTTCCCCTGTGGGGTACTCACCCTGGAGCTGGTTGTTTCTGTGTGGTGTAGGTCGTCAGTTGTTGTTGCAATCCGGGCTGGGTTGGGCGGTGGTGGCTCTGTGTGATTCTTTTCTGTCTCTGCCTCTGTCAAAGCTGTCGGGTCAAGAGTGTCCACGCTCAGGCAGCTTCTTCTTGGTACCTCTGGGGCCCGAGTGACCCTGCCGGGTCGTTGCGATCGTGATAGGGCGGGCGGGTGGTTTGCAGACAGGACCCTTTGTCGCACTGCTGGCGCCGAGGGGCTTTGGTGGGATGGAACCTCTCTGCTCGGGTGGAGAGTGCTGGATCGTTGCGATTGCGATCAGGCGGGCTGGGTGGTCTGCCGACAGGTCCTTTTGTCACTCTGCTGATGCCGAGCGGCTTTGGCGGGATGGAGCCTCTCTGCTCGGGTGGAGAGTGAGGGGTGGGGGTGGGATCCTCGTGGAGACTCCCGGCTGGTAGGTTTCTCTGTTCCTGGCGATCTGCTGTTCTGCAAACCAGTACCTGATGTTCTGAAAGCGGCCCCCTGTGTCTCTGCTGTGTCTCTGGGGCTCCCACAGCCCCCGCTGGGCCGGCTGGCGCACTGCCGCGCGGCCAGTAAAGGTTGGGGGAGGGGTCTTCGCTTTTCTCTGTTTTGAAATTCTTCTTTTTCTCTCTTTCTTTTTTTGTTATTCTCCGCCTCTGGTTTTTCTCTGAGTGTTCGTCTTTTTGTTGTTGTAGGTCTCTTGGGAAGATTAAGCGTAGGAACTCGAACTCTCTTTTTGGTTGGAGAGAGCTGTGGCGTTTCCCTACTGCCCCGTCGCCATCTTGGTCCCCCCTCCCAGGGTTACTTTTTAAAGTTGAAAAAATTAACTTTATTTCATCATCATTCAACCAATAACTTAGTTTTTGTAAATGTTTCTGAGTTCTAACTGGGAGAAAATTACTAGGAAGATTTAATTAACAATTAAAAATAACATGGATGGACTTGGTGGTTCACCCTTTTATCCCAGCTATTTGGGAAGTGAGGTCAGGAGGATTACAATTTGAGGCAAAAAGTTAACAAGACTATCTCAACAAATAATTTGGGATGCCTGTATTTCCAACTTCCCAGAAGGCATATATCTAAGACTGGTTCTGGGCAAAAACACAAGACTTCCAAAAACTAAAGCAAAAACAGACTGGATGCATGATTCAAGTGGTAGTGTGCTTGCCTCCTAACCACAGGGCCTCCATGCAAGTCCCAGTATCATCCAAAATGTAACACTTCAAAAAATAACAAAACTATAAGCACCAAATCCTAGCCTAGAATCTATCATGTCTGCCTCACGTAAAGAACGGATAAGAAATATTAAATGTCCACTAAAATATGTAAAATATTCTACTTCTTTGTAAGTATCTCTAATAAATCAAGATCTATTTAGAGTTAATCAGCAACTTGAAATTTACCCAAGAAAGGTTCAAATTGCAAAGCATTGGTTTCATTTTGCAAATTCAAAATACCCAGGTCAATTTTTCCCAGATTACTTTTACTAGCTTAGCTGCATTCTTTGAACTGACAGAGAACTTAGAGTTGAGAATTTTCTTATTCACTTCTAGATTGGAAGTAAAAAAAATAACAAGTAAAATTATTCCTACAAATAATAAAAGTGATGTGCATAGAAGATCTGTGGTTCATTCAATACCTCTAAGTTGGTTAGGAGGAAAATGACTCCAAACTCAGAAAATAACAGTGACCACAGTGTGTAGTAGCTGGTTTTCATATGCATTTTCAATAAAGGGACACCTGCCAAACTGCTCTATTACTTCCTTCAGCTTTACAGGTTCAGTCTTACCATGCTTGTGCCTTGAGGAAAGTTCAAATGCAGTGAAAAGGCCATATAATCCACCCATACAAGTTACCTCCAGATAAAACAGTGTCCTCCAGATTCTTACCCTGGGCTAGGACCCAGGCCAAAGACAACAAATAAAATAAAAGCCCAACAAAATAAAATGTGGTTCTGCTGGTTGTCTTTTCCCAAACACACAACAGGGCAGGAAGGTGGCTACTCTATTTGCCTAGCAGAGAAGAGTGATGAGAGACCAGTGATTGTGCAAGAATACAGGGTCCATAAGCAGATTATTGCTGTGCTCTGCATAATGTTTTCCTGTAGTAACAATGTCAGTTTTGTTCATTTCAAACTACTCATATCCTTGGATTTTTTTAAGAAGGGAAAGGAAGTGGGGTGCTGGTGGCTCTCACATGTAATCCTAGCTACTGAGGAGGCTAAGATCTGAAGACTGCGGTTCAAAGCAAGCCTGGGCAGGAAAAGTCTGTGAGACACATATGTCCAATAAACCACTCCAAAAACTGGAAGTGACATTGTGACTCAGGTGGTAGAGCACTAGCCTTGAGCTGAAGAGCTGAGGGACAGTGCCCAGGCCCAGAGTTCAAGCCCCATGGCCAACAAAAAAGGGGGGAAGGAACAACAGAAGGAGGAATTCATGAGCATAGTGAGGAAAATATAAAATGATACAGCACTCAGTCAGGCTTCCTAGCCCTTCCACAGAAGCACATCCTGCCACATTTCTTTGATTGGTTGGTGATGGGTTAGCCATATCAAAGTGTCACAGTCACCCTAGGAAAGACAAATGAGAAGATGCTTAAATTTGTGTTGACTGGAGCACCACACAGAGTAAAGATGAAAGGTAAAAGTCTAAATTAAAGAGTACTAAGCCATATTAAAGCTATCAGCACAACTATATTTATAGCAGCTTTATTCACCATGGCTAAGATATGGAACCAATCCTCAGTAGATGAATGGACCATGAAAATGTGATATATATATATATATATATATATATATATATATATATATATATATGAATTTTATGCCTCCATCAGGAAGAATGACACTGCCCCATTTGTAAGGAAATGGAAAGACTTGGAAAAATTCATATTAAGTGAAATGAGCCAGACCCAAAGAAACATAGGTCCCATGGTTTCCCTTATTTGCAATAAATAATGTACATCTAGGATAATCTTAGTAGATGAGCAGAATAGCTCAATAGCTACATACATATGACCATATAAGATGATGCTAAGCAAAATGAGCTCCAAGGCATGGACACAAGAGGTTTTGCTTTGATGTTGTTTTTAATGAACTATGTGATTTCATGTTTCTTTTGTATGTTCTTCTCCCTACAGTATATCCCCTGTTGTCACTGTATTTGATTTTGGTACCCTGGTATTGTATATACATTTATCTGAATTAGGGAAGGGAAGGGGAACAACAGAATGGTAAGACAAAGGACAAGGGGGGAACCAATGCAACAGTGACATTCACAAGACAACATGTTGGAAATGATCTGTACAACTCAGGGGAGGAGGGATTGAAGGGGAGCAAGGGAAAGTGGGAGAAAAATGAGGGAAAGGGTAACAAGTTTGACAAGAAATATACTTATTACCTTACTTAAGTAACTGTAACCCCTCTGTACATCACCTTGACAATAAAAAATAAAATAAGAGGAACTATATAAAAAATGAAAGAGTAAAGCCCAGGGAGAATTATGTTCCTGAAGAAAAGGTGCAGCTTGATAGCTATGTGATTGGCAGGTGGCCCATTACCTTTAAGAAAATGTGAAGTATGTGCCATGTAGACAAAGACAATGCACGTCAACATACTCAAGAACTCTCTTGGGCAGGCATGAGAGGCAGTTAGTATTTGCTTTTCAGAGCCATTGGGTCCACCCTGTCTCACACTAAAAGAAGAAAATGTCTCTGACACCTTCAAATCATCATGCGTGCACAACACACAGTACAACACTGGAATATGGCCCAGTTCTCACTGAAAAGCATCTGACTCAGTAGAGGCATTTGTGTGATGGTGGTTCATTTCTGTGGTTCATTTCTGTTCTCTTCACAGGAGTCAGACTTTATTCCTCTATTTAAGAACTAAACATATTAGTAGGATCAGACTCAGACTCTTCTTTTAACCTTCATATAAAACTTAAAAGATTGATGAGAACTTTCTACTTACCCTAGCCTTCTTTCCAGACACACAGACATCTGGAGATTCAGCAATATCTAGAGCTATTGGCCAGATTCACCTAGAAAAAAGACAGGCAGCAGGGACTGAGGGGTTTTGGAATACTTTTGAGATAGTCTAATACTCAACACTGCTCTTTTTATTGAGAGAAGGATATTTGGAGGATAATCAGAGAGAGAGAGAGAGAGGAGAGAAAGAGAGAGAGAGAAAGACAGACAGACAGACATACACACACACTCACATACCACAGAGAATATGAATTACCTGAGGATTATAAAGTGAATGAACAATTTGGTAGAAGCAGTCACCAGTTTGTTTTTGTAAAATGTTGAGAGGATTTTATAAGATGAAACGTATGAATTGTTTATTAAACTCCAAATCCAACTAATAATACTCAATATAAACCCCTCCTTTTTCCCATGTTGGAGATCATTATGTAGGAATCTGTATCTCTTTCCTCTAAGGTCTTAGCTTATTTACTTCCTGTCTTCCCACAATGCTACATATTAGCCTTCATAGAGCAAATACTTAATGAATATTTTCTAATTTAAAAGCATGATCTTTATGTAAAAGAACATAAATGGAAAGAGAAAAAAATGAATCATCCAAAGAAATTAGAGACCAAGTTGACTTGTAAATCAAGGTTTACTGTTAGCAAGAGAACATTTTTTAGAGAGAACCCCAGCCATTGAGAGAAGGAAGAACAGAAACTTGGGTAAAAAAGGCAACACCTCACAATATTATCTCTCCCCTTATGCAACTAACCACCCCTTCTATTACCACCATTACACACACACACACACACACACACACACACACACACACACACACACACACACACACACACACACACACACACACGAGTACTTATTTGCATGCACCAGAAACCATACTGACAAATGGAAGCTGTGAGTAACCCTGAAAGTACTTCGAGTCCATGGTTCTGGTAAAGGAGGCAGCTATAAGGTACAGTGATAATAGTGACACTGGTGGCCACTTCAATAAACCATAAGAAGGTCCCAAGATCCCAAGTCCTTGCACATCCCCTAATGACCAATATTTGCCAATCAATAAAGCATAATCTTTAATGTATAACATTTTACTCAAGGACAATTCAGCTGGGACTTGACTCTTACCTGACATAATGGATCAAAACCACCAACTTGATGGAGGGATAGACTTCCATTGTGTATATATACCACATTTTCTTGATCCATTCATCTACTGAGGGGCATCTGGGTTGGTTCCATATCTTAGCTATGGTAAATAATGCTGCAATAAACATAGTTGTGCTGTTAGCTTTAGTATGGTCTTGTTTGTGATCATTCAGATAAATGCCCAAAAGTAGGATTGCTGGATCATAGGGGAGCTCTATGTGGATTTTGAGGAACCTCTATACTACATCAGAAAGAATGACATTACTTCATTTGTTAGGAAATGGAAAGACTTGGAAAAAATTATATGAAGTGAAATAAGCCAGGCCCAAAGAAATATAGGTCCCATGCTTTTCCTTATTTGCAATAACTAGTATATGTCTGAGACAAGCAGAAAAGGTCAGATAAGTTGATGTTAGGCGAAATGAACGGCAAGATAAGGACTCAAATGGTTTTTCTTTCTTGCTATTGTTTCTAACATATTTATGAGATATTTCTTTGTTGCTTTGTATGTCCCTCCCCCACGGTATAACCCCTGTTTTCACTGTATTTGATGTTGGTATAATTTATGGAGGGGAAGGGAAAAAAACAAATTGTTTAAATAGGGATACAGGTGGACCCATTGCAACAATGAGATGTACAAGACATTATGTTGAAAAATGAACTTTACAACTTTAGCATGGAGGGTGGGGGTGGCATGGGGTGGGGGATGGGAAGGGATGGGAAGGGGAAACAAGGGAGGAGGCTACAATGCTTGATAAGAAATGTACTCATTACCTTGCTCATGTAATTGTAACCCCTCTATACAGTATTTTCACTACAAAAAAATTTTTAAAGCCAAAAAAACCCCACACCAAACAAACACCAACTTTACTAAGTTGGTATTTACTAAGTCAGAGTTTCCATAAGCCCTGTGGCTGATCTGATGGAGATGGAGGAATGATTCTGGGAGAGGGAGAGTCAATGCCTCTACCCATCTCATCAGCAGAGTCTAGGATAATGCATATGGAAATAACCATTTAAACAGCTGTCAGATTAAATTTGAAAAGAAAGGTAAAAAGGTAAGAAGGAAGACAACGAAGTATAAACAAAAGTAAAGGAGAAGAAATACCATCAATTGAAGTAGTTACAACTGGTGAATTCATGTAGAAGCTGAAGAAACTAAGATGACTACTATTACAACATTAAAATAAACTATTAGGAAAAAACAACTATTAGGAAGAGATTTTGAACAACTATCCAAATTCTCTAAGAAGTATAAAGACAAAGAAAGTTGCAGTAAAAAGAAACTTTCATTAGACATAAAGAAAGCTGGTCGATAAGGATGACACACCAAGTTTCAAGCTTACATACCATTTGTCCTTGCAGGTGTCTGAGGAAAAAAAATATTATTTTTCTTAACTAAATTGGCTCTAGACCTACCCAAAGCAAGTGGCTGAACCAGGAATCACTTCTGCTGCCTTCCTGAGCTCTGATTTTATTCAATTTTCTATTGCTTATCTTCTAAATGCGCTTGTAATAACCTGCCTACTTCCTAGCACCTTCTTGTAAATGTGATGCCTATCTGGGTTTATCCCAGCTAAGTAAACTGAATTCAATAAAACCCATCCTGGGTTATTCTCCAGGAGAGTTATTACTCCACTAACAGGCTACTGTTGCTACTGTTACCTAATGCTTTAACTTCTCCTTTAGGCTTGAGTTATGCTACGTTATTGTATATCTAAGATAAGAGGCTGTCTGGAGTCTGTTCAATGTTATCATATAACACATGGTGACTTTTTTATTGAAGGCACTCCATGAGTATTACTGGTCTGATGTGTTATTGAAACAAATTCAGAGACCCTGTGTGTGTGCACACACTTGTATGCATATGTATGTGCACATGTTTATACCTATACATTTGAATACATAGAAAAATAAATGATGAACCTCAAACAAAATTACAAGGTTACTTTCCACAGTTAGCTGGCCATCTGTTTTATTAACCTCATTTAAAGCTTAAAGAAAAATCATCATAGTGGAAACTGCTCTCTCTCTCTCTCTCCCCATGCTGACTAATCCAGCTTCTCTCCTATTTCTGCCACTTACAATCCTTGAGGATCCTGGAATTCCCAAATCTAATGTCCTCAGACTCCCAGGCCTTCACAGAGTTAAAAGTAGAGTGAAGGCCACATTAAAGCTTGTTAGTACAAATATGTTCAGCTTGTTAGTACAAATATGTTCATTATAGCATTATTCAGCATAGCTAAAATATGCAACCAACCCAGATACGCCTCAGTAGATGTATAGATCAAGAAAATGTGATATATATATATGTATATATTCATATGCATATATATATATGATGACACAGCCCCATTTGTTAGGAAATGGAAAGACTTGAAAAATTATATTAAGTGAAGCCAGGCCCAAAGAAACATAGGTCCCATGGTTTCCCTTATTTGCAATAACTAGTATATGCCTAAGACAATGTTATCAGATGAGCAGAAAAGCTGAAAAGTTATGTACATATGACCATATAAGATGATGATAAATGAAATGAACTCCAAGGCATGGACACACAAGAGGTTTTTCTTTGTTATTGTTGTTTTAATGTACTATATGAATTTTTTCTTTGTTTCTTTGTATGTTCTTCCTCCTATAGTATATCCCTGTTGTCACTGTATTTGACTTTGGTACCTTGCATCTTATATGTACATTTATCCAATTTGGGGAGGGGAAGGAAAATAACAATATACTGAAACAAGGACACTGGATGACCCACTGCCACAATGAGACTCACAAGACACTGGGTTGGAAATGAACCTTACTACTTTGGGGGAAGGAGTGGGATAGTAGGGGAGGGATAGTGGGAGAAAAACAAAGGAGGGGTTTACAATGCCCAACCAGAGAGGTACTCATAACCTTACTGATGTAACTGTAACCTCTCTGTACAGCATCTTTACAAGAAAAGAAAAAAAAAAAACAGGGTGTTTGGGTAGCGCACCAATGTTTCAAATGGCCAATGGAAATTTTACATCTCGTAAAAGCTAACAGTCTCCCTTCTTTGTTTGGGTTTTTATCAACCCCTTGAATAACTGGTTATGCATACCTGATTTTGATGAATCAATTATTAGTGAAAATTATCAAAACACTTGTTCCATAGGAGAAATTATTTTAAAACCACGAATCCCCCAAAAAGGAAAAATCATAGTCCTTGTAAAAAGAAAAACATTGGGTCCCTTAGTCATGAAAGCCACAATAAGGGACATATGAAAAGGAATCTGGGAAGAGGGATACTACCTTGTACTCCATCACATAGTAATGGAAAATATACCCAGAAACCTCACGAAATAAAAAAAAACTCCATCCCCCAGAAAGAAGGGTTAAAAACTAATGCTTGCATTTCTGAGATTCCACTCAAGGACCAAGATAGGAAAAACTTCTTTAGACTTTTACTGAATTTTATTTTGTATACTCTGATGAATTCTCAGTATCGAGGAACAATTAGAAGAGTAGGAATAACATAGTAGGAAAGGATATGACCTGAATAAAACCAACTTATGAACCCTAAGATATGTATTCAAATGTTTTTTCTTTCATGCGATTGTTTCTAACACATTTATAAGATTATTTCTTTGTTGCTTTGTATGTCCCTCCCCCACAGTATAGCCCCTGCTTTCACTTATTTCGTGTTGGTATAATTTGTGGAGGGAAAGGGGAAAAACAAATCACTTAAATAGGGATACAGGTGGACCCATTGCAACTTTGGTGGTGATCTATAGTCCAAATAAAGAAGCAAGATCGCCATATAATACACAGATTAAAAGCCACACATCTTATTCCTTGAAAAGGAATAGCTGTGACAATTTATTAAATCAAGTATGTTAAGAATTAATGTTAAAGCACTCCAAGCATTCTCACAGTGAGAACAAAGTAGGATATTCTTGGGAGAGGATCACAATGCCTATTGAAATGAACTCCAAAAAATGGAAACAAGAGTTTTTTCCTATTGTAATGTTTGCAGTTATTTTTCTCTCTCTTTTTCCTTTGGTTTATTCCCTTTGTCACTGTTTTTGATTTCTGTACCCTTTGTTTTGTATATAGGTTTATCTGATTTAAGGAGGGGAAGGGGAATCACAGAAACAGTGGCAAAGGGTGAAACAATTCAACAGTGATACTCACTAGATACTATGCTGGAAATAAACTTAGCAACTTGGATGTGTGCCAGTGGCATATGCCTGTAATCCTAGCTACTCAGGAGACTGAGATCTGAGGATCATGGTTCAAAGCCAGCCAGGGCAGGAAAGTCTATGAGACTCTTATCTCCAATTAACCACTCAGAAAACCAGAAGTGGTGCTGTGGCTCAAGTGGTAGAGGGCTAGCCTTGAGCTGAGGGACAGCACCCAGGCCCAGAGTTCAAGCCCCATGGCCCACCAAAAAAAAAAAAAAAGGAATGAAGCCTTGACATACTACTAAAATGTGGATGACCATGGAATACTACTCAGCTAATAAGAGGAATCTTATGATTCTGGATTTTAGAAAGCCCATCTCAAAATTCCATACACTATGTAATTTCACACGTATGACATTTTTTTCAGAGACAAAGTTTCATTGTGCAGCCCAGGCTAGTATCAAACTCAAGGTCCTGATTCCTCCATCTTCCAGGTTATAGGATTTCAGGGAAGTGCCACTATGCCCAGCTTATAAAATGATCTTAAAATATTTATAAAATATAGAATCTTTATATAATATAGAAATGAAAAATACATATTTTATTAGATAACCATAAATTTAAATAGTGAGCTGGGTGCTGGTAGTTCATGCCTGTAATTCTAGCTACTCAGGAGGCTGAGATCTGAGGATTATGATTTGAAGCTAGAGCAGGTACGAAAGTCTGTAAGACTCTTATCTCCAATAAACTACCCAGAAAAGGCTGGAAGTAATGTTGTGGCTCAAGTGGCAGAATACTAGCCTAAATATAATGAAGTTATGGAACAGCACTAAGGCCCTGAATTCAAACCCCAGGACCAGCATATAACCACATACACATGCACGTGTGCGTAAACACACATTTAAGTAGTGAGTATCTGATAACATTAACACATTGATAATAGTAATAATGTCAATTATTTATTGAGTTCTGACATTTAGGCATACATATTACAAACAAATATGTTATCTGGAAGTTGTTTCATAGTAATTGTTAAGTAAATGTTGAGTAAGGGACAGCATTAAGTCCATATCACCTTTGCTAATAGGATTTCAGAGACAGGGCTTAGTTATATGATCAGGCCTAATTGCAGATGAGGCTGAAATATTTTGCCTACTCTGCTCCCAAGAGAAAAGGGGAAGCATATTTGGGTGCACTATTGTCACCTCCATCAGAGCATCAGATGGCCATAAAAATGTTTTATATATGGGTATATGTACACATATATTTGCCTATATATGCACATGTATTCATGTAAATATGTACACACATACATATAAATACATACATATACATATACACTCAAATGATCTGTCATATCTTGGAAACACACAATGTATCCCTCATTAAGTTTAGGGGAAACAAAGGAGTTGTGCTTTCAATATTTTGTTTGTTTGTGTGGTACTTGCGAGGAAACCACTTAAGCCAAACTCCGATTCCTTTTTGCTTTAGTTATTTTTCAGATAGAGTCTCATGTTTTTACCTTGGGCAGGCTTTGGACTAAGTGCTCCTACTTACACTTTCTGTGTGGCTGGGATTGCAGATGAATATTGCCATGCCTAGCTCTTTAATTAAGATGGGGGTCTGGTTGACTTTTTTACCCAGCTCAATCTTAAGCCCAGATCTTCCTATCCCTACCTACAGAGTAGGTGGGATTACAAGGGTGCATAATCTCATCTGGCCCTCACTGCTTTTTTCCCCAAAATAGTTTGGAAGAAATAGCTGAAGGAAGCCTATTACATCAAAACTACATAAATTAGAAGAAGTAAAATTATCTTACTTTTAGGAGTTATGATTAATTAGCTAAAGTAGGTGAATCGACTAAAGGAATTATTTCAGACAATAATTCACAAAGTAGATGCACACACATGTTATATGTATAATATAATGACTTCTATATTAATTTTCATACATATAAACAAAAATCACTAGAAAATATATTTGAGGTAAAGACAGCAAGCTGTAGGCAGGGCCACATTCCTTTCTAGACCTCTATGGTAGAATCTGTTCTCGTCATTTCCAACTCCTACAAGTCATGGCTTTCTTTGGCTTATTTTCTGCCAGTACTGTTACATTTCCCTGAAAATTCTGTGTAGTCATGTCTCTTTTACTCTGAAGACAGATTGGAAAAATCCTCTTGGTTATAAGGATCCATCTAATTAAATAACCTTAAAAAATTCCCCATCCCAAAGTTTTTAATTAAATCGTATCTGTGGCTATGGAGGGTAACATACTTTTTAGTAATCAGGGATCTGGCTATGGATAGCTTGCTTGTGGGAGACATTATTCTGAATACCATAACATGATTCTAATTCATATATATACAGTAATGAAATGTAATAGAAAAATATCACAGAAATATTTTACAAAGTCTAATGGCAGGCTACAATAAAAACACAATGAGTTGATTTATTAAATTTCATTTCATGTCAGTGGGAAAAGATTACTTATTCAATACTTATTGAGATAACCAGATAATAATTGGAAATTAATTAAATTGGATGCCAACCTCATTCACTACAACAAAATTCACTCAAGATGAATCAAAGACTTAAATGTAAAAAAAAAATGTAGTGGAACTTTCATACCCCTTAATGAGAAACACATAAAAGAAAATAGTAGCAAACTCAACTACATAAAAATATAAAATATGTACAGTAATACATTAACAAAATCAAAACACAAAAACTGTATTTTTAAAATTTTCCAACTCATCTCATTGCATAATATCTTAATGTATAAGCAACTCCCACAAATCAATATAAAGGAATCCAAAAGAAAAATAGGAGCTACAGATATAACTTTTGTATCAAATTAAAGACCAGTTTCCAAGACCAAGTAGGGATAATATTTAAATTATGTGTCCCTTTTTGCCTTGAATTATTGAAAGTTGATTATAAAAAGATTTAGGGGGGTAAAATTGGGTGGGGGGAGGGGGGAGGCAGGGAAGGGAAGTGAAGGGTAAACAAAGGAGGAGGCTGCAATGCTTGGTAAGAAATGTATGCATTATCCTGCCCATGTAATTGTAGCCCCTCTGTACAGTATGTTCTCAAATAAAATAAAATACAATTAAAAAAAAAAAAAAAAAAAAAAAGATTTCTTACATCAAATTTACTGGTATAAATCATCTTTTAGACATGGTAATAGAATATCAAGCAGAATTTTGTGTGGGTAGATTTCTCTCTTCCTACCACCTTTCCCAAGCAAATATTCTGGGAAATGAGGCACTTTCTTCCTGAATTTAGTATGTTTCAGTGTGACATCATTCTTTCTTTATTCACCAGATACTTTGAACTTGACCCACAACCCAAACTACATTCTTTTCTTGTTGGAATTTTAAGTATCAGGAAGCTTATTTTAACTACACAATAAGAGCTTTCCCTGTAAAGATTAATTTTTATAAGTTCCCCCAAATAATTTTGCAAGTATCATTTGGCAAAGTGTCTAAAGCAGTTATAAATACTTATCCTACCTGCTTTAACTGTTGGCAATGCTATACAGTATAATGCTGTTTATGGATATGTGTGTGTCTTCAAAATCTATTTTCCAATATAATTATTGATTCCTTCATATTATTGTCTTCCTTTGCTTATGAGATAATCCTGAAATAGAATATTATTCAGCAAATAATACAGTATGTTCTCCACCCTCAGTCTGATTGACCCTTAAATCTTTGTCTAATAGGAAGTACAATCTTTACAATGAAAGTTCTGGAACACAGATTAATAATGACACTTCTCTCATAGATGTAGGCTTTATGACAACCACCAAAATAAAAATAACATTTTTGTTCTTTATTTTCTGTATTTCCCATGGTAGATATCAGTCTTTGTGGCATATAATTTCTTCCCCTCACTCTGGGAATAGTCTTAAACACAAGATCTGTCTGCGTATAAGAGTCTACTTCTCTAACCATATTCATAAAGAAAGATATAAAGCAAAAAGGCAGCCTTTCTGTGAGGACCAGAAACATAGATGCCAGACCCAGGAGTTGTTGGCTGGGTGCTATGGTTCCTGTTATGTGGAGAAGCCTTATTTGTAGGCAGCACAAGACTCAATGCAACAATATAGAAACAAACACATAGGAGAAAGTAAGGCTTGAGGGTTTGGTTTTATTTTTTTGTAGAGAACTCAGGGATTTGGCGCTGCCCCTTAGCTTTTATCCCTCAGGGCTGGCACTCAATCACTTGAGCCACATCTCCATTTCTAACTTTTTGGTGGTAAATTGGAGTTAAGAATTCCAAAGACTTTCATGCCCAGGCTGGTTTTAAGGCACAGTCCCTAGATCTCAGCTTCCTAAATAACTAGAATTACAAGTGTGAGCCACCAATACCGTGTTGCTTGAGGATCCTGACATCTCAGTTCCTGTGGATCCTAGGCCTCACTGTATCTTTCTCCCACAATTAAATGAGGTCTTCCAGTAATCCTCCCCAAACTGCTCATTTGGGCTAAGCTAAGATGTTGAGTTATGTTCCCTAACAGCTGTAACTAATGTACTCTGCTTATGTGAATATCATCTTTTCAAACATATCTACTGAATAAGCCCGTGTGCCCTAGGTTTAAATTCTTTGCCTGATCGTTTAAAAGGAATGTGAACTTAGAATCACTTATTTAACCTCTTTAACCTCAATTTTCTCCAGAATATGATGATACTGATAATAAATGCATAGGAGAGCTCAGTGAATAATACAAGAAAATGTGGTTATAATAATGCCTTAAAGAATAGTGATCAAAGATAATGATCATATTTGTAGTAATATCATATAGAATTGTATTCATATATGTTCTCATATGTAAAATTGGACATATAATCCAGTAATACATTCAGAGCAAATGATGAAAACAAGCTTTTTACATGCATTTCTTAAGTATTGGTTATGATACTAATATAATCATCTCATCAAATGCTCATAAAACCTATAAAGTAGAAAATGCCATCCTGACATTACTAATAGTCAAATTATATAATTTTCCCAAAGTTATATAACTAAGGATATATAGGTCTGCAATTAAAGATAATGCCTTTTGATTTCAAAGTCTATATTTCTAAAACTTTTTTGTTTGTGTATTTGTCACAGGTAAAGAAAACTATGCAAACACTAAATATATTAGTTTAAATGAATGTTTCACTAAATGAATTTTCAGAGTGCATTCAATGTAATTAGCCATGACTCACACAAAAAAATAGAATTAGATAGATTTGTCAGCATGCCAGATGCTCCCTAGTGCCTTCCAGCCACCACTGTGATGACTTGTATTGTTTCCACATAGGTAAGCTAGAAAAGCTAGAGCTACACTTCTCAAAACTTCCTATAGGATTCCAGTTAAGTTCTCACATGTTTTAGTACTTTTTTTCTCATTTTGTCATTTCATATATTGTAAAAGTATATCATGTTGATTTGTCCATTTTAGTGCTGATTATTAATTGGGAGGAAGTTTCCAGGCTTGATTTAGTTTTTTTCCCTTGTCTCCCCATTCACAATACAGACTAGGCACAGGCCTGGGCTGAGGTGTATATGGGGTAGGTTTACTCTGCCTCCTCTTTTTATACAGTCAGTGTAAGAACACAGCCTGTGGTGAGCCCCCGGAGGCCTCCAGGCTTGATTTATTATGGATAATGCTACTATAAACATTTTGTTCCTATCTGTGAGTGTAAATGTCAAGCCTTTCTGTTTGGTAAATAAGTAGAATTGCTGGGACACAGTGTATTTATACATGTAACAGAAAATATTGAACTGTTTCCTAAAGTATTTATGTCAATCTATATTCCTACTATAATACATGTATTACAAAGAGCTTAGCCTACTCTATTGCTTGCCTTTGTGCTCTTCAAGAGGAGTCTGCAGATAAACACAAGTGTTTCAGGTTAAAATGATCCAATTTATCCATTTTTCCCCTATAGCTAAGGCTTTTCATGTTCTAATTAGTAAGTCTCTACCTTTAAGAACATGAAAAAATAGCCCTATATTATCTTCTGGAAATACAATTGTTTTGCCTTTCACAACAGATTTGATAGTTACCAGATTTTCTCTTTTTTTGTATGTTTTTTTTTATTGTGAAAGTACTGTACAGAGGGGTTACTGTTACATGAGCAAGGTAATGAGTACATTTCCTATCCAGCATTGTTGCCTCCTCCTTTGCTTTTTCCCCTATGGTCACTTCCCTCCGCCTCCTCAGTTACACCCTCCTTAACCCTTCCACCCCCTTCCCCCCCCTGCCTAAATTGTAAAGTTCATTTTCAACATAGAATCTTGTACATCTCATTGTTGCAATGGGTCAACCTGTATCCCTATTTAAGCATTTTGTTTTCCTCCTTCCTCTCCCCAAATTAGAAAAGTGTATTTACAAGATGCAGGGCACACAAAAGAGGAGGCAACAATGATGGATAAGAAATGTACTCATTACCTTGTTCATGTAATTGTAACCCCTCTGTATGGTATTTTCACAATTTAAAAAGACATTAATTTAAAAAAAAGAAGAAGAAAACAAGATGCAGGGCACTGACATCAAATACAGTGAAACAGGGGTTATACCGTGGGGGAGAACATACAAAGAAACAAAAAAATCACATGGTACATGATAAATACATTAGAAACAATTGCAAGAAAGAAAAGAAATATTTGTGTCCATATCTTGGGGTTCATTCCGCTTAACATCATCTTATATGGTCATATGTACATAGCTTTTGACCTTTTCTACTTGTCCTACAGATGTACTAGTTATTACAAATAAGGGAAACCATGGGACCTATGTTTCTTTGGATTACTTCGCTTAATATAATTTTTTCCAAGTCTTTCCATTTCCTAACAAATGAGGCAATGCCATTCTTTCTGATGGAGGCATAGAATTCCAATATATATATGGCACATTTTCTTGATCCATTCATCTATTGAGGGGCATCTGGGTTGGTTCCATATCTTAGCTATGGTAAATAATGCTGTGATAAACATAGTTGTGCCAGTAGCCTTAGTATGGCCTTGTTTGTGATCATTTGGGTAAATGCCCAAAAGTGGGATTGCTGGGTCAGGGGAGCTCTACGTGGAGTCTGAAGTGAGACAGAGATTCAATTCTATTTACTTCAAATGGTCGTTAAATTGATATAGGACCATTCCTCGAAAAAATCATCTCTATCAAAAATTAATTCTAGATAAGTAACTGTGAATAAATTGAATGAATGCCTTTGATTCTATTCTGTTTATTTGCCATTTCCACATTGTTCAAGTTACTCTAAATTTATAATATGGCTTAATTCCAGTAGAACACAGTCTCTTCCCTTACTTTTCAAGAACAATATGGATTATTTTTCAGTATTAAGGATTTATCTTAGAGTCTCAAAAATTCTAGGTAATCTTGCTAGTTATTTTAGCCCTCAGAATAGCTATTCTAGATCTTGTTTTTCCATATATAAAATTTCAAAATAACATCAATATCCACCAAAAAAACTATAACAATTTTTGTACTAAAGCTAGGAACCTTCTGTATTATTTTTGCAACATTTCTGTAAGTTAAAATTTATTCAAAATTTTAAAGAGGAATAAAGGGAAGATAAGTTACATGGGTTTATGGAATACATCAGAACCTCTTTAACTTTTTTTTAATATTCTTTGGGAGAGTTTGTATAAAATTAATATAATTTCTTCCACATTTGGTAGAATTCATCAGCAAAATCATCTAGATTAGAGTTTTCTTTCTGGGATAGTTTGAAATTATGAATTAAATTTAATAATAAGGACAGTTAAAAGATTTTTCTTGGAACTATTTTTGATTTAATTAAGAACTTACCTACTTACTTCATTTAATTTTTTAATTTGCTGACATGAAGATTTCTAGAAACCCTCTAATTACCTTTCTACTGTCTATAGGAACTATATAGATGCCACCTACCTGTATCATTTCTGATATTGGCTATTTGCCTCTTCTTATTTTCCTGATCATTCTTGTAAAGGTTTTACCAACTTTATTCATCTTTTCAAGTAAAAATTTTATTTATTTATTTTTTGTCAGTTATGGGGCCTGGACGCTGCCCCTCAGCTCTTCAGTTCAAGGCTAGCACTCTACCTCTTGAGCCACAGCACCACTTCTGGCTTTTTCTGCTTATTTGGTGCTAAGGAATCGAACCCAGGGCCTCATGCATGCAAGGCAAGCACTCTACAACTGAGCCACTTTTCCAGCCCCAAGTAAAACTTGTAAAAGCTTTTAAAAAGCTCCTTATTTTCTCTTCTATTATTTTTCTTCATCTTTATTATTTTATTTTGCCTCTTTCTTTGGCTTTAACTTATGATTTAGTTACCAACTTGTAGAAATAAAATCCCACTGGTTCTCAGTCTGCAAGCCTCAATACGTGATATCATGGTTTCATTATCATTTAGTTCAAAATTTCTTTATTGCCTTAAGAACCTACTATGTGCACCTCTATAGCTCGTTCTCTTCTGTGATGTTTTCCTACTATATGAAAGGATTTTGCTAGACATAGAAATCATATAAAAGGATTTCTGCCCTCAAACCTTTTAGGAGAAGTAAAATACACAAACATGAATGAACATAAAATCATCAATAACTTTGAAAAAATGATAAATAACAAACAAGTGGCACAGATTATTTTTAAAAGAAAACCCTAACTGCAGTTTTTAGACAAAAATCTCACTAAGTGTGTAGATTTTAGCTAAACTTATACTTATGAAAAGAATTAAGATAGTTAATGACTAGGATAAACAAAGACCAAATAGATAGAAAGTCCAAATATGGGTTTGAGGAAACAGTGCGCATACTAGTTTGATTTACTGAACTATTTGTACATTAATATGTGCAAATTATAGTTAAAACAAATTCTCTTAGTTAGATATAAATTATAAACATATATGAAAAACATACAGAGTTATACACACATACAAACAAATTTATTAAAGTATGGTATTCTCAGGGGAGGTTTTCAACGTTGTAATTCCATTGAACAGTTTTAACAAAATGAATAGCAGGAAGCTGTTTTTTCAGGGGAGGGGGGAAGGGGAGGGATAAGGAAAGGGTGCAGATGAATAAAGTTGGGGGATGGGCAAATATGGTCACTATATTCAATGTACATCATGTAATAAGCTCAATTATGTAACTTGAGGGTATGGGTGGGTTTGGGAAGAATATTGGAAGGGGTGGCATTGACTTTTTGAATTGAATCCCCTTGTATAACTACTTAAAAGTTTTAAAAAGAAATTAAGAGGGATGGCAAATAATAAATCATGAGTGTCACTAGATTTCTTAAGTAAATGTATATGTTTATTGAGTTATTGTATATATCAGTTTGGTGATCAGGCTTATGAATTTTATTTTATAAAGATGGAGAACCATTTTTAAAATTTCAGTTGACAATTTACACAAAGAGTGTTACAGAGACATTTATCAAGAAGCTTTAGTCAAGTAAATTGAAATGAAAAGAAACTAAAAGCAAGAAACCAAAGATACGTATTAGATCGTTACTGGCATGAAAACAGTGGAAATTAAAGGAGCTATAGCCTGTTTGAATATCTTGTTGACCTTAGATTTAGTGAAAAAAGGTTCAAGTAGCTCTCTTGTCACATCAAAGAAACTATGCATTTGATTTCAAGCTGAAAATAGAAACAGCAGTATAGGTAGACTTTATCATTCACTTGAAGGTTTTTCTGTCCTTTTTTTCTTTTCCTTTTCTTAAGAAAGCACTTCCTAATCTTTGGAGGTGTTATTTCAACATGTATATAGATAATTGTTATTATTTTTGTTGTGAATTGCTTGTCTTAATATGTCTTAACATATTGTATTGCATTTCAACCTGATGCCTTCTACCTTTCTATAGATCCCAAATTCCTTAGTTTTGCAATAAGCCAAAAACATGCCACATCTGTAGGATGCTAAAGGTCATTCCCTTGAAATGCATCATACTAAATGGAATCTTATTTCTTGCCAAAAACTTTGTGGGCGTCTGTCACAACATTTATCTTCCTTCCGTCAACAGCAACAACAGCAACATCATCATAATATTTCATGTTCAACTTTGGATGACATCAGAGAGACTCTCTAACATATTTCTATGGGTTTTCACCAAACGGCCAGTACTTGAGACTACTCTTTTTTTGGGGTGGGGGGGTCCGGTCGTGGGGCCTGAACTCTGGGCCTGGGCACTGTCCCTCAGCTCTTCAGCTCAAGGCTAGCACTCTACCACTTGAGCCATAGCGCCACTTTCCGGCTTTTTTCTTTTTGCTTATGTGGTGCTGAGGAATCGAACCCAGGGCCTTGAGTATGCAAGGCAAGCACTCTACCACTGAGCCACCTTCTCAGCCCCTACTCTTCTTAATTTCCCCATCTCATCATCACAAATGGAGACCACTTTCTTTGTAAACTTTCCTTTTAATCCTGTTCACCAGCAAAATCAGCAACTTGTGTTATAATAAAAAGTTTATAGTTGAAATTTTCTATTTCTTTTGCATTGATTTGTGTTTCTTCATCAGGTTGCAACTCTTTTGTGTACTGTGAGTATTAAAAATATGCCTCAAGCTGCCGAACCTCCATTCTTCAATGATATGTGATGGCATATGAATTTTTCGTATTCTTTAGAACTTGATTCACTTTCTCCAAAGCACCTATAATCCACTATGCAGCACCCTCATGAGCTAATGTTCAAAACAACTCCTAGCATTCAGGCTAAGAAACACTGACGGTGATAAGAAAAATAAATGGCTATCTTTAATGGCTATCTTTAAATGGCTATCTTCTTCATTTTGTGCTATTGTCCTTCAAAGTTCCCTCAAAAAGCCACAATATTCTTATTACTGATGGTATTGTCAATGATGAAAATTGTCAATCCAAAAAGAGAAAAAAATTCATAAGGAAGGAACATGGCCATGACTATTCCACTACTCAGGTCTCTCGAGAAATAATTTTTCCCTAAGTAGTTCTGGCTTCTTGAGCTACTCCTTACTTTTCATCAAGAAAGTAAAGTGATTCACCTGCTTTGGCGAGTCTTAGAGAGGAACTAGACAGGCATACCTCAGCACCTTCTTATCATGCATTTTCTTTTGGGGAGCTAGCCACATAAAACCTCCTCCATTGGAGAAGTTTGATAGGGCAGGACCCCACGCGAACATCCCGTAGAGGTACAGCACTCACTACCCAAGGCTGAGTAAGCCAGTCTAGTGTAAAGAAGTAAATTCTCCTATTAAGATTACCATTAAATTGACTAAAGCATAGTATATGCAAGAGTGAAACTCCATGGAGCAAACCTTGCAAACAATAAGTTTAATGAAATGAATATCAAGAGACAGAAACAAGTTTAAATGGGCAGTGAAGCTAGTGGTATGTGTGTGGGGGTGGTGGGGGTGAATGAAACAGGGAACAGGACACAAAAACGGTCAAAATATACGAATGGGAAGTAAGAAATATGACATGACTCTAGAGGAAGGGACAAATGACATGGCAGAAAATGATAAGACTCTCATCAAAACACACTGGAAATTTAAATGGACATGTTAAATTGTAAACTCCTTGTACTACATTTTGAAGTTTAGGAGAAAAATAAAAGATTATTGTCTTGCTTCACACTTAAGCATCTAACAACTAGTATTTTTGTTTCTACTTGATTTATTCTGTGTCTACATTACAGAATTAGTCAGGAAAGGAGAATTTTTACCAGGATCTCTGACATTTGACTGGCATTAGCAAACATTAGTAGAATAAAGCAGTGCTGGTCTTATGGGCATCATGGGCATCCATTTCCTCCCTGAAAGCCTGTTTTGCAACTGGCACCTTCAGGAGTTGCTGGTCAATGAAATTCTTAAAATAAATTTCTAGACCCTTTGTACACCACTGTCATGTGGCCTAAGCCCGTGGCCTAAGACCGTAAGCCAATTTTAATGACATCTTATACCTATCCATCAAATGCCTTTCATCATGGCAGAAGAGCTTGATGTTTAAATAGCCTCTTCTCTGGGGCTGGGAAGGTGGCTCAGTGGTAGAGTGCTTGCTTTACATGCATGAGGCCCTGGGTTCAATTCCACAGCACCACACAAGCAGAAAAGGCCAGAATTGGTGCTGTGGCTCAAGTGGTAGAGTGCTAGCCTTGAGCTGAAGAGCTGAGAGACAGTGCCCAGGCCCAGAGTTCAAGCCCCACATCAGAGAGAGAGAGAGAGAGACCAAGTGAGTCAAGTGATGGAGTGATAGCTTTGAGCACAAAAAGCTCTCAGGCCCTGGGCCCCACGACTGACACCGTCCCCACAATAGCTTCTTCTCTTAAATTGGGGCCCAGCAAGTGAGATGATCCCAATGGAGTGTTTTACATGCCTCAGAAGAAAGGAGTCTTCTAGTCCAGAGATGTACACTGCACTAGATATTGGAGATGGGCTGCTCTCGATTGGGGCTGCTGTAGATACTGGAAATGTTTTGCAAGTCTAGAACTCAGGAACTCAAAAACCATTTTCCAACATAGAAGACTTATTTAAATCAACTGAAATTGTAGCCCAAGTTGATGTCCACAAAGAACCAGGCAGCCCCAGCACCTCACTTCCAAATGACTCACAGATCCTCAAAGACGAGTGGGAAAAATAGACACAGATGAAGAAATTTCCCTTCACTCAGCCTCGCCTCCCACCCTCACCCACCTAGTTTCCAAATCTGTTTCTTCTATACTCAGACCTGTCTAACATATATGGAAATAGAATTGCCCAACTTTTTCTCACTAAGCAAGTTTATTATATAATCTCAGCTCTTTGTTCCAAGAAAACCAAGATCAATCTAAAAGAGCAGTCATCTAACTTGGCAGACACTTGTGTGGGAAAGTCTTTAAGCAAAAACAAATTTGTTGACGTACTGGGACAAGAAACTCAGAGAACAGATAAAATGTTCCTTGAGCCAACTCTACCCTTAGCTTCAACATTCACACTTTTTTCAGCCAATAGACTCCGTTCCATTCTGTGGGTAAAGCTAACTCATCAGCGTGTCAGGATTAAGCTGAATGCCTTTAATCAAAGGGACCAAGAAATACCAAGCAATCATAGGGAGTCCCTAACTATAGCAACCATAGGCTGCTAACCAAAGCAAGAAATGAGAAAGGTATTAGCAACAATTACATTGAGATGGCTTTGTGTTTCCAGTCTATATCAACGGATAAATTTCTTCTGGCCACCCTCCTTTCTTTTTTTAGACTACAAAGAGGAATTTATTACAGTGAGTGACAGACAAATGACAGATCTATAGCTCAACTTCAAAGTAGAAATACAATTAAAGATCAGGGTTTCCCAAGGAAAGAAGCTGTTTTTTCTTTCCTAAATAGAAAGTTGAGGAGACAGGGAGAAAAGAGTTCTGGGAAATATCAAACAGTTGTAGCTCCTAAGGAAAGGGAAAATGGAACTATTAGGAACAGCTTATGCCAAGGAAAGAGACATTAAAAAACAAAAACAAAAAACCTAGCCCGGTATATATGGCTCATGTCTATAATTCTAGCTACTCAGGAGGCTGAGCATTGCAGTTCAAAGCCAACCCAGACAGGAAAGTCCATGAGATTCTTATCTTCAGAAAACTGGAAGTGGCACTGTGGCTCAAGTAGTAGAGTCCTTGCCTGGGGCTGAAGAGCTGCGGGACAGCGCCCAGACCCAGAGTTCAAGCCCCACAATCGACAACACACACACACACACACACACACACACACATATCAAATCTAGTCTTACAAATGATTGATGCAAATAGAAAGCAAAATGAATTCCTTTATATACCTTGGAATACATTAAATGTTTTGGAGACCCGGGAGGATTGATTTATTTTTCAAAAGGTAATTTTGCCCTCTAGGATTGGTGCCTGTATGTACCTCTTCTTCCTCTATAGTTTCTTAGTGAACAAGGGCTTGAAAATAGTATCTGGACAGCGTCCAGGCCTAGAGTTCAAGCCCCACGACCAACCAAAAAAAAAAAAAAAAAAAAAAAGAAAGAAAGAAAAAGAAAAGAAAATACTATCTGGGAAACAGGAAAGACAATGTCAGAATGATAAGTATCTCCTAAGCACAACACAACAAATTTTTGACATTGTTAATTTTCTTAGAGTTCTAAGAGCTGACAGAGCAGCCACTGAGGTACTCAGCCTTGCTTGGTATCTACACTTTCTCCTAAGCCAAGAAACTCTTTTTATTTCTCAGAAACCCTGATGTCAATGATGACAATCAATAATAGAAATTAATAGACCAAAGAAAGAAAGTTTTTAGGAGAGGATCACAATGGCTCACTAGCTATGTACCTATGATCATATAAAATGATCTTTGTCGAAATGAACTACAAGAAATTCACACGAGAGGGTTTTGTTTTGTTTTTGTCTTTTTTTTCTCCTTTGTTGCTATTTTTGTTTTCTGTACCTTTTGTCTTGTTTATGGGTAAGAAGGAGCACAGAAATGGCCAGACAAAGGGTGAACAAATGCAGTAATGATACTTACTAGACATTATGTTGAAAATGAAAAATCCAATTTTAGGTGTCATAGGAGGGAAATACTGGTAGAAAACAAGGGAAGGGGTGACACTGTTCAAAAATGTCCCCATTACTTATGTTATTGTAACCTATCTGTATATCACCTTTACAATAACAAAAACTATAAGAAAAAGTAATTAATATAGTCTGGTGGCACACCAACCAAGCATAAATCTAAGTGTTACAGGGGCTTAAAGTGTTTTAGGACCAACAGTTTTATGATATGTAATTCTGATCATTATTTATCCACAGACTAAAATTATCTTTTCAAAATGAGTTGCTCTGTTGGGCACTGGTAGCTCATGTCTGTAATCCTAGCTACTTAGGAAGCTGAGATCTGAGGATCATAGTTTGAAGCCAGCCCAGGGAGGAAAGTCTGTGAGACTCTTATCTATAATTAACCAGAAAAAAAATAAAACAGAAATGAAGCTGTGGCTCAAGTGGTAGAGTGCTACCCTTGAGAAAAAAAAAGCTCAAGGACAGTGACCAGGCCCTGAGTTCAAGCCCCAGGACCAATACATGCATATATGCGCGTATGCGCGTATCCATTCATTCTCCATAAAATAGTCCAGACCCAGAGGCTGATATTATTTTCCATAATCTTAGATATGGTAATGCTCTGTGCTTTCAATTTTTTGCTAACTTTTTCCAAAGATAAACCGGTTTACAACTAGTTTTCTGATATCTTCACAAAGTACAAGATGCAATGTATGCAATGGAGCTTGCAGCCTGGAAAGAGCAGTCTCCTTGTCAGTGTGTTCTAATTCACTGAATTAGAACACTGACGTTATTTCAGAAAGCTACCACAAATGAAACAAAGCTAAATCCACAAAAATTCTTCAACTGTTGCAATTTACTCTGTAATTGCAATGCCTTGTTTTATCCAGCTTTCATCTTTGATCCTCCATTTAACTCCATCCAGTATTTCAGCTAGCTTCTTAAACAGAGTTATAATAACTATCCCAAATATACTTAAAATAACTATTTTAGTATTCTAGTTTATTAATTTTATCTTAAAGGACAGGTTTTTAATTAGTTGACCTGTTCATATATGTATAAAATATGCCAATTTCAAAACGCTTCTTTGTTCCATTTTCACACCCTCATTTACTCTCATTTCAACCATATTCACCCTCATTTACTATCTTTACACATCCATCCCCTTTCCACTAGTTCCTACACTCCAAACTGGATCTGTTTTATCTTCCTGTCATTCATTGTTTAAGTATATGTTAGTTGATAAAAGAGGTTTCACCATGGAATTTCACACATGCATATACTGTACTTTAATTAAATTGACCCTTCACTTTACTCACATTCCTAACCCTAAATTCCCTACTATTCTTCAGCTTTCATTCTGTTCCATTATGCCATCTTCATTCACCAACCAAAGCAATGTATTTCAGTGTTGTATTTCAGTGTTGTTCACTCTCTAACATTTCTTTTCCTTCTCCTCTTTCTAATCCCTCAAGAGTCTCATAAATACAAACACATTCTCTCTCTCTCTCTCTCTCTCTCATATATATATATATATATATATATATATATATATATATATATATGACATGTATGTATGTGTGTTTATATTTTAGGTCTAGCATCCACATACAGAAAAAAATATATGACCTTTGTTCCTCTATATCTAGCTTACTCCACTTAACACTGTATCTTCAATTCCATCTTTTTCCCTGCAAATGATGTAATTTCCTTCTTTGTGGCTGAAAAAATTCTCCATCCTGTATATACATTTTCTTGATCCATTCATCAGTTAGAGTAACTGGACTATTTCCATTGCTTGGTTATTGAGAATACTACTACAAGTAAAGTGCTTTCGAGTTTATGCCCCGAAGTAGTATCACTGGATGGTATGGTAGTTTCTTTTAGTTATTTGCAGACACCTTCATGCTCATTTCCATAGTGGTTGCACCAGTTTACACTCCACACCAGCAGTGAATAAGGATTCCTTTTCCCCCATATTCTCACCAATACTAGTTGCTGTTTGTGTTCCTGATAATGCCAATCTGACTGGTCTGAGATGAAACCTCTATGTGTTTCCTTTATGCCCAGGGATGCTGAGTCTTTCTTCATGTATTCATTGGCTATTTGTACTACTGCTTTTGAGAATTTTCTATTCAGTTCATAATTACATTGTAGATTCTTTGGGAGTTTATTTTTTTAGTCCCTTGTTAGGTGTATAGTAGGCAAAGTTCCTTCAGTTTACTATTTCATTTGCTGTGCAGAATCATTTCCGTTTGATGCAATCCCATTTGTCTTAGTCTTGTTTGCTGATCTATTAGAGCTATACTCAAGAAGTTATAGCCTATGCCAATATGTTCCAGTGTTTTCTTTATGCATTCCTTTTGTAGTCTTTTTTTCAAAGTATAGGGATTTTGAAACCATTCTTTTTTTCCTGTTTCGTACCTCATCCTCAACTTATTCTAAAGCACCTTCTGTTTATCTTTTCTAGAGAATATTTCTTCTTCCAAGCAAAGTGAAGGAATAGCTGATCATGAGGTGGCTCATCAGAATGTGGAAGGCAATCTGAGATCTTATTAGTTCATAGAGACTCAAAAAATCCTTGGTTCCACTCACAGAAGAATTAATTTAGCACTTCCAGTTCTAGAGTCCTTTAAGTATTTTTCCGTGTGACCCAAGTAAATTTCTGCCTTGCTCATTGTTGGCTGAAGATTTTATTTTTCTTTAGTAAGAATGTCACTTATCCCCATTTGCCTTCTAGCTTTCAAATTTTCATTTCTGTTGTCCTTGTAGATTTAGCTTTAAAAATAGCCCTTATTGCCATTTGATAATACCTGGGGAAGAAGCAAATATAACCTTGTGCTTAGTCTATACCTTTTCTCAGAAGTCAGACTATCTTCTTTTAAAACTTACCTTCAGGTTACTCAATGTAAACCATAAATATTTTTTTTGTCTCCAACACTCATTTAACAAGTCTCCAAAAATCTCCTTTCTGTTTGTTCATGGTTATTTTCCTTAATGGCTACTAGCTATTTCCATACTTCTCCTCAATGATTTGGTCTAGTTGGTTAAAAATCTATTTCGTCTCAAGCGGTAGAGTGCTAGCCTTGAGCTGAAGAGCTGAGGGACAGAGCCCAGGCCCAGAGTTTAGGCCCCACAACTGACAAAAAAAAAATTGTGGAAAAAATCTATTTCGTGGTAGACTATGTGCACTAACTAAAACCTGTACCAAATCATTCTTCAAGTTATTACTGTTTTAGCAATTCTCCTTAAAGTTTCACTTTATATTTTTACTGCTTCTCTGTTTTTCTCCATAGATAACCTATATGCATTGAATGTTTTTCAGCTTCATTGTTTCCTAAAAGCAAACCCTTAATATCTAATGTAGTAATAACGTTCACAAACTGTTCTTTTGTTTGGGGTTTGAAATCAGGGCCTCACAGTTGCTCAGCTTGTTTGCTCAGCTGGCTGAAGCCACACCTCCAAGCCCAACTTCGTGGTGTTAATTTTGGAAATGGAGTCTCAGAGTTTTCTGCTTGGGCTGGTTTCAAACCATGGTCTTCTGTATCTCAGCCTCCTGAGTAGCTAGGATTACATCTGGCAACAGGCCACATTTTATACTTTTAATTTGCTAGTTTTTAACTCCTTTTCCTCCTCTACTTTTCTTCCAAATACCTTTTAGTGGATTTTATATGCTAACTTCATATGCACACATATCTGCAACATACTTTGATTTTAGTGTACAACTTACTCTCTCAACGGTTTCCCTCAATCCCTTGGTCCTTCTTTTCAGTTTCCATCTAGCTTAATTCAGGTAATATTTAGATTAACATAAAGTAAGAAATCAGCTGTCTAGTTAACAAGTAATGGGAATAAAACAAAAAACAAAACCCTTAATGGAGGCAGAAACATGAGAAATAGATGTCCTTGCAATTTCCAGTGTCCACTTTTCTCTACAGGAAAATACTGACCTGATCATTTTTCACCCACAGAATCACTTAAATAAACCTGGGTGAATATAGTTATAATGCTCAATGTATGTATATGAAAATGGAAGTAGGTGACTTGAAGGTAGAGTTAGGACGATGTGAGGAAGAAATTTTAAAAAAAATCTTGAGTGTGCAAACAAATTGGGGTATCCCTTGCATCAGGCAAAATCAAGATGCCTTGAAGTTTTCCACCATACTTCATTTCTAATGAGATGATACCTGAACAGCACTGGAAACTCCACACTGAAGATGTCATGAAGAGCTTTCTATAAGTGTGGAGGAAAGAAGCAGGAAAGCGAAGTACACTTGCCCATGAAATGCTTCCTTATAGAGCAGCTATTGCTCCAAAAGAAGGGGGATCTAGGTAGACTTACTTTGACAGAGCTGTCTACTGAATGAGATAAAACCCAAATGCTAGACAATTTTCTGTACTAGAAAACCTATCCTCACTGTGTAGTATAGTTAAGTCTTGAAAGAAGTTCTTGGCAGGTGTCAGGCACAGTCCAGAGCTGAGAAGAAACTTGAGAGAGGGCATTTCCAGCTCCTGAAAAGGCCTTGCCTTGTGATTTCCAACAGGGTCTTCCAGCCTCTTCAGGGTGTTCCTAGGTCAGGGACCCATGGGTAGAAACATCCCAACCCACACACACCAATCAGCAGTCTTGCTGAGAAGATTTTGGGGAAAAATACCTTTTCCCCTTAGAATTATGAACATTTCCTCTAATCTCCTTTATGTTTCCAAATGTATTCTTTAGAACCTTGATTCTTACAAGTAAAAGAGAGAAACATCTTTGAAGAACAAAATGTCTTGGCCCTGAGAATAATTTCTTGCTGGTTCAGTCAGAGACAGTTTATTATGGGTCTGTTCAGTATCACGGTCAAGGGAGGGAAGGAATAAAACATTGATCCAAGAAGCCATCTTGTTCTGAGGAGTGATGAAGTACATTTTTGTGTGCTGAGGCACTCTTATGGGATAGATTTCTTTGCAGAATGAGCTCAAGTAGGCAGGTACAGGAATAAAATGGTTTTCTGGGAGAAGATTATTAGTAAAACCAGAGGTTTATCTGGCCTTGTCTCTGGGGGAGATGCATAAAGAGGGAGAACTAATCCATTCCAAGAAGAAAGGCATGGCGCCATATCCCTAATTTGATATATCACTCATGTGGTGGGTGGGAAAGTCCTTTCAAGTCCTTTTGGCTTCAGCAGTAAATTATTCCTCATGTTTCTGTTTTGTAGTGGTCAGTGAGCTGTGAGTCATGCAGTGACTCACGGCATCATCAACAATGTATATTTGGGGGCACTCACTGGGTTCTTGGGTTCAGGCTGATAAGTTAAGCTAGCCTTTGTTGTAACTGAGTCTTTTTCCATGCTACGTGTTTTCTCTGTTTTCTTAACTGCCACAGCCATCCGGATGGTGTCATACCCCTCAAATAACAGAAATGTATAATCTCCCTTGAAACTAGACTGTCAAAAAATATTATGCATTAGGGGAATTTTTTTAAATGTACACCCACTTGTCAGGCCCTCTAACTATGTATTTGTAAAATCATTTTCATTTATATCATTCTTTAACAAAAGGAAGTACACTGATGCTATTTAGGGAAAATACACTGTATTTTATTACTGAACTGCCAAGTGACCTTAGACGTGTTTCCCAACTTGTCAGGGCTTCCGTTTCTTCATTTACTGTCTACTCCCCTGATTCTGCAGCAACACTTCATTAGGTTTCAAATAATCTAGGAAGTACCAATGCTCATGTCTCTTTCTACTTTAAAAAAAAATGGTGTTTATTTTCTATCAACCTTCTTTCTGCTTTGCTTCAGGGTCTGCAGAAGAATAGCTAAGACTACTCTATGCTTGTTTCTATCCATGTAGCAATGAGAGAAGTAATAAGCCTTCAGTGGGGAGTTGGGCCCTCCACCCTGCATTAAGAAACTGCAAGAAGGCATTTTCCCACCCTCATATCACTCTGCAATCCCAAATGAAGTAGGGGTGAACTCAGGTTCTAGTACAATCCATTCTCCTTGAAATTCCTTCTTGGTCACAGACTTCTCAGTGGCAGCCTACTCTTCGTTTTCAATCTTGTCAGGATCTCTGAAGTAGAGACCAGGTTTGCCCTTCCATCGATGTTCTTAGGAGAGGGTATTGCACATGCGCAGAATTCCCTAAGCCATCATCCATCACATCAGATCCACTGAGTGAGTTTTCTTGTTACAGTGGATGGCAATGTCCACACAGAACATAGGAGAATCTGTTACACAGAGCAATGAGTCTGTATGGATCCCTTTCTGGTTAGCGAGGGGAGAAAAATCTTCATCTCTCTTTCCTGAGCCTTCCTTAACCCAGGCTGCACTCGCTGAACATCAAGGGAAAGGTAACAATGCTCAACAAGAAATGTACTCATGTAAATGTACCCCCTCTGTACAGCATCTTTACAATAAAATAAAATTAAAATTAATTTTTAAAAAGCAGCTGAGTTTGGTTTACAAGCAGTGCATACAATCTGGCACTAGCAAGAAACGGACTTTTAGAAGCTGCTTACAATCCCACTTAAGTATATTCAACAAACATTTTCAAGTACTGATTTTAGATTGGGGTCTAAATTCCAAGGATCTATAAATGTCAAAACAGAAGAAGTCCTTTCTTCTCTAGAGCTTATATTATAGTATTAGTAAGTAAACAGTAAGTAAATTATATATAAAGCACTAATTGCTATGGGAAAATTGAGCAAGTTGAGAAGCTGAGGTATCATCACTGCTGGTGTAAAGGCAGGGACTGAAATGTTCAATAATGGGTTCAGGATTGGCTTCATTGTAAAGGTGATATGTGACCAAGACTTGAAGAAGTTAAGAGAAAAAAACTAAAAGATCTCTTAGTAAGAGTGGTCCCCTAAAGAAAGAGTACAGCTGAATTGGGAGGAGGGGAAGGGAAATAACAAAATGCTGAAATAAGGATACAAGTTGACCCATTGTAACAATGAGATGTGCAAGACCCAGGTTGAAAACGAAGTTTACAACTTGGGGAGGGGGTAGAGGGAAGAGTTAGGAAGGTGGGAAAGGTAGGGATGGTAGGGGAAAAACAAAGGAGGAGGTAACAATGCTCAGATAGGAAATGTACTCATTACCTTACTCATGTAACTGTAACCCCTCTGTACAGTATTTCTACAATAAAAAAAAGTTTTTAAAGAAAGAGTACAGCTGAGACCCAGGGGTGGAAACATGGGGGAATGGAAAGACATGTGGAAAGAGAAGCAAACTGGGCAGTGTCAGTGTGGATGTGTACAGGGACTTGTGCATGGCATTTAGCACCTTGTAAAGTAGCTTTGTGAGATTGTTGACTTTGAACAAAATAGGAAGCTGCTGGAGAATTCTGGCTAGAGATATAACAAGAAAAAAAAGATTTGTGTTTTATAATAAAGTTCTATCCATTTATCATACTGAAGAATAAAACGAAAGTGAGTAGCAAATTTGAGTCACTGAAATCATTTTGAAAGCTATTTTGAAGGCTCATAGGAGAAATTATGTTTGCTTTGACAAGAGTAGCAGAGAGATGTGAGAAGTGGTTGAGATCTAGACATACTTGAAGGCAGGACCATTTCCAAGTAGACTAGAGGTAGGTTATGAGGAGAATTGTGATAGTTTAAGATTTGAGAGCTTCCTTTACAGTAGATGCTTCTTGAAGGTTTTAATAGGGACATAAACACCCATGGGTTTTCTGACCTCTCTCATTGATCTCTATCTTCTTTCTCTATTTATTCCTTATCTTGTATTCTTGTTCTGTCCCAGCCTCTGGCCAATAAGCAAAGACATATACCACTGTGCTGGGAACTTCTAGATCTGTACTACAGGCTACAATATTATACTAGATTATTGACACCACAATACCCTACACCTGAAAATGCAGGCACTAACTGGAATATTTTTGGATAATTAACTTTAAAAACAGGGTGAATATGTTGTGGTGAGAGGTAGCTGAATTGTGTTTACTAGAAACACTGCGAGGATTAGTTTGGGCTAACATGTGAGTGGATATTGGGTAATGGATCACAGTAGTACTTTTCTGATTTCTTTTGCCTGTCTGACATCTGAAAATTAGCAGTTATACATCTTGACAGGAGCTAGGTCTTATGAACCTCAATGGAAACTGAAAGTACCAGGGAATTTTTTTTACTGACCCACATGAGGACACAAGCCCTTACCTCAACTAATTGTATGTTCTTGCCTAGAAAGTCAAGTTTGAAGAACTATCCACAAATAAACAATTAATTCATTCCACTGATAAGGATGGCAGAATCCAGCATCCAGTGGTAACCATGTCAATGACAACACCCAGCCACCAGGGATAGCAGCATCAGCATCATAACTATGCTAGGTCTTAAATGTGGCATGGCTTTCCTAGCTATCAGAATTTTTATAGCACTCACTTGGCACCAAATGCATTGTATATACCAGAGAATTGAGGAAAATAAGGGAAGATGTGGGTCAAAGGAAGGTGAAGATATTGGCGGGATAACAAAGATCAAGATGCATTTGTATACATAAGCTACTTTGTTAATTGGCAAAAATTCAATACAAAACCTAAAAATTAAGAAAAATGAGAAAAGGGGTGGAAGGAGTGGATAAGAACATTGAAAGGGATGACATTTGATCAAGAGGCCCTGTATTCATGCTTTGATGAATGGCAACTTCTTTGTGCAACTACTTAAAGATAACAACAAAAAAAGAACTTGGCCTCTTCAGCCTTCTTTTGAGCCTTCTTGGCAACTGCTTAAATTCTGCTAACAAATTTGTTTTTCACCTCGTTTTATAAAACTTTGTTGCTATTACATACATATAACAAAAATCTCTCTTATGGAAATCAGTATGGAGGTTCCTCAAAAAACTAAAAATAAAACTACCATATGATCCAGCTATGCCACTCTTGATATCAAAGGAATCAAAATAAGAATATAAAAGGGATGGGAAGGGGAAACAAAGGAGGAGGCTACAATGCTTGATAAGAAATGTACTCATTATCTCCATGTAATTGTAACCCCTCTGTACAGTATTTTCACAATAAAAAAGAGAATATATACATATATACTTACAACCACACTAATATACACTTATATGTCTTAATGTGGTATGGTAAAGCATTGTCATAAAAGAGAAGGAAATTAGTCATTTGCAGAAAAATGGTGGTACTAAAGATCATCATGTTAAGTGAAATAAGACAGACTCAAGAACACAAGCATAACCTGTTCACTCTCATATGTGAAATCTAAGGGGAAAAAAGACATGAAGCTAGAATAGAGCCTATTAGAATCAGAGTAAAGGGTATGAAAGATTAGATGAGGTAACAAAGGGTGAATTTGATCAAAGTATTTTATATGCATGTATGAATATGTCACAGTGAACTCTACTATTTTGTATAAGTAATATGGGCTAATAAAAATCTTGCCTGACACTTCCCCTGTTATTTTTAACTAATATTAATTTCCCCTTCATCCTTGCCAACCAAATCCACATTTTTCAAAGCTCAGCCACATGCTTAGATCTAAGCAAGCAATTCATATTTCTACCTCTTGTTTGGCTAAGAATGGTTGGTTATATGGCATAGATCTGATTGATAACCTGCAACCAGAAGTCTGTTAATACATTGTATTAGATATATCTCATATGTTTCTTCATACTTCCTTAGCATAATCTGCCCCCAGCCTTCAGCCACTTGCTCCATCACTGCTGTTTCTGTGGTTAAGTTATGCCTGAAAACAACATCCAGAATTACTGGTTTCTCCTTAATCATTCCCAACTCTGGGGAAGTACATTTTTGGACATATAAATTGGCTCCATTAGTAGCTGTTAAAAGTACCAGCTAACACACCCCAGAAATATAAGGGAAATAATTTTCAGAGGAAGAACTTAAACCAATGACAGAAACTGACAGAAAACCAAAAGATAAATTTGCTTTCCATTGCCCCATGTATTGGACTGTTCTAAAGCATGGTTTTCCCATGTAGCTTGTCTAGCAACATGTCACATGGCCAAAAGGGTAGATTTGTTCAAACAGGACTTGTGTTTCTTGGTGCCTTCCACAGAGATGTAGTGACTTGTGGGACTTTTATTTTCTTCCTACCTTCCACCTCCTTTAATTTACTCTTACCAGCTGAAGACGGTACTTCCTAATAAAGCATTAACTATTAAACATGGCCAAAAGTCTCTATTTTCTAGAAGAACCCTACTAATATAATCTCCCTTAAGACTTTTTCTGATAAACCGTTCCCCTCTTCCTACCTTGAGCAGAAACATGATAGCTGAAAGCATCTTCTGACCATTCATGGAGAAACTAAGAGAAGCAACTATCTCCTAGTCCTAACATCAAGGTTCTCAACCTCAGTTAATACTTGGTCCACCTGTAACCTTGCTGCATAGGAGAAAATTTAACTCATTTTTAAATCCATTAAAGAAAGATTTTTCTGGTACTTGCAGCTAAATAAAATCCTGCCTTATACCTCTGTAAGAATTTATTTCCAAATTTTCTGATAGAACGTAATGTCATATAATTAATACATAATACAAAATAAGAACTAAAAGTTTCACCCAGCAGTGGTTCTATTTGATGTCCTGTGTTTATGTGAAGCCTAGCTCTTAAATCTATCTCTAGCACATACAGCAAAGATTCCTAACTTATTTGTTGGGCCAAACTTTTAACTTCACACATTCCTTACCACCCGGGGGGCTTCTTAATATCTACTTTGGGTTTTATCTCCAACCTTTATGTGTTTTCTTCTGAGTCCCTCTCCCCATCATCTCTCATCAAATGTGCACCTCACTGATCTTTAAACACAGGGTCCTCCATGATTGGTTCCTATCTGATTCTGTGATGTTGAGTGGTATATCTATAAGATACACTCATGGGTTTTGGCAAAGGGAAAATTTCCTTTTTAAGCAATCAACCAAAAGGATACACAAGACTACCAAGGATAGAGCAAGAAAGGCAAGGAAGGTGATTTGTCCTGTCCCCAGGCTTTTAGGCTTCCAGGATAGAAGAGAAAAACTAAAACAGTGTGGCTTCAGGAGATAAAATGTGTAAAGATGTGGTGTGTGCCCACTAAGCTTTTAGCTTTCCAGCTTGTCTACACTTAGCCTCCAGCAGTTCATTATTACAGTTCAAGTTTGTGGCTAAAGATCTGCTGTTCCAGTAAGCTAGGATTCTTTATATTCCTTTTTCTTTCCAGTTTTAGGGGCATTGGTTTGCCCTGTGATCTTAATTCTCTGACAAATCTGTGAAGTATCGTTGAATTTTAGTTTATTCAGCTTTTTTATTGTAAGGATAGAAGGGATGAAGTCCAAACTCTTTACATATTGAACCAGAAACCAGAAGACTAAAAAATGTTAATGAGAATGAATGCTTTGCTTCTTGGGATGGATACTATAGAATATTAATTTTCCTTAATTTAATCTGTATAAGCAATTCCATTCAAGTTCTTAATTGTTTCTCTTTTGTAACTTAGAAAAATAATTCATCTAAAAGATTAAAATGTGAAAGTCAATAAAATATTTTTAAATATACTTATCTCATTTTACCAAATGTCAAAATACAAAGTTGTAGTAATTTTTTAAAAAGTTATGCCAAAATGTACATTTAAATGATTAGAACAGATTGGCATGTGGAAATAGAACAGATTAGCATGTGGAAAAATAGACCAAAGTTCATTTGAAAATTGAATCTATTATTAAAATAGAATATTACATTAGAGAAAAATATGAATTAGGTAGTAAGTTGGAGACAACTGGTTAAATCTTTGGGGAGGGAAATGAATTTATAGCTATTTTGATGCATTCAACCAAAATAAAATCCCAAATATTAAAGGTTTAAATACTAAAATTAACTAGTGTTAATGGGAGCAATAAAGCTGGTGAGTTAAGTGCATTTCTGCTACCCTTCATTCCAAATACAGTCATCTGACAACTGCCTTCTATTTTCAATATTATTTCATTGATAATAGAGATATTTAAATGCTGTGAGTTTTTTTCTGAATTTAGCTTTATTTGTGTAACATATTTTCTGGTATGAAGGGTCCTCTTTTTCATTATGATATTGTATCTCAGTTGAAATTTTAGTTTTAATTACTTCTTTGGTCAAAAGGTTAATACAAGAATAGCTCTAAAATTCTAAATAGTTAAGATTTTGTTATTCATTGATTAATTTTATCATTATTGTTGTTATTATTATTAGAGAATTGGTCTTATAAAATATTATTTTTAAAAGTTTTGGAGGAAATTTGACCCTATAATCTTTTCTGGGTTTTTTTGCTCGTCTATTTGTTTGACTTTGTTTTTGAGACAGGATCTTGCTATGTAGCCCAAACTAATCTAGAGCTCATTATGTAGCCCAGGCTGCTAGCCTCAAATCATTATCTGCTGCCTCAGTTTTCCAAGGGCTGGGATGATAAACATGTGTTACTATACAGAAGGTCATAAAGTATATACCTAGTCAAATAAATTAGCACTGAAATGAGAGGACAAATAAAAACTTGATAGGCATACACATAGTTAGAAAACTTCTCACACAATTCTCTGAAGGAGTTACATACTCCATAAAAATGAAAAGTAAGCAACTGATGGAAATAGAAGTGTAGCTCAAGGGGTAGAGTACCAGCCATGAGTAGAAAAGGCCAAGCAAGTCCCAGTCCTAGAACCAAAAACTAAGTCTATCACTGAAAAGCTTGGGAAATATCTTTAGGGTTCTCTAGGGAATATCATTCTCTAGGGAATATTGTTCTTTAGTAAATCTAGAGAACTATTTAGGGTCCTCCAAAGGACTAAAATGAGAACATATGTATGAATGTGTGTATAATATATGTATGTATAGACATATGCAGATGGACATATTCAAAAGAAATGAACCATTTATGTAGATATAGAATGTATGTTTGTAGGAAATACATATGTAGATGTATTGCTATACATTCTACCTTCGGTAAACTAGAGAACCAGAGAAGCCAGCAGTATGATTCAGTCTCAGTTCAAAAGCCTGAGAACTAGGGGGTATGATGCTGTAATTCCAGTTCAACTCCAAAGACTCAAGAACCAGGACTACTGGTGTCTGAGAGCAGAAGGTGTATGTCCCAGCCTACACCAAAAGAAATAGGTTCTTTTTTTCACCTTTTCCTGGTCTATTCAGGCCCTCGACAGATTGAATGATAACTACTTGCATTGATGGGCACCTCAATGTTATCATTTCTGCTAATCTATTCAGTCAAATAGTATTTTCAGGAACTTTCAAAGATATAGCTAGACATAATTTTTTCTCAAAGATTAGCTAGACATAATTTTACCTAGCCATAAATTTATCTGGCCATATCTCTGACCAGTCAGGTTGACACATAAAATTAACCATCACAATATCAGCACGGTAGGTGATAGGCAGGTTGACAAAGAGAACTCTAAAAACAAAGCTAAATTTCTTGTCCCAGTGGCAGGAAGGTTGAGCCAGAGGCTTAGAAAAAAAAACTGAATAATGCCAATCACTAGATAATAAGATACATTTATTTATGTGCTTTGAACTGCAATCAAAATTACTAAAAAGAATAGGTATAGAATATTCAGATTCCAAAACACTAGAGAAAATGACCTAAAAAAAAAGCAAACATGGTCATGTAACCAAAAAGGCACAAGAAGGAAAGAGAGAGAGACAGAGACAGAGAGATAAGGAGGAAAGGGATGGAGGGAAGGAGGGAAGGAAGGAAGAAAGGAAAAATGAAGGGAAGAATAGAAAGGGAAAGGGAGAGGATAATAAGAAAATAAGGATGGCTTAGAATTGGTAAGAAATGTATGCATTATCCTGCCCATGTAATTGTAGCCCCCCTGTACAGTATGTTCTCAAATAAAATAAAATACAATTAAAAAAAAAAAAAAAGAATAAATGGAACATGGATTCCAACCTAACTCTAAAAAAAAAAAAAAAAAAAAAAAAAAAGGATGGCTTAGAAGATGAAACAAAATAAATTCTAGGAACCAGTCCAACTCTATCATTAATTACAAGAAATGTACGAGTGTTAAATATCTCAATCAGAAGTGCTTGTGGTGACACACACTCCTGTAATCTCAGCAATTGGGGGTGGTGCTTAGGGTGAGAAGATTATGATTTCAAGACTAGTCAGGCCTACACAGTGAGACCCTATCTCAATACAAAGATAAAATACCTCCATCAGATTGTGAGAAAATAAAATACAGCTATATTCCATATAGATATGATACAGTAGTCTCCCCTTTTCTGCAGAGAAAGATTCCTGAAATCTGAAGCCACAAATAATATTGAACCCTCTAGAGACATATTTTCCCATACATTATAAAGTATAATCTATCAATTAGGCAATAAGAGGTTAGCAATAACTAATAAATAAAGTATAACAATTTGTTACAGGCAAAAAAGTTACTTTAATGTGGCCTCCTCCACTCTTAAAAATTTGTTCTTTAAAAATGTGTGTGTGTGACTTCACATAGAACTCCCCTATGACCCAGCAATCCCACTTTTGGGCATATACCCAAATGTTTACAAACAAGACCACACTAAAGCTACCAGCACAACTATGTTTATTGCAGCATTATTTACCATAGCTAAGATATGGAACCAACCCAGATGCCCCTCAGTCGATGAATGGATCAAGAAAATGTGGTATATATACACAATGGAATTCTATGCCTCCATCAGAAAGAATGACATTGCCCCATTTGTTAGGAAATGGAAAAACTTGGAAAAAATTATATTAAGTGAAGTAAGCCAGGCCCAAAGAAACATAGGTCCCATGGTTTCCCTTATTTGTAATATCTAGTATATGTATGAATCAAGCGGAAAAGGTCAGATAATGTGATGTCAGGAAAATGAACCCTTAGATATGTATTTTAATGTTTTTTTCTTTCATGCATGTGTTTCTAACGCATTTATAAGATTATCTCTTTGTTGCTTTGTATGTCCCTCCCCCACAGTATAACCCCTGATTTCACTATATTTGATGTCAGTATAACTTGTGGAGGAGATGGGGAAAAAACCAGTTGTTTAAGGATACAGGTGGACCTGTTGCAACAATGAGAAGTACAAGTTGGCATGTCCAAAACTAGCTTTACAACGTCGGTGCGGGGGAGGGGGGGGGGAGGGGGGAGGGGGGGAAGGAGAAGGATTGGGATGGGGGGAGGGGGGAGGCTGGGAAGGGATGTGAAGGGTAAACAAAGGAGGAGGCTGCAATGCTTGGTAAGAAATGTACGCATTATCCTGTCCATGTAATTGTAACCCCTCTGTACAGTATGTTCACAAATAAAATAAAATAAAATTTTAAAAAAATAAAATAAATAAAATAAAAATGTGTGTGTGTGCGTGTGTGCGTGCGTGCGTGTGTGCGTGCGCGCACGCGCGCTTGCGCCCGAGTCCTAGGACACTGTCCCTGAGCTTCTTTGGCTCAAAGTTAGCATTCCGCCACTTGAGCCACAGCACTACTTCTGGCCTTTTCTGAGTAGTTTATTGGCAATAGGAGTCTTATGGACTTTCCTGCCCAGGCTGGCTTCAAACCATGATCCTCAGTTCTTAGTCTCCTGAGTAGCTAGGATTACAGACCTGAGCCACCAGCACCTGGCTCAAGGGACACACTTTATAAGTTCCCTTTTGCCTATCTGGGTTGCCAGCATAATTACTTTTATGCTTTGGGATCACTAATAAAAATTTAATTTTTAATCTAAGATTAGGACTCAAACGCATAATCTGACACTTTCACTCATGGCTCTATCACCGTGAGCCATGCCTCCAATGCCAAAATAAGGATTATTGAATACAAGTACTATGATACTTCCACAGCTGATCTAATGTCCAAAATGACTACTGATTAACAAGCACATAACATATTTTGTGCTGATATACTGGAAAGAGGGATAATTCCTGCCCTGGGTGAAGTGTGATTTTATCATAATAATCAGAAGAGCACATAATTTAAAATTTATGAATTATCCACTTTTCAGTAATTTTTCAAGCAATATTTTTATTGTGACCCATGGTAAATAAATTGACAGAAAGCAAATTGTAGCTTAATGAGACTAGTATACAGTTGAAAATAAAGATGGAAAAGATGTAGAAAGCTAATATCAATTCAAAACATACACGTATTGCTTCATACTTTAGGGAATTTAAGGCAAATAGTAATAAATACAAAAAGAAGATTAGTTCATACAGATAAAAGAATTAGTCTGTGAAAGTTTGAATATTGGAATATATTTACACATATGAAGGATCTGAAGTTTCAGCACACACAAAAATTGCAAAGTTAACTTGTATAAAATGTTGATTTTCAAAATCTGCCTCCATCCCCAGCCACTACTCTAGTGCTATCCATCAATATTGCTCATCTGAATTATAATAACATCTTCCTATAGGTAAACTTTTAAAAACTTACACCTGAAGAATCACATGAGCTTTAATGAGAAAACAGTGATAGATCCAAAGCCACATAGGAAACTAAGATCTGAGAATTTGGAGCCTTGGATTTTAGAAACAGTATCAATTCTAACATATTCTATATTAAAACACTTAAATGGAATGTCTCCTATGGATGAAAGAAGAGCTGCTATAAACATTCTAAAATACTCTTTGCCACAATTTTGTCTAGTTAGGTGTTCATTTCTTATCAGTTTTCCTGTTCTTGGTGTCCAGTATAGTAGATTTAGGAACTTATAGCTAGACCCAAAAGACCAGTATGATTCAAATTCTTCCTTGTGAAAAGAGATCCAGCTTCATTTCCTGCCAGGATGGAGCTAATGTGAATCTGTATAAAACATGTACTGCAAAAGACTTGCACTCCTGATTTCTCCCTATGGTAAATGAGGATTCATATGTTGGTAAGGCTCTTCCCCATCCATCACAGATGAAGAAGGCTGTGAAGCAAATACCATTGGAAATAATATATTATCACTCAATATTCTCCATGAGTACTTGGTATAGATGCATTTAAAATTAGAGAGAAGACTAATGGGAATAACTTAAAGGGAAAATGGAGCAGGAAAGTCCTCAAGAATACACTGAAGTCTCTACCTCATAATTATGAAGGCTTTGTCTATTCATTTCACGATTCTGATCTAGTTACTGTCTTGGCTCCCCTCAAACTGAAGCCTTGGTATGCCATTATGGAAATAGTAGAAACAGAATAAAATGTCATGCTGGTGAAATCAAGGTAGGAAAGTTAGACAGAATAGTTTTCTGAGGTTACTAGAAGGTACAGCCTGCTAAGGGTATGCCATTCTTATTTCTAACTGTTGTTTTTAATGTACTATGTGATTTTTTGTTTGTCCTGTACTTGATTATGGTACCATACATCTTGAATATATATTTGTCTAATTTGGGGAGGGAAAGGGGAATAACAAAACGCTGAAATAAAGACACAAGATGACCCATTGCAACAATGATACCCACAAGACAGTATATTGGAAATGAACTTTACAACTTTGGGGATGGAGGAGTGAAAGAGGTGGGGGAGGGAAGGGATAGTGGAAGAACACAAAGGAGGGGGTAACAATGCTGGACAAGAAATATACTCATTACCTTACTCAGGTAACTGTAACCCTGTACGGCTGTAACTGTACAGCATCATTACAATAAAGTAAAATTTAAAAAAGAATAAAGAATATCATAAGGAGTTTTAGAAAGGATTTTCCAGGGAAAAGTAGAAGAATCTGAAGAGAATAAGATCTAACAGTGATTGTTCTATATCATAGATTCTCCTCAGAACATTAGTTTTGTTTTGTTTTTCACAAAAGCTCTGTCTGGAACAAGACTAACCAAGCATGAGAGGTCTTGAGTCAGATACTAGACAGACCTACTGGAGTGAATCAGAAAAATCATGGAAGGTCCCACCCTGGATAACAAAAGAATGAGGCAGGGAAATGTAGTACAGCTGCTAAATCGAAGAGCCAAAACAAATCCATTATACCATGCTGGAGAATCTGGAGGATCTACAAGCAGGGCTTTTGGCATAGTTGGGTACTCAAAGGCAAGGAAACATAGCCAAGAAAATAAAGTTTCGGGAAATAACTGGGTTTTAGAAGGGTCCAAGTAGAAAGTGAGGAGTTGGGTCCTGTGGAAAAGCATGAAGAGCCAACTACACAGATAGGAAACTGGAGCCATGGTTAAAGTGGAAAGGTGCCAACCATGAGATAGGAATAGTTCTAGACGCCTTGTAGTACCCAAGATATGGAATGACAAGCGTGGTAGACAGTAAACTGAGCCAGAAATTCAGGCATGGGAAGGGAGAACAGAAACCATCTACACCCACGCAGCTTACTGATTGTTAACATTGACTTACTAGTCCACTGTCTTCATCAAAATGACCTTCTTTTTCTTGGAAACTATTACCCAGGATGATAAGCATTCAAGTAACTACAGGCCAGTTGTCTTAAGTGGGCTAGACTAACACCATTCTCTGTCACTCTCTCACTTGTCCTCAAGAAAAACAAAAGGCACTACGATGAAACATCCCTAGATGTTTTGTTCTAGCCCAAGTTCTATACCTGCTTCCTACTAGAAAAGGGCATTCATTCTTCAGTGATTTAGCACAGTCAGCAACATTTCCCCAGGGAAAAAAATCTAAAGTAGGCTGCTTTTGTGGGCTCATGAGCTGGGTGGCAAGTGAAGCCTACACAATCAAGACTCCATTCATTTCAGGTAGCTTTGCTAAGTTTGTGATACTGGCTCAAGATGAGTTATACCCTTTGTTGTATGTCAATAATAGATATGCTTTGTGTAACTTGTATGTGGGTGTTCTGTTCTACCATACTCACATAAGGTGTTGTACATGGTGAACCTATTTCATAAGAGCTTTATTAACGTGAACATCAAAGTATTCATTTCTATAATATACTCTAATGACACTATGCCTCTCAAAACATTTTGAATTTCATCATACTAAAACCCTCATCTGTGTATGTCCATTAGTCCAAAAGCTATCATATTTTAATTCCTATACTCTATTACAGTCCTATTTCATCAAATCATGACCTGACATCTAATCCTAATCAAACCTTCATATACTGCTTCTCAGCAAGATAGCTTGCCTTTCGAGAGGCCCCATTACCTCTTTGTACATTTCTATTCATACTTGAAAACTCTGAGGTTTCCTTCTATTACTAGAAATGGAAGAAAATAATAACAGCTCAACCTCTGCTCACAATTTATGTTCTGCATGGATTTGTTGGAAATCTCTTTAAAAAATTTAGACTTAACCTTGTTTGTAGATACGTCATATCTTAAAAATAATAACGCAATATACCAGAAATATTGCTGAAAAGCCTCCAACTAAAATCTTCCCAGATGGAAGAATTTATTAGATGTGCCAGAATACTTTAGTTAAACTACAGATTAAAGGATTATTTACACACACACACACACACACACACACACACACACACACACACACACACACACACACACACACCAGTCTATAGTTTTAAAGTGCTTTATAATCAAGGACTTTAGGTCCTAAGAGCAACTTCTATTCAGGATGATCAGCAAAATTAAAGATACCTGCATATGCCAAGGCTGTGCAAGAAGATAATGATAAAGGTAGAAGCTAATAGGAATGGCAATAACAAGGAGAATAAAGCAAGTATCTATAGCTCTGCATGCCAGACAGGCAGCTTTCAAGAAAATGCTAGCCCTAATAATAATCCAAGAGATTACATTGCTGAATGCCAATAATTAACTCCAGACAAGAGAAGTAGTGCTGGCCTTGCATGCATGATGCCCTCAGTTCAATTTCTCAGCACCACATAAGCAGAAAAGACTGAAAGTGGTGCTGTGGCTCAAGTGGTAGAGTGCTAGCCTTGAGCTGAAGAGCTGAGTGACAACACCCAGGCCCAGAGTTCAGGCCCCATAGCCGACATAAAAAGAAAGGAAAAGAATAGAAAAGAAGAAAGAAGTACTGAAAGAAATTCAGTTGTAAACTGGATGAGGATGATTTCTCACACTCCAAGAATATGTGCTAAGAAGTACAAGAACTAGATACTGGGTACGTGACTATAGATGTTGAGGTACTAAGGAAACTCAGCTGGAAGTTGGCAAAAATTTTACATGAAGTCACCCAACACCTCAGAGACAAATGGGTAAGAACCATCTGGCCACTATACTCACTGGTACTGATAAAACTACTAAAATTTCTAAGGGTGTCTCCAGCTTATAATAGGACTTTCCATTGGCATCACCCTGATAAAACTGTAAAAGTGGGAGGTATAAAGAGCCCAGTGGTTGAAGCCTCTTTGAATAACTGTAGTTTGTGTGTTTATGTGTGTGCACATGTGTGAGTGCATGCACATGAAATGAGTATGTAATACATCCTACTCATTGTTAACTATTCTTGGGATTTATTAAATAAAAGTATGGAAAACTATGGCTCTCACAATTGTAAAAGATTATTTGATGTTATGACACTACTTTAGGAAATTCTAACCTATTGCTCAAGAGAGCAACAAGAGTACCTATTTCGTTAGGTATACTGGACAGACTACAATTTGGCTCCTATGATCTCAATTTCTTGGTTTTTATACCTTTATGTACTTTTCCCTCACTGACTATAGTCAAGACCTATGATTTGATTCTAACAAACACAATAAGGTGAGCAGATATTATTCCCATGATTATGTTATGATATATGACTCACTAGCAGATTTACTCAAAGTCTCTCCCCTGTCTTCATGGAGTAAGGAATGAAGCACATGTTAAGAAAGCACCCATAGCAAGGAACCAAAAGTAGCCTCTAAGACCAATAGGCACCTGCTGGAAACTGAGGACACAGTCTGCAACTAGCAGGAAGTCAAAGCCTACAGTCTTAAAAGAGAGAAGTAAGTTTTCCAAAAAAAATAATAAACTTAGAAGAAGATTCTTCCCTACTGGAGCTTTCATATGAGGATGCAGCCTGACCAACACTTGGCTTTCAGCCTTGTGAAATCATGAGTGTAGAATCCAAAAGAGCCATGCCTAAACTCATGACCCATAAAAATAATAATAAATGTGGGTGACTTTAAATCTCAAAGTTCCTGATAACTTGTTATACAGTAATAAAGAACTATTACTTAAGAAATTTGTAAAGATTCTGCCACTTAATCAGACAATTGACTGTCAAAATCATCTTCAATCATCAGGGAAGTTCTAAAGAATAAATATAACTCTAAATCTTCAGGAATTCATAATCTTCCTTTTTCTTTTGTCTTTTCTTTTTTGGTACTGGGGATCAAACCCAGGACGTTGCACTTGCTAGGCAAGCGCTTTGCCACTGAGCTACCTCCTAGCCCTCATAATCTTTCTTAACCTCAAGAATTACCATTGACTTTAATCACAATGAGATCCATTCCTTCTGGGGTTAAATTCAGTTCTTATTAATTATAACTGGTTAACTCATGCTTCTAATATTATCACCTCTGATTCTAGATTATTCCGCCTTATTACAAAAAAGGCATAACTAAATAGTCCAGGGAACTCATGCAATACTCTCAGTATTATCATCAACAACTATTAGCAGCTTTCCTTCAGCATCAGACTGAACAATGCCTTTCTTACAGGAAGCTGACAGCTTTTGTAAATGAACTTTCCACTTAAATAGAACGTGGAAGAAAACAAAATAAGAGATGCAACCAGTATTTTTGGAGGCGGAGTCGCTTTCTCTGACATCGTAAGTCATCTTACACTACCTTACCTTGTATTAGAGCTACCTATTTTTCCCAGTATTCTAAATCTAGAAGCCTGGCATTGGATCATTCTTGGTGAGCAATGCTAAAAGGTTAGAATACTAATAGTTAACCAGATCTAGTCATTGAGACTATATCTTTAGAGAAGGACAAGGACAACAGAATTTAACTGAAATTTATGAAATTTTATCTCCAAGTACACATTTACATGTATGGAACTTTGAGATTCTGTTTTGAAGCTTAATTTGGGGACACTTCAGGAAGGAAAGCGCCCAAGAGAATCCTCGCTGTGTTTCATTCTTTCGGTGAATTGTCTCTTCTCTCTGCACCCAAATGTAAGGTTTAAATCTCTTTATTGTTGACTCACATGCTTATCTGATTTTGCTTTCCTGGTGTTAGTGGCTTCCTTCCTTTTTCCTTCTGTTGTGTTTTTTTTAAGCATATTTCTTTTTTTGTATTCTTTTTTAAAACTTAATTTTATTGTAAAGATGATATACAGAGGGGTTACAGTTACATAAGTAAGGTAATTAGAACATTTCTTGTTGAACAGTGTTACCCCTTCCCTCCTTTTCACCCACTTTCCCTCCTCACCCCCCCAAAGTATAAGATTTAAATGGGACTTTTTTCTCTGATCTCTTTATTATTGAGTCACTTGCTTGTTTGAATTTGCCTTTCTGGTTTTAATTGGTTCCTTCCTTCTTTCCCTTATCTTTTTTTTGGGGGGGGGGTCTGATCATGGGACCTAAACTCTGGGCCTGGGTGCTGTCCCTCAGCTCTTCAGCTCAAGGCTGGCATGCTACCACTTGAACCATAGCACCATTTCCAGCTTTTTTTTTCTGCTTATGTGGTGCTGAGGAATCGAACCTAGGGCCTCATGCATGCAAGGCAAGCGCTCTACCACTGAGCCATCTTCTCAGCCCCTCCCTTCTTTTTTTAACCATATTTATTTCACATTTTATTACCAAACTATGTGCAAAAAAGTCCTCAAATCCCCAAAATTGGAAATTAGAAGAAAAAAACATCAATATTCAAATAAGACTTTGTTGAAAGAGCTAATATGAATAAGCCACTGACTGTCTGCCTTTGTTTCAATATATGTAAAAGTGGGAAAGAAATCAACATAATCTCTTTAACTCTCAGTTACCCAGTGTCTGATTGTAACGTTTTCTTGTTTTGAGGGGAAAATCATAATGAGAAGAAACTTTAGTCACACTTGCTAAGTCCTGACATTTTCTCTTATTGGTTTTGTGGCCTTGGCAAACTACTCTGAAGCTCAATTTCTTCTTTAGTTGAAAAAGGCTTGTCTACTCCATTGTTATACAGGACCAACAAAATAATGTCTGGTAAAATCTCCACACAAATGGTAGTGACTGTGATAAACACAACGCAATAAATATTTATGGCTTGGTGTTGCTTTACATGCTGTATAACCTGGATTTGGGGAAATCATAAAACTAGATGGAAGAGCCTTAGCAAAGTTTTAAAACTGTAAAACAGATGACAAATTCAAACTAAGCTTTGTATTCTTTCTTTTTCTATGCCATTTAAAAAATTTTTACTGTTGATTAGAGGAAAGTTAACTTCAAATGAAACAAAATCTCTCATCAGTATTTACAAGTGGGAGTCAAAAACAAATGAAATTAAAATGAGATTTCAAATGGGATTTAAACTATGAATTTGACCCCTCTGTAGCGTGTGTCATCATCATCATTGAAAATGGAGATTCATTTCCATTTGCTTTTCCATCCACTAAGGTTTCCATAGAAACAAACGGGCACTCTCAAATTTAATTACTATTCTACCTTAAACCAAGGAGATTGATACCTACTGTGTAGGAAAACATGAAATAACTTTTGTAAAGTGAATGATAACCCAAATATTGGCTTCCTTCCATCCTGAGTACTTGAAACCTAAAATAACTTCAATATGCACATTGTTCCTTGATTTTTGATACAATATGCTTCAAGTTTTAATCAAATCTACTTAAAACATTTTTGCTGTGTTGCTTTTTATTTATATAGTTGTTTCTTATCTTTAAGTAGTTGTACAAAGGGGTGTCAATTCAGCATGGTAATTTGAGTATAATGCATCTTGCAAAATGTCATCCCTTCCATCATTCTCCCTCATCTCTCCTAACCCCACCGATCCCCTTACTTCTCATATGTACATTGAATATTGTGGCTGCATTTGCCTACCCTTCCTCTCTCCATTTGTCTTCCCTCCCCACTATGATCAAAAAATAAACGCTGGAGATTAAGTTCCATTCTTTACTAAATATCAGTTATTCAACCTCAAGTTACCTCTTGTACATAATGGAGATAATAAGAATAAAATTAGCTCATATTGTTGAGAGGACAGATTTGAAAGTGCATTTAAATGCTTAATCTGGTGACGAACAACACATGCTAACATTGAACAGAATGATAGCAATAATAATAACAACAACATTTCCACTATACTCTAATTCACACCTTAACAAACAGATGGATCAGCAGCACGGCTTGTGGGATAGTTTACCTTTTTTTTTTTTCTTAGGTTTCTTGGCTATGTTTTCCCTCCCTCCCTTCCCGGAGTAGGTCTGTTTCAGTTCAGCTGCTGGCTAGAACATCTGGCAGGATGCCAAGTCTTGACATTTTTCTGTTTGTGAAGCCAACAGGCTAGGGAGGTGGGGCGGGGGTTGGGGGGGCATGATCATCTTCAACACTGAGACAATGGAATCTGTGGAGTTAAACACGGCTCTACCGTTAACATCCTCACCCTTTCCTTCTTACTCCCTGTGAATGGATCTGGAAAGAATGAACCCGAAGTCTATCTTGAACTGCTATAAAACCTTTATGGTTCGTGGGCTGCTCCTTAAGGAGTGGGGCATTAGTCTCCCTGCTCGTTACAGGAGTAAACAGAATGCGTCAGCGTATTCCCTAACACGGGGTCAATGTGTGAGGGAGCGGCCCTCTCCGTGCCTGGCACCTGCTGGTGTGAGAGGCTGTTGGCAGCAATACACCACAATCAGCTTTGACGACTGCACTAAGTACAGAGGCTCACTGATCCCAAGACCTCTAATTCACCAACTAGTATTTATCCTGCTACAGAAACAGCTCCAAGACTCTTTCTTCTTGCATAACTCTCAGAGAGTTATGTCAGTGCCACAGAAATAATATATTCTGTAAGAATATATTAGATAATATGTGCATATATGACAAAATATATTATATAGTACTTGTGTATCCAACATTAAATTTGCACAGATTTTTCTATATTACGTCCCTGAGAAAAACCCAAATGCTTTCTAGGAGGTGCATGCTGACTCTAGATTCAGGCTTTGAAGCTTCCCTGCTGTTCTGCTTGATGTATCCTTAAGATACTGCTAGTTTGGTGGCTCCAGTCAGTCTCCAGATCTTATTACAGGTGCCATCTTTGAAGAATCAATGGCATCATATCATAATTACTGACTGCTCACTTAAAACTTCGTAATTTGTAATACCGGTGCAGCCTTTTTTGATTCTATGAAAGGAATTCCATTATATTGGAAGTCACCATTACACTTCCTTCTCTCAGTATCTTGTGCCAGTATTATTCTCCAATAAGTATTTTTCACCAGTCATTTCTCTAAAAGCATGTCTGTCTATATGGTCCTTCAAGTTTCATCATCTCTTAGGCATTATTGCATAATCAGTTAGAGCCTATCCTGGACAGAACTATTCATCTTTCACAAGCTTTAGATCACCAAATGCTGGTGACTTCCAACAACCATCTACCTGTAATAATTGATACATGTACCCTCACTTTGTAAGATAATCTTGAAAGGTCAATACAAACAAAGGTTATGACACTGATCTGTAATAACATAATTAGTTCATAAACCGTGCCATAATTATTGCTAAAATGAAAGTAAGAAAGTAACATCATTAGACAGAGTAACAAGAAAACAGAACATTTTATATCAAGAAACAAATAAAATCTGATGCCAATTGTGATCCAGAATTGAATTATGGAATATTTGGTTAAAGAGCTTCTCTGAAATAAAAGATAACTGAGCTGGGTGCTATTTTACTCATCAAACTAGTTTCTAAGAATATGCCAAAACAGAACCTATGGGCCAAATTCTTTTGAGACATGAGCACATTATAAATCTTAGTCTAGTTCATAGTCATATTCTATGATTTTATATTTCCATTTTTTATAACTTATGGGGGGAAATTACTTTATTTTATATTTTTGCATTTAATACAGTCTTCTTTATAAAATTTTTTCTCACTATATTATTATTATAAAAACTTAGTAATACATTAAAAGCACAATATTAAAGTTACCCTAGTCCCACTAAACAAATGGAACAGATAAGATTTTGATGCTTTTTCTACATGTAAATACATGTAAGTATTTTTAAATTTGTAGCATATTGCTCATACCATTGAGAAACATGCTTTTTTCACTTAACCATTTAACAAAAGATATCATTCACTTAGTAAGGACTTCTAAAACTCAGAATCTTCAAAGGAAGATTTTAAATATTTATGTGATAGGTTATATTAATGTAGCACCTTTTTGCTTCTGTATTGTGGACAACAATAGCTCTGTATGCCTCCAAAGGTTACAAGAACCTGTATCTAAAACATTTCTATAACTTGTGAATCTAATGTGTATATAAGCTCCCCAAACTGTGAATAAAATGGAATTTAACATACTTCCACTACCAAATCCACTAATTTATCCACATATTTGTAGCCACATATTCTGTTGTTTACTGTCAAAATTAATAAACCAACCAAAAGCCAATCCCTTCACTTAAGCCCTGGATCCAAGCCCCTCTAAATTTTTAAGGCTTCTACTCTTTTAATTATCATCTTTTTGTTCTATGTCATCAGTTTTTCACCTTCCTGCAATCACCACTCAAAAAACTCATAAGGATGCTCACGTGACATGTGCCTAGCAAGCACAAAAACCCTGAGTTCAAATTCCAGTATCACCACTAAGGTCATAAAACCTCTCATCTGAAAATACATTCTCTTGTTCCTTCAATTCACTTCCAGCTTCTGCCTCATTTCTCTGTACCCCTGCCAATTCCACTACTCTGTTTCTCTTTAAAATAGAATGATCAGGGATGGGAAGGTGGCTCAGTGGTAGATTGCTTGCCTTGCATGAGGCCCTGGGTTCAATTCCTCAGCACCACATAAATAGAAAAAGCTGGAATTGGTGCTGTAGCTCAAATAGCCTTGAGCTGAAAAGCTGAGGGACACTGCCCAGGCCCAGAGTTCAGGCCCCATGACTGACCAAAAAAAAAAGTTGTAAAATAGAATGATCAGGCTTGCTCCTACAACACCAGAACTATTCCCATTGATGTCAACTGCGACCTCCAATTTATCTGCACCAGTGATCACTTTTCACTTCCTTTCTCAATCTCCAAACAACATTTTACACAGATTTTTCTGTTTCTGGAAACATTTTTTTTTAACTTGATTTGACAAATACAACACTCTCCTGTTTCCTCACTGTTAGGTCCGTCTCAGCCGCTTTTGCTGGTTCCATACAATTCCGTGATCTTCAAACACTATAGAAGAAAAACAAAGGAGGAGGCAACAATGCTGGATAAGACATGTACTCATTACCTTGCTCATGTAACTGTAACCACCTCGTACAGTATTTTCACAATAAAAAAGCTTAATTTAAAAAAAAAAACACTGTCAAAGAGCAGAAAGTAGGACTTTTCCTTTCTTCCTCAATACTCACTCCATAGGTCAGTGGTTTTTCAATGCTGATTTACATCAAAGTGACAGAGAGGTTGCTAAAACTTCCAGTGCTATTGATTAAGATGCATTGTACTCTACTTAAAGAAAATAAAATATAATTTTTTTTTTGGGGGGGGGGTCCAGTCATGGGCCTGAACTCTGGACGCTGTCCCTCAGCTCTTCAGCTCAAGGCTAGCGCTCTACCACTTGAGCCACAGTGCCACTTCCAGCTTTTTTCTTTTGCTTATGTGGTGCTGAGGAATCGAACCCAAGGCCTTAAGCATGCAAGGCAAGCACTCTACCACTGAGCCACCTTCCCAGCCCAAATAAAATATAATTTAATTTTTTTAATTTAAAATTTTAAAAGGTTTAAAATTTTAAACCTTCCAGTTTGCTCTTCTGGCAATCTTTTGTCTCCCAAGAATAACAACCCTAATTGTCCAGTCATCTCAGATAACCCCTATTTCTCTTGTATTATGTTTCAATATACCTAGTGATACCACTTTCAAATTTTGTCCTAGATTCAACCACTTCTACTTCTTTCATCATGACTACGTTGACTCAAATCACCATCATCTTTGGTCTGTGGAGTCTCCTAAGTAGTCGACTGCTTTTTCCCTTATTCCTCTACAGTTTATTCTCAACATAGCCAAGGGTTGCTTCCACAAAGTACATCAATACCAGGACTCTGCTCAAAAAACTCCCATGTCTTATCAGCTCATCCAGAGAAAAAGCTGGAAGTCTCTGACTTCACAGATCCACCCTGATCCATTTCGTTTCTCCAAGTTCATCTTCTGTCCTCTTATTCACTCTAATCCATCCACTAGAGTCTTGGCTAAACCTTGAATAAATCAAGTATATTCCACCTTAAGACTTTTTTATTTGGCTATTCCAAATTGTTCTTTCTTCATGTATCTCTAGGCTCTGCTTCTTTACTTTCCGTCCAAATGTCTCTTCACAAAAAAGACATTTCATCCCCCAACATCACCGGTCTCTATTTTCATGCAATGCTCTATTTTCCCTTATAACATCTGTCACTAGTGGCACATACAGTTGTTTCTTGACTTAAACCATTCAAGTCATTATCAAAGATTATCACATTTACTACATCTAATACCAAACATCCTTGTCTAGAAACACAATACTGTGGAATATCCATTGTTCACCTTCATGATCACATGGCTAGATGGGATCTTGGCTCACAAAAGAAAATTAAAGTAATTATTACTAATCCATGAAAAGATCAAAATGCAAAGTTCACAATTCTACTGAATGCTTATTACTTTTACACCTTGCAAGGTAAAATGTTTCATATATGGAGGTATTGTAAGTTGGATCTGTATGGATGTATTTGTTTCTTGTTTCTATACTGATTACCTGTACTCTATACTATAAGAGAGGTATTTTGTCCATTTTGGCCCCTTTGGAATACACGTGTGTTAGAATAGGCATAACATATAGTAGACATTTAGTAAATATATACTAAATGAATTACAAATATATATTAAGGGTAAAAACAAGAAAATGAGCAATCATATACTTCAACTCTATCAGACTCTTTGCATATATATTTTAAAATATGTCTTTGCAATTTTGTAAGGTAAAAAAGTAGTAAATCAAAAGCTGGAAAGGAGAATAATGTCAATTCAATTGAATCTTTCCGGGAATTTTGAGGTCATTTATTACAACTTTGTCATGTCATTTTGAGAAAACCAATTTGGAGTCACTGAGGGACCTACTAACAGACTCACTGCAGGTTCCTGGTAGGGAACTGGAGAGAATGCAGACTCCCAGACTACTTTTCTTACAATATGCCCCTACTATCCCCAATTTACCTACCTGTTTATCATTTATTTTATCTTAAATAACTCTTCTATAAAATAATGTATACTTATGCCATCATCATTGTGCCAAATTATTGAACTCAACTCAAAGAAACAGACCTGATGAAAAAAGGAATTTCAAAGACACCAAAACCAATGACTAAGCCTACAGTCCAATAGAAAATAGAGAGTGTCCTTCCTTTTACTGACACACATCCCTACCTTATTTCCATGCCACATTAAAATAATAGATTCTAAATAAGCTCTTCAGTTTGTCTTTTCTTTTTCCCATGAACAGACAGAAAAATTGATACAGCAACCAAGAAAATGAGATTTGTCCAGAAAAAAAAACTAATAACAGTGGCTCATGGTCATGGCTCCACAGAGACAGTTACTGAAGGGGAATAATGAGGTGGCATGTCCTATTTAATAACCTGACTTTCATCTCTAGTCACTTTAGGTATTTAGTATGTGTGAAGGAGAAGGACAATAGAAAACATGTCAAGCTGGCTTCAAGGCACCAGATCATAAGATTGGGAGGATTTTTGAAATCATTCAAGTTCTGCATATTTGCTACAAGCATCAAATCTGGCTCTGAGCTGGACTCTTACAGTGGAAGATTAACATGGTAACCAGTTGCACTACTTCCTCTCCCCAAAGACTCATCCTCAACTTCCTTTGGCTAAATCACAAAGTGTGTTTTTCATTTGCAGTTAAAACAGAGAGCAAGAGAGAATGAGCAAGAGTGAATGTAGCTTCTTACAATCATCCTCCCAATTAAAAAAAAAAAGCACTCAGCTTATGAAAACAAACTTGAGCAAGTTGTTTTTCAGTTTGTCTATAAAATTAGACATTTTTCTACTTTTCACAGCAGAAAGTTTTCATTTAATACCACTTGAAATCATTTCAAAGTGTTGGGAAATCAGTACATGAATCAAAGACATAGCTAAGGAATCTTGTAAATTTCAGTGAAATCCTGTTTGCCACAGATTTGGAGCATCTTTTTTTTTGCTCTGTCCTTTTGAACTTGTTTCTGTTCTGCTGCTCTTGCAAAATATCGTTATGTATAGTTTAAAACTCTGACAGGGAAAAAAAATAAAAATAAAATAAAATAAAACTCTGACAGGGCAGTTATCTCCAGAGTTCATTTGCAAATCACTGCCCCAGTAGGTATGAATGTGTGCATAGAATCAAAAGGAAGCTGGGATGAGTGATCTTCATATAAGAATTGTTCTTCCCCTGTAGTTATTCCCTACCACCTAAAGCCTACTAGGATCTTGAAAATCAGACTGAAAAACCAAAGATAGCTGGGCTTATTAGAAGCAGATTCAAATCTAACATAAAGTTCCAGAACCACTCATGCCAAAATACAGAATATAGAGAGGCACAGGCCTTCAAATCCCACTGACCTTTATGGTGAGATGTAAATATGATTAGTAAGTAGGAGTTCATTGGACATACTAAGTAGAAAACAAATTGCAAATACGACAAGAGGTAATAAATTCTAGTTTAACTTTAGTTTCTACTTTGATATGAAAACCATGGCGTTTTTAATCAACTAATTCCAGCCTATAGTTAATGACTAATATTTTGGCCACCCAAGGAGACATCTGAAAAATGTAACAAAATAAATTGTTACCAAATGATCTCAGAAGATTTGGTAGTCTGTGTGGACACTGTGGGTCTAGACTTCTTAGTTCCTAACATCAAGAATATCTTTAACCCATCTGGAGACTTGTCAACACTACTTAAGAAAGTCCTCAGGGGTCCATCCCAAATTCAAGCTCTTTTCTCTTTTTCAAAATCCAAAAGGGAATCTATTGTCATTTATCCAGAAAATATATGACCAATAGTTAAACCTTGGAAGGATGTCAACTCAACTTAAGTATTCAGTTAGTAGGAACAGAAAAATTTGTGTGGAGAGAAAAAGTCACCTGGAAGTTTTATTCTGCTTCAGTTCAGTTCAATAGGTACTTAAGTCATAAGTAACAAGCATTTTGAGAATGGAATGAGGATTCCATTCTAGAAATTCTACATGCTAGGACTCCTTTGTACCAAGTCACCAAGTCTAGGCAAAGACTCAGATGATCCTCTCATGAAGGAAGTTAACAGGGAAATGCTTTTCCAAGCCAACAAAAACAAGGTATTTTCTCTGTACTTTTGGTTTATATGAACTCTACACAGAGACACCTTAGACAAATTTTCAGTATACTAGACACTTATCCTTCCTGTCACTCTTTTCATTTTTATTATAAGATTATCTGGCTTGGATGACAGCGGGTTTTAACTGGATGTGTTGTTATTTAACTGTACTGAGGTTTCAGTCAACGTACTTCCTAATTACTCACTGATGAGGTCTTAATTGCCTCCCCAGCCAGATATAACCTCTTCAGCTAAGGGCTCTGTTATAATAACTTTTTTCTTAGGAAGAAGCCTCCTAGTGTCATACTGAGTGTTTATTGTATTCAAAAAATTCCTCATAGATGGATAGATGTATGGGAAAATGACTGTATCTACCTCTTTTCTCTCTAATAACCATCTCGTATAGCATGTACTAACTTAAAGTATCATCTGACATCTTCTCCTTGGGAAATAACAGTAAATTCTATACACTCTTTTTCCTTAGATTCCCTTAAACTTGCGATCTTATTTTGCATTGAAGGTTCATGGTTTCTCGCCACCTTATCACCCATGTGGAGGGAGTTTGTGCTTTGCCAAACAACCCTGATCTCAACTCAGGAGGCCACTCTCCATCTTCCCTTTGTGGCAGTTTGCTTCCTGATTGTACTATAAGGCTTCTCACACATGAATTCTTTCCTTGTGTATTTGCACATATCCATTTGTTAACATGAACCTCACATTCCTCCCAAATCAACAAAGACAATTCTCTGCTACTGCTGTGTGAAAACCCTACCAAAAGCTAGGGTTGCAACAATGACACAAATCACACACAGGGGGAAAAGGGAAAGAGGCTCAAATATTTTGGGATGATCATGGAAATTTCTTAGTAGGTAATCTATATTGCTGTAGTCTCACCTCAAGCCACTTTTACCTAACATCCATAGTTGGTGACAAGTTTCCCAAATAGTGATCATCACTGAGAAGCAGATAAGCTCTGGCATGTGACTAGCTGTATAAAACAAATTTTAAGTTCTTTGAGCTTTAATTTCTTCAGTTATAAAGCAACACTTTATGGAGTTATTGGGAGAACCAGATGAAATATGCAAAAATACTTTATAAATGGTAAATCTGTAAAGCTAATATTTATCGGTTCTTTAGTACATGACGGATTTTGTGCTGAGAATTTCAAATGTCTCACTTCAGGTAATTTACTCCTTGGGACTAGTTCTAATTCAATATTCTTTTCATCCTTTGAAATCTGAATGCAAAGATATATGTCTCAGTAATAGTGAGTGTGAGATAAGCTATTTACTTTTCTAATGTCACACACCCAACATGTACAAAGCCTAGGATTGAAACAACCTGTCTTACTCTAAGTTTTTAACCACCATTCAAACTTTTGTGATAGAATTCATTTACAGACTCCCAATAAAAAGTGAGGTATTAAGAAAACTCTTTTTCTCTTCCACTTATAATTTTAGAATTAAAAATGGCAGTTTTCATTGAAACATATGGATGATCATCCATCAAGGATGAAACAAGAGTAGGATTAATGACCACTTTCTAGCAATAAAAAAGTGGCTATGTTGTAATAGGGTATTACTACTAAAACAAATGTATTGAGTGAATAGAATTTACTCATGTTTATAAGACCTATACTACCTCTTTAGATATTTGTTGTAATTTACTTTAAAAACAATTTAGAATTTCCTGAAGCTAACAATTACAATGCCGAATAGCCCTGCAAGCCCAAGTGGACTTGGGTATCTCTAAAACCCCTTTCTTCATATGTTCTTCCACATCCTTGCAAAATGAGAAAGGAATATACATACCTCTATCTATCACTTTTGCATTTTCAAAGTTCTTCCCTATCATCTGATATTCATAAAAGAGCAGAGGTTTATTGGAGCTAGTACTTCAGCCTTATTTTATAGGAAAGAAATTTATATGCAGAAAGGTCTACAATCCATTGGTAGGATATGTTGGAGTTCAGATTTGGGTTCAGAATATGTGAATGCCCACAGTCTTACCCTCTGATGTATCCACTTCTAAGTAAATCTACCTTGCTTGATTGCTATGTTGCCTCTTCCAGAGTATCTGTGTCTTTCAATTCTATTAAATTTATGAAACTTCATAGAGAATTATGTTTTTTTTGTTAGGCACTGAAAATTGCCATGGAGAAATATCGTGTTTCACACTAAACGTTGCTCAGCTTATAGATGGGACAGACACATGGCTAGCAGGCGGGAAACTGTAGTGTTGTGAACTCCATACTTATTAAATTATAATAAGTGAAAAGCTTTATTTTTGATAATATGTGAAAAGCTTTATTCCGGTTAAAGAAGTTATATACATCAGCTGAAGGCTGGGGAGTCAGTAGGTAAGAAGGTGGACACATTGCCTTGAGGAAGTAGTCTATGGGTGCTTGGTCCCTAGCAGAAGGGACCAAAACTCTTTATATTCTCCTTGGGATGATAAGACCACCTTCTACAACTACTTGTCATTTGGCAAGTGTTCTGGCAAGTGTTCTACCTATCTCTGCCAATCATAGCTTTCATTCCCATCACAGCTTGCCAAATTCCTCTCTCTTGTTTAAGACTCCCATAATCAAGAATCCAGATGTGAATGAACAAACACAGTGGTACTCAGTAGACCCTATGTGGGAAATGAATTATACAAGGACAAGAGGGGAAAACTGGGAGAGAGTGAAGGAAAGTGTGACATTGTTCAAAAAGAAATGTCCTCATTACCTGACTTATGAAATCCCTCTGCACATCACTTTTATAATAACAATTTTAATAAAAGAATCCATTTGTTCTCTCATTCCCTCCCTTTTCTTCACAGAGGCAAGCCATGTCTTGTCCTACAAATCCTTACAGAACCAATGCATGGGTTCTGTTTTATTTTGGAGACAGAAACAAAGCAGAATATGCAGTCCAGAAACAACCTTGAAAGGTGACCAGGAGTGTTTTGGATGTAGGAAAGAAGCAAGGGGTGTGAGAATGGGTTTCTGGCAGTAGAGTGAATCCACAGGTCTTTGCTTTTTTTATATATGTTAGTCTGTTAAGGGTGAGAAAGTGGTAGGGATAGGTCTTGAAAATGTACCACTTGGCTCTTGTGCTACAGGAGGTTTATTGACTGATGGCCAGGGTACTACTTTGGTGGATCCCTATAGAAGGCTAAGCCATGCTTCCAGCAAGCTTATCCCAATCAATGACTGAGTGCAGCAGGGAACAAATGTAAGCCCATTCCTGTGAGAACCAAGCTCCTCTCCCATGGTCTTTGGCTGAAGTTTTGGCTAAAGCTTCAGGTATTTCCCCAGTAAATATTTTGCACATCTAATTCCAATCTTGGCATCTGCTTCTTTTACGACCAAAATTTTCATGGTGTATTTGATAAAAACTTAATTTTAATTATAACCATGAGACTTTATAGTCTGTTAGGAATTAAGGAATAATAAACTAAGGTTCATTAAAATATAACATGGAAACGTAAGTAATAACTATAGAAATTTATAGTAATTTTTTACCATTAATGCCTAATTGCTATCAGAAATAACTGAAATTATGCAGATTATTAAATTCAGGTCAAATTAATTTTGTTGTAAAGGTGCTAGAACTGAGTATCTTAATGTCCACATTGATTATAAAACTAAATTATGTTCTTTGAATCTAATAAAATTTTATTTTTAAGATTAGAGGAAAAAGATAGGCAAAATAAATGTCATTTAAAATCCATACACCAACAAGATAAGGGATAAGCCTTAATGGATAGCCTGAAGAAATAAAGCAGAAAAGATTTGTTCCTAACCCCAAATTGTAAGATTTGAATCATGAGAGAAATCATTTTCATTCCTCAATGTAATCTTTTTTTTACACGACTGTCTTTGAATTTATGGACATTGCAGCATTTGCTCTGTGATTGGTATACCATTTCTTTCAGATTCATTTTTCTCCTGAGACCACTCCATATATGATCTAGTGAAAATAACTTCATAAAGAATGTTTTTACCTGAACACGTGCATGGGAATACAGGCTCTTAATATATTAAATGAGCATACCAAGCAGCCTGGACCCGCAAAGAGGGCATAGCTTGTACTGCCTACATCATAGAACCCACAAGTCTCAGATTTAATCTTCAAAACTCAAGCAGCTGCTACTGAGTGTGATTGTGTCTCATCTTTGAACACATGGACTTTCAACTCTCATGGCAAATCCACACAGTATTGCTGGGAGTAGGATAGAGCTGCTTCTGGGTCACAGACAGACAAGATGAGATAAGAAAGGGCATAAATTCACAGGACATATGCCTTCCCTAACTCCAGGAAGCCTATCTCAGCTTTTCTTAGCTTGTAGGTTGTGACACAGTCTCCAAGCTAGCCTTCTTGCCTTCCCTCACACTGTGAGAGTAATATGGCATCTCCTCAGTAAGCTCTGGGGATTCCAACACAATGTAGCTACTGTGAAGTGGATTCATTTTGTACAATAAATCATAAGCAGTGTGGCAGAGAGTCAGCATAGCATTTTGAGGGTCTGTCTTGAAAGGAGTCATTCAGGCATCCTATGGGCATTTTATATATCTTACTATATTTAACTTGACCACAATCTGTTTTCCGGTGAAAAAGCTAATACAAAAGAAGATAAGTAATTTTATTCCAGGGATGGGAATGTGGCTTAGTGGTAGAGGGCTTGTCTAGAATGCATGAAGCCCTGGGTTCAATTACTTAGTACCACATAAACAGAAAAAGCTGGAAGTTGCGCTATGGGTCAAGTGGTAGAGTGCTAGCACTGAGAAAAGAAGCAAAAGAAGCTCAGGAACAGTGCTCAGGCCCTGAGTTCAAGCCCCAGGACTGACAAAATAATAATAATAATAATGATAATAATTTATTCTATGTCATAGAGACAATGGAAAAATCAGAATTTGAATAATGACCTATTTCATCCAGCTTACACCATGTAAACTCTCAAAAGTTTTCTCCAAAGCAAAAAAGAAATTAATGCAACATTTGAGAACACTACAAGTGTTTCATCTTCCAGTTCTAGAGGTCAGAAATCTGAAATGGATTCCAGTAGACCAAAAAGCAAGGTGTTGGCAGAGCTATTGTCTTTCTAGAAACTGTAGGTAAAAACCCATTTCCTGCTACCTTTTCCAGTTTATAGGGACCTTTTCCTATATTCTTTTCCTGTGGTTCCTTTTTCTATCTTCAAATTACAACATTCTAATCTCTGCTTCACATTTCCTTTTTATAACTTTGACCCTTCTGCCTGTCAATGATAAGTATGATTGTGCTTACATTGAGCCTACCAGCACAATCTCCTCATCTCAAGATCTTTAAATTAATCACAGTTACAAAGAACTTCTTTCTGTGAAAAGTAGCACATTCACAGGTTTGGAAATTGAATATGGACACCTTGGAGTGAGTACATTCCTATCTCTCCCCTCTTGTGTCCTATTCATGGGTGATAGAATATTCTCATCTGTTAATCAAAATCACATAAGATCTCTTGAGAACTTCTACAAGAACCTAAAATATAGGATTATTTCTTTGTACAAAATGCTATGTAGGAAAGGGCGAGATTGTTCAAAAGGAAATGTATTCTTTGCCTGACTTACATAATGTAACTCTTCTGTACATCATCTTCAGACTAGTAATAAAAATTTTTTAAAATGATATGTATTTGTCACCTGAAATGCCATGAACATAGTTGTAGCATATCAAAGGAACCAACATGTGGACATTTCTTCCTTATTAGTTATTTTGTTAAGATTGGATCTTGAAAAAGCTATTGATTCTTGTACATGAAAATTATTTTTACTCTTGAATTACTTTCTGCTTTGAATGTTGAAAAGTTGACATAACATTCATATCTTGAAGGTAACCAAAGACAGCAGCTGTATGTTTTTCACAAATAAATGAAGTTTTGTTCCTGCCTAGAAGCAAACTGTAACCAGATGAAATAAAGATTTTGAGTAGAGTCAGTTCCCATTGAGCAAAATGAATACTTTACTTTGACATTATGAATATATACTTACTGTTTTCTTTAAATGTTTTTAATGTATATAACATGGCATTTTGAAATATGTATACAAAAATACAGTAGATATTTGTTAACAATGTTTATTCTTTGACATTTTATTAGTTTGTATTTTTAATGAAAATCAGAAACATAGTAAATGTTTTTGGTATGTTAATGGTTGTTTTGGAGTGGTTATTTTTTTAAATGTCTGTTTGCTTAAGTTGTAGTAACTTGGGTAAATAAATGCAAGGCACATAATAACCAGGACATAAAACTTAATTCTATCTTAATGGATGGAAATTTTCAATACTCTAAAAATGGCAGTCATATATCACTCTACACGAGAATCAACTCAAAATGGATCAAAGACCTCAAAGTCATAGCAAATACCCTGAAAAATACTGCAGGAAGAAATAGAAGGAACTATAGGGCTCCTTGGCACAGGCCGAAATTTTCTTAATGAAGACCCAGAAGCACAACAAATCAAAGAAATGTGGGATAAATGGGATTGCATGAAACTGCAGAGCTTCTGCATGGCAAAGGACATAGCAAGCAAGATCAATAGCCCATGGATTGGGAGAAGATCTTCACTAACCATATAACAGACAAGGGCCTCATTCTAAAATATACTTAGAACTCAAAAAAATTAAATCCCCCAACAACAAATCCTCAAAGAAACAACTGCCTGATAAATAAGTGGGCTAAAGACTTAAAGAGAAACTTCTCTGAAGAGGAAAGAAGGATGGCCAACAGAAACATGAAGAAATGCTCAACTTCTCTAGCCATAAAAAAAAAGCAAAGCAAAACAACATTGAGATTCCATCTCACCCTAGTTAGAATGGCTATAATCAAGAACTCTAATAACATGCTGGAGGGGATGTGGACAGAAGGGAACCTTACTGCATTGTTGGTAGGAGTGTAAACTTGTTCAGCCACTTTGGAAAGCAGTATGGAGGTTCCTCAAAAGACTCCACATAGAGCTCCCCTATGACCCAGCAATCCCACTCTTGGGCATTTACCCAAATGATCACAAACAAGATCATACTAAAGTTACCAGCATGACTATGCTTATTGCAGCATTATTTACCATAGCTAAGATATGGAACCAACCCAGATGCCCCTCAGTAGATGGATGGATCAAGAAAATGTGGTATATATACACAATGGAATTCTATGCCTCCATCAGAAAGAATGACATTGCCTCATTTGTTAGGAAATGGAAAGACGTGGAAAAATTACATTAAGTGAAGTAAGCCAGGCCTAAGGAAAAAACAAAGGAGGAGGCAACAATGCTCAATAGGAAATGTACTCATTACCTTACTCATGTAACTGTAACCCCTCTGTACAGTATTTCTACAATTTAAAAAAAAACATTAAAATGGCAGCCATATATCTCAGGATCTGTACCAGTTCAATTGTTCCATCTTCAGTCCACTGTCAGCACGTTACACACATTCCATGTGACATTCACACACATAACGTAATGTCACAGATGATACTGCAACTCAAAATAATATATTTATTTAAGGGGAATAATTCAGTAATTTACAACAACTGAAGTTAATCATTCTACATCAGCCCTCTAATACATTAATTTTTGGTGGAAATACGGTAATTTATAGGATATATGCAATTCCTGTGGCAAAGGCAATCCTATTCCTTATTAACAATGTCTGGACCAGGCACCAGTGGCTCATGCCTCTACAAGAACCTAAAATAGATTTTTTTCTTTGTACAAAATGGTATGTAGGAAAAGGTGAGATTGTTCAAAAGGAAATGTATTCTTTGCCTGACTTATGTAATTATTACTCTTCTGTAATCATCTTCATACTAGCAATAAAAAAAATTTTAATGGTATGTATTTGTCACCTGAAATGCCATGAACATAGCTGTAGCATATCAGAGGAACCAACATGTGGAAATTTCTTCCTTATTAGTTACTTAGTTAATATTGGAACTTGAAAAAGCTATTAATTCTTGTACATGAAAAATATTTTTCACAGATTGCTTGCTGTGAGCAAGAAAGCTGAGTAAGAGCCCAAGGCCCTGAGTTCAAGCCAAGAAAGAGGAAGAAAGGGGGGAAAGGAAGGAAGGAAGGAAGGAAGGAAGGAAGGAAGGGAGGGAGGGAGGGAGGGAGGGAGGGAAGGAAGGAGTGAGAGAGGGAAGGAGTGAGGGAGGGAAGGAGTGAGGGAGGGAAGGAGGGAGGAAGGGAGAAAGGAAGGAAGGAAGGGAAGGAGGGAGGGAGAAAAGAAGAAAGGGAGGGAGGGAAGAGGAAAGGAAGGAAGGGAAGGAGGGAGAAAGGGAGGGAGAGAGGGAGGAAGGAAGGGAGGGAGAGAGGGAGGGAGGGAGGGAGGGAGGAGGGAAGGAAGAGAGGGAGGAAAGTTCTAATGCAGTGGTAGAACACATACATGAGATACGAAGTCCTGAGTTCAATCTCCAGAACTACATACATTAAAAAATGAATGACTGGAGGCATAACACTAGAGGTAGAGCACCAGCCACAAATGAAGAAAAAAAAAATTGTTGGAATGCAAGTGAGAAGAAAAGAATTTTATGAATAACTTCAAACCTTAAACTTGTTTTTGTGCTGGTCCTGGGGCTTGAACTCAGAGGCTGGGAATTGTTCTTGAGCTTTTTTGCTTAAGGCTAGTGCTCTACCACTTGAGCCACAGCTGCTCTGTCAGCTTTTTGGTGTTTAGTTGAAGAATCTCATGAACTTTTCTACCTTGCTAGCTTTGAAGAATGATCCTCAAGTCTCTACCTCCTGAATAGTGAGGATTACAGATGTGACTGTCACCTGGCTTAATAATTATAAATACAGTACTGGGAAGGTGGCTCCGTGGTAGAGCGCTTGCCTTGCATGCTCGAGGCCCTGGGTTCAATTCCTCAGCACCACATAAACAAAAAGAAAAAAGCCAGAATTGGTGCCATGGCTCAAGTGGTAGAGTGCTAGCCTTGAGCTGAAGAGCTGAGGCACAGCGCCCAGGCCCAGAGTTCAGGCCCCACAACTGGACCCAAAAAAATAATGATAATAATTATAAATATATTTGTACAGTATTTAATGTAAACATTCTATAGCTACACGTATACAAATATTTAATAATTATAAGTATTGATAATTATAAGATTCAAATAAGTTAAGTAGACCAAGACAGTTGACATAAAGCAGAACTGAAGAGGTCTGGCTGTCTTCCAGAACCTTTTGTTTCTGATTTAGCATTGCCTCTTTTTATACATCTGCTGTAAACAAAACTCTAGAGCATTAAATATATATTCAGCATCCCATAGGCTCATAGCTTAAATATGCCTCTAGTGACCCAAGCTGTTAGCACCAATAGGTCTGACTTCTAACTTTCAGGACCTCTGCAGTGCTATTCTAAGATACTGCCCACACTTTCCAGTTTCTCTTTATCCAACAAAGTTCACCTATCCTGTGTGCTGTTTCCTAGGATCCTAATCTCTGTTGTATGAATATGACTACCATTGAGTCAGTATGCTCTTTCGCTTCTGGTCACATATTGAACTTTAGCAGTCATTTTTCTAGACATCTTAACCAAAGGAACACACCACAGGTATTGTACTCTATGGTACTAGTCCTTAGAGAATAGTAGTGCACGAGCACATTGACCTTTATTGTACCTTTAATAATAGGATAGTGCCACCTAGTTATCTAGAAAGGCTTTTTTAACTGAATTTTCATACATAGAGATTTTGGTGGAATATGCCTGGGTTTTTCACTTCTGACTCAAAATGCCTACTGTGGCCAATATAGATTCTAGAGCACCTGGGCATGGTTTCCCTACTTAGCTCATTCTAAGCTTTATAATGTAGAGGCCACGTAAACATGACTCCCATGAGTCTCCTGACCTCTTAAAAACGTCAAGGTCTCCCTTATGCTGGAATTCTCTTCTTCTTTGATCTTTCCAAATGAAGATGTCAGTCATTTTTTTTCTGACTGATTTTGGCTTTTTTCTAGATGGATCTGGATAAGATTTCAACTCATGAAAAGAGAAGAGGAAATGTGAAAGCAATCCTATTAGGCCAAATATCTTCAATACAATCACACTTTTACATTGCCAAGAAAGACTGTTAGCATGATTCCTCTGTGTTTTCAATATTATTTAAAGGGAGATCTTCGTCATTTTTTCTCTAGCTAGACTTGGCTTAATATGATGCGCGCATAAGTTCAGACAGGGGATAGAAATAGTCCATACATACATCCTAGAAGAAGAAGAAAAAGATTTTTTGAAAAAACCTATGTTGCCACAGTTCATTCGCTGATTTTGCAAACATTGATCACTTTCCTCTGCCAGTATTGGAGATGAAGAAGTCAAACATGGTTCCTTGCCCTCCTTCGGTTTCCCATCCAGATTCTTTTTAAATTTTTTTAAATTTCATTTTCTTGTAAAGATGCTGTACAGAGGGGTTACAGTTACATCAGTAAGGCAATGAGTACATTTCTTGTTGAGCATTGTTACCCCCTCCTTTGTTGTTCTCCCACTATCCTTTCCCTCCCCTACCTCCCCCACTACCCTCCCCCCCCAAGTTGTAAGGTTCATTTCCAAAATAGTGTCTTGTGAGACCCATTGTTGCAATGGGTCATATTGTGTCCTTGTTTCATCACTTTGTTATTCCCCTTCCCTTCCCTTCCCCAGATATATATATATATATATATATATATATATATATGCAAGTTATCGAAATCTATGTACATAGACCATATAAGATGATGCTAAGTGAAATGAACCCCAAGATATGGACACAAGAGGTTTTTCTTTGTTGCTGTCTTTAATCTACTATGTGATTTTTTTCTTTGTTTCTTTTGTATGTTCTTCCTTCTATGAGATAAATTCTTAAACCAGACTTTAAAATCTGAAACATGCTTTAAAAACGTAATTGTCTACTAAAGATCACTAACATTTATTTGACACTAGTTGGCATTTCTTGAGGTGGAGTAGAGGAAAGACATGTTCCATAATTAACACTAGCACTTAAAGTTAAACAAAGCTAATCCAGTATGTGATCTTCAGGGAAGGAGAGAAAGGATGTGATGTAATATAATGATTTTTCTTTCTTGCTTATTTCAACACAAACATTTTTTGCAGGTGGGTAATAGGTACATAAGAGTTTATTCTAGAGGGGACGGGGGGAGGATGGGAAGGGATGGGAAGGGGAAACAAAGGAAGAGGCTACAATGCTTGATAAGAAATGTACTCATTATCTTGCCCATGTAATAGTAACCCCTCTGTACAGTATTTTCACAATAAAAAAAAGAAAAAAGAATTTATTCTATTATTGTCTTGATTTTTGTGTACATCTAAAATTTACAAGAATAAAGAAATTTCAAAACATAGTTTGTCAACTGTAAGACTCAATATCCAATGAAGTTAAAAGATATTATTTGTTTATAAAGTGTTATAATAGCATAGTTTTTATGAAAAACAACCCTTACCATGTATAGATACATTCTATATTATTTACAAGTAAGATATCCTCCTAAATTTGCACTAAAATACTCAAGCACATAAGAAAAAAGATGGAGAAGAGACCGTTTTAGACAAATTACAGAAAATATTGATAACTGTTCACCTGAGTAATAGGTAAAAAGTATATTCTATTAATCTCTGAAAAATACTATTTGTATTGTTATGGTAAAGGTGATGTACAGAGGAGTAAGAGGTCATGAGTACATTTTATTGAACAGTGTCACCTCTTTTTTCATTTTCTCCCAGTTTTTCCTTCCCAACCCCACCACAGTTTTATAGCTCATTTTCAACATAGTATTACTGCTGCATTTGTTCACCTGTGTCTCATCATTTCTGTGTTCCCCCTTACCCTTACCTGCTCCAAAACAGTAAATTTTTTTGAGCATCCATTAACATCAACTTATTGGTAAGGATATATTTCTGTTAATGTTTCTGTTAATGTTTCCAAGACCCAGAGCAAAGTCAAATGCTTCTCATGCACCTGAGGAAACAGGTATCCTAGTTATAAGGGGCAGAACTGAGAACTGAAGTCTCATTATTCCCATTATCTTCTTCCCATTCCGTACTCTTTTTCTCTTCCTTTTGGAAAAAAAAATCAATGTTTCTTCCTTCTGTATTTCTCTCCTTTTTTTAAAATGGTATTGGCACTGTCTTCTTACATGTTTGGTTTGGTTTGGTTTTGTCTTTTTCCCTTTTGGATCAAAAACTCTTAGAAGACAAAGACTAGCTTTTAGATAACAAAATAGGGGACAATTAATGTTCGATAAATATTTGTAGCCAAAAGGTGATGTGTGATAACTTCCCTGTGTACCTCTCTCCTCTAACCTTATAAGGCACTCCTTTTATTTACATTCTCTATCCCAACCCCAAACCACTGGGGCTCTTGGCTGCAAAAACAGTATCACTCTCAAAGTTACATACTCTTTATATACTGTCTTAAAAAATTGCATTAGTAAATCTTAAATTTTATTTTCTGACACAGATACTGCTTAATTGTTACTCATGGTCGTTACATATAATGAACTGTAACATAAAAATGTAGAATAGTCACCATTATCATAAACGAGTTTTACAACGTCGGTGGGGGGGGAGAAGATTGGGATTGGGGAGGAGGGGGGAGGCTGGGAAGGGATGTGAAGGGTAAACAAAGGAGGAGACTGCAATGCTTGGTAAGAAATGTATGCATTATCCTGCCCATGTAATTGTAACCCCTCTGTACAGTATGTTCACAAATAAAATTAAATTAAATTAAAAAAAAAAGAAACAGGTTGTATGTATGGAATAGTTTGTGAGTGTGAGGAAACAGATGATATGTATCTATGTGAGTATATATCTAATTGTGAAAATCTACCTACAAATTAGGACATATGAACATGATTTTAGACTTTAAAAATGTGAAGTAGGGGGAAAAAATCTCCACTATCTTAAGAAATAGCTCTATTCTTAATAAGGAAGTCGGGGCTGCTACACTGCCACCTTGTGGTAAATATTCACAAATCAAATAATCACAACTTAAGGCCCCTTTAGTGTTCAATGCCCAGGAGAGAAAAAAAAATGGTTTTATAAAAGCATTACTTCTAAAAAAATAATTACTGTGACAGGTTTACCCTCATAGTCAAAACAACAAATAATGGCCCCCACTGAGAACTAACTGCCTGTGTGACCCACACTGTGGAAGGATTTTAGATTTTTCACTGGACCAAGATAGGAAGCACATCCCAGTAAACAAAGCATGAAGCAAGCAGTGTTGAGTTAAACTGAGAGATGTTTCAGAAAGTGACTCGTTTGTTGGGTCTCTGCTCATCACTGTTAGGAGAACAATCCTAGTCCAGTTCTTTGGGATTTGAAGTACTGAAGTGCTCTGTGAAACATTCCACTAGTCTAACCAAACTCATATGACAGTAGAATATCATGGGCTAAGATGGTCTGACAGTGACAGACAACTAAAGCAATCTCCTTGCTTTTAAACTATTAGCTTCTTTTCCACAGGGCAAGGAATTTATCCAGGACTGTGTCAAGATGGTATTCATTCACCTATTCTCTCATTTAACAAAAAATTATTACATATCTACCATGGGTAATAATTTTCATACACATGGTAAAAAACAATTGCACATGGTGAAAATAATACAGGGAGCAAAAAACAGATGTAGTTATGGATTTTTCAGAACAACAAGTGAACTTGAAAATTTGCAGTGTCTGAGGATCAATAGAGAATGATCATTTTATATGGATTACTGCTTGTTTCTTCAAATTTGACCCTGAAGTTATCTCCAGTCCTGAGAGAGAAAAGAATAGTGACAAATTAAAAGAGCTAGCCAAATAAGAGAGTTTTGATGCAAAGAAGATGGCAAGAAACTAAGAGAAAAAAGTCTATGTTAAAGCCCCACTGAAAGATCATAGTCATGAGTACAGCCCCCTTACTTATGAAGTGAGTATCTTGGAAAATACAGACAACTTAAAATCCAGTCAGTGATTTGAAATAATGAAAAGTTAATTAATGCAGAAGATTATAAAGCAGCATAAGATGAAATGCCGAACAAATGTAAATGCAATATAAACCTGAACAAAGGAAGCTCCGTGAAGGAAGTGGCAATATCTCAAAGTTTCTGAGCTGGGTCTTAAAGATGGGCAAGAATTGTGTAGGTAGAGAGGAAGGAATGAAACAATGGGAAAGCATGAAAGAAACAGCAGAGTGCAACAGGAGATAAGACACACGAAATGTATACTGAAAAAACATTGTTATTAAGTTCATTGTTCTGAATGTATTTATAATGTCCAAGGAGTAAACTTTGGTCTTAGGAGTTTCTCCTATTTTTTCTCTCCAACTTTTAGTGACAGAAATAACCAGGCAGGTGAGTAGAAATGTGTCTCCAAATAATAAGGTCATTGGGCTACAACCAGAAGTGAGTGGAAGAAATCAAACCCTGTTACTCTCAAGTCTCCTGGCTCCTCTTCCCTGTCAGGGTTTCCTGTCCTGACCCCAGGGCAGAGCTTGCGTCTGCTGTCAGGAAGCAGGATCCAGAATATTTGTTATAACAGAAAAGAGATGACAGCTTTAAGGAAAAGGAATCAGAGAAGAAAATGTCAGGCTTATAGGTATTTGGAAGCATGGTCAGTAAGAGGGAGCTCTGAGAAGAGTCACAAGAATGCTGGTGCAATCATATTGCAGACACTTGGAAAATGAACTGCTCAGCATCAGGCACCTCCCTCACCCACTGCAAATGTCTCCTGAGCTCCTGCTGCCGCTTTATTGACCTCCACAGTGACTTAGCTCCCTGAGTTCTTTCCTTCTTATATAAATCATGTTGGGTTAGGCTATGTTCCTTTACACTGTATTAATGTCTATACTTTGTCAATTCACATGTATAAAAGTACCTAACACCCTAAATCCTCACTCAACTTAAAGCCAATTATAGTTTTATGGCACAGGGCAGGGGCCTGAAAATTACATCCCATGGGCCAAATATGAACCATCACTTACTTTTGTAAATAAAGTTTTATTGGAACACAGCCATATTCGTCTATTGATGCATCGTCTATTATTGCTACTATGATAGCATTGTGGGGTTGTGACAGAGACCCCATGGCCCACCAGCCTGAAATATTTGGGTCACTGGTTGTATAAAATTATGCAAATTTCCTGGGCACCTGTGAATCACACATAATACTAGCTACTGAGGATTGCAATTCGAAGGCATCCTGGGCAGGAAAGATTGTAAGACTTTTATCTCCAATTAACTACCAAAAAGACCAGAAATGGAGCTGTGGCTCAAATGATAGAGTACTAGCTTTGAGCAGAAAAGCTCAGGGATACAAAAAAGTTATGTAAATTATATATAATATATGATATATATCATCAAACTTACAGGATGAGGTAATGCAATCTCTCCAAGCCCCAGTACATCATCTCAGAAAATATTAATAATAATGTTAGTTTTATTTATTGCATGACACTGCGGTAAAGAGCAAATAAGACAGCATATATTGAATTCGAGGAGGGGGTTCCGGGAAGATGGCGGAGGAGAAGCTGGAATCTGAACAAGCTCTCGCATAGAAAGTAGGTTTAGAGTTCCAGTGAACAGTCCTAAGCCAGAGAATCACACCAAGTGTACCATCACAGGACAGAGAGTTAGACAAGAGAGGGGAAGCCAAGGAAACGCACCAGCTGCCGCTCCGGCGGCGGGGTCGCGGCGGCGACCACCGCCGCGGGAGTCATACCTGAGACACAGAGAGTCGGGGACGAAGGAGCCAGACGCAGCGGACGAGCGGATTCTACTCAACACCAACAAGAACCGACAAGGAGCGAACATCTTCATCCTGCTGTTTGCAGACCAGAGACGACCCAGGATCCAAGACTCGGCGTGAGTACAAGCCCGATATCCTCACTCCTCAGGGAGCAGAGGAGGGAAGGCCACCCCTCCCCCCCCAGCACCGGTGATCTCCATCTTGGATACCGACAAAGCTCGGAGTTGCTGCTAGCTCCAGCTCAGGCCTTGGAATAAAACGAGTCATTTAGCAGGTCACAAGAACTTAACGCCGAAGTGACCTGCCAGACTCAGCTCCATCCAGGGAAAAGTCACCGAGCTCAGGCGCCAGCCATCGGAGTGCCTAGCGTCACTGGGTAACCAGAGCCAGAGGCTGCCCCTCCCTCTAGCAGCCACCACAATCAATTGAAAAAAAGAAACCCTGAGAATGGCTCTAGGCTGGGCGCTGTGAGCTCTATCACAAAATAGCCCCAGGGAAAAGCTACTGTTTGTTGAAAGGCCTCAACCCTACCCAGAACCTAGCCTCATAACCACATCCCCCTCTTTTGTGACTCTCAAAGCAGACCACCCTCCCAGAAAACTAACCTGGGAGGGGGATCTCAAAATCTTGGGTAAAGCAGAGCATTTTTCTGCCTCTTCCAACCAACCGACTTAAGAAACCAATCAAGCCACAGGACCTCAAGCTGACCAGAGACTACAACAAGAGACTGGTCGCAGACAAAAGGGAGATACAGGATTCCTCCCACTCCTCCCCCCCCCAAAAAAAAAAAATCAAAAGACTTTTTTTTTCTTTTTTTCTTTTTTTTTTTTTTTTCTTCTTCTTCTTTTCTTTTTTTTGCTTGTTTTTTGTTTTTTGTTACCTTATATATATATATATATATATATATATATATATATATAAATTTTTTCCCTTCTAAAACTTTTATTAATCTTTAATTTTTGCCTCTTCTGAAAAAATAATTGTTTTCCAGTAATTTTTTTTTCTCATCTTATAATTTTTATTTTAGGAATACGTGAATGAGAGTTTTCCTTTCTTTTCTTGTCTTCTTTCTCTTTTTCTTTCATTCTTAATTATCTTTTTGTTTTTTATCTAGCTCTACTGAACTTCTGATCTTTTCTTCTCCCTTTCCCATCCTTAAAGCTTTCCACATCTCCTCTATGTCCCTCCCCTTCTCTGAACATATTCACATTCCTCTCTAAATAGACGGTCTTTTAACCTCTATAATAACATTAATTTTTACGTTTCTATTCTTTTTCTGGTCTCTCTTTATTCCCCTTTCCGTCTCTTCTTTTTCTCTCTCTCTCTACTTGCATCCTACCCAACCCATTTCCTGCACTGTGATTAGGACATAGTTAACTCTCCCTGTGCCTCCCCACACCAATCTATTCCTATTTTTTACCCACATCTCTCCCTAATCCTAATAATTTCTGGTTTTCCAAATTCTTTTCTGCGGTTCGAAGTCCTTTAACATATAGTCATTTGATGTTGAATAGATGTATCTGTTGAACTAGATTGTATCTGTAGACTATTGACTGTACAAATGCAAACTTTGGTTGATGGTTGCCTTAAGATAGTGTTCTAGCACAAAACTGGTGCAATCTGTATCTCAAATGGGCCGAGTAAGCCGGAAAAACACAAGAAAAATGGCAAATTCGGGTATCTCAATTCCCAACCTTGATAATCAGGGATTAGAACAGATAAAGAATAATCCAGAGGAGAGTTCCCAAATAGCTCTACAAACACTAATAGCAAACATGATAAATGAGAAGTTTGACAATGTACAAAGGACTCTGTATGAGCGTGATAGGGAGAGAGAGGAGGCATCCCAGAAGTTTATACAGGAACATCATAAGCGTGAGGAAGCTTCTCAAAAACTGATACAGGATTTGCGTGAACAACTTGAGAATACTCAAAGAGAAAGGGAGGAATGGCGTGAGCAGGCAGAGAACACTCAAAGAGAACTGCAGGAATCCCACAGAAGGGAGGAAACTAATCAAAGAGTAATTCACGAATTAAGAGACCAGGTAGAGAATACACAAAGATCACTAAAGACATTCATGGAATCCATTAACAAAGAGCTGAAGGAAGTCAGGGAGACCACAAAGGGAAGGCTGAATGGAACCCAACAGAAGGAATGGGAGTCCAAAGAAACCATAACCAATCAACTAAGTGATTTGAGAACAAACACTGAACACCAAATTAAGGAAGTAAAGAAATTCATACAAGACCTAAAACAGAGCTTCAACAAAGAACTTGAAGCCATCAAAGCTGACCAATTAGAAGGAAAAGAGATAAAAAACAAAGTAGAGAGTCTTGACAGCAGGTTAGACCATGCAGAAGATCGAATCTCAGGGATTGAAGACAGCCTAGATATTATAGAGAAAGAACATACAACCATCCAAGACAAGTCCAAGAAATATGATAGGTCTATCCAACACCTGGAAGACACCATCAGAAGGCCCAATCTAAGGATAATGGGTGTAGAGGAGCACCTAGAAACAGAAGTTAATGGTCTAGGAAATTTGTTTAACAGGATCCTAGCAGAGAACTTCCCAAACATACAAAAAGATAGGCCTATTCAGATACAAGAAGCATTTAGAACCCCAAATAGACCAGACCAGAATAGGACATCCCACCGTCACATTATAATCCACACAGGATCAACCCAGACCAAGGAAAAGATCCTTAAAGCTGTCAAGGAGAAAAGGTTAATCACCTATAAAGGGAAACCAATTAGAATTACCTCAGATTTCTCACCAGAGACAATCAAAGCAAGAAGAGCCTGGAATGATGTATGCCATGCCCTAAAAACAAACAACTATCAACCAAGAATACTGTACCCAGCTAAACTCTCCTTCATAACTGAAGGCCAAATAAAAACCTTCCATAGCAAAGAAAAATTGAAACAATACATCTCCACCAAACCAGCCCTGCAAAAGATTCTTAAAGATGTCCTACACATAGAAAACCAACAAGAACGCAACAAAGGCCAAGAAACTGCACCCAAACTGAGAATCCAAGAGCCTTAGGAAGAACCCAGTTTTCACAGCCCCCAAGAAGGTGGATAACATGGCAGGAACTCCCAAATACCTCTCAGTCCTATCTCTTAATGTTAACGGACTGAACTCTCCAATTAAGCGACATAGACTGTCTAGTTGGATTAAAAAACAAGACCCTTCTATCTGCTGCCTGCAGGAGTCACATCTTGCCCGTAAAAACAAACATATTTTCAAGGTTAAAGGCTGGAACAAAATCTACCAAGCAAACGGCCCTCATAAACAGGCGGGAGTTGCAATCCTAATATCAGATAAAATAGACTTCAAATTAAAATTCGTGAGAAGAGATAAAGAAGGTCGCTACATACTAATTAAAGGATCTCTCCTTCAGGAGGATATTACAATTCTAAATATCTATTCGCCAAACATTGGAGCACCCAAATTTATCAAAGAAACACTACTTTCCCTCAAATCCCAGATAGATCCAAAGACATTAATCGTTGGGGATTTTAACACACCACTCTCCCCACTAGATAGATCAACTCGGCAAAAACTCAACAGAGAAACCGCAGATCTAAACAGCTGCATAGATCAACTAGACTTAACAGACATTTACCGAACATTTCACCCAGCAGCATCAGAATACACGTTCTTCTCAGCAGCACATGGGACGTTTTCTAAAATAGACCACATTTTAGGCCACAAAGCAAACTTGTCTAAATTCAGAAACATTGAAGTTATACCTTGCATTCTCTCTGACCACAAGGGAATAAAATTAGAACTCAACACCAAAAGCCACCAAAGAAAGTCCGGTATCACATGGAGGCTGAACAACACACTGCTGAATCATGAGTGGGTCATGGAAGAGATTAGAAAGGAAATTCAAATGTTCATGCTATTCAACAAAAATGAACACACAAATTACCAGCTCCTCTGGGACACAGCAAAGGCAGTACTCAGAGGCAAGTTTATAGCTCTGAGCTCCTACATCAACAAATTGGAGAGATCGGAAACTAATAATTTAATGACACATCTAAACCTCCTTGAAAAAGAGCAGCAAGATAAACCCCAATCCAGTAGATGGAAAGAAATAATCAAAATTAAATCCGAATTGAATGAATTAGAATCCAAAAAAACTATAGAAAGAATCAACAAAACAAAGAGTTGGTTCTTCGAAAAACTTAACAAAATTGACAGACCCTTAGCAAACCTTATCAGAAAAAGGAGAGAACACACCCAAATTAATAAACTCAGAGATGAGAATGGAAACATCACCACGGAAACAACCAAGATTCAGAACATTATAAGGGAATACTTCTCAAAACTTTATGCTAATAAGTTTGAGAACTTGACAGAAATGGACCTTTTCCTAGCAAATATTGACATGCCAAAACTAAACCAAGATGAGTTAAACCAGCTTAACAGGCCCATATCAAGCATTGAAATAGAAACAGCAATAAGAGACCTCCCAGCTAAGAAAAGTCCAGGACCAGATGGTTTTACAGCGGAATTTTACAAGGCCTTCAAAGCAGAGCTCACACCAATACTCCTCCAACTCTTCAATGAAATTGAAAGAGAAAGCTCACTACCGAACACATTCTATGAAGCCATCATAACCCTCATCCCAAAACCAGGCAGGGACTCATCAAAGAAAGAGAACTATAGACCCATTTCTTTGATGAACATTGATGCAAAACTTCTCAACAAAATTTTGGCCAATCGACTTCAACAATTCATCCAAAAAATCATACACCATGATCAAACAGGATTCATTTCAGGGATGCAAAGCTGGTTCAATATACGCAAATCAATTAATATTATTCATCACATCAACAGGAGCAAGAATAAGAACCACATGGTTATCTCAATAGATGCAGAAAAAGCATTTGACAAGATCCAACACCCCTTTATGATGAAGGTTCTGGAAAAATTAGGAATCCATGGAACATTCCTCAATATAATAAAGGCTGTATATGACAAACCTACAGCCAGCATTATACTCAATGGTGAAAAACTAAAGCCATTTCCTCTTAACTCAGGAACAAGACAAGGATGCCCACTCTCTCCACTTCTCTTCAATCTAGTATTAGAATGCCTAGCTACAGCAATAAGACAAGATGCAGACATAAAGGGGATCCAAATAGGGAAAGAAGAAATAAAACTCTCCCTCTTTGCAGATGACATGATCTTGTATTTAAAGAATCCCATAGACTCCACTCCCAAATTACTCAAGCTGATTCAAAACTTTGGCAAAGTAGCAGGTTATAAAATTAACCCCCAAAAATCAATGGCTTTTCTATATGCCAACAATGAGAAAAGTGTGACTGAAATTAGGAAAGCAACTCCATTTGTAATAGCCCCACAAAAAATAAAATACCTAGGAATTAACTTAACCAAAGAAGTGAAGGACCTCTATGATGAAAACTTTAAAATCTTGAAAAAGGAAATCAACACAGAACTTAAAAAATGGCAAAACCTCCCATGCTCCTGGATTGGCAAGAGTAACATCGTGAAAATGGCAATACTTCCCAAGGCTATCTACAAATTCAACGCGATACCTATCAAAATTCCACCCTCATTCTTCAAGGAAATAGAGGAGGCAATCCAAAAATTCATATGGAACAATAAAAGACCCCGAATAGCAAAAACGCTCCTCAACGGAAAGAACACTGCTGGAGGAATATCAATACCAAATTTCAAACTCTACTATAAAGCCATAGTAATCAAAACAGCTTGGTATTGGCATAAGAACAGACCTCAGGACCAATGGAATAGAATTGAAAACCCAGAAATGAACCTACAGACCTATAGCCACCTAATCTTCGATAAGGAAGCTAAAACAATAGAATGGAAGAAAGACAGCCTCTTCAGTAAATGGTGCTGGCAAAATTGGTTAACTACATGTAGAAAACTAAAGCTAGATCCTTATATATCACCCTGCACCAGAATCAACTCCAAATGGATCAAAGACCTTGAACTCAAAGCAGACACTCTGAAAACATTACAGGATGGAATAGGAGAAACCCTAGGTCTCCTTGGCTCAGGTCGAAATTTTCTGAATAGAGACCCGGAAGCACAACAAATCAAAGAAAGGTTGGACAAATGGGATTGCATAAGATTGCAGAGCTTCTGCAGGGCAAATGACATAGCTGGCAAGATCAATAGAAAACCCACCGATTGGGAGAAGATCTTTACTAGCCATACAACGGACAAGGGTCTCATATCTAAAATATACTTGGAACTCAAAAAATTAAACCACCCAACAACAAATCCTCAAAGAAACAACTGCCCAATAAATAAGTGGGCGAAAGACTTAAAGAGAAGCTTCTCTGAAGAAGAAAGAAGGATGGCCAATAGACACATGAAGAAATGTTCAACATCCCTAGCCATAAAAGAAATGCAAATCAAAACAACATTGAGATATCACCTCACTCCAGTTAGAACAGCAAAAATCAAGAACTCCAATAACAACAGATGCTGGAGGGGATGTGGACAGAAAGGAACCCTACTTCATTGTTGGTGGGAATGTAAACTTGTTCAACCACTTTGGAAAGCAGTATGGAGGTTCCTCAAAAGACTTCACATAGATCTCCCCTATGATCCAGCAATCCCACTTTTGGGCATTTACCCAAATGTTTACAAACAAGACCACACTAAAGCTACCAGCACAACTATGTTTATTGCAGCATTATTTACCATAGCTAAGATATGGAACCAACCCAGATGCCCCTCAGTAGATGAATGGATCAAGAAAATGTGGTATATATACACAATGGAATTCTATGCCTCCATCAGAAAGAATGACATTTCCCCATTTGTTAGGAAATGGAAAGGTTTGGAAAAAATTATATTAAGTGAAGTAAGCCAGGCCCAAAGAAGCATAGGTCCCATGGTTTCCCTTATTTGCAATATCTAGTATAGGTATGAGTCAAGCCGAAAAGGTCAGATAATGTGATGCTAGCAAAATGAACCCTTAAATATGTATTTTAATGTTTTCGTTTCTTTCATGCATGTATTTCTAATGCATTTATAAGATTATTTCTTTGTTGCTTTGTATGTCCCTCCCCCACAGTGTAACCCCCGTTTTCACTATATTTGATGTCAGTATAACATGTGGAGGAGATGGGGACAAACAAGTCGTTTAAGGATTCAGGTGGACCTGTTGCAACAATGAGAAGTACAAAATGTCATGTCAAAACCAGCTTTACAATGCCGGTGTGGGGGGGGAGGGGGGTATAATTGGGTGGGGGGAGGGGGGTAAAATTGGGTGGGGGGAGGGGGGAGGCGGGGAAGGGATGTGAAGGGTAAACAAAGGAGGAGGCTGCAATGCTTGGTAAGAAATGTATCCATTATCCTGCCCATGTAATTGTAGCCCCTTTGTACAGTATGTTCTCAAATAAAATAAAATACAATTTAAAAAAAAAAAAAAAAAAAAAAAAAAAAAAGACAGCATATATTTATTTATAAACTATAAATGTGCCCTCATAGTCTCTAATCTTTTCCACTGCAATTATGCAGTTGTTGTAAAACACCATACTACCCTCCAGGAAGTCAGTCTGTTAGTCCTGTTGGCTAGATTCTTATTTTGGCTGAATTCTGTCTCTCACGAGAGCTCCCAAATAAAACTTTGGCCACAACTAGTTTTGTGCTTTGGTATTTCTGTAACCAAATTCACAATAACTTTGAAGAAATTGCCATGCCATCAATGGGTGGCAAAGTTTTACAAGGGAGAAAGCCAGCTACAAATATCAAAAGAAAACCACTACGGCTTGAAACAAAAGATGCACTCAGATGTTTGCCATTAAATTAGAAGATTTTGAATATAGAAGCCAGACATTTAAAGTTGATTGTCGGGTTGGAGGTTGGGGAGGGGGCCGACAAATGCAGAGAAGAATGGTGGGCAAATACAGTCATTATATTCAATGTACATCTATGAAAATGGAACCACTTAACGAGGGTATGGGGGTAGTTTGGGAGAGATTAGTGACAACGATGGAAGTGGTGACATTGATCAAGATGCATTGTACTTATAAAGTAAAAATAAAAAATAAATGACATTGGCTCAATGAATGATAAGTCCCTATATGGCTGAGTATTAAAACTAGACCAGCAGGTGCAGAAAAGAATTTCAGCTGTAACACAGAGACCCCCAAGAGCTACCAATCCTTTATGGGGTTTCCAACTAGTCTCCATTTGACTCCAACTGAAGCTAACAGTTACCTTTCATGGCCTCTCCACCCCTCACCCTCTAGTTTCTGAAATGATTAACAGCCTGGCTCTGGGCCTGACAGTAAGCTGTAGCCTCCAATTCAAAGGAAGCTAGGAAGAGTGACCTTGTTAAACTCGCCCCTCAAAAGCACCGTGGATGTCAGTGAACATCTCTTGGAGATTTATGACTTGAACCTAGTCTCCTGTTACTTGGTGATGCGGCTGAATTTTCCATTGAGCAATAAGAGCAGGATAACAGCAGAGCTGCTCAAGGTTAGCAGCCTTCTGAAGTCCACCCAGTTCCACAAAACTTCTTCCTAATGGTATACACAGAAGATTTATTGGGATGTTTTTGCAGACCAGGAAATTGCTAAATGATTTTGTCGTTGACAAAGGAGCCAACGTCACTGCCCAGTTTCTGTTGGACTTTCTCCACCTCATTAGTTCTTGAACAAGCAATGATGAAAATAAGCTGATTCCTTGTTCAGTTATCAGGTGGGAAGGCAACCCAAACAATATTCTAATTTCATTGTTTTCATTTCAGGGATTATTGATGGCAATTTTAGGGCATAGCTTACATTTGCATTTCCACTTGCTTTCCTGTTCTTGTGGGATTCATTTTAATTGCTTCTAGGTTTGATATTCAAAATTTTCTCTTATTATGTTCATGCTGCATTAATAAGGAAAACACTATGATGTCAGAGTAATTTTATTTCCGCCCTCTTTGTACATATGTCAGAGCAAACACTGGCTTTCTACATAAATGGAAAAGTGGTGGATTTGGCATGTGTACTAATTTCCATACAGGATTTCCATCTACTCTTCCATAAAGTCAAGGAACTCCAAACCAATCATGTGTGTTCCAATACTATTTATGTCCATCTGGCATAAATGCAATAAAAAAACAAGAAGTAGTAACAATATCAGAATACAGAAAGCACCATATTGATGATAGTAGGACTGCAAGCCCATGGCAACATCCATGCTTGTCACATTCTATCCATGATAGCAGTTAGGCCCAAAGATACAGGACAAACACAGGAGTGATATCAAAGGTAACTTTTTTGAAATAAGAGAGAATGATCATAGACTGAGAAATTAGAAAGATGTACCATTTATGATGCTTTTAAATTTTTCATTTTATTAGCCATCTCTCTAGTAACTTTTGAAAAAATATTAATACATTACTATGATGGTATTCAATGTGGGATTGTGGCCAAGGATGTTGGCAAAAAAGGAAATCATCCCAAATTTCCCTCATTTGTTAGAACTAGAATATCTATATGACATTTTTAACAAGGGATCTCAACAACCCAAATGTGTAGTGCAAAGGACTGTATATAATGAAGCATATCCACATGAACTACAACTTATGCAAACAAGAGGTTTTCATTAGACCCTGTATATAGTTCATTCTTATTTCTCTATTGTTGTTTTTTTCTTTCTTCATTTCTCTCAGATTTTTTGTATGTCTTGTTTTGCATCATAGACAATGAAATCTGCAAAAGGAAAGGGAATCACAGAAACAGCAGAACAACGGATGAGCCACAGCAACATTGGTACCCACTTGACACCATGTTGGATATGAACATTACAACTTGTGGGGGGAAAGAAGGGGTAAGTAAGAGATAAAGAGGGATGGAGTAACAATGATTAAAAACAAATGTACTTATTATCTTATATACGTAACTGTAACCTCCCTGCTCATCACCTTTTCAATTTAAAAAAGTGTTTTGAATCTTAGGAGAGAGGGAGTCAGCCTAGGGATTGCTAGGTTTTGATGGCAATTTTGAGTCATTTACTATTTAAATCACATGTTACACCTCTAGTATAATGTAAATGTCTTTCACAAGTGGTTTGACTATGTAGGAGAAAAGGGGGAAGGAGAGGATGAGGGGTGAATATTAGAGAAGTACATTATATACATATGTATGAAAATAGTACAAAAACATTTTAAAAGGAGAGGGGAGGAGGGAGAGTAACATAGGATAAGTTGATTAAAGTACAGTATATGCATATATATTTCAAATTATTACAATGAAATCCCTTTGTAAAATTAAATTATACTAATAAAAACTTTTTTAATTGCATATTAAATCTGCTAAGAAAAAAGTATGGAAAATAATGAAAGCCTTTTTGAAGCTCTTAAAGTATAAATATACTCCTAATCCTTTCTCATTCCAAAGAAAGTTAAATTAAAAAATAACTAGAATATAAAACAACATCCAACAACTAACAGTAATGGAATCAAATGGTCAATATCAGGCCCCACAGTCATCAACTTTCTTTGGGAAAAGAGCTCTATCTTGCCAGCTTCCTGTGTCCTTACTGCTACCTCAGTTTCTGCCCAGACTCTGCCTTCCACCCCCATTCCCCATTCCCTGTGGTTGTGAGCTGTCTGTGAAGCTCCACTCCCTTTCTTTTCCCAACTCACAGTTACAGGAATTATTACAAGATTAATTCTCTCATATTATATTTCATTCAACAAGACAGCAACTCAGAGTTTGGGCTTCTGGAACAAGAATAAAAGATTTTTTACAGAATATTAAATTCCTTTGGGGGGAGAGAGAATCTTTTAAGGAGATTTAGTGTTGTGAAAAGCGTCAAATCAGCAGCCACAAAGTCTGAGTTGATGTTTCTTCATCTAGCAGGTAAAGATTCAAAGTTCTATGCAAATACCCCATCAACTTAACAGGTATATTTCAGATGGCTAGAATAATGTAAATTCCATGTATAAAGTATTTACCTGCTCATTCTCATGTTGTAATCTGCATATAATAATATGGGACCTTCAAAGAACTTTCATGTAAGTTGTAGCACTTAACTATTCTTGCTAATATCTTAATGAGTGGCAATCACAATGTATAAACATACCTCTTAATCTACTTTAGCTAAAAGTTTATGCCATTTTTAAATTGCTACAGTTTAATTTTTATCAGTTTTAAGTTTACAGAAAAACTGAGTTATTTATGTCTTCTTTAGATCCATTTTTCTTCTTAAAGGCTATGGTATATTTGGCTAAGATGAAAGTGACTTGTTTTGCAGAGTGGGAGGCAATGATGAACAAAGTTAAGTATAGACCTTGGAAGGGGACACTAGGCAGTCATTATCTCTCTGATCCTTGGTCTATAAATTCCTTATCCCCACTCTGTCTCAGTTCTCTTAACTTTAGAAGGGAAAGAACAGGAATAGAAGACAACACAAAGAATTATACGAATAAAATGAAGTAACAAAGGTAGGAACCTCACACCTTGTAGAATACAAAGTAGAAGCTTAAGATTGTTTTATTCAAGCTTTACCTTTGGAGAAGGGTAAAAAAAAAGCTACTTTATCAAGGTATAAACCTAATCTGGGATTCAGATCTTTTGAATGAGTTTACGCTGCCTAATGCTTTTTGTGTTAGACCAAAGAAGAATAAAAGGTTCTTGTGATCTGCACAGAAGCAAGGAATTGAAGACATCTGGCTTTCTACCCAATGCTGTTAACTGAGCCTTTTGATCTGCCCCCAAAGAGATAGGATTAGAAGGAAAAGCCAAAACAAAATTGAGAGACAGCCTCTGGTCCAGAACAGGCCTATTCCTGGCAGGTAGAAAGGGTGAAGGAAATTGAAGAGCACTGGGAGAGCCAAGGACAAGTATCTTAAGTGCCCAAGTCGACCACTACAGAGGCCCAGAGACACCATAATACAGTTGAATAAAGGGCAAGATTGTCTGGGAGCTGCTAGGAATATATGTGACTTTGCAGGGTATAATAGTTCAGCATGATTAAGAAAGTGTAATGAATTATGGGAAACAAAATCCAAGTATTAATACTATAAGTACCTAATCTACACCCATGGGTTTTGGAACCTGAGCATATTCAGGTTGTTTCTGCACCCAGGTCAAGGACAGTGACTGCAAACCGGTCAGGGCATTCTGTGATCTTTTTTCTACCATTGATGGAAGAAAAAGAACAAGAACTTTGGAGGTGTGCATGTGAGTGTGTATTAAAAGATAAAGGGGGAAAAAGGCAAAAGGAAGATAGCAGGCTAAAGATTCAAAAAAAAATAGGAAGAACAAAAAGAAGAAAGATTTATTTGCTAATCAAGAGGACATTTTCAAATATTTCTCTATTGTCCAATCCAGAAAGATTCTGAGGCCAAAAATATAAAAGCATCTGTCAGGTCCCAACTGATTAAGGCTCCAGAGAAGACCAGCAACTATCCTAATTTTCTTATTCAAGGACGCTTTTTGTAATCAAATACAAGAGAAAGCTTTAAGTAGGTGCCTGAGTCATAAGATATATGGGATGTTTGGCATGCGGCTTAATTCTACAAAGAGAAAGTTCCAAATAATTTATAATACAACATTTTCAGGTTTCCAGTTTGGAGGAGTCTTGAAATCTCATAAACAGAAATAGAAGGACTGCAATTTTTTTAAATGTTAAGAGATCCCCAAACACTAATTAATTTAATAAGGTATCTGTGACTTCAGACTTTAAAAGGTAATGGCTTAGTTTCAAGAGTTAACTATTTTTGTATCCTTCAGTATCTTTCCTGTGAATAACACTTTGTTGAAATAAACACAACTTTTTTTTAGAATGATGTGAAGCTTCTACTACCCTGATTACACAAGCAGTTCAGTAGTGAATTTCCTTCTCTTCCCCCTCAAGGCAGATCCTACAATATCCATTAAAGATGGCTTTAACAATACTTTAGAACCTCTCACGTATTAATATACTTCAATATGTAAAAAATTGTGTGCATCAAAATAACACAAGAACACTGAAGATTTTGTTGTGAACTTCTTTAAGGGGAAGATCAATAGGCCTTGAAATTGACCCATTTCCATCCTTCTTATATCAAGTTTTAAAGCCAAGCTGTTTTTAAAAAATCAATCTATTTTGAAGTGACTTAATTCAATAACTGATACCAAGTAATACAAAGGAAATAATATACCTATCTTTAAGGAAAAAAGGGATACGAAATCATCCTTTTAAATGTTATTTTCATCTTTTTTTTATTGTGAAAATACCGTATAGAGGGGTTACAATTACATGAGCAAGGTAATGAGTACATTTCTTATCAAGCATTGCTGTCTCCTCCTTTGTTTCCCCTTCCCATCCCTTCCCATCTCCCACCACCACCCCCACTCCACCCCACCCCACCTCCGCCAAAGTTGTAAAGTTCGTTTTTCGACATAACGACTTGTTGTTATTGTTGCGATGGGTCCACCTGTATCCCTAGGTAAACGATTTGTTTTTTCCCTTCCCTTCCACAAATTATACCAACATCAAATACAGTGAAAGCAGGGGTTATACCGTAGGGGAGGGACATACAAAGCAACAAAGAAATAATCTCATAAATATGTTAGAAACAATCACATGAAAGAAAAAACATTTAAATACTTATCTTGGGGTTCATTTCACCTAACATCAACTTATCTGACTTTTTCTGCTTGTCTCAGACATATACTAGTTATTTCAAATAAGGGAAACCATGGGACCTAATTTTCTCTGGGCCTGGCTTACTTCACAATATAAATTTTTCCAAGTCTTTCCATTTCCTAACAAATGGGGCAATGTCATTCTTTCTGATGGAGGCATAGAATTCCATTGTGTATATATATCACATTTTCTTGATCCATTCATCTACTGAGGGGCATCTAGGTTGTTTCCATATCTTAGCTATGGTAAATAATGCTGCAATAAATATAGTTGTGCTGTAGATTTAGTATGGCCTTGTTTGTGATCATTTGGGTAAATGCCCAAAAGTGGTATTTCTGGGTCATAGGGAGCTCTATGTGGAGTCTTTTGAGGAACCTCCATACTACTTTCCAAAGTGGTTGAACAAGTTTACACTCCCACCAACAATGCAGTAAGGTTCCCTTCTGTCCACATCCCCTCCAGCATCTGCTGTTATTAGAGTTCTTGATTATAGCCATTCTAACTGAGGTGAAGTGGTATCTCAATGTTGTTTTGATTTGCATTTCTTTTATGGCTAGAGAGGTTGAGCATTTCTTCATGTGTCTGTTAGCCATCCTTCTTTCCTCTTCAGAGAAGTTTCTCTTTAAGTCTTTAGCTCCCCCCCCCCCACACACACACCACCGGAGATCTCCATCTTTTCATCTTTATCCCTCCTTCAATGTAAATGACCTATCTTGACTCAAGGCTAGGAAGAGTTTGATAAGATCAACTATTAGCACAAATATGGGCAAGAGGTTTTGTTGAAAATAAGATTATGAAGAATCTCAAAAAGTTGTTTGGAGTAACCCCCCCCCCCCCCGCTGTACAGTATCTTTACAATAAAAATATATATTTAAAAACTTGTTTGGTATCATATGGTTCATATTTCACCTTTCTCTAAAGGCATTTGGAGGGGAAACATTTATAATTCTGTGTAGAATAAGTGGCAGCGTTTGGTATGTTTTGGTAAATTCATTTTAAAAATATAAAAGTAAAAAAATACAGATTAAGCAATGAAGATAAGTAGTAACACTGAATTAAGTAGGGGGAAATTACCATATGTGTAGGATTTTGTCTATATATCTAGTTGTTGAAATAGCAATGAATGAGGCCATCCTCACATGAGCTGAAACATCTGAACCTGTAAGCTAAAATAAATCATTTTTCATTACATTTTCAGTTGTTTGTGTTTGTTTTTGTTTTTGGTCGGTCGTGAGGTTTGAACTCTGGGCTTGGGCGCTGTCTCTCAGCTCCTCAGCTCAAGGTAGAGCTCTACTGCTTGAGCCACAGCGCCACTTCCGGTTTTCTAGTGGTTTATTGGAGATAAGAGTCTCACGGACTTTCCTGCCCAGGCTGGCTTTGAACCATGATCCTCAGATCTCAGCCTCTTGAGTAGCTAGGATTACAGGCATGAGCCACCGGCACCGGCTTCAGTTGTTTTTATGAGGTATTTTGTCACATCTATGAAAACATTATTAACACAGTTGTGTTATTGTCTAGCTCTCTCTTCAGTTCATGTTAATATTTCCTTTATATATTTAGGTGCTTCGGTGTTGGATACATACATACATATATATAGATATATATATGCGTATATATATATTATTGTTATAGCTTCTTCAGGAAGATCATTATCAGTCCAATAACATTCTTTGTTTCCTATGGCTGTTATTGATGTAAGTCTATATTGATATAAATATCTATATATTGATAAAAGTACATCTATATCTCTTTCCATCCTTCTACTTTCAGCCAAGTGTTTCCTTAAAGCTAAACTGTATTTTTTTGTAAAAGAGTTTTAAGCTGCCACTTAAGTATAAACCTATTGATTCTACTATTTAATAAAGATTTGATTAGAAAATAGTCAATATAAAATTGTATTACAAATTAATTTACTGTTTTTCAAAACATGTAAAATAAATCCTTACAAGAAAACTGTAACATACATACATTCAGCTTAAATAATAATCAGTACCAAATGATGGGCTGTAAATATTTTTTCAGTTTTAGTGTTGTCTTAGATTTTGTCATATGGTCAACTGATATCTTGCAAACAAAATGGAGGCACACTTCAGAATAGGTCTTGGCTCCTTGTATTTTTGAATACTTGCTATGTTGCAGTTAGTAGCTTCAGTGGCCCCCAAGCAGTCAAGTTTAAGAACCACTGATTTGCCGGGTGCTGGTGGCTCACGCCTGTAATCCTAGCTACTCAGGAGGCTGAGATCTGAGGATCGCGGTTCAAAGCCAGCCCGGGCAGGAGAGATCGTGAGACTCCTATCTCCAATAAACCACCAGAAAACCGGAAGTGGCTCTGTAGCTCAAGTGGTAGAGCGCTCGCCTTGAGCTGAAGAGCTGAGGGACAGCGCCCAAGCCCAGAGTTCAAGCCCCATGACTGATCAAAAAAAAAAAAAAAAAAAAAAAGAACCACTGATGTATGTGTATGGTTCTCAGACCTCTGTGTGTAGCAGAATTACCTGGGTGTTTTTAAAGACTTGTTGCTTAAATTTCTTGGGGCTTTTTGGAAATATACAGTCTAAGGCCTCCAACCAACAATATTGAATCACGGTCCTCATTTTAAAAAGATTCCCATATATGCATTCAATTTTGAGAAGATTGGCTGTTCTCCTCATTTTACCAAAAGAAAAACCATACCCAAAAGAATTAGCATCCTATCTCTCAGATCTCACTGCTGAGAGGTTAGGAAGAATGGAAAAGCTCTATTGAAACTCAAGGATGATATTTGTAATTCATTGCTGACACACTTTTATTATGACTTCTTAAAAATCATCATAAAATAACTCCAACATTCAATTAAAAAAACAACTAAAGATGTTCAAAACTAACTTAGACTTGTAACAGTTATACTACATCATAGTACTTTTCTCTGTTTTCTCCTGCCTCCAAATGGTCTTCTCTTACATAGACTACCTAGAGCTTGGTTATTCACAAATTCCATGTTATTTTCCTAAAGAATTTCAGAGTTTGCAGCTCAGGCATTAGAATAAGGAATTAAATGTCTGAAAGTCAGTAACTGGACTCAGAGATCTCCAAGGACTATTGTCCATTCCAAGATTCCACGACATCTGCACCACAGCCTTGAATAGAAACCAGAATGCTGGTATCTAAAGCAGTGAGAATTTATTTCATAGTTATCAAAGCAAACCAAAGGTTATCAGTGCATTGGACATTTAAAGATTAAGTACAGCTGATCACACTCAAGTCTTATGCAGGTAGCTTAACTTCAGTGATTCTGGTCTCTCTCTAAAGGGAAAATGGAGGTGTTTATGATTCTGTATCATAATGGGTTCCAGGTGACCCAGCCTAGGCGGCTGAGTCAGGGCCTCTCTTCTTTGATTTACATGGCAGGATCCAGGCCATCCCTAAATTGAAAGATATAGTAATGAGCAAATGCAGCAAGAGAAAGGAGTGGGGGAAAAGAGCTGCGGGAAAACCTGGAGTGCTTTTCCAAGTCCAAAGTGAGCTATGGCTGCCCTTTCTGCCTCCGAAGGTATGATCATAAATTACTGGCTAATGTTCTGCACTGGGGCTCTGGCCCATGATATATTACAGAGGACGAGATGCCTCCAAGCAAAAAACACTGTAATTGGGGAGCAATAACATCTGTGTCAGTCATGAAACTGCAGTTAAAATGAACTGAGAAGTTACAGGCTGTGTTGCAGATGCATAGTAATAATATGCACATTTTTCTGCAAAAAATGATATGTCATCAAGATATGGGCCTCTTTAAATTCTTCGATGTCATGATAGCCTGAAGCACATCAGTAGGAGCCCCAAATTTCTGTTTTAACATTAGCATTATGTTAGCCAACACCTCAAGAGAATTACAGTTTATAAAGGAACTCAGACCAAGAGCTCCGTTTTCTCAGACGCAGATTCTAGGTCATTGCAATGTTTTGCCATATTAGCAGGTCACCTCATCTCTCTGAGCCTCCTCATCTGGAAAGGTCAAAGAATTCATACATGACAGAACTGGACTAAATTCCAGATCCTCTGGCTATAAATCCTGTCATCTTCCCAGAGCATCTCTACTTGTTATGACATTTATACTTAAGTGATTATGAGTATAAACTCAGTTGTTCTAAAGTAGATATAAATAAAAGAGAACTGCTTCCTTGTAGGTTTCTATTTTTTAAAAAAATCCCCCTGAATATCCAGATTTGATGGGCTAAAGCAGAAGTATGTTGAGTGTGAGGCCAACCTAAGTCATATAGCAAGTTTGATGCCCACTTGGGCTATATAGATAGACTGTCAAAAATCTCCAGCAGCATGTCAATAGTTTAAAAGACAAACCACCAAACAGTGTATGAGAAGTGCCAGTTCAGAATACCCAAGAGAGATAAATAAAGTTTAAAATTTTTGCGGAGGGCCAGGCATAGTAACATGTGGCTATAATCCCCAGCTTCTCCCTAGGCAGAGGACTTCTGAGGATAAAGACATGAGACCCACATGAAACATGAACTAAAAAAAACAAAAGAATTGAGAGTGTAGTTAAGAAGTAGAGCCTCACAAATGCAAGTCTCTGAGCTTATTTCCTAGTACAAGCAAAAGAAAAAAAAAATTCTACCTAGTTGGCATCCTCTGAGGTCCCATTTAGATCTGATAATTAATGATTCTTCACTGCATACATTTAGTGGTCCCAAAATACACCTGTGATTTCTTTTCTTATAGGGTGACCAGAAATTTCCCAACTTTGTGCTGTAAGTCCCATGTTTGAAGACTGAATCGAAGACAAACAGGTATCATTGTACTTCTTATCACTGGGCTGTCTTTCTTACCAACCAGAGAAATGTCTGAAGACACACTATGAAAAGTCCTCATCAGACTCCGAATCTTGAGCAAATCCAAGGGTGTCTGACTTTGGCAAGTATCTGCATTTGTTTCTCTGGCTAGCCATCTTGGTACAACGCTTCAAGGAGATTCTCTGCTTGGTTTTTTATCAGCAGACACTATCAGGCCCTTTAACCTTATATTTCTCCTTTTGTAGCTGAAATGCTGTAACAAGGAGAGGTATTGCTGGGTTACTCTACACCATTACTGATGCTTAGTACTGCAACTGAAGTAAGACAGAATACTAGAGCAAAGCTACTATGTAGCTTTATCAATGCCATACTACTACTATATCAGTTCTCTACCTAGTATCACAATTCCTTTAAAAGCTGGTAATTCATAGACGCAAGCTTTGCAATGGTTCAAACAACATTTTTATAAATGTAATTTTTATTTGCTGAATAGGTACCTTTTACAATACTGAATATGCCCGTTTTGTGGCAATTAAAAGGTTTATTACTTGTTAATGATAAATAATAAATAAATAATAAATCAGTTAGAAAAGTCAATAGTCTATTAGAATTAGTTTGTTGGTTTATTTTGTCATGTGCTGTCTTTCTTTTATACTAATATCTCAGGAGATATTGGCACAACTACATAGAATGGATCAATATTTAGAGAGAACCCAAAGGATATATTCAAAATACCTCCTCAATACTCCCCAAAGCTAGAAACATACTAAAATGTTAATATATTTATTTTTAATGAATGTTTAATTTTTAATGTTTTATGTTTTAACCTGAAAACAAAGGATCTAAAAATATTCAGGAAAAATGGACAATGTCCTCAGTTACTTTGAAGTATCTAACACTACTAAGGTACTAGACAGAAGTGGGGAAATTGAAGGGAAGAATCTAAGCTGTATGCAGTTAAGAAAATGTTTTTTAAAAAATGCTGTGAGTTCATTATATTCATCCACTGTGACAGAAATACCAGAACAAATTTCCACCTATGACAAAAACTTCTGCCTATCTACCAGATATCAATCCCTTCTTCCTTATTAGTAGTATGTCAGTTTTCTTTTACGTATTCCTCCCTTCTCCCTTGGAGTGGGGATAACTGTGGGATATAAATATATCAAAGGGGTTTTGCTCAACTGGAGAGACAACCCTGGGACCTGTACTCTCCTTTCTCATTTCTCTTTCTGCCTAAAATGTGTTACATGCTACGTTTAGCAAATGAAAATATACAGGTCAATTTTCTAGCATTTTGTCCTATGCAGTATGGGATATACCAATACTTTAAAAAACATTTGTTGGGAGGGGGGACCAAGATGGCGACGGGGCAGTAGGGAAACGCCACAGCTCTCTCCAACCAAAAAGAGAGTTCGAGTTCCAACGCTTAATTTCCCCAAGAGACCGACAACAACAAAAAGACGAACACTCAGAGAAAAACCAGAGGCGGAGAATAACAAAAAAAGAAAGAGAGGAAAAGAAGAATTTCAAAACAGAGAAAAGCGAAGACCCCTCCCCCAACCTTTACTGGCTGCGCGGCAGTGCGCCAAGCCGCCGGCCAGCTGGCCCGGCGGGGGCTGTGGGAGCCCCAAGAGACACAGCAGAGACACAGGGGGCCACAAAACATCAGGTACTGGTTTGCAGAACAGCGGATCTCCAGGAACAGAGAAACCTACCAGCCAGGAGTCTCCACGAGGATCCCACCCCCACCCCTCACTCTCCACCCGAGCAGAGAGGCTCCATCCCGCCAAAGCCGCTCGGCATCAGCAGAGTGACAAAAGGACCTGTCGGCAGACCACCCGGCCCACCTGATCGCGATCGCAACGATCCAGCACTCTCCACCCGAGCAGAGAGGTTCCATCCCGCCAAAGCCGCTCGGCGCTAGCAGCGCTGGCAAAGGGTCCTGTCTGCAGACCACCCGCCCGCCCTATCACGATCGCAACGACCCGGCAGGGTCACTCGGGCCCCAGAGGTACCGAGAAGAAGCTGCCTGAGTGTGGACACTCTTGACCCGACAGCTTCGACAGAGGCAGAGACAGAAAAGAATCACACAGAGCCACCACCGCCCAACCCAGCCCGGATTGCAACAACTGACGACCTACACCACACAGAAACAACCAGCTCCAGGGTGAGTACCCCACAGGGGAAGTGTATCCCTCAAGGGAGACCAGAGCTGGAGGGAATCCCCAGACCCTGACCTAGACTCCCTACCCCAGCACCCGGACCACAGGACCCACTAAAACTGGGAACTGTTTGAGAGCTCCACCAGCCCGTGGAGCACACTCAGCTGGCCAGGCTAGAGCAAGAGCACCCCTGGAAGGGAGCTTAAATGCCCAAGCCAGGAACAGCACCCCTGGGTCAAGACTACCAACAGTAGAAGAAATTTGAACTGTGTCCCCCAGGCTGTATAACCTAGGTGGTATACACATCAGCACAGGCCTAACGAGTGCGCTCCAGGCTGCATAACCTAGGTGGTATACACATCAGCACAGGCCTAACAAGCGCGCTCCAGGCTGGGACCGGAACCAGGCCCGGGGATCCGGCGCCTGAACAACACAACCAACTCCTCCCAATTGAAGTAAAAAGCTGAGCATACACCTCAACAGAGGGGAGAAAACCAGGAAACAACACTCCCCCGGGAAGCATGCCTGTGACAACAAAAGACCTGGAGGCCCAGGACAAGAGAAGCCCAAACCCCACCAAAACTCCACCCATATACCCTAGACTGGGAATTGGGCAACACAGGCTGCCAGCACCTGATAGTAAGCAGGAGCTCAGACTGTTAAGGCGGCTCAGCAATAGAGTGATAGTCTTGGATGTATGAGGCCCTGGATCTGATTCCTCAGCATCACAAAAGCAAAAAGGGTCAGAAGTGGTGCTGTGGCTCAAACGGTAGGGTGCCAGCCTTGAGCTGAAAAGCTGAGGGACAGCACCCAAACCTAGAGTTCAAGCCCACAACCAGCCCCAAACAAATAAACAAAAACACATCAGGAGCCCATAGCAGACTCCAGCATTTGGGAGAGTGCATCCAGAGCATCTGTTCTTCACAAGAGCACCCGTAGGAGCAAACACAAGCAGTCTAGGCTGCTCAACCCTTCCAAAGGTGGGAACTGCCAGCAATCTACAGCAGAGAGCTGAGAATCCTAAGTAAGTCAGAATAGCAGCTGGAAATAGGCTCCCAACAGAACCCAGATCAGGCACAGACTCTCTCCACCAATACCGAATCAGCAACCAAGCAAAGACAGACACACCAAAACAAAATTGAAGAGCAGTCTCCTGAACCTCCATGCGAAAATCACAGAGAAAAATCACAAGGTTTACTACCACCCAGGACAGCAAGCTCACCTCAAAAGCCAGCAGCCACACAGGGGAGAGCCCCAGTGGGAGCAAAGCAGGAATGGAAGACAAAGGCTACTTCCAAGGGTTGCTGGAGGCAATGACTCAAGAAATAAAGCGAGAAATTGATCAGAAATTGAAAGAGCACAAGGATGAACTATCCAAAGAGATACAGGGTATCAAACAAGAGATGCATGCAAAAATAGAAGCTGCACAAACCTCAGTAAGAAGTGAGATAAACGCCAAATTAGAGGTAATGCATACCTCATTGAGAGGTGAGATCAGTACTCTGAGAACCAACATTGAATCCATAAAGGGATCCATTTCCTCCATGCAAACCACAATAGAAGCCACTGTCAACAGAGTGAATGAAATGGAAGGTAGAGTGTCAGATACAGAAGACAGAATACACCAACTGGAACAAAAAGTGACAGATATGGAAAAAACACTCAAATTAAACCAAAGGGATATTCAAGAGCAAGCAGATAATGCTAAAAAATTTAACCTTCGCATAATTGGAGTGGACGAAGGTGAGGAATTCCAGAGCAAGGGAATGCAACACCTATTTAACAATATAATCAATGAAAATTTTCCCCACCTCAAAAATGACCATCTTAACTACATCACAAAAGCTTATCGAACACCCAACAAGCAAGACACCAGGAGAAACACTTCTAGACACATTATAGTAAAAATGATAGATCTGAATAATAAGGAAACAATCCTGCATGCAGCAAAAATGAAGAAGGAGCTATACTACAATGGGAAAAAAATAAGAATTACTGCAGATCTCTCCACACAAACAATGAATGCAAGAAAAGCCTGGGAAAGCACCATACGAGCCCTGAGAGCCAATAACTGCCAACCCAGACTGATCTACCCGGCAAAGCTAGCATTCACATTTGATGGAGAACTGAAAACTTTTAATAGCAAAGAAAAACTAAATGAATACATAAACATTAAGCCAGCATTACAAAGAATTCTAAGAGGGGGGACACAACCTGAAGAAAGCAGCCAGGAACTGGGGCCTACCCCAAACAGGCGTTACTCAAAGTCTAACTGAGCAAGCACAGGAGGAAAGGAAAAAAGAAAAACTTAGGAAAATGGAATGGCAGGGACAACAATGCATCTCTCTATACTTTCTCTTAATATAAATGGGCTGAATTCGCCAATTAAAAGAAAATGAACTGAGGACTGGATAAGAAAACAAGACCCATCCATCTGTTGCCTTCAGGAGACCCACCTCTCAGCCAAACATACAAACAAACTCAGAGTGAAGGGGTGGAAAAGGATCTACCAATCAAACACCCCCAGTAAGAAAGCAGGTGTAGCTATCCTGATATCTGACAAAATAAACTTTTCATTAAAATCAGTACAGAAAGACAAGGACGGACACTACATATTAATAAAGGGAACAATCCAAGAGGAGGATATAACCATCATCAACTTATATGCCCCAAATATTGGTGCACCCAGATATGTCAAACAAATGCTCTCAAACTTACAGAATAAAATAGATCCCAATACGATAATACTAGGAGACTTTAACACACCACTCTCACCAAAGGACAGGTCTACCAACCAGAGGATTGGCAAAGAAGCTACCGAATTAAGAGAGGCCATACTTCAAGCGGAATTAACTGACATCTACCGAGTATTTCACCCTAAAACAACACAGTAAACATTCTTCTCAGCAGCTCACGGAACTTTCTCCAAAATAGACCATATCATAGTTCATGCAAGGAACTTAAGCAAATACAAAGGGATCGACATAATCCCCTGTATCCTATCTGACCACAGTGGAATCAAGCTAGCTCTCAATAACAAAGCATACAGCAGAAATTTCTCCAATACATGGAAATTGAACAGCACACTCCTTAACAATGCCTGGATAACAGAAGAGATCAGAGAAGAAATAAAGCATTTCCTACAACTCAATGAAAATGAAAACACCTCACAAAGAAACTTGTGGGACACAGCAAAAGCAGTCCTGAGGGGCAAATTTATTGCCCTCAGTGCCCACATCAAGAGAATGGAGACAGACCAAGTAAATAATCTCATGTTGCAATTAAAACAGCTAGAAAAACAGGAAAAAATGGGACCTAAAGCTACTAGAAGAAGCCAGATAACCAAATTAAAAGCAGAGATTAACCAATTAGAAAATCAGAAAACCATAACCAAAATAAACCAAACAAAAAGCTGGTTCTTTGAAAAAATAAACAAAATTGATGGCCCTTTGGCTAGATTAATTAAAAAAAGAAGAGAGGAAACCCATATTAATAGGATTAGGGATGCCACGGGAAACATCACCACACGTACCCAAGATATCCAAACAATTCTAACAGACTACTTTCAAAAGCTATACTCTCTAAAGGAAGAAAATCGGGCAGAAATGGATGCATTTTTAGAGAAATACAAGTTGCCCAAACTGAGCAAAGAAGAAGTTAACCAATTAAATAAGCCAATATCCTATAATGAGATACAGGAAGCTATCAAAAGTCTTCCAACAAAAAAAAGCCCAGGACCAGATGGATTCACAGCAGAATTCTATAAGACCTTTAAACAAGAACTAATACCCATACTCCTCAAGCTCTTCAGAGAAACAGAGAAGGAAGGAGCTATCCCAAACTCATTCTACGAAGCCAATATCACACTCATCCCCAAACCAGGCAAAGACCCAACCAAAAAGGAGAATTACAGGCCAATCTCCTTGATGAACACAGATGCAAAGATCCTTAACAAGATTCTAGCTAACAGAATCCAGAAACACATAAAAAAATAATTCACTATGACCAGGTAGGCTTCATCCCAGAGACACAGGGATGGTTTAACATACATAAGTCAATAAATGTAATCCAACATATCAACAGAGCCAAGGTCAAGAATCACATGATTATCGCTATAGATGCAGATGCAGAAAAGGCCTTTGACAAAATTCAACATTCATTCATGCTAAAAGCTCTGGAGAAAATAGGAATAGAAGGAACATTTCTAAAAACAATAAAAGCCATTTATGACAGACCAATAGCCAATATTATACTTAATGGGGAAAAGCTACAACCAATTCTCCTAAAATCAGGAACAAGGCAAGGATGCCCACTGTCTCCACTCCTCTTCAATATAGTCCTAGAACCCTTAGCCAGGGCAATAAGGCAAGAAAAAGACATTAAAGGGATCCGCATAGGGAAAGAAGAAGTTAAACTATCCCTTTTTGCAGATGACATGATACTATACCTCCACGATCCCAAAAACTCCATCCCCAAACTCTTAGAAATCATAAATCACTTCGGCAAAATAGCAGGATACAAAATAAACCCACAAAAATCAGTTGCCTTCCTATACACTGATAATGTACAGGAAGAGAGGGAAATAAAGGGAGCAACCCCATTCACAATAACCTCCCGAAAAATAAAATATTTAGGAATTAACCTAACCAAAGATGTAAAAGAACTATTTAATGAGAACTATAAAAAGTTAAAGAAAGAAATTGCAGAAGACACTAGGAAATGGAAAGACCTCCCATGCTCCTGGATAGGCCGACTTAATATAGTAAAGATGGTAATACTTCCAAAACTAATATACAAATTCAACGCAATTCCTATTAAAATCACAATGACGTACATCACTGAAATACAGAAAACAGTCCGAAAATTCATATGGAACAACAAAAGACCTAGAATAGCCAAAACAATTCTAGGGGATAAAGACAATATGGGAGGGCTATCCATGCCGAACTTCAAACTCTACTACAGAGCTATAATAACAAAGACAGCATGGTACTGGCACAAAAACAGACCCGAAGACCAATGGAACAGAATAGAAGATCCAGAAATAAATCCACAGGCCTACAGCCAGCTGATATTCGACAAAGGAGCCAAAGACATACAATGGAAGAAACACAGCCTCTTCAACAGCTGGTGCTGGGAAAACTGGGCAGCCACATGCAGAAAACTAAAAGTGGACCCCAGCCTATCACCATGCACCAACATCAACTCAAAATGGATTAAAGATCTTAACATTAAACCTGAATCTCTGAAACTACTGCAGGACAGAGTAGGAGAGACACTTGAACTAATAGGCACAGGAAGGAACTTCCTGAACAGAGTCCCAGGGTCACAACAAATTGGAGAGAGATTCAACAAATGGGACTACCTTAAAATAAAAAGCTTCTGCACAGATAAAGCTATCGCAACCAAGCTAGAAAGACAACCAACTAATTAGGAAAAAATATTTACCAGCAATATATCAGACAAGGGGTTAACATCCTGTATATACAGGGAACTCAAGAAACTAATCCCTCCCAAACCCAACAAACCAATTACTAAATGGGCAAGGGAACTAAAGAGGGACTTCTCAAATGAAGAAATAAAAATGGCAAAGAAACACATGAGGAAATGTTCATCATCCCTGGTGGTGAAGGAAATGCAAATAAAGACAACCCTGAGATACCACCTTACCCCAGTCAGAATGTCCCACATCCACAAATCAGCCAACGACAAATGCTGGAGGGGATGTGGAGAACGAGGAACGCTATTACACTGCTGGTGGGAATGTACACTCATACAACCACTTTGGAAAGCAGTCTGGAGGGTCCTTAGAAAGCTAAAGATTGACCTCCCTTACGACCCAGTCATACCACTTCTAGGCATCTACCCTGAACAACAGGAACCAATATACAAGGACACGTGCACCTCCATGTTTATTGCAGCACTGTTCACAATAGCTAGGATATGGAAACAACCTAGATGCCCCACCACAGATGAATGGATCCAAAAATTGTGGTATCTATACACAATGGAATACTATGCAGCCATTAGAAATGACAAAATAATGGCATTTGCAGGGAAATGGATGGAGCTAGAAGGAATCATGTTGAGCGAGGTAAGCCAAGAACGAAGAGACAAACAGTACATGGTCTCCCTGATAAGTGGATGATGAATCCAAAATGTTAGGTGATATGACAAAACTAACAGGACTTAAGAAACAAAGAACTCCCACTCATCTGGTTGAACCACTACTAAATATCCCCATGCTGCTGATCACATATATGGTATATAACATATGAGCATCGTTATATATTACAGACTGTGATAGACAATTTGCTCCAGGAAAGTTAGAATGAACTTGTGACTTTAAATGAGCATCATTATTCCACAATACTGTGAATTTCCGGAAATTAAGTAATCACTTAATCACAATCAAAAAAAAAAAAAAAAAGAACCTTGGGGAAGGGAGGGAGGGAGGGGATGGTAGGGGGAAAACAATGGAGGGGGTAACAATGTTCAAGAGGAAGTGGAAGTGTACTCATTGCCTCACTCATGTAACTGTAACCCTCTGTATAGTATCTTTTTTTTTTTAATTGTATTTTATTTTATTTGAGAACTGTATAGTATCTTTACAATAAAAAAAATTAAAAAAAATTCTAAAAAAAAATAAAATAAAATAAAAATAAAAAACATTTGTTTACCAATCCGTAGACTTTCTATTGATTCTGCTAGTTATGTCCTTTGCCATGCAGAAGCTCTGCAGTTTCGTGCAGCCTTTCTTTGATTTGTTTTGTTTCTGAGTCTTTATTAAGAAAATTTCGACCTGTGCTAAGGAGACCTAGGGTTTCTCCTATTCCTTCCTGTAACGTTTTCAGAGTATCTGCTTTGACTTCGAGGACTTTGATCCAAATGGAGTTGATTCTGGTACAGGGTGATATATAAGGATCTAGCTTTAGTTTTCCACAAGTAGTTAACCAATTTTGCCCACTTACTGTCTTTCTTCCTTTCTATTTTTTTAGCTCCCTTATTGAAGATTAGGTGGCTATAGGTCTGTGGGTTCATTTCTGGGTCTTCAGTTCTATTCCATTGGTCCTCAGGTCTGTTCTTATGCCAGTACCAAGCTGTTTTGATTACTATGGTTTTGTAGTAGAGTTTGAAATTTGGTATTGATATTCCTCCAGCACTGTTCTTTCTGCTAAGGATTATTTTTGCTATTCAGGATCTTCTATTATTCCATATGAATTTTTGGATTGCTTCTTCTATTTCATTGAAGAATGAGGTTGGGATATTGATAAGTATCACAATGAATTTTAGATAGCCTTTGGCAGTACTGCCATTTTCAAGATGCTAATCCTCTCAATCCAGGAGCATGGGAGGTTTTTCCACTTCCTTAGTTCTGCTTTAATTTTTTTTTCAAGTTTTTAAAGTTTTCATCTTAGAGGTTCTTCACTTCTTTAGTTTACTCCTAGGTATTTTATTTTTTGTGGGACTATTACAAAAGGAGTTGCTTTCCTGATTTCAGCCATGCTCTTTTCATTATTGGCATACAGAAAAATTTTCACTATATTTGATTCCGGTGCCCTGCATCTTTATACACATTTTTCTAATTTGGGGAGGGAAAGGGAAATAACAAAATGCAGAAACAAAGATACAGATTCACCCATTATAACAATGAAACATACAAGATACTATGTTGAAAATGAACTTTACAGCTTGAGGGGTAAGGAAGTGGGGAGGGAAGAGTTGGTGAGGTGGGGAAGGAAGGGATGGTAGGGGAAAAACAAGTGAGGGCTAACAATGCCCAATAGGAAATGTACTCATTACCTTAGTCATGTAACTGTAACCCCTCTGTGCAGTATCTTTACAAAAAAATGTAAAAATCATTTATCTAAAATTTAAATTAACTGGGCATTCTGTATCTTACTTTATCATGTCTTTAAGAATGTGGACATGAAGACTGAAGCTCTAGCCCAAAGCCTTGCATCAATGAAGAAAAGGAATATGAAACAATCTAGCCAGAGACCTGAGAACATCATAGTAATTATAGCCACCTTCCCAGAACGGTTTCATTTTCTTTTCTTTTCTTTCTTTACTTTTCTTCTTTTTTCTTTTCTTTTTGTCCATTGTGGAGCTTGAAATCAGTGTATGGATTCTGTCCCTTGGCTTTTGCACTCAAGACTAGCACTCTAACACTTTGAGCCACAGCTCCACTTTCACTTTTCTGGTGATTAATTGGAGATAAGTGTCTCACAGACTTTCCTGCCCAGGCTGGCTTTGAACCTCGATCCTCAGATCTCAGCCTCCTGAGTAGCTAGGATGACAGACCTGGGCCACCAGAGCCTAGCCCAGAACTGTTATTTTTATGGAATAAATATTTATATTGTGGAGCCACTGTTACTTGGAATTTGTTACATATAGCCAAACTCAGGCTTAACTGGCAAACCACCATTTCCACATTCTTTTTCTTCTATACTCTCTTTCATGATCCTTTTTCTCTTCCCAGTGCCCATCCTTAGTTTTTGCAGTTGATTTTATTCATTTACAAAAATAAGTAGGGAAAGTAAATTCCCCACTCAGGAGGCTGAGATCTGAGGATCTCAGTTCGAAGCCAGCCCAGGCAGGAAAGTCCATGAGACTCTTATCTCCAATTAATCACCAGAAAGGTGAAAGTGGCGCTGTGGCTCAAAGTGGTAGAGTGCTCATCTTGAGTGCAAAAGTCGAGGGACAGAATCCATACACTGATTTCAAGCTCCACAATGGACAAAAAGAAAAGAAAAAAAGAATAAAAGTAAAGAAAGAAAAGAAAAGAAAATGTGTCTCCTTCCTACAGTTTCATAAATAGAAGAAATACAGAAATAGTACCTCTAGGAAAAGAGTATCTGGTAGGGGACTCCCAAAAGAGATTTTTTTTTTCCTAAGGGCCACAATGAATATACTATATTTGAGAAGATTTACTTGGGGTAAGATAAGAAATTAAGCAGTGATAAGAAGCATAGGTAAGAGAGAAAAGCTTTCATAATAGTCAGTTTTATGCAGTTGTGATCCAAATGCCTCAGAGAACAACTTAAAAGGAGAAAAGATTTATTTTGGCTCAGGATTTCAGAGATTTCAATATGTAATCCCTGCATCTGTTGATTCTGGCTTGAGGTGAGGCAGAGCATCATAGAGGCCAAGGCTACTCATCTCGTCATGGTAGACAGGAAGCAGAACAGTAATAGGAAGAGGCCAGGGCATGATATAGCCCCTAAGGACATGCTCCAATGACTTATTTAACTTCAAGCAGGCTCCACCTTTCACAGCTCCACTGCCCCCAATGGTCTATTTTAAGATTGAATTTATTAATGGACTAAAGCACTATTAGGTCAGAGCCCTCAAGATCTAATCATCTCTAAAAATGCCCTCATAAAGGTATGCTTTTCTAATACCCTAAACATTTCCTATTCCAATCAAATTGAAAATCAAGATTAACTATCATAGATTATATTAGAAAATAGCCAATTCTATTTAATCTGTGATTCTATGCAATTGTGCAACACACAAATAATTATATCACAAAAATAATTATACCTAATATTTATTGAACACTTACCATATGTCAAAATCATAGTAAGCAGTTTGTAAGGTTAAGGCATGTTATAGAATGCTTATGCTTACCTACCTTATAAGGTTTATATTATTAATAACTATTTTGCATATACAGTAATCAAGGCCTAGAAAAGAAATTTCTTCTGAATCAAAAAGCTTACAAGGTGTATAGCATGAATTTGAATCCAGACATTCTGGTGCCAAAGCACAGATTCTGAATTTTTATTTTTTAAGATATGATACCATAGAATATTATAGATTTAAGGTACAATGTTTACTGATTAAGATATTTAATCTGATATGTTGCATATTTTATTTTAGAAAACATACAAAAGGATTTTTAATATTTTCTCAATAAAAAGTGATCATTACTTGCCTATATTTGGACATTATTCACTCACACATATTCAGTGCATAGATATGCACATATTCGTGATGTGCATCAACGTATTATGGTATTTTGTCCTAATAAACCAACTATAAACTAAAAATATCATGTGCTGAAAATACAGTTTACAATGCTTAACCTACTTAATATCATAGCTTAGTACTAGAATTTAGTATAGTTTAGTTGTTTATCTTGTGACCAAGTGGCATATCTCTAATTCAGAAAAAAATTAACATTCAAGATTCAAAGTATTTTTTTCTACTGAATGCATATAATTTTTGTCCCATTGTATAAATTTGGAAAGCTGTAAGTCAAAACATTGTAAATTAGGGACAGTCTATATACAACTCCTGCACTGAAGGGAAATATATATATATATATATATATATATATATATATATATACATATATATACACATATAAAAGCTTCACAAGCAAAGAAAAAATCTAAGCACATGTTCAATAGTCTTGCTTCCCAACACCCTGACTTAAGCTCTGCAGATGAAAGGATGCCCTGCCGAGGCTCAGCTCCCTCAGCTCCCATCTAAGAATAGCTAAACGCACAACACAAAACATCAGATTTTTATCAGGCTGGTTGCTACTTCAAGACCCTCTTGACTGAGTGAGGAAACTGATATCCGGAAAGTAGAATAACTTTAGTAGAGCAAGGTAGGACAGATGGAGAAAAATTACAATTTAACATAACATGACCTGAGTATCCATGTGTTGAGCCCTCTCTGCCAATCTGTTCTTACAACCACAGGTTAATCAGACAACTCCACAATATAGACTTGCTCTGCTGTAACTTAACTTTAGTATGCCTTGAGCATATCCACAAAATTTGGACTGAATTTAACTTCTGTGGATCCACGGACACAAGCCATGATGGTAAATATGATGAAGAGTCCCCTCTGAAGATTGCTGAATCACAGGAAACCCACAAACCAAGCAGGAAAAATGTGTCTTGAACTTTTCCACGTAGTTCACCTACTGCAACTGGGGGTGGTTAGGTTTTCATGAATAGGGCACCCAAGGAGAATAGCTAATAACAGTGATCCAAAATTGAGAAAGAATAGCATGGCATCTTGCCCCAGTCATGAATAGATGACATAACAAAGCAAGAGGAAAAAGAAACAAGGAACCCAGGAGTAATGGGGAGACCAGGGCTCACCAGCCAGGCGTCTGGTAAGCATTAAGTGTGGGAACTTTTCCTTGCCTCTGAGACACATATTGTTGTCCAACAATGGCACAGCAGCTGACGTTGCAAAGTCTCCATTTCAAAGGAGAAACTAGCAGAGGTGTTCTGCTCCTCCTTTCCCCTTTGGGAAATCCTGGAAAGTGCATTATTGTTAAAGATGTGAAATATAAACACAGCAAGCTTACATTTATAATGGGTAGGGAATGGACTAGTACAATTTTCAGGGACTTGTGATAATTTCATGTAGTAAAATTTGATCTCGACTGGGACTCCAAAGGATAACAGTGGATTCCCAGCTTAGTCACCAGTTAACAAATCAGCCTCATTTCTCTGATTCTCAGTGCAAAACAAAAAGGCAATTAATTGCTGGATTATTGCATCCTTTCATTCAACAATATTATTCAACTCATTATATTAATAGATGTTTCATGGACCTCACACTTTAGTAAATATGACAGATAATAAAGGAGTAAACAAATAAATAACCTATTATGACATGGTTATAAGTTGTAAAGAAAAATCATAGGAAAGGGAAAGAAAGCAATGAGTGAACTTGGCTTTTTAAAGGAAGGCTGTTAGATAAGGTTGCTCTAAAGGGGAAGCATTTGAGATGAAGCTAGAAGAAGAAGGAACCAACTAGATGAAAAACTGAGTAGAAAAATGTCCCAAGAATCCTGTTTGTCCATGAAAGAAAAATATACTTGACATAGTTTGAGTAAACCAAGGTAACAAATGGTACTGGATTAGGATGAGCAAAGAGAAAAGTGTCTGGAGATAACTTAGAGTTAAACGCAACAGATTTTTAAGTTTAATATGAGATATAAAACCATTGAAGAATATTTATTGAGCAGAAAGAGGTATCAAAGCTTACTAACAGATCATTTTGGCTGATAAAAGTAGAAATCATTTATTTAATAATAATTTGTTGGGCAAGTGCAAGGATTCTAGTCTTGATAGAGACATTGTGGGAAACCACAGCAGTGGTCCAACTGTAAAATGACAGTGACTTGGGAAAAGGTAGAAGGAATGAAAACTGGCCAAATTCTGGATTTTTAATAGGTAGATCAAAAATGGGCTTGTTGTTAGGAAGAATTTGGGAATAAGAAAAATAATGGGGGGAGAGTGGAGTAAGGGAGGTAGGGGAAGGGAGGGATAGTGGGAGAACAACAATGGAAGGGGTAACAATGCTCAACAAGAAATGTACTTATTGCCTTACTCATAAAACTGTAACCCCTCTGTACAACATCTTTACAATAAAATAACATGTTAAAAAAGAAAAATAATTATTCCTACTTAGATACCTCTGGTTAGCCTTCTTTCTGTCTCTTTCATTCGCACTCTCTTTCTCCTTCCTTTCTTCCACTCTTCTCTCCCTACCTCTTTTCTTCAGTTCTTTAACCACATTGGGCTATTGTAAGGATCCCTCTCATCGTTTTAACATTTGCTTACATATCACCTCTTCAAAGAGGCTTCTCTGGCAACCTACTTTATAGGGCCAAATTAACACATTATGCTCTTTCCCTTTACTATCTTTGTGTTGTTTACTGACTTGAGAAAGATTTGAAGAAGAGTACAGTCTGAACTGGAATTGAGATTTGGAGGTGTTAAATATAAGATGGCCTATTACAGAAAAAAAATAAAGAAACCACAATTTGGAGGTTAGCAGAAATGTTGGGATAAACATAAAAAGTTGGAATGTCCCCTAAAGAAAGACATACAGTCAGGCAGTGGTGGCTTACTCCTGTAATCTAGCTACTCAGGAAGCTGAGATCTGAGGATCACGGTTGAAAGCCAGCCCAGGCAGGAAAGTCTGTGAGACTCTTATCTCCAATAAACCACCAGAAAACCGGAAGTGATGCTATGGCTCAAGTGATAGAGTGCAGAGTGCTTGCCTTGAGCTGAAAAGCTGAGGGACAGTTCCCGGCCCAGAGTTCAAGCTCCACAACCGAAAAAAATAAAAAATAAAAAAAGAAAGACATGCATACTGAAAGAGAAGATTACAGTATTTTTAAAAAGTAAGAGGGTTTTTGACACAATCATGAACATTCAAATGAAGATTATATAAGACAGCATTAAGGTATGATGGTTAATTTTGCTAATAATAATAGACTTGATATGATAGAGTTTTTAAATTCCTTATGAAGTATATGTTACTAATATCTGAGGAAAGTTTTGGGGTTCCAATGAAGGTGGATTGGCAAAATGTAATTGTGTTGACATAGATGATGGATATAAGGAATGCATTATACTCTTCTCCCTTGTGTATGTGTGAATTTTCTTAAGTAAAAGAAAAGGTGAGAACTAGTTATATTATGACAATACACTAGTCCCATAATGGTCCAGATGTCATCTCCCCTCTTGCTGCTAGAGTGGACTCAGAGGAGACTGAGTGGGCACCAGAACTTTTACTACCTACCTAGGATGATGAATCCTCCTTTCCCATCAATGTTAGTAAGGAACTGTCTCTTCCCTTGCCAGTCAGGATTGTGTCAGCTGAGATCTTGTGGGAACTTGATCTTTATACAGCCTCAGCAACATCAAAGTGAGCTGCTAAATGTTAGGGAAGATCAGGACTTTCATCCCCAGAAGTAAGGACCCCCTCCTCCTTTGCCATTGTGGAATCAGAGGAAGGCTGCTAAAACAGAAGATTTAAATAAAATCCAGAATTTCATAACATAATACCCGAAATGTCTAAGATACAAATGAAAATCACTCATTATTCCAAAAACAAGGAAAACCTCAACCTGAATTAGAAACGACAATCAACACAGGCCAACACTGAGTTGCCGCAGATGTTGGAATTATCTGATAACAATTTTAAAGCATTTTTAAACAAAAATGTTTCAGAAAGCAATTATGAAGACATTTGAAATAAATGAATAAAAAGAAAGTCTCAAATAGCATGTAGAAACACAGCAGGTTTGGGAAATTAACTTGCAGAAAATTACTATTTTCCACATTTGCACATATTGAGAAACTGAGCATCCCAGAATCAGGAAACTTGAATAAGTCTTAGTCCACAGCTGGTCCAGTGCATCACCATCCCTGGGGTCCTAGCTATTTTAACATAGCACATATTTCCCAAAAGTCAAGAAAGTCCACAGTCTATTGCATCACTGAATGTTTTCCCAGCCTGCTCCCTGAAAGAAGGATTAAGATTTTGGCATGTCACTTAGATGAGAACGTTGCATCCAAAGTAATGCTAGCTCTCCAAAGATTTCAAGATTTCTTTAGGAGTTTCATCATGCTTCTCCCTTCCTCAAGAGTTGTAAACTTGAAAACATTTATGAATATGTTTTTTAAGGTCACAATCTAGAGAGATAATCAGAAATAAGTTATTGTGAATATTTTCAGTCATTTAGGAAAATGTTTGCATCATTCTTATCCATACAACATCTATCAAAACAAAGAGAGCACCTGAGCACCCTACAGTCATCCAAGGAGGCTCTCTGGAGAACTTGGACTTGGGTCTGTGGGCCAGATGCAGCAGGGACAGGGCTAGTCCTAGCACCAAGAGGCTGCTGTCTAATAAGAAGACCTTTCCATTGGTGCAGCAGCCACACAAGAACCCTGGGAAGCTGATGGTACCAAACCATCCTTGAAACACAAAATGAAAAACTCCCTAGTACTGTTTCCTAGTACTGTGTCCAGCAGTGTTTCTTTTTTGGCTGTCACATATTCCATTTTGTGGATATTCCCCAATTTAAATAGTCAAATTGCTACTATGGACATTCCCATTCTTTCCAGGCTCCAGATGTTAGAAGAAAAGAAGTAGCTCAGTGAATACACTTTATTTTCTACATTTGTAACAGTAACCCTCTGATTCTCAAAAGAGAATTGCTAGATCAGGAAAAAAATTAGTGTTCCACTGTGATCACATCAACATCAACATTCACATATAAGAAGTGTTTTCCCCCCAAGATGAGGGAGGAAGGGTCAGAGACAGATAGACAGACAGACAGACAGACAGATAGACAACAGAAATCTAATTGGAAAGACTTTTTTGGTTTGAACTCAGGGGTCCTACTACTTGAGCCACATTTCTAGCCCTTCTATCAAGAGGCATTAGTTCACTATTGCAAATGAACTATGATGATCCATAAAAATGAGCCATAATAGTGTTAAGAAATGGGACTTATAGCAGTTTATTACATCCTTCAACCAAACAGAGGGAAGAAAAAATGACATTTCAAGTTTTTAAAAATTATTTTGCTTTCCTCTTGAAATATTCTGGAAATTTTGTCCATTTTTATTAGCATTCACAGTGATTTGAATATCATTTAAATTTTGCTGGATAAAAAGCTTTAAAAAAGAAGGCTAGGAAGTTGTCTCAGTGGTAGAGTGCTTGCCTTGCATGCCTGAGGCCCTGGGTTCGATTCCTCAGCACCACATAAGCGAAAAGAAAAAAGCCGGAAGTGGTGCTGTGGCTCAAGTGGTAGAGCGCTAGCCTTGAGCTGAAGAGCTGAGGGACAGCGCCTAGGTCCAGAGTTCAGGCCCCACAACCGGACCCCCCCAAAAAAAAGCTTTAAAAAAGATAACATGTTAGACAAGAGGTAGATAAAGGGAATCCTTGCACACACTATTGGTAACAATGTAAATTACTATAGTGACTATGGAAAACAGTATGGAAATTCTTCAAAAATTAAAAACAGAAACACCAATTAGCAGCAATCCTACCACTAGGTACGTGTACAAAAGATAGAAGTCAGTATGGAGAAGGTATATCTACATTCCCATGTTCATTGTGATATAATTCAAATATCCAAGGGACAGAATCATGATTTCACTTTCATGTAACATAGGTGGGGAATTAGACTCAAGGCCTCACACATGCTATACAAGGGCTCTACCAGTGAGTTATTTCCCCAGCCCATACTTTTCAGACCTTGGCTACAGTCCATGGTACCTGTACATATGTTCTTCTGAAGGCAAGGCACAAATAAGTATATTTCTTGAAAGGAAAAAACAAAAAAAGAAATGAGCCAGGCACCAGTGGCTCACACCTATCCTCCAAGCTACTCAAGAGGCTAAGATACAAGGACTGAAGCTTGAAGCCAGCTGAGGCAGGAAAGTTTGTGAAACTCTTACCTCCAATTAACCACGAAAAAGCCAGAAATGGAACTGTGGTTCAAGTGGTAGAGTGCTGGCCTTCAGCAAACAAGCACAAGGATAGCACTCAGGCCCTGAGTTCAAGCACCAGGACCAGCACCAAAAAGGAAAATGAATTAATATTTATTAAATACCCAAAATGCCTACCATGTGCCAGACTTTATACCAGAATTCAACCTTTTATACCAGGTTGAATTAATATTATCATCACATTTTAAATGATAAAAATAAATTTCAATCAAACACTTTGTTCTTCTTAGCAGAGCATCTATCCTCAGGAGAAACTATTTAAGCAGAAACTTGTGGGGTTTAATTAGATCTTAACTGAACTGGAAGAAAGGAAATATCCATCTCTAGTCAGCTCTTGTCTTCTATGTAATGGAAGAGAAATACCTAATACTAGTCCACCTTATATCTCTTGTCTCTCTGAAGTTGCCTAAAAACCTGGAATCTACTCACAGAACTCTTCCCTCCCTCTTCATCTTACATTATAAAAGCCAGTTTACCAAAGTATTTGTTACCTACTACAACATATGTGACAATTAAGAGAAGTTTACATTAAATCAGAAAAAGAAAGAAAAGACAGAACTTGAAAGACACACCATGCACCAAAACCAGATTTATATATGGTGGAGGGGTTGCAATTATGAGAGCAAGAATTTAATTTAAAGTAACTATGATTTAGATGTCAAAGATGCTGATGGACATAGTAGGTAGCTTGTAAAAATATATGGACAATGTAAATAGAGAGATGGAAATTCTAAGAAAGAACTAGGAAGAAATGAACCTCTATCAGAAATAGATAGTAGGAGAAAAACAAAGGAGGGGGTAACAGTGCTTGACAAGAAATGTACTCATTACCTTATGTAACAGTAACCCCTTTGCGCAGCATCTTTACAACCAAATAATTTTTAAGAGAAAGAAATAGGTTGATCCAGCAAGCAGGAAATCAGTAATGAAGCCAATAGTGCTGGAAGTCCTCACCAATGCAAAAAGACAAGAAACAAAAAGAAATTTATAAATTTGGAAAAAGTAAAAATCTTTGTTCTTAGATGCTATGATTATCTGGAACTAAAATTGAAGAATTGAAAAAAATATTCCTGGAACTAGTAAGTAATTACAATATCATTACAGGACACAAGGTTAGTACCAAAAAAAGAAATCATTTTCTATATCAGCAGAAGAATTAAAAATAAAAATACAATACGACTTATATTAGAACCCCCCAAAATAAAAACTTAGGTATAAATCTAAAAAAAGATGCATAAGATCCATATAAGAAAAGAAATCAAAGAACATGTAATGGAGAAAATGTCCATATAAAAAGTACCAATATTTTCAATATATTGGTCCTTACCAGATTCTATGTATGAAATGCAATCACAATTTTAGAAATCAGCAAGTTATTTTATAAATGTTTATAACCTGACTTTTTAAAGTTTGTAAGGGTAGGCAAAAGATACTAAAAAGAGAATTTAACATAGAAGTTTAGAGTCACAAAGCAGTCACCTGCCAGGAGAATGAACCAAAAGAAGTATACACTGCAGAAGAAAGTGTGAAGTCATAGGAAAACTCTTGAGAACAATAATAGAGTCAGTGACTAGATGAAACACTAAAATATTCAATGTAGAATAGGAAGAGAAACTGGGCGTCAGGGGCTCACGCCTGTAATCCTAGCTACTCAGGAGGCTGAGATTTGAGGATCATGGTTAAAAGCCAGCCCAGGCAGGAAAGTTTGTGAAACTCTTATGTCCAATTAACCACCTGAAAACCGGAAGTGACGCTGTTGCTCAAGTGATAAAGCACTCGCCTTGAGCTGAAGAGCTGGGACAGCGCCCAGACCCAGAAATAAAGCCAATGACCAACAAAAAAAAAGAATAGGAAAAGAAAGAAAGCACCCTAGAAGTACTCGGGGACTCATTATATGGGGCTCAGTACCCCTTCAAGGAAGCAGGTGAAAGAGAGTCCCAGCAATTACCATAAACACAGAATCCAGCATCATGAAAATATGCATTTTAAACAAATAAGAGCCCTCATATTTGAACTGATGCTGCAGACTTTCTCTGCACCTTCCTATATATTGAATATAGGGAGCTAGTAGCCTTAAGGAGCTAGTAGCCTTTTTCTTTAAATATAGCTAGTAGCCATTTTAAGAAGGTTTATTCTATCAGATTAGTGCTTGAAAGATCAGAATCTCTTTTGCATTTTTTTTTGTCTCCAAGACCCAAGGCCTCTTCTCTAAACTGGCTGAGCTGAGGCCACCCCAATACACAGTCTGGCCTCAGGAGAGTTATTTTGATACAATCCAAAGAACTGTATGGGCTTCTAAAGAGTTTTGTAGTTTTTCTGTTAGAGTCAGAAGAAAGAATAGACAGACATACGTGATTTCAAGCAGGAAAGAAGTTTGGGAACTCCAAAACCACATTCAGTAAAACTCATGGAACCTGCCAGCACAAATCTTTGAGGCCCTGTAGCCTCTTCCCACTAGTGGGGCACCAAGTATTTGTCCAGCATTTGTCCTGACATCATAGCATTCAACCCATCATCTAAGATGAATAAAGGAGAAAGAAAACAACATGTAGCATTCAAAATAATCAAAAGAAAAACAAAAGATAGTAACTAGTTCATGCTTGTAAATAATAACACTGAATTTAAATGGTTTTCATTTTCTAAATTAAAAGATACATACTGGACTTGTGGAGTGGCTAAACTAGCTAAGATATAAAAGGCCCTGATTCCATCCCCAGTACTATGGGATGGGGAGGAGGAGTGATGGAGAAATGCAAAGTGGCTATTTCGATTAAAAACAAGACCCCAAAATTCTCCCTGCAAAAACATTCATTTCACCAACAAATTATATAAACTGGAAATCAAAGATTAAAAATGATAGTCCAAGCAAATATCAATTGAAAGCAAACAGGAGTGGCTTTATTCATATCTGGGGGGAAAAAACAGACTTCAAGTAAAAATTGATCCAAAAAATGAAGAAATTCACTAGATATTAATAAAGAGAACAACTTATAAAAAAGATATGATGATTGTAAATGTGTATGTATGTATATATATATATATATATATATATGTAACATTGGAGCAAAAAACTTCATAAAAGAAATACCATAAGACCTCAAGGAAGAGATTCACCCAATCCAATAATAGTGGGGAATGTCAATAACACACTCTCAAAATTTAATTGTACTTTAATCCAAATGGATTTAACACACATCTATAAGATATCCCATCCAAGAGCTGCAAAACACATATTTTTCTAATTACTATGTGTAACATTTTCCAAAGTGGATTATATTTTAAGCCACAAATACAAAAACATTGAAATAATTTCTTGCATCTTACTAGATCAAAATGGAATGAAACCAGCAAGAAAAACTATAGAACATGTCAAATGCATGAAGGCTAAACTATACACGAGCTGAGCTGTGGCTCAAGTGGCAGAGTACTAGCCTTGAACACAAAAGCTCAGGAGCAGTGCCCAGGCCTTGAGTTCAAGCCCCAGTACCATTACGTGTGCATGCATACTTGCATGCATGCAGGTGCGTGTATACACACACACACACACACACACACACACACACACACACACACGGAGAAGAGGAAAGGAAAGTGTGCAAGCTACGAACTGAGCACAATTTCCTTGCTGTTGTCTAACCAGAACACTTGGATGATTATCTCATTTTTTTTTTTTTTTGGATACTCTGTTTCCATCACATGATCTCAGATCACATTAGCTTTTTGGCAGCCTTAACCAAGTTGGCTTATGTTAAGTTGATAGTCAGCTAACACTCCTGAGCCTACCCTTGCTCTTATAAACTATTGAGCAAAGTTCTGGTTTCAGTGATTCTTTAAACACAAAATAAAGGGCTAAATTTATCTCTATTAATTTTATCATGCTGATTTAAGTCTATTCTTCTAGGTTGTTGAGATTTTTATGACTCCTTAGCTTGTCAGCCAACAGATTAGCTATTTTTTCTCAATCTTTGGTCATCTTCATCTTCTGTATTAAGAATGCTTCCAACTGTTGATTTTTAAATACTGGAAAATTTAGAGTCAAAAATGGAACCATTCAATAATTTCACCAAGATTAACACTGATTAATATTACTAACTGCTACCATTTGCTTAGTAATTGCTCTGAGCAAGATACAGAATTAGATGAACTATGAACATCATTTCATTTAACTACAAATAATTTTCCAAGGGAAATATGATTATCCTCCTCTTACAAATGACAAAAGAAGACTCAGGAATGTAAAGGGCCTTACAAAAAGTCAGATGGCTAAAAGGTGTGATAGTTGCAAGCTGAAGCCAGGTTTGTCTGACATCAAAGTCAAACTCATACAATGCCATTCTGCTTTGGAAGGGAAGCTACTGAGTCCATGAAAAAATTACTTAAAGCTAAAGTCACCACGATTAGGCAAATCCTAATCACATTCTGCTTGTGTTTCACTTTCTGTGGACCTCACCAGAGTAACCAAGCATTACAATTCGGAATGTAAATCCTTCCTGCTCCATCCTTACCCTTCCTGCCCCATCCTACTACATCCCTTACTACCCCAGTTCAGACTTCAAGGAACTCTTACATTCATACCCTTTCTATAGCATTCTCCCTTTGTAACCTTTTAGATTAAGCTAAACTAAGAACATAATTTCCCTGAACAATGGCTGTCTCAGAGATCTATTCATAAAAATTGGTTGTTGCTTTTGTTGATTTTACTGAGCTAAGCTCTATGAAACAATGAAGAAAAGTTATGACCCTTGCCTTCATAGAGTTTATAATTTAGGAAGAGCAGACCAGACAACTACACAAAAAGTACGCAATTATAAGTCTGATAAGTGCTACAAACTGTTAAATTTAGTGTTCTATGACCAAACAAGTGTCATCTCTAGACATAACAATACGGAAAATTAATTAATAAGAAAATATTTGTTCTGTTAGTTAAACACTTATGAAGTCTCAGATAGTAGTAACTCCTATTATAAATGGCCTAATAGGTACACAATGTTAAATAAAAGGCATAGAAATAAATTACCATTTATTGTATAGTGTGAGAGCTGCTGTGTAAAGGATTGACAAAAAGAGGCATTTAGTAAGAACTAGGAATCAGAAAAATCTTCCTGGAAAGAATGTGAGCTTCATTTTGATATGTGATCAAGTATTCTTTAACTAGATGGTATATTATATATACACTTTTGTGTATATAAGGGTGACTCTTCTGAACAACTAATATGCTGCTTATCAAAATGAATACCAGGAAGTGGAAATATATCTCAGGGGTGGGCAAAGATAGGGAGCACAGAAGTGGAGGGAGGGAGGATGAGTAAATAAAGTCATTATAGTCAATGTACATCATGTAAAAACTGAATTACATAACTTGAGAGTAGGAAATAGGGGAAAAGATGGGAGAACGATGACAGGGGTGAAACTGATTAAGATGCATTGTACCCATACCCTGACTTATAGAATTGTAACCTCTCTATACAACTACTTAATAATAATAATAATAAATCATGAAACTAGAGTAGAGGGATATCCAGTCAAAGGGAAGAGTATATATGAAGCTTTGGAGGGGACTGTATCATAACATCTTTGGAAATCTATAAGGAATTTACTAGCAGAGTGTATACACGATGTGGTTCATTTAAATGCAAGCTAAAGATGTGATTTTGTTTAAACAACCCTGTATATTGGTATATAGGTCTTCAGCCCCTTCAGATCCTCAAATCTCAGACTCCTGAGTAGCTAGGGTTACATGTGTGGGCCACCAGCACCTGGTTGGCCACAATTCTTTTTTTTTTTTTTGCAGGTCATGGGGCCTGAATTCTGGGCCTGGGCACTGTCCCTCAGCTCTTCAGCTCAAGGCTAGTGCTCTACCACTTGAGCCACAGCGCCACATCCAGCTTTTTCTGCTTATGTGGTGCTGAGGAATCGAACCCAGGGCCTCATGCATGCAAGGCAAGCACTCTACCACTGAGAAACCTTCCCAGCCCATGGCCACAATTCTTAACAGTGACAAAAACGTGAATGTGACATCTATATATCACACTAACTACTAAATTATAAAATTCAAAACTCTTCAAAGACAGGTGACGGTTCACAAAAAAAAATTCAACAACAAATGAACTGTAATTGTGATACATATGCTAGATGAAGCTAATAAGCATATTTTGTGACTATTTGATAGTACACTTGATCTTAGCCAAAAGATCAAAAAACAATATATTCCCTGACAATTTGAAAGAGATGGCTACTATGCATGGATGTGTGTAGAAACACACAGAGCAAAGGAAAATAAGCTATTAAAACAAATTACATTCCAAAATTATTTTACAAACAACTTGTAACAGTTTGACTAGGAATTTCTTTGCAGTCCAGGTCATAACATCATAAAGCACAGCCAAAACGTAACTATGACACTGCACAAACAAAGGGAAAATAAAGTACAATAATTCCATTACTGACCACACATACTGGCATGTATCTTATTAATTAGAATAATTTAAAGGAGGTTTAAGTATCCAACAAATGAAAGGAGTTTTTTTTCCCAAGTTGGAATGTAATGCTGCAAATTGTCTGTCCTGGGAATGTTGTCTATGGGCAGTCATTAATCAGAAGAGAATTATTACTTCCTTATAAAATGCAACTTGAGTTTGTTTTGTTTTCCTTGCAAGCTTACCTAGAAATTTTTTATTGTAAAGGATCACACTAGATCCTCTCCAGATTCGAAAATTCAACTTATCTTTCAGGTTTATTCTCCTGAAGACCACTTTTCTTTATCCAATTTTATTTCAAACTGTCATATTCATGTTTTTGTCACTGTTAAGAACTGTGGCAAGCTGGGTACTGGTGGCTCCTGTCTGTAATCCTATCTATTCAGGAGGCTGAGATCTGAGGATCTGAGGGAGCTGATGACCCATATACAGGGTTTTTTTTTTTTTAATCACATCTTTAGCTACCATTTAAATGAACCACATAATGTAAAAACTAAACTTTGATAAGTTTACTCTATCTTGCTCTAAGGATTTTTTGTTTTGTTTTCTTTGGTTTTGGTTTTGGTTTTTTGTTGGTCTTGGAGCCTGAACTCTGGGCCTAAGCACTGTCCCTCAGCTCTTAAGTTCAAGGGTAGAGCTCTACCACTTGAGCCATAGCACCACTTCTGAATTTTTCCGCTATGTGGTGCTGAGGAATTGAACCCAGGGCCTCATGCATGTAAGGCAAGCGCTCTACCACTGAGCCACCTTCAAAGCCCAGTATTTTTGTTTTTTAAATAAAAAAGAATAATTGAGGTTTTAAAAAGTGATCCAAACATTAAATAAGATTTTGACTATCTTTAAGAAAACACTACATGTTTTCTTACTTTTGATTTAAGTGCTTCCTTCATTATTCTTTTATTTAAAATAAAAGGCCATATTGAAGCCAGGAGCCAGTGGATCATGTAAACCTAGCTACTTGGAGAACTAAGACTGGAGAATCTCAGTTCAAGGCTAAGCCAGAAGTTCATGAAGCCTGTTCTCTGTGGCAAGCCTAATGATAAGTGCCTGTCAATCAAAATATGATCAGAAGGCTAACATAAGCAATCATAACCAGTCACATGCCATGGCAAGAAGTTAGACCCTATTTCAAAAATAATCAACATAAAATGGGGCTGGAGGCTTAGCAGTAAGAGCATCTGTCTAGCAAGCATCAGGCCCTGAATTCAGATCCCGGTAACATCAAGAAAAGTAAATAAAACATATTGAAATGAGTAAAGATTAATAAAGCATATTTGACTTCTTCTATCATACTTAACCTAAACGCTTGTCATGCTGACTAGACATATAGCTCATTATTAGTAAAATAAAGTGACTAGATTATTGGACTATAATTTCATTTTTACTTGCCCTCTGTCTTTAGCTACTCCCTTTTAGCATTAGTGAATAAGATAGAAATAATAGAAATATGCAAAGTAAGCTCCTCAAATTTGTGAGTGATAAAAAGCCAGAAAAAACAGCACATATTGTTGATAAAAAGAATCAAGATTTTAAAAGAGCCATGAGAGGCTAGAACAGCCAAATAAAACACATAAATTCAAAATGATTTAAATATAAGATCCTGTACACAGACTCAAAAATCAACTATTAAAGTTTAGTGACAGTAAGTACATAGAGACTTAGGGATTTAAAGTAATAAACTCCACATGTATCAGTAGGGTTACTGGATCTAAAAGAAATCTAATGGCACTTCATGATGGTGCTCCACTAAATATGTACTATTGGAAATGAGGAGGTAGATAGCACAGCACTGAATTTAGTTATAGATGCCATCATTATAGTATGTTTGGGATATGTTTTATAAAAGAACTTGAGGGGCTGGGAAGGTGGCTCAGTGGTAGAGCACTTGCCTTGCATGCATGAGGCCCTGGGTTCAATTCCTCAGCACCACATAAGCAAAAGGAAAAAAGCCGGAAGTGGCACTGAGGCTCAAGTGGTAGAGCTCTAGCCTTGAGCTGAAGAGCTGAGGGACAGCACCCAGGCCCAGAGTTCTGGCCCCACGACCAGACCCAAAAAAAAAGAAAAGAAAAGAACTTGAATCCAGTTTCTATGAAAACAATCCCGTGACAAGATTATTTAACCTAAAGTCAAGACTGTGGAACAAGCAGTAGCTATCTTCATTTAAACAGGAACTCAACTTACTATGCATAGACCTATATGGAGAAAGCTAATATTAATAAACATGAGTTTCATGAAGGCAGGTTTTAGCTTAACAAAAGATGACTTTTTTTGTTACAAAGCAAATAGTAAACCAAATATGCAGTGGGCTGCTTTGGAGTCTCTACCCTGTCACTGGTGGTGCTCAAGCCTAGGCCTGAACAACCTCCACCAGAGGAAAAGCAAGTAAAGGTTGCATTGATGATCCAAGTTTACATTGGTTAGGATAGTCTATGATCCAGGTGTTTTGAACAAATTCAGCTATCACAAAAGGGACCTCTACAAGACACTTCATCTGGGCCTCCATAAAGCACATGATCTCTTACAAATGTCAAAAATTATATCTCTGAATGTGGGAAAGCTGACAGGATGCTAATATTTTAGTTGTTCTACATGGGATCTTAGCCAAAAAGGTCAAGAAGCAATATATTTTAGCAGTGCGCAGTGGCCAGAAAGAAGGACCATTATTTTATTATAAGATCCTTCTTCCAACTGTGTGAGATCATCTTCATGCTTCCAAGAACATTGTCCAGACCCTGTGGGGACTGTTGGGTGAAGTAATGCCATACTTGAGCCTTTCATAAAAAGTGATGTGCTGAGAACAAACCCAACTCAAGATCCCTAAACAAAAATCTAAGGCCCTTTTTAGTCAGAGCAAAGAATACAAAGGCTTATAAAGGCAAAAGTTTCCAAGATTAAATTAAGTTAAAAAATTATTTACCTACAACGAGTTCAGTTCATATATCTGTATGCTTTCCATCTTGGTACATTTTAGAACTCCTCTATGATGCTTTACTTTGCATCATAACTTCCAGTATGGGTTGGCGTAGGAAAGACGCTATAAACCTATAATCCCCATTTCCTCAGATTTTGTTTGAATGTATTTTTCTAATTCTTTCCAAATACCTTTATCTGATTTCCTCCCTTCTTTCTTCTCTCCCTCTTTCTAACTTTTTGTCCCTGATACTTGATCGCAAGACTATTCTCAAAACTAGGTAACTAGCTTCTGATATGTCTAGGGTATTCTTAGCAGAGGATTACAATAGTTCAATAGCTATATGCATATGACCATATAAAATGATGCTTATCTAAATGAACTCCAAGAAATAGAAACAAGAGGGGTTTTTTTAGTATACTGTTTGCAGTTCTTTGTTTCTTTCTTTTTTTTCTCCTTTGGTTTATTCCCTTTTGTAACTGTTTTTTTATTTTTGTACACTTTATCTTGTATATAAGTTTATCTGATTTTGGGAAGGAAAGGGGAGTCACAGAAACAGTGGAACAAAAGGTGAACCAATGCAACATACTAACTAGACATTATGTTGGAAACGAACATTACAACTGAGGGAGGGGAGTCATGAGGAAAGCAGGAGAAAATGAAGGGAACAACACTGTTCAAAATTAGATGTATTCATTACCCTACTTAAGTAACTGTAACCCCTCTGTACATCACCTTTACACTAAATTTTTTTAAAAAACTGGGCAACTAGCCAGGCACTGGTGACTCATGCCTATAATCCTAGCTATTCAGAAGACTGAGATCTGAGGATCATGGTTCAAAGCAAGTCCAGAAAGTCTGTAAGACTCTTATCTCCAATTAACCACCAAAAGGCCAGAAATGGATCTGTGGCTCGAGTCATAGAGAGCTAGCCCTAAGCAAAAAAGCTCAAGTACAGTGGCCAGGCTCTGAGTTCAGTCCCCATGACACTCACACACTGTCTCTGTCTCTGTCTCTGTTTCTGTTTCTGTCTCTGTCTCTGTCTCTCTGTCTCTGTCTCTGTCTCTGTCTCTGTCTCTGTCTCTGTCTCTGTCTCTGTCTCTCTCTCTCTCTCTCTCTCTCTCTCTCTCCCTCTCCCTCTCGCTTTTTCTCTCTCTCACTTTCTTTCTCTGTTCCTCTCTCTCCCCCCTCTTTCTTTCTCTCTCACACACACTGGATAACTAGTTAAAAATAACCTTCCTCAATCACAAGGGAAATATTATTTTAAAAAGGAAAAGTAGAAGTCTTATTTACCAAAAAACAAATAATCATGGTCTCCACCACTAGAAGGGAGGAAAGTAGTATCACATATGTAGCTTAAGGAAGAACTTTCTTCTAGTCATTTGTGCCCAAGAATGTACCAAAAACACCTTAGCATGCTCAGTATGCATAGTAATGTCCTACCTGAAAAGTAGCTTAAAAAACAGAAAAGGAGTAGGGCCTGGCTCAAGTGGTACAGGGTGGGCCTGCCTCAAAAGTGTGAAGCCCTGAGTTCAAACCCCAGTATGAGCAAAAAAAATAGTAGACAGACAGACAGACAGACAGACAGACAGACAGACAGACAGACAGACAGACAGACAGACAGACAGACAGACAGATAGATAGATAGATAGATAGATAGATAGATAGATAGATAGATAGATAGATAGATAGATAGAAAGATAGATAGATAGATAGAATCCTATATAATAGTCAAAATTCAAGACCCCTAACAATTTACAGTCTCTTCTGAGTCTGGGCTGCGTCAGAATACAGCCTGCAAAGAGAAATAGGGACATGTCATCTTCTCTGGGTACTTTCTTTTTTTTGGGGGCGGGGTCCGGTCGTGGGGCCTGAACTCTGGGTCTGGGCGCTGTCCCTCAGCTCTTCAGCTCAAGGCTAGTGCTCTACCACTTGAGCCACAGCGCCACTTCCGGCTTTTTTTTTTCTTTTTGCTTATGTGGTGCTAAGGAATCGAACCCAGAGCCTTGGGCATGCAAGGCAAGCGTTCTACCACTGAGCCACATTCCCAGCCCTCTGGGTACTTTCTTATTCTCCTGTCTGCTCATTCACTATGGTTTCTGTCCTCTTCAGAAGTAGAGGAGGGAGAAGTCTCGTTTGCGAGCTTCACCTAATGTCTTCTCTGCTCTCCCAAGTGACATTGAATCCATTGGGATTTTGATGCCATCATCCTTCTTTCCCTGCAGGAAGTGGCAGTGAAGCTAGAATCTCAGAAGGCCAGGCATCCCCAGTTGCTGTACAAGAGCAAACTCTATAAGATTCTTCAAGGTGGTGTTGGCATCCACCACATACGGTGGTATGGTCAGGAAAAAGATTATAACGTGCTAGTCATGGATCTTCTGGGACCCAGCCTTGAAGACCTCTTCAATTTCTTTTCAAGGAGGTTCACAATGAAAACTGTACTTATGTTAGCTGACCAGATGATCAGTAGAATCGAATTTGTGCATACAAAGAATTTTATACACAGAGACATTAATCCAGATAACTACCTAATGGGTATTGGGCGTCACTGTAATAAGTTATTCCTTATTGATTTTGGTTTGGCCAAAAAGTACAGAGACAACAGGACAAGGCAACACATACCGTACAGAGAAGATAAAAACCTCACTTGCACTTTACACCAAGTAAATGGTTTTCCATAACCACTGGCTAGTGTACATATGAACTAAAACTTCTAGAAACAATTGCTGCTCCGATCATCTGCTCTGCTTCTTTTGCTCCTCAATTCATACTTAGAAACCTGTGGGGGTTTGGGCCTGCTGACCCTGCCCACTGGAAGAGGCTGCCTGCTGTGCAGCTTTGTGCTTTAACATTGTCCAATCAAATGTGTAATCATATTGGTGGTTCAGGGTCCTGAAAAGGATGCGAAATAGCTGCCTCAGGTACATGTAATCCAGGGCTTCCTTGAAGCGCAGTCCACAGCAATAGTTTAAGTACATGGCAAATTCTGCAGGAAGCCTCTTACATAAAGCTTCAACAGGAGTAGACATCTTCTTTTCACTAATCTTTTCATATTTTTGTTTCTTTGTTGCAGCCTTTAGTCCTTGCCATGGCAGACTGGTTCTATTAAAATTCATCAAGACATATCCTAATGATTCCATATCATTTCGGAGACTCTGCTCAATACCAAGATGTGCGCTGGTTTTCTATTACATTTTTTCAAGTTAATGTCAACCATTAACTAAATGGTTGACACACACAAATTGGTGGAGAAATTGTGCATATGCCAATCTTTTATTAAAACCTTTGATTTTTAACTACACTGCTTTGAGATCTCGTTTCAGAAGAACGACATGAACAGTCTTCAGCCACAGTTGTGATGGTTGTAAATGGTCACAATTGTGCATTCTTAGGGTGTCCATCGCTGCGGTTTGCAAGTTATTCACTTAAAACATTCTTTCAATGGTTGGCTTCTTGTTTGCAAGCCAGCTGACATGGTAGCAACCAAAGATTCCAGTGTTTGAGTATATGAAAGACTCTGCCTGCTTACCTGTGCTAGAAATAACATCATCTAAAGGGAAGACTTAAGAAAACTTAGTGACTACTAGATTATCCTTAGGATTCTGCATTAACTCTATAATGTTCTTGGTATTAAAAAAACAAAAGCATATTTGTCACAGAAATTTAGTTAACATCTTACAACTGAACATGTATGTATGTTGCTTAGATAAATGTAATCACTGTAAACATCTATATGATCGGGATTTTGTTTTTATTTTGAAATGGGAGCTTTTTTGTTTACAAGTTCATTAAAAACTAAAAACTGAAAAAAAAGTAGAGGAGGGAAGAACATAAACAATACTGTTTTTTAAGAGCAGAAAAGGCTATAGCTATACCCAACAGAAACAGAATTGCCTCCTATTTATGCTCTGATTCTGGAGTCATTTTAAGATAAGTCTGTTTTCTTCATGGGACACATTCTTAACTCTTTTTTTACCTCTCTCCACCATCAGAACAACTATTAGGTTGTAATCCCATTGGCCAGGTCAATTTTTCTCTTCTGGCCAATTTATTTCAGCCTCCTCATTCCCTCTTTATCTGACTCTGCTTCAACTCTCCGTCCTGCGAGATCTGCTTTTCAATGTGCTAGGACTAGGGCTTAAAGTCAGGGTGTAGGCACTGTCCCTTAGTTTTTTCACTCAAGGAAGATGCTCTACTACTTGAGCCACAGTTCTACTTTGACTATGATATTTTCTTGCCAGTGTCAAGAAGATCTCTTAGTTGGGATCATTAGGCTAGCTCCTTTTGTCTAGGTAGGTAGCTCTTTCAGTCTGGCTTTGACCTGTCCTATATCTATTCCTTAACACACACACACACACACACACACACACACACACACACACACACACACACACACACACACACACACACACACACATCTCAATGCCTCAGTATCCTCATCTGTAAAGCAGGGATGCTAATAGCAGTTATCATGGTTGCTCTGAGGATTAAATAAAACAGTAACTGGTGCAAAATAAACTGAAACAATAACAATATGAATAATTTTCCCAAGGGTTCATCATTAATAAATAGTAAAACAAACTGTTTTACCCTCCTTCAGATTCAGGCAGGGTAATTGTATCTATCTATCCAATACCAAGGAGGACATATTGAATTAAGTAACTACCTTGTACTATTCATTTCTTCTGCTCTGCTTTCTGTCAAAGACATGATAGTGGCAGTAAACTGGTTGACCTGACACCTCTGGCTCAACTTTTCCTGTGATGAAGCATATATGCTTCATGTGCAATACATATACAAGTATACATATATGAAGTAGATAAAGTATCGGGAAACTAATATAGAAATGAAAAAGACTTTTATCTCAGACAGTGAACCAATTTGGTCAACTCACTTAAGCATGGAATAGAATAAAGAAATACTCATACATAAAAAGCAGTCTGCAGCTATGAGATTTGTAGAGAGCCACCATCAGTCTGCTCTCCCATCTTCAATCTTGATTTAGGGTTTGCTTCCCCCTGCCCCCCGCACCCTGATAGGGGTTAAGTGCATGAGGTTTAATTCACTCTATCTGGTTTGAATCTTTATTATATCAGTAACTGCATATTTGCTTCTCTGTGCCTCTATTCCCTCTTTTATAAAATCAAAAACCCAATAACTTCATGGGATTTTATAAAATCATAAGGATTAATATCTTTAAGGCACTCAGAATGCTGCCTGGCACACAGTATATACTATAAGAACTTAGTTCCTACTTATTTTATCCCAATTTTTCATTACTTTATATTCCTTCTTATCTTTTTATGGGCTCTTCATTCCTCTTCTCAAGCTTAACTTGGAAAAGATTAAGTTTTTCTTTGATGCACCAAGACATAATGTTATTGTTGGATCCCTCTTTAAGTAGAGGCCTCATGAATGCATTGAACTGTTGTAATTTCCTGAAGCTGTTGCCACAATGTGTTCAGAAATAGCAAGGATATAAGAGATACTGGGATTTGAACCCAGACTGCCTACTCAGGACCTCATAAGAACTACAAAACTTACAACATATCTGTGTCCCAGTGACTGAGAATTTTTTTCCCATTCCTGGAGAACCTGGGTATTCCTCCACTCACTAAGATATAAAAGAATGACCTTTTGTAGCCTTGGGACTTTTACATATGAGGATAAAGCCCATTGGCTTAAAATGTAATGTATACTACACTATAAAATGTTTTTGTTGTACAGTATTTAAATTAAGCCAATAATTATGAGCTCCTGCACACATGGAGCTTATAGCTTACATTTCAATAAGAAGACAATCCCATAAAAAAGTAATTATATATTGTAATAAGTGCTGTAAAGAATATTAATAGCCTGCTTTGCTAGAGAACAACAATGATGAAATCATAATTTAGAAAGCATGCATATTTTCTCTGACTTTTGTATGGTTGACCTCTTCCTATCTTACACATGATAGATATCACCTCCTGAAAAGGGACTATCAAAATTATGATCCCCATAAAGCATTCTACTTGTTCCTGGTGACCAAAGGAGAAGAGACAAGTAGAAAAGTCATAAAAGGGTTAAAAGTTGGTTGTATGGTACAGCAGATGGAAGGCCATGGTACCTGAAGCATACGGCAAAGTGATACAAAGAGAGATTAGAGATAAAGAGACCAGATATTCAAAAGGTTTTATGGGCCATGATTAGGAGTTGGAATTTTATTTTACATACAATTCTAAAAATTAATAAAGAGTTAGCAGATGAGTGAAATGTTCCAATTTATATTAAATATTCTGGTTTCTATGTGAAAATGCTTTGTAATCATCAAATGTCTTTTGTAAGCTGGATGCTGATGGGTCATACTTATGATCCTATCTACTCAAGAGTCTACTAAGATCTGAGGATCTTAATTCAAAGACAGCTGGGGCAGACAAATATAAGAGACTCCTATGTCATTAATCAGTAAAAAGCCAGAAGGGGTAGTATAACTAAAATGACAAAGTTCCATCTTGAGCAAAAAAAAAAATCTAACCAGGAATGTGAGCCTGGGAGTTCAAGCCCCAAAATGACATGCAAAAAAAGTTTTTTAGGGGCTGGGAAGGTGGCTCAGTGGTAGAGTGCTTGCCTTGCATGCATGAGGCCCTGGGTTCAATTCCTCAGCACCACATAAGCAGAAAAAAAAGCCGGAAGTGGCACTGTGGCTCAAGTGGTAGAGCTCTAGCCTTGAGCTGAAGAGCTGAGGGACAGCGCCCAGGCCCAGAGTTCAGGTCCCACGACTGGACCCCCGCAAAAAAAAAGTTTTTTATTATCCCATATCATTGATAATATCTACCACTTTCCTTATGCAAACAAACCATAAAATCTGAAGAAAACATAAATCCCTCAAATTGATTAAGTGATAAACAATAATTAAACAATCTAACACCCATAGAGTTGAATATATATACATATATATAAAAATATATATACTAAGTCTTTGCTATTAAACTCCAGAGATTTACAACTGAGTTGTCTCTAAATTAAAAGATCAGAAGTTCTCCCAATCCATTTAACTGTTCTGTCATAATACTAATGCCAAAACATGATAAAGATATACCAATGAAGAAAAACAGGACACTTAAAATTAATAAAAATTAAAATCTTAAATCAGATGTTAACAAAATCTAGCAATATGTTTAAATAGTTTATTCTATGTTTAAGCAAAGTTCAGAGCTGGGGTGTAGCTCAGTGACAAAGCATTTGCCTTGTAAGTGCAACATCCTAGGTTTGAACCCCAGAACCAAAAAGACCAAAAAAAAAAAAGCTAAAAAATAAACAAAGTTCATAGTAAAACAAGATTTCCAAGCTCTAAGAAATCTAAAAGGAGAATTCATTATGTTAAAAGGTTGACAAGAAATGTACTTATTACCTTACGTATGTAACTGATACCTCTCTGTACATCACTTTGACAATAAAAAAAGAATTCATTATGTTAAAAAGAAATAAAAATATGATTATATTAAATACATATCAAAATAATAGAGTTATTGGAGCAGATATTCCTAACACAGACTCATTAGTGAAGTTTAGGATGTGAATGTCACTCCATACAGCATTTCCCTCTGCAGACTCTATCCATCCCTACACCTAACTCGGCCCTAGCTCCCACGACTGTCTATAGTGTAAACAATGGGCGTGTTTTGACATAATGTAAGCACACATCTTAAGAAACAGGCTTATGGAAATCTTTCATGAAAATAAATTTCAGCGGCCAAATGAGTTTGGGAAAACTAAGCATTATATTTTCCCCTTGAAGATTCACAGCAAAGATTAGCTCATTTAAAGATGCAGAGAAGTCCTCTGGTATTTCCCTAGTTAAGTGAACTGTTTCTCAGTGCCTATTAGTAGTCCATGAATATACTTCAATAAACACTCATTGAAATCACCACAATGTCAGTCTTACCATCAGTAGTATTTGTTGTTCAAGGCATTGTGTGAAGTACTGCTAGAGATATTGAATTATAAAATACAATCTATTCCCACAGATTATAATAAACTTCAATCAGAACATATAAATAAAGAGATAAATAACTATTTCAGGCAGCACGGCATAACTACCAACAATTAATCCAAACAGAAAGTCCAAGCATGAGTTCATAAGGGACAGGACTGTTATAAGTTTAGTGTTTGGGGAAGACGTCTAGAAGCATATAAGATATGAGTTAATCCTTAGGGGGAAACACATACACACAGAGAGGAAAAGAGAAATAAGAGGACTGGTTTGGATTTGTTGAAGAAATAGGTAATCAAGTACCTTGTTTTAATTTCTATAATTAAGGTCCTTAGAGAGCTAATAGAGGTCTTTCAGAAAGATCTTTTCCTTCTTTTAATTATTTTTAAGTAGTTGTACAAAGAAAGTGGAAATCTTGGTGGTAGAAAGCTAAACTTTCTATACAATTAACAATTAGTACAAACGTTTTCAAAAAAGCATTCTGACTGGATGCCTGTGGTTCACATCTGTAATCCTAGCTACTCAGGAGGCTAAGATCTGAGGATCATGGTTCAAAGCCAGCCTGGGCAAGGAAGTCCATCTTATCTCCAATAAACTACTCAGAAAAAGCTGGAAGTACTGTGGCTCAAGTGGTAGAGCACTAGACTTGGGCACAAAGAGGCTTGGGGACAGCACCCAAGCCCTGAGTTTGAGCCCCAGGACCAGCAAAAATAAATAAATTTAAAAAATTAAAACTTTCTGTTCAACTCTTGTGTTAGTATAGACTCCCTCCAAACCACAGTACCTACAATAAATTCTGGGATACAGAGACTAATTATGGACTGTAATTGCCAAGGAACTAGAAAGAGAAACTAGAAGGGTGCATGCAGAAAGAGAGAAATGCAATGCAATCAAGCTCCTCACCACTCTGAGCAACTAAAGCTTGATCCCTCCTTGGAGCCCTAAAAGAACCTCAAAGAATGCTTCTCAAGAATTGTTAATCCAAAATATGAAAGAGAAATATTTGCTCACTACTTCCCATTCCCCATTTACCAAGGTTGCTTTCACAGGTAGTTTTGTATACTCTCCAGAATGCCCACATGGCATCTACTTCATGAAAGCAGAGAAGTCCTAGGGCAGAACATGAAAAATAAAGACTGATATTAAAGTATGATTTTATCAAGTTACAGCTACATGTGGTTAGTGGCCCAGGAAATAGCTTGAATAAAAAGAAGGGCCCTCCTAGATGTCTTTACAGGAAGTATCATAGAACCTATTAAAAAAACAAACAGGTAATCTAACCATATTTCCAAGTTCCTAAATAATTCCTTTTTCATGTCTTCAGCATCCATGACCCTTATATGTGATCACCTCCAGACTTTAGCATTGATATTTTCCTCCTTTAGTTCCCTGATATCATTCCCAAACAAATAAAACAAAACTAAAATAGCACATCAAAGAGAATATTTTGCATTAACTTATTTATATAAAGAAACCTTTTTTGAGATTTGTTTAGTGATGTAAATTTGATGGTAAAATAACCACCTGAAGAAGTTTCCAGACAAGATGTGTGTGTGTGTGTGTGTGTGTGTGTGTGTGTGTGTGTGTGTGTGTGTGTGTTCTGAAGGTTAAAAACTAACCGCCTTAAGGAAGTTTTCAGAATTTGTTCAGTAGATATTTTCAATAACTTCAATAGCTGAGGTTTAGTTTAACACTTATCTGCTACCAGCATGGTTCAAATTCTGTTGCCACAGTATATTAACTGTAGGTAATTGTATAAAGTACAACTTCACTGCTTCCTCAGTTCACAAATCACTCTGTATATAACAGAAGCATAAGGAAGTTTTCAGTTGATGTTTATACTTCTAAGACAGCTGTGCCTCAAAGCAGAACAAAGGAAAGCACTAAAGTCATTGCACTGTTCAGCACTCTAATTACCAGGTCTATTTTGTCAAAAGCCACATTTAGAAACATGATTCATCAGAGATATCATAAACAAGAAATATTTCTCATCCACTTAGTCAACAAACATTTGTTTAGAGTCTATTATAATCCATCCATTTGTCAAAGAAGCCCTGAGGATAAAGCTTTGAACAAAATAAACCAAACCAGAGTCCTCAGGAAACATACACTCTAGTGGAGGGGTAAATATACAAATAAATACTTAACATGTTAAATGATAAGAGGAACTATAGAGATTAAAAAACAATAGAAGGGAATAAGAAACTGTCACAGGAGAGGTGAAAGGATAGCTATCATTATTGAATATATAAAATGTGATCATTGAACAGAAACATAGAAGTGACGGAACAAATCATGTCAACCTATGGAGAAGAAACATATCAGAAAGAAAAAAAACAAGTGCAGAGACCCTGGAACAAATTATTCTTGGATCATTCAGGGACAAACAAGGAAACCAGTGTAGCTAGAGCAGAGGAAGTGAAGGGAGATAGGAAAGGAGAGGAGGTGAGACAGAGAAGCCTTGGGTGGGAAGACATAGGGCTTTGTCAACTGTTACAAGACCAGCTTTTATTCTGATTGAAACAGGAAGCTATAGAAGGATTGTGAGAAGAGGAATCACATAATTGATGTTCACTTAAAAAGGATTATTCTGATAGTTGTAGAGAGAAGATGTAGTGACACTATGGTAGAAATGAGGCTAGTTATGCAGCTAGGTGAGAGATGATGATGATAATGATGATGATGATGATGATGATGATGATGATGATGATGATGATGGCCTAGATAAGCAAAGAAGAAGTGAGAAAGGGCAAAATGTTAATTATACTTTGAGCATAGAGCTGTCAAAATTAGCTAGTGTACTGGACTTGCAATGCAAGACAAAAATGAGTAATCAAAAATGACTCCAAGGAAGTGGTGCTGTAGCTCAAGTGGTAGAGCACTCTCCTTGAGCTGAAGAGCTGAGGGACAGCGCCAAGGCCCAGAGTTCAAACCCCACGGCCGACCAAAAAAAAAAAAGTTTAAGATCCAAAAATGACTCCAAGCTTTTTGACCTGAACAATTAGAAGAACAGCATTTCCAGTTAATAAGACAAGGAAAATTGTTGGTTTGAGTTTAGAATAATTAAAACTTCTGTTTAGGCACATTATGAATGGGATTGTTATGATGATAACTAAGCTCAAATAACCTTCTCTATGCAGAATTGTAATATATCCAATTCATTCGCAAAGTTTAATTACATACCAGTTTGCCACCAGTATGATTCAAATTGTGGGTGACATAGTGTATTAGCTAGAGGAAATTTCTCAACTTTCTCAGTTCAGAAATCAATTCAATATATAACAGATGTATATCATAATTTGTAAACCATCTCCTCACTTATTTCTGTATCTGCCTGATTCTGGTCATTGATTGGCCACTATACTTCTATTATTCAGTTCACGTACATAAAATGTGCTATAATAATGTCTCATCTATCCCATGGAAAAACTCACAGGAAATTTTATTAAAATGGATAAAAGAGGAAATTGTCTAGCAAAGACTAAAGAGTAGTCATGGAAAAAAATGGTAACACTGAAAGTGAAACCATATCAAAAATAAATGTGGCTATAGAAGAAATAACTGACCCGTGATATTGACATGGCTATTGTTCAAGAGCTACTTATATGCAGCCACAAGTGTTTACTCAGGATGAGTTTATCAACATAAAGGAAGAACAGGGCTACAGGGCTGTAAATATGAGGATGTCCCAGAGAAAATGGTCCAAGAAAAAATTTCACATTAAAGGAATCTTCAGAGATAGTGCACACACACACACAACCACACACACTCAGAGAGAGAGAGAGAAGAGAGAGAGAGAGAGAGAGAGAGAGAGAGAGAGAGAGAGAGAGAGAGAGAGAGAGAGAGAGAGAGCAAAGACTAAAATATGGCAAGCCTAACTAAACTTAGAAAGGGATGTAATGAATTGCCAAAGCACATGCGGGAAAATGCTTATTCTGTTTTATAAGTAATACAAGAAACCAAGCTTAAACTTCTCTTGATGAGTATCTTATAAAGAAGAAAAATAGTTTCTCAGAGTTTCTGATGTTTTAAAGTTGGGTTCTAAACTAAGTATTGTCTTTCGTTTTTCATTTGCAACAAACAGTGAGTCTAATATTTTGACAAAAATTTAAAAGGCTTAGAAGAATCATAAATTGAAAATAAGGGATTAGGTTACTGGAGAACTCCAGTGTTTAGAGGTAAAAGAAAAGAGGAAGCCTGAGAAGAAATCGCTAGTGAGCGAGGAAGAGGAACTGACAGAGGTGTCCCAAAACCAAGGAAGAAGGCAGTACAAAGGAGAATGTAATAACTATGGTGCTCTGAGTGAAACAAACCTGACAACTGACCACTAGGTGCAGCAAAATGAAGCTCACTCGTGACCTTGAAAAGAACTGTTCCACCAAAAGTATTTGTATGACAGCTTGCAAACTGAGTTCAAGAAAGATGAGGAAGAGGAAAGAAGAACAATGACTATAGCTAGCCTTCTGGGGAGATTTTTCTGTACAGAACTTCTGGATGGGATTTGAGTCGTTCTATCTTCTTGAAGTGGATAAGATTAAAACAGTGTATTTAGAAGTGGTGCTGTGGCTCAAATGGTAGTGCACTTGCCTTGAGCTGAAGAGCTCCGGGACAGTGCCCAGGCCCTGAGTTCAAGCCTCATGACTGACAAAAATCAAAAAACAAAACAAGTTCACAGGGTATTTATATTCTGACTGACATAATTAATCACAAAGTTAATCGCAGGAGATGTCAATGGTAAAAGATGCAATAATGATTAAAAACCATGTCCTTGTGAGAGAGTAATACCTTATATTCAAGTGAAGGAGTTTCCCCCTAGATAGGAAAAGCACCTAACAAAAAGGTCAGATACAGTTTCTTTAGATTTCACTCATCTCAACCCTAGAGGTTGTCAGAGTATGGCCTCACATCAGTGGAATCAATATACATGGGAATTCATGAAAAAATGCAAGTTCTCATAAGGTGTTGTAATTCTAGCTACTCAGGAATCTTTGAGACTCCATCTCCAATTAGCCAACAAAATGTCAGGCTAGAAGCACAGCTCAAGTGGTAGAACATCAGTCATAAACAAGAAATCTGAACATGAATGCAGGCACTGAATTCAAACTCCAGACTAGCATACACACACACACACACACACACACACACACACACACACACACACACACACACACACACATGCACACACACACACACACACACACACACACACACACACACACACACACACACAAATTCTCAGGTCCCACCCAAGACTACTGAGTTAGAAACTTAGAAGTGAAGTCCAGGAACCTAAGTTTTAACCATGAGATACCAGCATACCATAATTTTGACAAGTGGACCAGATCTTTTATGTATCTTCTGACGTGAACATCAATCTACCTATGTTTCAGTAACCTATGCCTTCACATTTTCTATTAAGTTTTTATAATGCTGTGATACTATTTTCAAGTAAAAGTTTCTCTTTTTTTATTGTGAAAATACCATACAGAGGGGTTACAATTACATGAGCAAGGTAATGAGTACATTTCTTATCAAGCATTGTTGCCTCCCACCTTTGTTTCCCCTTACCATCCCTTCCCATGCCCCTCCCCCCCACCTCCCTCCCTGGGGCCAAAGTTGTAAAGTTCATTTTTTTTGACATAACGTCTTTTACATCTCATTGTTGCAATGGGTCCACCTGTATCCCTATTTAAACAATTTTTTCCCTTCCCCTCCACAAATTATACCAACATCAAATACAGTGAAAACAGGGGAATCCAAGCTGTCTTCTAATTTTGGCCAGTTCTTAAAAAAAAAAAAAAGCCAAGTATTTATATTCAGTTATCACACACAATAATGGCATTTGTGCACCCTAAAATCATGTTCATAACTATTTCCAAAATAATCATTGCATGACAGAGTACTCAATGTAGCTCTGAGAGAATCAGTAAAACTCACATCTTTTCCTATCCATTTTGATAATATCTAAGTATACTTTTCAGTGAAAAAGCCTTTGGGAATGAGAAGGCACGGCTCTCAAGTTGTTTGGAGTTGCTTTGTATTGCTTAAAGTATGTTATTCCTCAGCAACTCAGCAGACAAGGGAAGACAGGTGACATTAATCCTGTCCCATACTGTTGTTCTTTGTGGACTTGCGTCTCTCCAGCCACACACTTGGAGGAAATTTCATACAAACAGAGGAAGCCAGACTCTTTCTGGGAGAACTTGGTAGCTGACTTACTACATTCGACATTGATGCCTGCTAAAGATAAAACCTGGGAAAAGACCTCCAGGTCCCATTCTCCATTGTTGCTGCCCGGGTCCAATGTGTATGTCTGAACTGTGTACACATTTTCCCGGGGTGGGAGCGCCATCAACACACAGCTGTCTGTGACAGGATTGCTGATGTTTACAGTAGCCAGTGAGTGCTGCTTTATGCCAAAGCATGGTGTTTCTTATTTTAAAGATGAGAACAATTCCTTTTCTCCCCAACTCCATTGTTATTTGGTTTACTACATTTTCAGGAGAAGGAAGCAGTAAATTAATAAGGGGAAAAAAAAGTGTAAATCTCACTTGGGTGTGCTTGTTTGAATTTGGGTGAAGTTTAGCATACTGATCAGATGTGATAATACAGGTCCTCTGTGTTTTGGGTATAATTGGTTTAGGGAAGTGAAAATACAAAGTAATTTCACATTTTCCTGTGTTGATATCCACAGTTTTCTGGAAGGTCCAAGTTGAGTCAGCTCTCTTTCCCTAGTGCCCAGTTTGATGGTTCCAATAAGCCAGGTATCAATGATCGGGAAGACCTATGTCAGCAGAGAGCACTCACTGCAGCAACCCCTCTTTCTGTGTCCCCCAAGGTTCTAATTTAACAGTAGTTCCTTAGTTAATAGTAGTTTCTCACTTAATTTCATGAATTAACACTGCATTCTAGGGACAGAGGGATAGCTATTTCATTAATCACCAAAGAAGAGTAAATGGAAGTATAAATTATTTGCAAGCCAGTATTAAAAGGAGGTCAAAGAAGTGGCACTGTGGCTCAAGCAGTAGAGCTGAAGAGCGCAGGGACAGTACCCAAGCCCAGAGTTCAAGGCCCAGGATTGACCAAAATAATAATAATAATATAAAAAGAACTTTCTATAATCTGAAAAGGTCAACTATTGTTTCATTTTATTAATAATCCTTTACTGAACAGCTGTGAGTTTCTAACTAACCCAATCATCTTCCTTTTCCTTCCATAAAGTGATTATCAGCCCTACATGAATACTGGAATTGCCAAAAGAGCTTCAAAAAGCACTGAACCTGGGTGTCACCCATAAGTCATCTATGGATTTTTTTTGGGGGGGTCTGGTCGTGGGGCCTGAACTCCGGGCCACAGAGTTCAGCTCTTCAGCTCAAGGCTAGCGCTCTATCACTTGAGCCACAGTGCCACTTTTTGCTTATGTGGTGCTGAGGAATTGAACCCAGGGCCTCAAGCATGCAAGGCAAGGGCTCTACCACTGAGCCACATTCCCAGCCCCTGGATTTTTTTTTGTATATCTTTTTTTTTTCTTTTTTTTTTTTGGGTCCGGTTGTGGGGCCTGAACTCTGGGCCTGGGCACTGTCCCTCAGCTCTTCAGCTCAAGGCTAGCGCTCTACCACTTGAGCCCTAGTGCCACTTCCGGCTTTTTTCTTTTTGCTTATGTGGTGCTGAGGAATCGAACCCAGGGCCTCATGCATGCAAGGCAAGCACTCTACCACTGAGCCACCTTCCCAGCCCGCCCCTGGATTTTTTTTAAGTTCACAGGTACACCTAAAATGCAGACAAAAAGGGTTGGACTATAACTCAGTAGTAGAGAGGTTGCCTAGCATGTGTGAGGCCCTGGATGTGATCTCAGTAGCAATGATAAATAGTAGATAGGTGACAGATAGATAGATAGATAGATAGATAGATAGATAGATAGATAGATAGATAGATAGATAGATAGATAGATAGATAGATAGATAGATATAGATATAGATAGATTTCAGCCAGAGTTGACTGCTGCTATATTTCTCCCTCTCTTTTCTCCTCGACTCTCATTTGCCCTTCAAACCAGCATCTCCAGTTGCCTCTCTCCTACATATGCACAGATAACCACCTGGCAGTTCTCTGAATACTGAGTCCCAAATTGCCTGAGTTAATCATCAGCATACCCTTCTTTGAGGATTCTGATTGAGTAGTTCTGGGACAGAGACCTAATCTACATTCGCTTCCAGGAGGCAAAGTTTAGGAAGTATTTCTTTAGGATGTTTCTGCTCAAAGTTATCTTTATGGACCAGCAGCATGTGCCCCATATCACACTCCTGAAACAGTATCTGCATTTAAACAAGCTCTTAGGTGGCTCATATCACTTTAAAAATTTCTATAATTGGTTTCTCTAATCTTGATGACTAAAATTTTGACTCTTTATTTTCCCTACCAGATTAATTCTGACTCATGTCCCCATTACAATGATAAATTATTACTCATGAGGATTAATCACATTGAAACAGGGCAAACTGTATTGTGTGAATGATTATAAATGGACTAACCAACACTTTTTTGAAGTGCTGGGGATTTGCAGTGCTTACATATGCTAGGCAAGAGCTCTCCCACTGAATTAAATACCTAGTATTTTAATACATTTCCATTAGGAGATCTTTCTGGCTTGTTAAGATTCTGCTTTTGGGGCTGGGAGGTGGCTCAGTGGTAGAGCGCTTGCATTACATGCTTGAGGCCCTGGGTTTGATTCCTCAGCACCACATAAGCAAAAAGAAAAAAAGCCGGAAGTGGTGCTGTGGCTCAAGTGGTAGAGCGCTAGCCTTGAGCTGAAGAAATGAGGGACAGTTCCCAGGCCCAGAGTTCAGGCCCCATGACCGGACCAAAAAAAAAAAGATTCTGCTTTTGGTAATATATAAGATAAGGTTCAATGGGGCTGGGAAGGTGGCTCAGTGGTAGAGCGCTTGCCTTGCATGCATGAGGCCCTGGGTTCAACTCCTCAGCACCACATAAGCAAAAAGAAAAAAGCTGGAAGTGGCACTGTGGCTCAAGTGGTAGAGCGCTAGCCTTGAGCTGAAGAGCTGAGGGACAGCGCCCAGGCCCAGAGTTCAGGCCCCACGACCGGACTCCCCCCCCCAAAAAAAAAAAGATAAGGTTCAAGGGTTAAAAGTTATGCTCAATTCTATTATTTATTTGAAAGTATAATAAACACTAATTAAAATTTCAGGGTAGAGCATAAAAGATTATCTAGCTCTACCATTAACCAGAATCACTCCAAATGTCTGAATCAAGTCATCATTCAGTGTATACATGAACATCATCCACTCTTTTACCACCACCAACAACCACCACCTTTTGGCAGGGAACTTGTTGTCTCCATATTTATGTGCATGTGTGTATGTATATATATGGATATTATATATATATGCACATGCATATACATACACATATATAGCAACATGAATGAATATCAAAAAACATCAAGTTGAATGAAAGAAGCCATTCTCAAAAGATTGACACTATATGCTTCCCTTCACAGTATGTTGTGGAAAAAGCCAAATTATAAATTCTGAGAACAGATGGATGGTCACCAAGGTTAGAATGGGGCAACAGAGGCATTGCATGAGTCTGCATTGGAGGTTGTAGAATTCTTCTGTAACCTGACTACATTGACTATTATGTATTAACATAATATTGTATGTATTATATGTATTAAAATCCCTAGAGTTGAAACTCTCCCCTTAAAATGTTTGTTTGTCCTTAGCTTAAAATATTAAACTAAAAGACAATATCATAGTCTATTCAGAGTTACCAAAATGAGGACATTTATATAAACTTATCATATCATTACTAGTTTTACATAGGCTACAGAAATGGCCCATTTAAGGGAAGTAAAAAATCATTTTTAAAAAAATATTGGAATGTCAGTTTACCTTACAAATTCCAGAGCAACAAAATACATGAAGACAAATTAACATTAAACTGTGCATCCAGTCATATAAGATGATGTTAAACGAAATGAACTCCAAGATAGGACACGAGTAGTTTTTTTTATTTCTTGTTATTGTTTCTAACGTATTTATAAGATACTATGTGATTTTTTTTTTGCTGCTTTGTATGTCCCTCCCCCATGGTATAACCTCTGTTTTCACTGTATTTTATGTTGGTATAATTTGGGGAGGGGAAGGGAAAAAACAATTTGTTTAAATAGGGATACAGGTGGACCCATTGCAACAATGAGATGTACAAGATGCTATGTCAAACTTTACAATTCAGGCATGGGGGGGGTGTGTAGTTGAGGAGGTGGGAGGGACGGGATGGTAGGGGAAAAACAAAGGAGGAGGCAACAATGCTGGATAAGAAATGTACTCATTACCTTGCTCATGTAACTGTAACTCCTCTGTACAGTATTTTCACAATAAAAAAAACTTAATTAAAACAAACAAACAAAAAACAGTGCACCCAGAAGGGGATGACTCACTGATAGAGAAGTATGGGGTCCTGCTCCAGTCTCAGCTTGGGGCACGTCAAGTGGGGCGTGCACCTGAAGAAAGAAAGGATTCATGTAATGACAGAAAGTTACAGGAGCACAGTCCGATCTGTAGAAAGTAAAAGCCGTTCTTCACTGTTGTACTTTTGAAAATTTTTTGTATTTTCTTTTTTTTTATTTTATTTGTGAACATACTGTACAGAGGGGTTACAATTACATGGACAGGATAATGCGTACATTTCTTACCAAGCATTGCACCCTCCTCCTTTGGTTTACACTTCACATCCCTTCCCAGCCTCCCCCCTCCCCCCCAATCCCAATCCTTCTCCTTCCCCCCCCCCCCCCCCCGCACCGACATTGTAAAGCTCGTTTTGGACATGACAACTTGTACTTCTCATTGTTGCAACAGGTCCACCTGTATCCTTAAACAACTGGTTTTTTCCCATCTCCTCCACAAGTTATACTGACATCAAATATAGTGAAAGCAGGGGTTATACTGTGGGGGAGGGACATACAAAGCAACAAAGAGATAATCTTATAAATGTGTTAGAAACACATGCATGAAAGAAAAAAACATTAAAATACATATCTAAGGATTCATTTTCCTGACCTCACATTATCTGACCTTTTCCGCTTGACTCATACATATACTAGATATTGCAAATAAGGGAAACCATGGGACCTATGTTTCTTTGGGCCTGGCTTATTTCACTTAATATAATTTTTTCCAAGTTTTTCCATTTCCTAACAAATGGGGCAATATCATTCTTTCTGATGGAGGCATAGAATTCCATTGTGTATATATACCACATTTTCTTGATCCATTCAACTGCTGAGGGACATCTTGGTTGGTTCCATATCTTAGCTATGGTAAAAAAATCAAAGAAAGGTTGGACAAATGGGATTGCATAAAGTTGCAGAGCTTTTGCAGGGCAAATGACATAGCTAGCAAGATCAATAGAAAGCCCACGGATTGGGAGAAGAACTTTACTAGCCATACAACGGACAACTTGGAACTCAAAATATTAAACCCCCCAACAACAAATCCTCAAAGAAACAACTGCCCAATAAATAAGTGGGCGAAAGACTTAAAGAGAAACTTCTCTGAAGAAGAAAGAAGGATGGCCAATAGACACATGAAGAAATGTTCAACATCCCTAGCCATAAAAGAAATGCAAATCAAAACAACATTGAGATATCACCTCACCCCAGTTAGAACGGCAAAAATCAAGAACTCTAACAACAACAGATGCTGGAGGGGATGTGGACAGAAAGGAACCGTACTTCATTGTTGGTGGGAATGTAAACTTGTTCAACCACTTTGGAAAGCAGTATGGAGGTTCCTCAAAAGACTTCACATAGATCTCCCCTATAACCCAGCAATCCCACTTTTGGGCATTTACCCAAATGTTTACAAACAAGACCACACTAAAGCTACCAGAACAACATTGTTTATTGCAGCATTATTTACCATAGCTAAGATATGGAACCACTTTTGAAAATTTTAACCAATGGGTTTCGAAGCACAAGAACTACCTAGTGCTACCCTAACAAGCCATACCCCAAAAGTACCCGCTGCAGTGTCCTCCCTAGAAATTGTCTTGACAAGAACTGTCAACATATGTACTAAAACTCAAATTAATTCTTGATTAAGGTTCAGAGGGAATGGGGTGAAGTTCCCAGTGAAGTCCTGCCCAGAGTTGGTCACAAATGACAAACTTTAAATCATCCAGGCTCACCTCCTCGGCTACAGTGGAAATTAAGACTGATGGAAGTTTGCTTCTCTCATCCATCAGTGGGGTTGGGTGGAGGACAATCTAAACTGCTTTGTGTCCAGGAACGCTTTAGACTTTACAAAAGTTAGAGTAAATTCTTCGAAGTGAAACAGATTATAGATGTGAATATGTACTTTAAGTATTTTAATTAGCATACAGAAAACACTAATGCACAATAGTGGAATCTTAAGTATTTTACTATGTATATTACATATTCTTTGTATAGAATTTCTTAAATTGATTTCTCACTTTATTTGGCAGAACTGTGTGTGGATTACCACAAGTATCCACTAGAGGGAGATTCAAGACTGCTTTTCCCCCATGGGGATAGCTCAGTTTGAATCTGCACACTTTCTCCAAAATTTCCTCCATATATTGATATGGTGAAGCAATCCAAGATGGAGACAAGATTTATGGCTCTGAAATGAAATAGAAGGATAAAGAGAGACGGGGTGATTGTGTATTCTTTAAACATCCCTCCTCTTCCTCTGCGACTTGGGTGACTTTTTCCTTATCTTCTTGGGGGGAGGGGGGGTCTACAAAGCTGGGCTATTAACTTTCTAAATCAAAGCCCTTAGGGATTTCTTGCACTGCCTAAACTGAGCAAACTGTATGGAAGCATTCTCACCTCACCAACCCCCTGCCAAAGAAATGTGTCAATCAGCTCACAGAAGGTGTTTGCCAAATTCAGGAGATCCCTCCAGGAATAAATCCTCTGACAAAGCTGACGGCTATCCAGTCCCATGCCAGGGAATTTGATGGAGCATGGGTTTAATCTTCATTTGTTAATTCACACAACAAAGAGGAAGGCTTCACTGAGAGATTTGTTTTGTTTTCCTTATACTTTTCATTTCAGTAGCATCATGCTTGCTAGCTGGGCATACCTCCACCTTTCTTTTTGTCCTAGCAGCACAGGGACCTGGACCACAATCTGTTTTTCTTAGGCTTCCCATTATAGCTAGAATGAAAGGCACTCAACACCCTACTCAGTTTCTTCTGCTGAATGAAGACTCACAGACTTTTCTGTCTTGGCTGGCTCAGAACCCTGATCCTACCATTTTTCCACCTTCAATTAAAGTAGCATAACAGGCATATATCACTGCACCCACCTACGAGTTCAGAGGAAGTCTTGTGAAATTTCCTGCACAGGTTAAACTTGAACCATGACCCTCCTGTTTTCTGCTTCCTATATAGCTGAAATCATAAGTTGAGCCATCAGTGTATGTTTTTTTTTGTTTTGTTTTTTTACTTATTTAAAGGTATTCTAGGGGCTGGGGCCATACCTCGGTGGTTGAATATATACTCAGCAGCCATGTGGCCCTAAATTCACAAAAAGCATCACAAAAAGAAGTGTCTCTAATTATAAAAAGTATCTAACAATTAAATGAACCCATCATTAGAAGCACACATTATTCTTCTGCATGTTTGTTAATAAAAACATGTTGTTACTATAGTTTAAACCTATATCACCTATTACATGCAAAGGGGACTCAAATCTAGAACAGCGGACATGGTTGTATACACATACGTCCAACAACCCAGAGGTTAAGGCAATAGAATTTGAGTTTTAGGCTATCCAGAGACTCTAAAGCCTGACTGAGCTATATAGTGAGACTGTCTCATGAAACTAAAGCTTCAAGTCAGCTCCCATCACTGCAGAGAGAACTTGAAATGATGTTTTGACAGACAAGCATGAATTAACGTACCAATAAACTATAAGTCACTGGTTGGACTTTTTTTCTGTTCATAATTCCTTTCAAATAAATCAGATATATGAGGTTGCACATTTACTTTCCATTCATGACTATCTAATTTCCCATTAAGCCTCCAAACCAGATCATGAAAATAACAATAATCTTCAGTTTACCATCCACTAGTGACCTAACACCTCTTCATGACTTGGTTACAAACAAACAAACAACAACAAAAAAGACTTTAATCCCACCCTAGTATCTATGACTTGGGGTCAGGGAATTGAGGTAAAAGCATAGTCATGGGAATAAAGTGCTTTTCCCTTAGTATTAATTAAGCAGACTGGGGAAGCAAAGAAAGCTTAAGGCTTAAAGCTCACAGTGTTACTGTACTTTCCTACCGCAGGTCCGTGGTAGGAAAGAACTCTGCTGTTCTTTGGTCTTAGTATTATTTTTTTTTGGACTCTCATTTGCTGAAGGACCATGGTTTCTCATGCAATGTGTTCTCATCAAAAAGTATTCTATTAGCACCTAGGAATTCAGCTGCTGTTGCTACAAACACTGGACAAGCTGGGACAGTCCTGGGTCCAACAAGGCCTCAGCAGAGCTCAGTGGACAGGGACCTCATGATGTCTAACTGGAGTCATGGGAATGAATGGGAATTCATTTTGGGTTCTTGAAGATATAAATTGGCCCAGTTCTGCTAGTTACATAGTGAAGCAGAAACTTAAGAAGGCAAAATGAGCCAGCATAAAATGCAAACTTACTTGCATCTGTTTAGGTCCTAGAAGAATGCCTGCAGAGACTCTGACACCTCAGAGTCCTCCTTTTGTCCATAAACAGAGAATTGCAAGAACTTTTAGAGCCAAAGGTTAATCACAGAAAGGCATCAGTTTCCATCTCCCAGAAACAAATCTATATCAGAAATCTGATGACATGTTCCTGGATTGGCCGTAAAAACTATTTTTCCCAAATAGTATCAGCTGACTCTCTGGATTCTATCCTTGGGACTAGCCCCAAATTCACTGGGGAAATCATTGTATTAAATCAGTTCAGTTTTACCAGAGTATGATATAATTTGCAATTAGTGTGTATGAAAATACTATTAATTAGAGATAAGCATTTGTCCAAGAACTTTCTGTAATCAGATCTTCTGAGGATTTCTCTCAGTCTTGGCAATCAGAAATACAAAATAAATTTAGATGTGAAAACAGAGTCTTCCATCTTACAGAAATAGGTACTTGTGTTTCTTTTCTTTCAAAGAAAAATATGCCAATTGCATCATACTCAACTTCCCTTTTTGGGTAAGAAATCGGATGTGTTGGGCCTGGGAAGGTGACTCAGTGGTAGAGCGCTTGCCTTGCATGCATGAGGCCCTGGGTTCGATTCCTCAGCACCACATAAACAGAAAGAGCCAGAAGTGGCACTGTGGCTCAAGTGGTAGAGCTCTAGCCTTGAGCTGAAGAGCTGAGGGACAAAGCCCAGGCCCAGAGTTCAGGTCCCATGATTGATAAGAAAAGAAAGAAAGAAAGAAAGAAAGAAAGAAAGAAAGAAAGAAAGAAAGAAAGAAAGAAAGAAAGAAAGAAAGAAAGAAAGAAAGAAAAGAAAGAAAGAAAGAAAGAAAAGAAAGAAAGGAAAGAAAGAAAGAAAGAAAGAAAGGAAAGAAAGAAAGAGAGAAAGAGAGAAAGAAAGAAAGAGAGAGAAAGAAAGAAAGAAAGAAACCTGATGTGGTAGAAAATAATTCTTAAAGCCTTAAATTTCAGCATTTATTTAAAAATTTTTCTAAACATTGTCTTTTTAAAAGCTTAGTTTCACTTTCATAGAGTCAAAGCACTTTACTTGTGTGAAATGGAACAATAAAGATTATTTACTTGGGAGAAAAGGGCAGGAGAGATGAGGGAGGTGAAAGAAGGAGTGAATCTGATGGAGGTCAAGGTGCATTGTATGTATACATAAACATGTCAAGGTAAAATTGCCTTGTAAAACTAATTGATGCTAATAAAAATGTAAAGAATTTTTTTAAAAGTTTAGTTTCACTCTCAAAAAGTAATTATAGGTAGGCCTTAAAAACAAAACATTTAATATGCAGAATTTTTATGAAGACTTTTAAAACATAATAAAGATGTAAACTTATGTGTTGCCATTTCTTTATGGAGAATGAAATTGGACATAACAAAATGATCAAATTTCTTTTTTTCTTTTTCCTTTTTTCTTTTTCTTTTTTTTGCTAGCGCCCTACCACTTGAGCCACAGCGCCACTTCGGGTTTTTTCTCCTTTTGTGGTGCTGAGGAATTCAACCCAGGGCCTCATGCATGTGAGGCAAGCACTCTACTACTGAGCCAACTTCCCAGCCCCATGATCAAAAATTTCTTTAAAATCAACTTTTTATGACAAAATAAAATTTTCTTGGAACTTAAATGTGTATTTTCTTTTTTTTTCTGGTACCAGGGTTTGAACTCAGGACCTTATAATCACTCAGCTTGCTTGCTTGCTCAGCTGTCATTCTACCACCTGAGCCACATCTCCAGCCAGGCTTTTTGCTGATTATTTTTGAAAATGGTATCTCTGAGATTTTTCTTCCTGGGCTTGCTTTGAACCTTAAACCTCCAGATCTCAGCCTTTTCAGTAGGATTACAGGCATGCACCACCAGCAACCAGCTTAAGTGTGTTTTCTAATGGAGAAGTTGTACGATAGACTTTCACTTTCAGAAGAATTAATTTTATTAAGTTCTATAACTTTAATTTATATTTATCAGCTACACTGTCATATGTTATAGTTTTACAAATTGTGATACATTGTAGTAAATATCTTTGGTTATCTGGTCATCTCCCCCAACATAACCTGAAAAAAAGCCCACAGAAATATATGACTTAGCCAAAGATACACAGCTAGTATTTATGGTAAATCTAGGCCTAGAATGTGAGTTTCCTAATCCAGTTGCTTTTACACCTGTCCTGATGTTTCCTCTCTCCCTCAAACTATCCCTGCACAGTCAGCCTGTGCCCCCGCCCTCATTTTGGTACTGAGCCTCAGGACCTCCTGGCCTGAATTCTCTGATATATTATTACTAAAATATATATTCAAGAGTAACTTATTTATGCACATTTTAAGGTCTGGAGATAAGAAAGAGCAGGCTATTCAGTGGAGAACTCTACATAGTTCAGTATCATCAGAACAGGAGTTCAAAACAGGATAGAAAGTTATAAAGCACAAGAGAAAAGCCTGAAAGCAAATAATGAAGGTGCATTAGGGTCACATGAAGCAGTTTTGACACTTATCTTTTAGAGAAAGAAAAGAAGAAGGGAGGGAGAAAAAAGGAAGGAGGGAGAGAAAGAAGGTAGAAGGGAAGGAAAGGAAGGTGGTAAAGGTTTTATTGGGGCTAAATATGCATTGTAGAAAAATGCCTCCTGAAGAAGTGTAGAGTTGTAGCACTAATCTAAGGAAGATATGAGAGTAAGAACAAAGATAGTGACAATAGGAAATAAGATTAGGAAATTACAGATGCAAAAGAGAACTTAAAAGATGCTTTTGCTGGGGCTTGTGAATTAACAAAGCCCCCTAACTTTGTATCTGTGCCCTTTGATCTGAATTATTCTCTGGGTCAGTCACTTTGCAATCACCTTGAGCTCTAGCAAAGACCAGATTCATATTTCACGCACATAAAACACGAATTCATTTTATGGGAAAGGCAAAACTGCCCCTCAAAAAGGAAACAGCCAAAAACTCAGTTGCTCACCCATTAGACAACTTGGTCCTGTTTCCATCCCAATGCCAAAGTGATAACAATTCAAGGACAACACTGAGATAATGGTGAACTGGTCCACACCTGTGATTTGGGACTGTTTTAATGATGCATACCATCCTCACCCTATGCTCTCAATTCTTCCTGAATCCAGTGTCTATACCTCTGGAGATAGCTGAAGATGTACTGAGTACTGTCTTCTCAGGACTTCCATGTAATAAAACTCCTTTCCCTACCCTTCACTTTATTTGGCATATGGGTACAAGTGGCCAGACCTAATATGGAACTCTCAGAATTGGACCTGGGGTCTAAAATTCCATTTTCAGGAACATCTAACAGATAGTAGAGATAGAATCCACAACCATCATTATCTATGAACAAGACTTGACTGGAAATAGAGAGGGAGAAGTTGAAGATGACCCCTAGGTTTCTGTTTCAAAGGCTAGATGAAAGGAGATGCCATTAACTGAGATACTGAAAGTTTTAATTACCATGTTTTAAGAACATGGTAATTTAGCATCAGTCATGAGTGGAGAAAACCAAGTGAAATTATAAGGAACTGTGTTCAAGCCACAATACCAGGAACCCTGCTCCAAAAAAAAAAAAAGTCAATCTTATTCACATTTTTGCACACTAAAAGTCTTCAGTTACATACCTACAGACTCCATGTGCTTAGAGCCTTTTCTTTTCCTTTGAAAGAATATCCATCTCAATACACAAAAACAAAAAACAAAACAAAAAGCTACTCTCCCCTACACTAGGCTTCAGGCCACAGGCTCAGGGTAATTTGACCAAACAAACGAGAATCTGGAATAGATTTTTGTGACTTGTGACTAGGGTGTGTGCACATGTCAGCACCTAATGACTGACATATAGCAAAGAGAAGCAGAACTGCGGTGGGAGTGAATCAAACTGAGGCCCATGAGAGGCAGATGAACAGAGAGCGGACACTCCTCCAGTTGCAAAACAACTATGGTTCCCATATGTTCTGCCATATATCTGCCCTTCCCTTTACATCCATCAGTGAATCCTTCTTAGGGCCCAAACTATTTCAATGTGAGTCTCTTCATCAAAATCACTTATACAGAAACTGAGACTTAGATAGGTTTCAAGGCTTAACCAAGATCATACAAAGGCAAACAGTAGCCAGAACTTAACAGTTAAATCCAGGCCATTGTGATCACTGCACCATGATGTAGATGTCAGGGCAGGATATGCAGGAGATACTTGAGTAGAGGAGTATCTCCACATAATGTAGGTAAATCATTTTTTTTTGTTTTTTTGTTTGTTTGTTTTTTGGTCTAAGCCCACCTGAGCCATGCCTCCAATCCCTGATTTTTCTTTTTTAAAAGTCAAGAGCTAGGTTCAAACTCAGACAAATTTTACTACATCATTATAGAAATCTCTTTTAGTACAATTTATGAGATGTAATAAATATTTATCTGCTCTGCCTACTTCATAGATGTTTGTTTAATTAAAGGTGCTAATACACATGCAAGCATTTGAAAACAACAGCAAAAAAAAAAAAAAAACATATCACAGGAGGTAAGTTTGCTGACCCCAATCCTTAACAGAAATGTGTACTAACTCTAGTCTTTCCCTTGTTGCTAAACCCCACAATCCTGGTGGTGGGAAACAGAAATCGAGAATGTTATCTCATCCATGTTAGTTTCCATCTGAATAAACAGTCACTTCTGTGTTATTGTTGTTATGGAACATTTATTGAGAGCCAGACAGGGTCTGGGTGCCCTGGAAAATACAAAATCTAGAGAGGTCTCTGGGAAAGGCAGGAAACCCAAAGCAATGGTTGGCATCATACTTGGGAACAAAAAACCAAAGGTGTGGTTCCCAAGTCCCTCAGAATTAACAGTGTTGTGTCTATGTTACTGAACCTGTCCTGCACTGACTTTTTCCATTTCCACCTCCCCTGGGACATGTTGAAAACTGGCAAGATAATTCAATGTGCATACTGTAGGGGACAAAGTCTGATGTTCTGGAATTAGGCTTGGCTCTGTTTCTTGCAGGTACCACTTCATTTTGAAAACAGAACTCTGACTTTTCCTTTGGGGTCTTTTTATGACATCATGAATGTCAGTGTTTCTCTTTGGTGAACAGGTGTGCCATACATAAACAACAGGAGATTCTTTGTCCTGAAAAACGCATTGTAAATCACATTTCATCAAAATCAAATTATATCCAATGCAACAAGGGAGCTCAGTATTTCTAGGATCCCTATGGAGAATCTCAGACTAGATGATGTGGTTTGAAAATCAAGATTCAAGTCCCAGTTCAATATTTTGTACGTGTGTGACTTTTAGCAAGTTATTTAATTTCTGCCCAATAGTTTTTACATCTGTAAGATGAGGAAACTATAATTCCTGTTAACTATTTTGTGCATGCTTGTGAGTAACCAATGAAATACTGTAGAAGTGGATAAAGAAAGCCTGGATTCATGTCTTCTGTGATTTTCAGCCTCAGTTACAAAAGTTCATTTATATAAATTAGAAACTATTCAGAAGAGGGAGGCCAAGGTTGTAAAAAAGGAAATCATCTAAACTAAGCAGCATATTGCGATAGTTAGTACTCAATAATGATTCAAGTGAATTAAAGGAAAATATAATTGAGTCTCCCACCATATACTACCACAAACAGTCCTATATTTGTGTGGCACACTTTTATTCTTTTTATTTTTATTTTTTGGTTGGTCCTAAGTAGCTAGGATTACAGGCATGAGCCACCGGTGCCCGGGCTTTTGTTTATTCATATAAGTAAGATAACCAACAACTTTATATTTTTAAAAAATAGCACCTGGGTGCTGTCTTGAGGTGGTGATTGTCAAGAACTGCAAGAGTCTCCAGCTTTTGCCCTACTGGCATGCTAACAAGTGAACATGTCAAATGTTTTATGTATGCTTTTGGAAGACACAAAATTCCTTGATTAGAGAAAGGAAGTTTATCATTGGAGCCATTCAAGCAGCAATAAGAATGATGAGCATCAGTTTACATCTGTTCCAAAACCCACAGGAGCAAAGTGGTGATGCCCAGGATGACAGTATACATGTGTACTGGAGGTTTCACAGCTGAATAACACCAGATTTAGGAACCCCAAATCCTAAAAGCAAATTTGCCCATGTTTTCTCCACAAGGAGACTCTCTACTGAACAAAAGCAAACTTCTTCTCTGGATGGAGAGACACTATTTCCCTTACTTTTCATTATAAAACATCCTTGAAAAGACAGTCATACTAAAGAGATGACAATACCTGTGTTCACTATCCACATAAGAGAATAATGTAGAACTGTCACCCAACAGTGACAGGTTCTGGAAAAGACCTGGAGTTTAAAAATGACATTAACCCATTATATCATTTATTTTCACAAAAAAAAATCTGATAGGAAAATTCCACTTTCACTTCCTCTTGTTCCAGGAAAATGGAAGCAAAGCACACAGTCTGGTATACCATAGGTATTTAACATGTACTGATTCTCTTCCCCAGCGTCTTTCTACATAATCTTGGTGTTCCTTTACTCTTTGATTTGATGCATCTTCTTATCTTCCCTGTTTTCATACTTTATGAAAAATAATAGTACTGGCTCTACAAGAATGAATTTCAAACAAATTTGTCCTAGATGACCTATAACTTTCTATGTATATCTAAAGAAATATTTTCAATGCTTTGTCTTGGAGTTTGGGTTTGTGTTTCTGTGCATCTGATCCACTAGGTGGCGCTAATGACCTGATCTAGGCTATCCCAAAGGTAGAAGATTAGCTAAATCTCTTTTTTTTTTTTTTTTTTTTTTTTTGTCGGTCGTGGGGCTTGAACTCTGGGCTTGGGCGCTGTCCCTCCGCTCTTCAGCTCAAGGCGAGGGCTCTACCACTTGAGCTACAGCGCCACTTCCGGTTTTCTGGTGGTTTATTGGAGATAGGAGTCTCACGGTCTCTCCTGCCAGGGCTGGCTTTGAACCGCGATCCTCAGATCTCAGCCTCCTGAGTAGCTAGGATTACAGGCTTGAGACACCAGCGCCCGGCTCTCTTTTTTTTTTAAATCAGGGTAGCAAAGGCCTTTAATAGTTGCTCCCTACTTCCCCAGGAACTCATGATCTGAGGCTGGGTTAGTGTGGACTCCAATTACAGACAAGCCTGTTATAGAGAAGAAGCCTGCAGCCCTGAGTTCCCATTCTGCTAAACTTCACTTTGAATAGACCTTTTTTTACATTTAAAACTCAATGGTCAATAACTATACATCTTGAAAAGATAAAGAGAAAATACAGATTCAATTAGGAATGATCATGAAGCTTTTCTTTCCAAACTATTTCTAATGAACTGCTTTACCAAGGACAGAATTCAGCTCTAATTCTACTGAAAATTTCATATAACTTTTACTTTCAAAAAAAATACCCAGCTGTAACCTTAGTGAAATATTACAAACTAGAAAATGGCCAGTCCTGGAAGATGAAGGGTTTTGTAGAGCAAGGTAGGGTTTTCTTTCAGACCCAACATGCTGAGGCAAGAACCCAAGACCATAACCAGCTACAAGGAGAAAAATTCCTCTGCTGATCTAGATTAACAAACAACAAAATCACTGAACAAGGAACTGCATTGCTAACTTGTTATATGGTCAGAAATAACAGAGTAAAAAGGAAATCTTGTCTAAATTCATTGTTCACAGACTAGAAGCTTAACAATCAGCATGTAATCCAATGCCAGTATGAGACATAAGGAAGATATGAATCATATCCTGAATTGCATTACAGGAGAAAAAAGATCTAATTTGTAAATATTAAAAGTATCTCTTACCCTTTAATAATTCATTTATAAAACTATAAACATACACACCAGGTTTTATTGTATTTGTCTTTTATGAATCCTAATGTATCAGGCAGCATATTGCCATACCATACCAACATGCATCTACAAAGCAAGGTCAAAATAATAACTGTCCAAATTCTTAGTCACACCTCTCCCTGGTGGAATTTTCACACAGGGACTTTAGTTACTCATTATTTAACTAATGAAATTGTCTTTGTGAATGGCTGCAACAGAAAGTTTGGCACTTAGAAGATTTTTTTTGCATTAATTAGATTATATTTAAGTAAGGATATACACCTTGCCTAATACCTGAAAAGGAATTATTACTAGCAAAAGAGGAGATTAAAGATTAAACAGAATAGGAAAGGTAAATTTAAGTCATTGGTAATATATTAGTTCTCTTGTAGATTTTGCTTATTGTATTACAAAAAAGAATAAATAGACAACATGAAATACAGCTATTTATGAAACAGTGATAATCATTTTTTATGAGCAAAGGACTATGAACAAAGTAGGTCAAGGAAGGTAGTTTATTCCCTATCAGTTCTACCCTGTGCTTCACTATACATCCTAATGACTCCTATCTCAGTCCTAGATGATAATCTGGACACAGATAGTGTAAACAGGATGCTTCTACAGGAATATGAGTAAGAAAGTCATGCTCTTGCAGACTGTCTCCTTCTTGAGGAATGAAGATGTACATAGGTGACAAGTCATGTCCTAAAGAAGGCCAGCTCCTAAGACAGGAGCTTCTAAGGCAGCCCATTAAGCATAGGAGTTAGGTGAAAGTCAGAATCCCAACATGAAGTCCAGAAAGTTAGGGCTGACAATAACAATTCTCCTTGAAAGCGATCCTTTATAGTCACCAGAAGCAAGTTTAAAACAAGACAAAAGTAAAAAATTTAAAACTATAAGGAAACACAACTCAGGATTATCCAAAGCTTTTTTTAGTTTTGCTTAAGGTTCACAAGCATACATTTTCTATATCAATCCTCAATGTTAAATGTCTTCGTAAAATTAAAGAGCATCCTTTACTGCTTTTAGTAAGTACAACATTATAAATGTGGTTTAATGCCTTTGATTCATTTTTCAGAGCATTCATCTATTTATTCAGCAAACATGACCTTCTCTGTTCTTGGAACTGTGTTATGCATCATTGTCACTGTAAGCAAAAGGGGAGAGAGGCACCAGTTAAACACCGGACTGAATTTGTGGTTACTCCCAGAATGTGCTATGAAGGTGATTTTAATATCCTTGAGATGAGCCTTTCCTAGTGACATTTTCCTAGTTCTTCTTAATTTTATGTTTTTGAGATAATTTATATTTTTAAAGTCTAATTGATTGGTGATTCTGGTTAATTTAGGATATAGGGCATTTGCCTTTCCTGTTCTGTAGTTGTCCAAATGGGAAAGTCTATAATCTACTGTCTTCATGACGCTGCCCTCTTGCCAGCAGGGTAACTGATCCCTCTCTAAAGACTTTGAAATGCAACAACTGTTAACGATAATGCCTAGAGTCCAAAACAAATGCCTTAGCAAGCCACCAAAAGTATGCAATGAAAGTCGGTAGGGAATTTCCATCCTGTGAAACAAATTCATCATAGACCTTAGCCTAGTCAGTTATCAGACTAAGCATAATTCTTTAATGAGCTTATTAAAGACAAAAGGTAATTGGAGGCCATTCAAAGGCAAGGAATATGTTTTTCAACCTCTTTGTAACTCCCCACAGTAATCTAGTATAATGTTTGGTTGACAGTTGTTCCTAGATTAACAACTAGCTCTTATTGATTTATCCCTTTTATGTGTTTTTCAAAAAAATAGAGCAGGGTAATGGGGTAGGGATATGTGAGCAACAGGATGGCTGATGATTAAACTATAAGCTGAATATAGTCAATATCAATTTATTCCTTCCTAAGTGAGATAAGAAAATCAGCAAGATTCTACTTCCTCCCACATCTTCATTTTGGATAGTTATTATTTTTATAGTATTGGCCTTTATAAGTATTTAATTTCCTTCTACCACCAGAATTCCTACATTTGCTAACTGCTAGCTCAATAGCTAAACTAGCCCATATAATCAATATTTGTTACTATGGCTTTTCAATTCCTGGGTTATGTACTTTTATGCTTTGGTTTTCAGTACTTCAGATAGTCCTTTTTCCCCCCTAAGATTTCATGTGTGTTGTATTTACTGAGTTCTTGAATGTTTATGGACAAGTTTCTGTTACCTCTACATATAAATGATCATTTATTTGAGTATTACATTCTTGGTAAGAAGACATTCTCCACTGTCTTCTTACATTCAACCCACTATATTATATGTGTGTGTGTGTGTGTGTGTGTGTGTCTGTGCATGTGCACATGCATGTGTGTGTATATATGTGTGGATAGATATATATGCATATGTACATATATACATGTGTATACAGACATATATAAGTATACATATATGTGTATATGTGTGCATATAAACATTAATATTTATTAATTTATATTTCTTCTAGGTAATGGGCTTATGCCTATAATCCTAGCTGTTCAGTAGGTTGAGATTCAGGGGAGTTACGATTCAAGACAAGCCTAGACAGAAAAGTCAGAAAGACTCCATCTCCAATTACTAGAAAAATGCTGGACTGGAGATATGCTTAAAGTGGTACAGTGCCAGTTGAGCAAGTGAGACAAGCCAAGTAAGAGATCCTGCATTCAAACCACAGTACATACATACATGTGTGCATGTGTATATATGTATGTACATATATAACTGTCAATCAGATGACAAGAAAAGAGTCTTCAAACAACTTCATTTTCTTCATGTTACAGGATAGTCCAAAACTCCTAGTTTTAATTTGTATGGTTAGGCTTGATTTCTTATACCAGATTTAGATGCCTTCCATATTATAAGACAGTCAGTGAAACATTGCCAAACTATAGTTGCTCTATATCAAATTGGGGTATACATGACAGATACATTAATAGCAAATACTTTCAAATGGTAATAACAAGCTATCTTGACAAAATTTTGGCACCCTGACAAAAACTACATTTACAATGATATTATTAACATTTCTGCCTTCATCTCTGGAGCCTAGCCAGTGGGACATACCTGTCCTTGTTATGAATTTTGCCCATGTCTTGCTCATCAAGACTAAATATACTCTTTTAGCAAACATTACTTTTTGCAGATCTTGGAAACTTGATACTGTTGGTACTGTTTAAGCAAAAGAAGTATTAAAAAGAGATAGGGCCCACAGATGTTTCTTATAGGAAGCTTTAAAAATAATTAAAGAACAGTAGCTTAGTATATTTATCAATCCATACTTTTCTCTGAAATGTATAGCTTTCTGTTGAAGTGTATATCTCAATAGACAAGCAAATAGAAAAAGGGAACATTTAGTCTGATTAATCAACAGGAGCTCGTGTGTGCGTGTGTGTGTGTGTGTGTGTGTGTGTGTGTGTGTGTGTGTGTGTGTGTGTGTGTATGTGTGTTGAAGGTGGGCAGATGGGGAGAGAATGCCTGAAGGAAGGAAATCACTCTGCTTTTCTTCTCAAAAAATTACCTGGGAAGGGCCACAGCACTGCCTTAACCATGTCAGCACCTGCTTATGAAAGTCTTCCTCCTACTCAGCAGGAAGTGCTGAGCAAGAAATGATTTACTTCAAATGCTGCCAAGGTTGGGCATCTGAAGGCTGGTTCATGTTGCACATCTAGCAGGGAAGCAAGCTTAGGGCAAGTGCAAGCATCTGAGGAAAACACAGGAAGGCTCTTTGACAGTCCCAGTTGGGGATTTTCTCAAAAAGATCTGTGCAGTGCCAAATTAATCTTGAGGCTTCTTGCTTCACCTCGTTTTAGAAGTCTTTCCCTGAGCAGTTCTTGTATAAACTTGTCCTCAGGATGTCTTTCTGCCTCCTATAAACTCCCACCTCTGGATAGACTTGGCATTTCTGCCTTACCCTGAGGCCCTTGAGTTACTTGCTGATTTCCACATTTCTATGGTTAAAAACCTCCCTTCAAGGCAGGAATGCAAGATATACCACATTCTCTTTTCTGAGTCAGATGGAGATCGCGGTCATTTCTAGGCCAAGTAGTCTTTCACTCAGGCTATATCCCCTTTGTTCCAGAAGAACTCCTTCCCCTCTGCAAATGAGATTCAACTACCCTGGTAATTTTCTAGAAAGGGCCAAGTGAGAGGATCAGTCTTTTGAAGAACCAGTTTCCAGACCATTTTGATTTGGAGCAAAACACAGAATTGAATCCAAAGAGACAAAAGCAGCCAGTATGCCATGCTCCAAGTTGCACCTCTCCACATGCAGCTAGCTACCAAAGTCTGCCTTGGTCTGCTCAAGCTGCTATAACAAAATGTTTAAGGCACATGCCTTAAACAACAGATATTTGTTTCTCTTTTTTGCAATGAATTGCTGAGAATTGCTGAGAATTTTCTAAATCTTTAAGTTCTGGATGTAAAATTGCTTAATGATTCCTTCTTCAATTTCCCTTCATTTTTTTTATAGTTTGTAAGCACTCTAGAGACACTAAGCCATTTCTATAACACTTTGCTTAGCTATTTATTTCCTTAAGTGCATACCTAATATTATTGATTATAATTTCTACCTTTCATAGAACTCTAGACCATGAACACAATTCAGCCAACTTGTTTACTGCTTTTTTTTTTCCTTTTTTTCTTTTTTTTTCTTTTTTTTTTTTTCTTTTTCTTCTTTTGTTGTTGTTGGTCATGGGGCCAGGCCCTGGGCCTGGATGCTGTCCCTCAGCTCTTCAGCTCAAGGCTAGCGCTGTACCCCTTGAGCCACAGCTCCACTTCTGGCTTTTTCTGTTACGTAGTGCTGAGGAATCGAACCCAAGGCCTTATGCATACGAGCTAAGCACTCTACCACTGAGCCACCTTCCCAGTCCCTGTTTACTGCTTTATAAAAAGGATCATCTTCCTTCTGGTTTGTAATAACATGTTCCCTGCTTCCATTGCCCCATCAAACTGGTCGTTAATGTTTATTTTTCTATCAACATTCTGTTTGTAGTTAATTATGGACTCTTTCCAAATTTCTCTCCAGCTCTCCTCTTGCTTTCTGAGTACTTCCTTGAATCACGTTTAATCTCGATGTATCCTAATATGTATATAAAAGTTTTTCTAGTCTACCCATTGCTGACTGCAAAGCTGCTTTTTCATGATCAACTATAACAGCGATCTTCTTCCTCCTTAAAGCCCTGTCTTTACTTCCAAGCAAAGTCTTATTGGTTAAATTGGAATTCTACTTTGCTTTATCTCTTTTCCACAGATCCAAAGAATAGAAATTGCTCACATACCACATGAAATCACATTTTTCCTTTCCTGTCCAAGCTACACATTCAACTGTCTCTTTATTAACTCTAGTTTGAAATTTTAAGTTGGTTTCATGGGTCATCCATTTCTTGACCAACTAATTTTTTAAAAATTTTATTGTAAAGTTGATATACAGAGGGGTTACAGTTACATGATTCAGATAATAAGTGCATTTCCTTTTGAACAGTGTCATCCCTTCCCTCAGTCTCTCCCAGTTTTTCCCCTCTCCACTTCCCTCCACCAAAAGTTGTATAGTTAATTTCCAACAGTGTCTAGTGGGTTTCACTGCTAAATTGGTTAACCCTTTGTCCCACCATTTCTGTGCTTCCCATTTCTCCTCCCCAAATAAGATCATCTTTTTTTTTCTTTTTTTTTTTTTTGGTTGTGGGGCCCAAACTCTGGGCCTGGGTGCTGTCCCTCAGCTCTTCAACTCAAGGTTAGCACTCTACCACTTGAGCCACAGTGCCACTTCTGACCTTTTCTGCTTATGTGGTGCTGAGGAATCAAACCTACGGCCTCATGCATGCAAGGCAAGCAAGCACTCTACCACTGAGCCACCTTCCCAGCCCCGAGATAATCTTTTATACAAGACAAAGGGTACAAAAATCAAACACAGTGATGGAAAGAAATTTAAAAGGATAGAAGAAAATTAAAAAGGATAGAAGAAAAAAAGAAGAAAAAACACCAGCAGTATAATAAAAACCTCTTACTCCACTTCTTGGAGTTCATTTTGATAAGCATCATTTTATATGATCTTATGCACATAGCTTTTGAGTATTTGTGTTCCTCTTCTAAGAATATTCTCCTTTGTTCTCACTGTGTGAATGTTTAGATTGCTGTTTAATTAATCATGTCCAAGTGTAATTATTTGTCTTTTACTGTCTACTGGGTTTACTTGTAGATTTGTAGGCACATTCTAGTTATCACAAATGAGGAAAATCAAGTACCCTACATTTCTTTGGGTCTGGCTCACTTTGCTTGGTATAATTTTTTTCAAGCCTTTCCCTTTCCTTACAAATGGGACAATGTCATTCTTTCTAAAGGAAGCACAGAATTCCATTGTGCCTACATACCATATTTTCTTGATCCATTCATCCACTGAGGGATATCTGGGTTGATTCTATATCTTGGCTATGGTAAACAATGCTGCAATGAACATGGTTGTGCTGGTGGCTTTAGTGTAGCCTGGATCTATGTCTAGAAGTGGATAGATGTCTAGAAGTGGGATTGCTGGGTCATAGGGAAGTTCTATGTTTAGTCTTTTGAGGAGCCTCCATAGTGCTTTCCAGAGTGGTTGAACAAGTTTACATTCTTACCAACAGTGTAGTAGCATTCTCTTTTAGCCACATCCCTGCCAACATCTGTTATTGTTAGTTTTCTTACTAATAGCCATTCTAACTGAGGTGAGGTGGAATCTCAATGTTGTTTTGATTTGCATTTCTTTTATGGCCAGAGATAATGAACATCTCTTCGTATCTATTGACCATTCCTATTTCTTCTTTGGAGAAGTCTCTCTTTAATTCTTTAGCCCATTTATTTATTGGGTTGTTGTTTTTTGAGGATTAGTTTTGGGAAGGTTTAATTTGTTGGGCTCTGAATATATTTTAGATATGAGGCCCTTGTCTGATGCATAGCTAGGAAAGATCTTCTCCCATTCTGTGGGCTTTCTATTTATCTTGCTAGCTACATCCTTTGCCATGCAGAAACTCTTCAGTTTGATCCACTCCCATTTATCTAGTAGTTCTTTGATTTGTTGTGATTCTGGATCTTTATCTAGGAAGTTTCAACCTGTGCCAAGGAGCTCTAGTGTTTCCCCTGTCCCTTCCTGTAATATTTTCAGAGTATCTCATCTTACATTGAGGTCTTTGACCCATTTGGAATTGATTCTGGTGCAGAGCGATATGTAAGGCTCTAACTTCAGTTTTCTGCACTTGTATAGCCAATTCTGCCAGAACCATTTGTGGAAGAGGCTGTCTTTCTTCCATCCTGTGTTTTTGGCTCCCTTATTAAATATTAGGTGGTCATAGATCTGTTGCTTCATTTTTGGGTCTTCTATTCTATCCCATTTGTCCTCAGACCTATTCTTGTGCCAATACCAAGCTGTTTTTATTACTACATCTTTGTAATAGACCTTGAAACTTTTGACCAACTAATTTATGGACTTCCTCTTCTTGCTTTGTCTCTTAAATGTTTGTAGTTCCCAGGTGTCCCTATTGGCTCTTCTCTTCTTTCTCTAGAAATGAATGCTTTATCCTTTAGGGGGGTTAAAGATAAGAAAACAAAGCAATAAATGTCCCATTACTGCCTATATGTACAAGACACTGTTCTAGTTGCTGAAAACAAAATTTCTGTTCTCATGGGGAAGAAAAACAATAAACAAACATCTTTAAATGTATATGTGATTTCAAATATTGATAATTGCCATGGATAGGAAATGATGGATAAGAAAGTACTCTCTGAGTTATAATTTTGACCAGATGTTTTTTAAAGCCATGACTGTGGATGAGATCACCTAGGGAAAAGAGCAAATTGAGAAAAGAAAGCTGAGGACTCAGCTCTTGGGTATTTTACCCTTTCAATGTCAGTAAAATAGAAAGACCCATGGAAAAAAGGCTAAGAAGGAATTAGCTAGTACAATTATTTTAAAAAACTAGGAAAATAAGATGCTAGAAGCCAAGAGTACCAAAAATTGTCTCAAGAAAATAGAATAAATAACTGTGTCACATGAGTTGACCAATAATATTAAGAGTTACTTACCCTGCAATCCTAATTACTCTGGAGACTAAAAGCAACAGGATCTTGGTTAAGGCCAGTATATACAGTAAGTTTCCCAAGATCCTATTTTGAAAAAAACCAGCAAAAATACAGCTGGAGGTATAGCTCAAGTAGTAGAGCACCAGTCTAATAAATGTGAGGCCCCAATACCATCAAAAAAAGGAATTTCACATTGAACTTTTCAAGAAAAAGCATGAGCAGAAGACAAAAACCTGACTGGCATATATTCTAGAAATTGGGTGAAGAGATGAGTGACTATAGAAAATTCTTTCTAAGGAAACTACTCTAATGGAAAGCAGAAAAATTGGGGTAAGGAATAGTCAAATGGAATTTGGGGGCTAAAAGAGATCTTTTTCAGATAAGGCACATTATAGCACAGGCATGGGAAGAAAGAATAAAGAGGAGAAAACATGATACAGAACAGAAAAGGGTTGCTTGCAGGATTTAGTTCCTTGAGAAAAGAGAGATCTGTTGCAGCTGGAATTGGTTCATCTGTCGTAACAGAAACAAAATCGGAACATGTGGGTTGTGTATGTAGGAATGTTGATTTGGTAAGGAGATGAAATCTTATTGTTGTTTTTCTTTTCTCAGTTAATTAAGTGCTAAGTTATCAATTCAATGTGAGAGAAGGGTTTGTTAGAAGTTTGAAAAGAGGAAAAGTTGGTAAAATAAGATTGATGTGCTGCTTGTAGGATTTTTTACCTAAGATATGTGTCACAGACTTAAAGTGGAACAAGTCTGCCCAGTTGGATGTTTCTTCCAGCTACATTCAGTTGAATCTCTGTGCCCTTACTCTGAAGGACTTCATCCAAATTCATGAGTTAGTCAACATTTTTGTCTCATATTTACTAGTCCAAATCTGTTTGGGAATAGATTTATAATAACCTAGGTTTAATGACCCTTCCAACTTAAAATCCCCCATATATCCCTTAAACTCAATATATATTACAGTAAAATATCCTGCCATCAAAGCACAGGCTAATGATACCACCATCCACTTAGTATCTAAAGGAAGAAAAAAATTCTTCCTTACACACTTCACTCCTTTACTTCCAAACAGGTGAAGAATCTTACAGATTCCAGCTGCTTCAAATCTTTCATGCCCTGCTTCTCCATTACTTGCCTAAATGCAGTCATTCTACACATTTTACTTTTAACCTGTATTACTGCAACCATTTTATCTTCTTGTTGCCAGGTTATCCTTACATTAATCCATTGCCCATGCTTCATTTTCTAGGCTCTTCTGTGGAAAATGCAAATCTTACCACCTCACTTTATATTGCTTACTTAAAGTACTTCAAAAATTATCTTTAGCTAAAATAGCAAAGAGAAGAGTGTTGAGGAGGAAGGGATAGAGAAAGGGTGGCTAATGGGTGTTATTGAACAGTAAGATTAACTTCTAACAGTCTATAATACAGTAGATAAACCACTTTTGACAGTTCAATGTTTTAAAATAGCTAGCAAAGAGAATTTTAAATATTCCCAACACAATAAAATGATCAATGTCTGGCCAGGCACCATAGGTGGCTCATGCCTATAATCCTAGCTACTCAGAAGGCTGAGATCTGAGAACTGCAGTTTGAAGAGAGCCTGAGCAGGAAAGTTCATGAGACTCTTACCCCAATTAATCAGGGAAAAAAGCCAGAAGTGGCACTGTGGCTCAAGTGGTTGAATGCTACCCTCAGGGACAGTGCCCAGACCCAGAAAAAAAAGAGAGAGAGAGAGAGATGTCTGAGATGACTGATATGTAAGTATGCACAATTACTTGTACATTTTTAAAACATTATAATATATATGTAAAATTCACACAGAATGTTCATTGTGAGGCTGATTATCCTTTAGCCTAATATCTTATCAATCTGTCTCATGGGCCTTTCATTCCAGGCATTCCAAATTACTTCATTTCTGCCATATGTTTTTATCATACTTGTGTACTTTTAAATATATCCTGCATTTGAAAAATCTTCTCCACATCTCCTGAAGCTCTTATGAAACTATGCTAACATCTACCGATACGTTTTCCTGATCCAATACCCACTCCCAGAGGGCCCTATCTGTACTCACTCATTTACCACACTCATCTCACCTCCTCATTTCTCTGTCCTAGCCAAAACTTCTTATTTTTATCATTGTGACACATTTAAATTGGGCTTTTCGACTTGATTATTCCAGCAAAATGACTTGATAATTAGCAGGAGTCTTCTACATGGACATATACAATAACAAATCCTTAGTCCTCCTCCTGGTCCATCACATTTTTTAATTTTTTCAAAATGTTTAATTGTTATTATAAAGGTAATGTACAGAGAAGTAACAATTATATAAGTTAGGTAATGAGTACATTTCTTTTTGGACAATGTCACCCTTTCCCTCACTTTCTCCCAGTATTCCCCTCCCATCCCCAACCACAAGTTGTATAGTTCATTTCAACATACCATCTAATGAGTAGTACTGCTGCATTTGTTCACCCTTTGTTCCTCCATTTCTATGTCTCCCCCTGTACTCTACCAAAGACAGATAAAAGAATAAACAAGACAAAAAGAAACAAAGGAAAAATATCTCATTTCCATATCCTGGAGTTCATTTTAATAAATATTATATGATCAGATGCACATATGCATTGCACCTTTGTATACTTCTCCTAAGAATGTCTACAGCCCTGTATAATTTACCATGTTCCAGTGTATATTAGAAATAGCTTCCATATATGAGAGAAAGCATGTGTCTCTGAGCTTGGCTTACCTCACTTAACATGATTTGTTCTACATCCATCTATTTCCCTGCCAATGACATATTATTCTTTCTAACAATTATATAAAATTCCATTGTGTATAGAGACATTTCTTTCAATCTACTCATCTTAAAAATAAAGATCTGGAGCCAGGCACTGGTGGCTCATGTCTATAATCCTAGTTACTCAAGAGGCTGAGATCTAAGGATTGTGGTTTGAAGCCAGCCTGAGCAAGAAAGTCCTCAAGACTCTCATCTCCAACAAAATACTCAAAAAAGGCTAGAAGTGGTGCTATGGCTTAAGTAGTAGAGTGCTAGACTTGAATAGAAGCTCAGGGATAGGGCCCAGGTCCTGAGTTCAAGCCCCAGGAGCAGCAAAAAAATATATATATATATATTATTACTGTTATTATTATTTTTATTAGCCTTATATTCAATGGGCCACTGGTTTGTATTGCTATTTCTCAAGGTCAGGATTCTGGGGGAAAAAAAGTTCTCCATTCAACTTACCACAGAGTAATGGCTAGCACGTGCCCTGCCTCTTCAGACATGTAACCTGTTACCTACTATCAGTTTCAAGTAAGACACAAGGTGAAAACTCTCGGGTGATAGGTCAGATAAAGAATGAAGACTCTTGCCACAACAAAATCTGTTTCTCAGTATGGCACCTGGATAGACAACCAAGTCCTAATAGAGAGGTCACCCTCCCCTACCCCTTCTAGGCACATAGGCCCACATGTTGATTAGTAACCTGCAGGCACTTTCTTGTACCAACAACACTTTTGGCCACAACCTCTGCCTCCACCCTATACCTTAGTTGTGTACTGCCAGTCCATTGGTGGAAGCTGTTGCAATCCACCTTTCTCATTTGACAGCTTATTTCAGTGGCTCCCACACACACAGGTTAGGCTCTGAGTCATTGTCTATCTGTTTTTCCATTGTATAACCTGAAAGAAGGATGCTGCAAGTGTTTGGTGATGGGCTTTTACCTGCAACTTAGTTGAGTCTCCTTGGAACATTGCTAGAAGGTATCCTTCCTCAGCACTGAGCATGTGCCAGATCTTTGTCTCTGTTTCATCTTTGTTCCCTGACTCCCAGGCCTTCCCCCAAGAGACTTGTTGTGTTTGAGTTGTATTGCTTCACGTATAATTACATTTGTAGAATTTATATTTGGTAGCGGAAGCAGAAGGGGTTCTTTATTCAGAGTTGAGCCACCCTGAAGACCCACATCACAGGCCCATGTTTGCTCTACAAGGATCATGTTTCATCTCCTACTTTAATCAGATTTCAAGAAACATATCACCATTGAAAAAGACAGAAGTACCTTAAGAAACTTCGCTATTTTCTCTTATAAGAAAACAAATTCAGAAGAGCAAATTATTTTCTCAAGGATAAATGGCTATTCACAAACTCATCTTTCTTTTAAGCTTTTTCCTCTTTTGACCATGTGCAACCTTTCAAATTTAATCTTTAGGTAGGGCAGGGTGGTAATGTCTATAATTTCAGCTACTCAAGAGGTAGGGGCAGGAGGAACATGTGTTTAAGGACACTCCAGACAAAATTAACAAGTGATTATCTAAAAAGGAAAAATATAACTGGGTGCCAGTTGTTCACACTTGTAATTTTAGCAGGACATGGTGGTGTATGACTGCCATCTTAAGTACACAGGAAGTTGGGATTGAAAGGATCATATTTCCAGGATAACACGGGCCAAAAGAAAAAGGTTCTCAGGACTCTATCTCAACAGGAAAGGCTGGACATGGAAGTATACACCTGTCATCTAAGCTATGGCAGAAAGCATAATTAAAAAGGTCTCAGTCCGGGTCAGCTTAGCACAAAACAAAACCCTACCTCAAAAATAGCTATAGCAAAAAGGACAGAAGATATGGTTCAAGTAGTAGAACAGATGCCTAGCAAACTCAAAGGCCTGAGTCCAAACCTCATTACCATCAAAAACCAAAGAAAAGAAATCAGAGCATGGCTCTTGCCTAGGATGCATAAGCCCTGGGAAGAGTTTTATAAAGAACTTTAGTTCAAGTGTGAATGTTTAGGAATTAATGACCTGGATTACTATGTGAGGCTCTCACTCACAGGACTCAAAAGAGTAAATTTATTCTATGAGAGCATCCTTTGGGGAAAGGAAATTTTTTAATGTTTTTTTATTGTAAAAATAGTGTATAGAGGGATTACAGCTACATGAGTAAGATAATGAGTACATTTCCTATTGAGCACTGTTACCTCCTCCTTTGTTTTTCCCTTACCATCCCTTGCTTCCCTACCTCCCCAACTCCCCCCTCCTCCCAGGAAATATTTTTAAATAGGGTTGCTTAAATACAAAATGAGTAGGAAGAAAGGGGAGGAAATAGAAAAAGAAAAATCATAAATGGGCTTTTTTGTAGCAATGAAGTTGAAAATAACTCTGAGCACAGAAATACAGTTTCCTTTCTTTCTTTCTTTTTCTTCCTTCCTTCCTTCCTTCCTTCCTTCCTTCCTTCCTTCCTTCCTTCCTTCCTTTCTTTCTTTCTTTCTTTCTTTCTTTCTTTCTTTCTTTCTTTCTTTCTTTCTTTCTTTCTTTCTTTCTTTCTTGTCTATCATGGGACTTGAACTCTGGACCTGGGCACTGTCCCTCAGCTCTTCAGCTCAAGGCTAGCCCGAGCACTACTACTGGTTTTTTGGAGATGAAAGTCTCATGGACTATCCTGCCCAGGCTGGCTTTGAACTGTGATCCTCAGATCTCAGCCTTCTGAATAGCTAGGATTACAGGCGTGAGCCACTGGTGCCCAGCTAGAAAGTATAGTTTCTAAATAAAGCTGCTTCCTCAACAGAACCATTGCTCTTATCCCTTTTCTTAACTCCTGATCATCTAATCTCTTTCCACATCTTTATCCCTGCTAGCATTTCTCCCATGTAACACCAAAAAAGTTACCATTGCTCTTCCCATTTCAACAGCATAAAGATCTCCATATAGAATTTGCTCTTTATATGATTTTTTTGTTGTTGGATTCAGTTCTGTTACTTTGCGGAGAAAGAAAGGAGAAAAAAGGAAAAGAAGGCAGAGAGGCACGTAAAGTCTTCAGGTAAAACTATCTGAAAGCCAGAACTCTGAAAGCTAAAGAGGTTCTCTTTAATTGTTGTTGTTATTTTTAAGATAGAGTCTTACTATGTCAGCAAAGGGGCTGCCACTATCCTCACACCTTAGCTCTCAGAGTAGCTGAAACAGCAGTGCTATGCCAGCACCCCAGCTTAAAGTTAATTGTTTAAGGCAATCTTCTTTAGAGCTGATTTCTTTGGGACACCTTCTTGCTTATACCATTTAGGTCAAGTAATCAATTTTAAAAGAGGTAAACATGATAGTTTGGTAGAAATGATGTAGCGATAAACTATCAGATTACAGGAAGGATAAGAAAGAATACAAATAAGTTTCAAAATCTTATGTATTTGATAGTTCTATTGATTGCAGTTTGAAAATTCAAACTTAACTTATCAACTTAACAACTCTGCATATCCCAACTCCTATTCCTAGCACATAGTTTCTATTTTAACCATAAAATCACATGTTATTTATTTCTTAGACTCGGGGAACTCCTACAGCTGTGAATAGGGGTCAATGAAGCTGTAATCCATCCTTTTTCTGCCTTATCTCCATTATAAATCCATGGTATCTTTGGAGATGGATAAGTACCAAGTTATCTGTCTTAGCTTAGTTATATGGGCATCTAGGGAATTCCTCCTGATAATACAAAAAGAATTGAAATGCAATGAACATACATGAAGATATACTGCATTATTCTTATTTTTCAACCTAACATTTATCCTTACTCCCAACATACCAGAGAAAGGATGAAACAAATATACTTATAAAGGAAATAAACCTGGAGAGATAGTGTAAAAAGAAATGATTCATGGAGAAAAAGCACATGGAGAAAAAGCATATGAATGTTACTTAATAAGACATAGGCTGAAAAATACCCTGTATGAGCTAATGAACACACCTAAATTGCCAAGTGTCAAAAACATCATTAATATTAATGTTACTGGTCATTATCAAGTATTTCTGCATTTTGTCTTGAAAATTATACTCTAATACTACTAAGGTGTTTTTTGTTTGTTTTTGTCGGTCGTGGGGCTTGAACTCTGGGCTTGGGCGCTGTTCTTGTGCTCTTCAGCTCAAGGCAAGCACTTTACCGCTTGAGCCATAGCACCACTTCTGGTTTTCTAGCATTTTATTGGAGATAAGAGTCTCATGAACTTTCCTGCTTGGGCTGGCTTTGAACCACGATCCTCAGATCTCAGCCTCCTGAGTAGCTAGAATTACAGGCATGAGCCACCAAGGTGTTTTTCTTTAAAGGTAGAAAAATAAAGCATAAGAAACAGGTAAAATAGACCAAATAGATAGTTTTTAAAAAAAGAACAAAACACTTGAAACCAGGCCCAGTGGCTCAGGCCTGTAATCCTAGCTGTTCAGGAGGCTGAGAGCTGAAGCTCCTGGTTCAAAGCCAGGGCAGAAAAGTCTGCGAGACTCACATCTCCAATAAACCACCAGGAAAAAAGAAAAAAACAGAAGTGGCGCTGTAGCTCAACTGGTAGAGCGTTAGCCTTGAGCTGAAGAGCTGAGGGACAGCATTCAGGCCCAGAGTTCAAGCCCCACAACTGACAAAAACAAAAAACAAAAACAAAACACGTGTACGATGTAAATGTCACAAAGCAACTACAGTGCATGGCCTACAGAGAGGAAGTGTGACTTTTTCTCTGACAGGCCACCGAGTAGGTCTACAACTTTACATGATATTGGTAGTGTGTGCCCAACAATAAGGTTGAAATATTACACTAAGGTGTACCTGTCTGCAAAATGAATACTCCACATATTTGAGATCCACATGCTTCTACAGAGCCACAGAGAATGGACAGATTTGCTAGTCTGCTTAATTGTGGTGTAAATTGTTTAGTTAGTTGTTCTCTCTTTTTTTGAAAGTTTCATCATAGATTTATTTTAGTATAACAGATTTAAAGTAGAAGAAAAAAGATAAACATTTCTTGCCTCTATTGTAGGAAATAGGAGTTAACAATGCCGTTTGTTAAATTCTTTAAAATTAAAATTGAAGTTAAAGACCTACATCTCAAAAATACCTACTTTCCTCTTATCTGTTTTCAAGTGTAAAACACAAGAATGTTTAGCATGATGAAGACTGCAAATCATTAGCAGCTGTGTAGAACAGGAGTGAAAATATTCCTGACAGACAGGAGAGCATAACAGGCCAGCAGCCTCAGATTCTGTCCTTGGAATCCAGCACTGGGTTTGCTGAGGCCTAGCTCCCCATGGGCTGCTCCAAGCTGGTGATGGGGCACAGCAGAGGTACTAAACCAGCCCCATTGCAGCCTATTCAGACTTTCATTCGAAGTCTTCTCATCAAATTAGGCACATCTAGGCACTACACTGCAGCCTGATACCCTTCCTTCTCAGTCCTTCTCCTTCTTTCTTCCTTCATCCGCCTCTGTTCCCCAGAAAATACCTTTCATGTCTAATCCTGTTTTGACATTTATTTGGAATGGATCCAAACACACAGGTGGTACAGAGTAGTCTGGAAAAAAAAACCCTACAGGTAGGAAAGTGAGGATTTGGGATTGGATCACTGGTCATAAAGTAGATTAGTCAAACCCATCTTGTGTGAAAGGTGGAACACACATAGTCTCTGATCCAGGTAGGTGCCCAATGGTTAAAAGGAGTTCACCAGAGATGACCTGGGAAAATGTCTCATTAGAAGAAACCATCTATTCAGGTCCAATCACTCAGGCCTTCAGAAGACAACAAAGTGATAAAGACAATCAAGTTGGCTGATGATGGCGAAGTTGTGCCCTACAGAAGAGTAAGAAACTAGGGTCTATAGACAAAGCAGCTGAAGGGATCTCTTCAGTTGCTTTTAGCGAAGCTCTTTACTCTGACAATGAAGAGGGACAGGGAGACAGCAAGCTATAGTTCTAAGAAAAATTACAGGGCTCCAGAAACATTTAAATGATCAGCAAAAGCAAGTCTTTTATAATAAAGTTGGGGGACTTAGTTGGGAAAAATCAGGAAACAAAAAAGAGATAGAAACATCTGGATAGATGCCCTTTGAAAGTAATTGTTATAAAGATGAGATTCCCCCAAACCCTCAGAGCTTGCAGAAGGGTTATGTCATACCACTCCATCTCCATTTATGCTAGAAAATGCTTTTGAGGCCTATCTGCTATAGGAAGAAGAGATTCTGCCTTCAAGATTTTTCCCCCCTCATCCTCTCTTGGTTACTCAGCTGAGGACATGCTGAGCCTGGTAAGAAAGACAAGTCACAAGAGTTATCCCACAGAAGAGAAGTAACCAAGAGTTGAATTTTAAAGGTGCTTGATCAAAGGGGTCAGAATGTGAGACTGGGTAATTAAAAATTCACTGACTTAAAGATACTTTATTGGAACATGGGATTTAAAATCTAGAAAGAACACCAGAGTATTAAGAAAATTCACTGCTAGGATGGCTCCAAGATACCTGATAAAAGTGATGACCAACTTAACACAGGAAAGAAAGAAAGGAAGGAAGAAAGGAAGAAAGAAAGAAAGAAAGAAAGAAAGAAAGAAAGAAAGAAAGAAAGAAAGAAAGAAAGAAAGAAAGAAAGGAAGAAAGGAAGGAAGGAAGGAAGGAAGGAAGGATGGAAGGAAAGGAGGGAGGGAGGGAAGGAAGGAAGAGAAGGAAGGAAGCGTAGAAGGAAGGAAGGAAGAAAGCACTGAGATACATAGTAAGATCACTAAGTTCAGTAGTAGTTCCTCTGAAAACCAGGGCTGAGGGTAAGAGAGGCCATTATCAAAATGGGCTCATGAATATTCATGAATGATAGAGTCCCAAGTATAATAAAGACCAGTTGACAACACTTAACTGCCAGAAGTCACAAGGCTAAAATGATCAGAATGACCTACAAAATCACACAATCAAGTGAGTATGTGAAGATGGTTGATAAAGCATGGTTTTACTAGAAGCAAAATAGAAAGGCAGCCATCAAGAGCACTACTGAAAATCTTTTTTTTTTTTTTTTTTTTTTTTTTTTTTTTGTCCGGTCGTGGGGCCTGAACTCTGGGCCTGGGCACTATCCCTCAGCTCTTCAGCTCAAGGTTAGCGCTCTACCACCTGAGTCATAGCGCCACTTCCGGCTTTTTTTCTCTTTGCTTATGTGGTGCTGAGGAATTGAACCCAGGGCCTCAGGCATGCAAGGCAAGCGCTCTACCACTGAGCCACCTTCCCAGCCCACTACTGAAAATCTTTAAAAGAAAAAAAGTAATATTTAAAGAATGGGAAAGCAAGAGGCCAACAGCTATCATATTATATAAAGTCAAAAACCTTTGTAGAACTAAGCAGATTTTTCAGAACCAATGACCACAAAAAGTCATTCTATAACCACTCTTATAACACCAATTGCAACAACTTGCTGGTTGGAGTAATCCTCAAATTAGGTCCTTGGAATTATCAAGTGTCCCTCATTTGTGTGTGTGTGTGTGTGTGTGTGTGTGTGTGTGTGTGTGTGTGTGTGTGTGTGTGTGTGTGTGTATGGTGTGTGAGTCATGGGGCTTGAACTCTGGGCCTGGGCATTGTCCTTCAGCTCTTCAGCTCAATCTAGCACTCTACCACTTGAGCCACAGTTTTCTGGTGATTTGTGGAGATAAAAGTCTCACAGACTTTCCTGCCTGGGCTGCCTTTGAACCACAATCCTCAGATGTTGGAGATGATGAAGGATATTAGTGCTTTTTTATTTTTATTTTTTATTTTTGTCAGTTTCGGGGCTTGAATTCAGGCCTGGGCACTGTCCCTGAACTCTTATATTCAAGGCTAGCACTCTACCACTTTGAGTCACTCCTCCACTCCCAGTTTTTGAGTGGTTAATTGGAGATAAGTGTCTCATGGGGACTTTTCTGCCCAGGCTGGCTTCAAATGACCATCAGATCTCAGCCTCCTGAGTAACAAGGATTACAGTTGTGAGCCACTGGCACCCGGCTATTTTTAAGACCGAAAAGAAGTAGAGATGGTTTTGACTCTTAGGATCTTTCTTTATTTCTCTAATACGACTTCTGTAAAAGTCATCCTGGAGAATGACTGTCAACTGTCCATAAGCTCAGTAATGCAGTACTCCTTGTCATGGCTGTTGTACACTACTATCCCTCTTCTAACTTCCCCTCAGAAAAAGAAATGTGATGAATCACGGATGAATTACTCCCCAAACTTCGTGAAGAAGCAGTCTGTGTGACATAAGTTAGACTGTGGCAGTCATGAATAAGTTCCTCTCCAGTCCTCTGCTATGGAAAGCAAAACTGACCAATAGTCTCAGATCCTACCCCTATGGATTCAGCACTACATTGATTCCAATGACAGATTTCCAATGGGTTACTCCAGGCAAGTGATGAGGCACAGCAAAGATACTAAGCCAGGTCCATTGCAACCATATTCAGGACCCCTCAGTGACTTTGGTTCTAGGATTCCCCATCAGTCTGGTTATCTTTCTTAGCATTGCACTATAGTTTGAGACTCCTATTCAATCTTCTTTTCTTCTCTCTTTTTCAGGATCTGAAGGTTCTCCTTACCATCTCCTGTTCCCCTCTAATTTCTTGATTCCCCTTAACTAATGCACTCTGAAAAGATAATTATGTAAAAAAAGAAACTTCATTTTCATTTGCAGTAAATATGCTTTAAAACTGTACAAAGGTGGCTGAAGGCATGGATCAGCAGTAGAGCACTTTCCTAGCAAAGCATAGGACCCTGTAAAAACACCACTTGAAGAATTGTACAAGAGGCTGGAAATATAGCTCAGTGGTAGAGAATTTACCCATCATGTGCAAGGACCTGGATTTGATCTCCATTATTACAATTTTTTAAAAACACACAAGAAGATCATAAATTACTTTTTTTCCCCGAGTACGAGCCTTGTGCTCTCAAGCCAATGATAGGGCGCTGCCCTTTTGCTTTTAGTTTGTTTTTTCAGATAAGGCCTCATAAGAACTTTGTACCATCCTCTCAACTTGCATCTTCCTACCTCTACCTGCCCCTTCTACAAGCGCCTAGGATCACAGGGGTATACCACTACACCTGGCTCTCCTTCTTTCTTTATTTTACTATAGTAAGGGTAAGCTGTTAAGGGAAACAAAAAATGATTGAGAAACTAAACCTGGAATCAAAATAGCTTTGTGGAAAAAAATCTGAAAATGATTGAGAAACTAAACCTGGAATCACCATGGCTTTGTAAAAAGAATGGCTTTGTATATTACAATTTGGGTAAAACAAAACCAAAAGAAGGCTGATGCAGCCTCAGTGCCAGAGCAAATGAACACATACACACACGCACATGCATGCACGTATGTGTGTGCGAGCACACACACACACACACACACACACACACACACAGAGTACAGTATCTTCGTTGTTGGTGCCAATCAAACAAAATGGATATGCCCAGAGCTGGTCTTACTTGTGTTCTTAACTTGTCTGAAAATGTTTAGAGACTGTCATTCCTGGATCAGCAATCTCAGCTTGGGTCTTGATGCCAGCAACACCTTTAATTTTGTGGTTTCCATTCATCTGCTATTGACTTGGCTGTTGATGCATGCAAGCCTCACCCATAGACTAATAAATGGTTCCCTAATTCTGGTGGAATAAACTTAGGTTAAAGACACAGTTTAGTGGACTCTGCTCAAGGAAGGTTTCAACAGATTTGTGGTTGGCCAAACCTAAAATAAAGTTCAATGATCCATTCACTTTTCAGACATTTCCAAGATTTTAGAAGTGAGTAGTTTGAAGTTTTAATTTGGATCAATGAAAGGTGTAGTTTCCTGGGAATTACCCATAAATAAGGGATCCTAGGGTTATTTCTGTTCTTGATGACTAATGTACAAACCATTTAATGTCTCTGTGCCTTCATTTCCTAATGAATATAATAATCCTACTACTTGAGAAGGTTGTGATCTTTTATATAATTATATGGAATGCTTTGAAATTCTTAATTGGGATGAGCAAAAAAGTTCTATCCACCATTTTTAATTTAAAGCCAAAGAATAGATCAATTTTTAAGAGAGGGAGTGAATTGAGACCTTCCCATTAAAAAAAAAAAGAAAGAAAGAAATTGTTATGTAGCCCAGGCTGGCCTCAAACTTGAGATTCTCTTGTCTCCATTTTCAAGTGCTGGGATTATAAGAGTGTTTCAACAGTCCTAGTTATGATCAAATCTTGAGGCTTAATTCATTTACCTATATCCCTGACACCTATGCTGAAGCCATTTGAATGCACATTTATTGGTGCATTTTATTTTGTCAAGGGGATGCAATGTAATATATGAGATTGACACACATATATATGTATATACAACTGAAAGGTGTTAATATATTTTTGGCAGCAAAACCAAGCCCAGTGATAAATACTTAATAAATGTATATCCACTTGCAGGAAGCAATGTGGCATGATTAGGTCACTGCGAACTGAGAGATCAGAGTTCTAGTCCCAGCCCTGTATGAGTGTATTATACAATCCTTCACAAGTTACTTGGATTATTCTTCTGAGATCAACTCTAAAGAAACACTAGGAATTTTTTTTTGTAATTTAATCATTCATTTATTTGATTCGTTCACAGTGGCAAGGAAATACAAATAGTCAGTAAACACACAAATCACGCTGGGCATGACTGCTCCGGAGGGGCAGAGCAAACTCGCCTAACAAGGAGGCCCCTGTATCTACTGGGGGTGCATGGTGCCATGTGTCTCAGGGCCGGAGAGGGATTGCTGATCCTGTTCTTCATTGGAGAAAGTATAACTGGATGTAGCTTTGTATAAAGCAGTCAGGAAATGCTCATGAAAATTAGTGTGACTATCCTTCCATCCAGAAGGTTATCTTTCAGCTACTGTTACACAGACACTGTGTAACACTGATTATGACAACATGAGTATCAAGAGGCACACCTGTAATTCCAGCACTCTCATCTATCAATTAATATATTATCTATCTATCTATCTATCTATCTATCTATCTATCTATCTATCTATCTAGATATAGATATCATCTATGTCATCAGTCTCTGTTGATCCATCTGTCTAGATCTATTTATAGCTATCTATCATCTATTAATCTATTATCTATCTCTCCATTCATTTACCTATCTAGCATCATCATTCATCATCATCATCTTCATCTTCATCACCATCACCATCATCACTTCTTTTTTTTCTTTTATCTTTTTTTAATTGTCAAGGAGATGTACAGAGAGGTTTCAGATGCTCATGATTTTTTAAATCCATGGAAATACTGTCTTTTATTGTTCTAATGACAAGGCACTTTTTAGAAAAAAAAGATATATATATTATGTACATATATGTACATAATATATATTATAATATATTGTATCTTAATTATAATTTTCTATTTTTTTCAAAGTAACTACTGCTTTCTACAGACCTGGGGTATAGTTCTGAGTTTTAAGCATAGGTTCTGAAAATGGGTTTGCTTCTCAAATTCCTAGAGAGTTGTATAAATCATTTTGCCTTTGTAGGAATCAGTTTTCTTATCTAATTAATTTCTCAGATATTATTAATACTAAAATTCATGCCTAACCAGTCATGGTTATATATGCTTGTGATCTTAACATTTGTAAAGCTGGAGTAGGAGAATAGCAAGTTCCAGACTAACTTGGACTGCAAAAAACCAGACCAAGCCTGATGCTGGTGGTTCATGCCTAGAATCCTAGCTACCCAGGGGACTGAGGTCTAAAGATCCAAAGTCCAAAGGCCGGTCCAAGCAGGAAAGTCCATGAGACTCTTATGTCTAATTCAATCACAGAAAATAAGCCAGAAGTGGCCCTTTGGCTCAAATGGTAGAGTGCTGGCCTTGAGCAAAAGGAGCTCTGGGATAGTGCCTAAACCCAGAGTTCAAACCAAAGGACTGGCAAAAAAAAAATCCATACCAAATCAAACAATCATAATTGTCTATAATTCTTCCAGGTGTTAGGTCTGTTGTTATTTTTTCTTTCTGATTACTAGGTAACATATTCAAACATACAAAATTATATTAACTAAATTAAGAGGCCATCTTAATTTTATTCCTTATAGATTTGTTCTAACAACTTAGTATATAACATTTCAAAGTTTTCTATGTTAATATAGATATATTACTCCATTACTTAATAAGATGAGATGTCATACATGTTTTGATGATATTTATTTCATAATTTAAAACAATTTCTATCATAGGCATTTTTCAATTGGATATGTGCCTCTATCACCTTCTTTTTCATAACTGTCCCAATGAGGGGATATATCCAGTTTATTTCCTACTTCCTGCTAATGATCATTGAAATTGTTTAAAGTTTTTATGATGAATATCCTGGATCAGCCACTGGCATCTTTGTGTATAATATTTTGCACAACTTTGGAAGCTTTTTCTAAGAGAAAAAATCCTAAAAATGGAATTTCTGGATGCAGTCATACAATTTATCAGGCAGAGTCCAAGTGGTCTAGAAAGAACTATTGCCAATTTACATTCCTATAAACTGTGTATGAGATAAGAACACTAGGTGGTGCTAAGCATGCTAATTAAGACTGTGACTAGAATTAGAGCTGATTATTGTCATTTTGACCTTATCCCAAAATAAATCTTAACTAGTACTGATATAAAGGATATCAAACTTAAGTCTGTCTTGGTTTGGTCTCCCATCAGACTTACCACATACACTTCCAGAAGTAGAACTAGTGCCGATGTATAGAAATAACAGACAAGCAAGTTCTGTCCCAACAGAAGGACAAAACTTTCCAGCAATCACAATGTTTTGATAAGGGGAAGCCTTTTGATTAATGAGAACCCAGTCACTATTTTATAAATAGTAATCAATGGAAGGTTTGAGGACCTTTTGTCAATAAGTAGCCTGATGACTTCTAAAGTTTCTTTCAGATTCTAAGGCTCAATACATCCAGATTTGAAGAATTGGGATTATATCCTTTTACTAACAACTTGTATCCCAGACTCTCTTTTATGTGAGAATAATAATTTTTATGTCTTTTCAATCTTCCATAGTTGAATATTTCATTAAGTTAATTTTTGTGTGTATTCATGCCAGTCCTGGGGCTTAAACTCACAGTCCGAATACTGTCCCTGAGCTTCTTTTTGCTCAAGACTAGTACTCTACCACTTTAGCTACACCTCCACTTCTGGCTTCTTTGGTGGTAGTTTATTAGAATCTCATAGACCTTCCTGCCTACAATCCTCAGATCTCAGCCTCCTGAGTAGCTAGGATTATAGATGTGAGCCAACAGCACTCAGCTACATCAAGTTAATTTTTTGTTGTTGTTCAGTCTTGGGGCTTGAACTCTGGGCTTGGACACTGTCTCAGCGCTCTTCAGCTCAAGACGAGCACTCTACCGCTTAAACCAAAGTGCCAGTTCCAGTTTTCTAGTGGTTTATTGGAGATAAGAGTTTCACCAGCCAGGCGCCGGGGGCTCACGCCTGTAATCCTAGCTACTCAGGAGGCTGAGATCTGAGGATCACAGTTCAAAGCCAGCCCGGGCAGGAGAGAACGTGAGACTCCTATCTCCAATAAACCACTAGAAAAAAGCCGGAAGTGGCGCTGTGGCTCAAGTGGTAGAGCGCTAGCCTTGAGCTGAAGAGCTGAGGGACAGAACCCAGGCCCAGAGTCCAGGCCCCACGACCAACCCCCCCCCCCTCAAAAAAAAAAAAAAAAAGAGTCTCACAGACTTTCCTGCCAGGGCTGTCTTTGAACTGAGATCCTCAGATCTCAGCCTCCTTGAGTAGCTAGGATTACAGGCATGAGCCACCGGCACCCAGCTTATTACGTTAATTTTTAGAAAGACTATCTTCCAAAGCTTAAGGTCTGTATTTCTGTTTTCATTGGCTTATGCAGTAAATATTTACTAAACCTTACTGTGAGTCAGCCAGAGTATTAGATGTTGGGAGCTGACAACAGATCATTCCTGCACTCATAGAATTTACATATCATACGTGTAAACAAAGTCTACATTTGCAAGTAGTCACAAAACACTTGTATCTATAAAATTAACTGGATAGGCTATCCAGTAAAAATCTCAGTATGTTCCTTAGGAAAATCAAAGACATGAGACACATTTTAAACTATTTCCTCACTGCTGATTTTTTTTTTCTTCAGTAAACACAAAGCAAAACACAGAACAGAAATAGTGCAATTACCTGAGCATTTGGGGCAAAGGTAATAACCAAAATAATTATCTAACCTAAAAGAACAACAAATAAAAACACATTTTACTTTGCTTCTCCAGGAAATTACATCTGTACAAATTCTAAGATTAGAAACCTCTGAATACTCCAGGGTCATGGTGACTTTTCTGGCCCCATTTCCTCTGACAGAAAGGCTACAGAAACAAGAGAAAACAAAGCAAGGTCCATGGGATGGTGTGGGTTGAACTGTATGAGTTTATAAAGAAAAATACCAACTCCTGTAGATCTCGAGTGTCAAGGGTAAAATAGTGTAAGGAGATTTTGCCAAGAAATCCCTGAGCCCTAACCCTTTCTTAGGTAAAAGTATCATCTCAGGGCACATTCTTCTCCTGTCATGCATGCATGAGCAGACTGCTTCCTGCTGAAAGTTCATTCTGCAAGTGAAATGCAGTCCCCTTGGTACTCCTAGCTTCCCTTGCAGGCAGGACAGAGCACAAAAAGTAATCTTCATTTTCAATTGTATTCCTTTGTTTTAGGTAGGACCTACAATGTTCAAGGAACAGGAGTCCTTTGAGAAATTCCAGCCCTTTGAAATGTAACCATGCCAGTTACATTTGGCAAATGATTTTTTTAAAATTATGCTTTAAAAAAAAAAGTGAAGGTGGGCTCATGTCTGTAATACTAAAATCTGAGGATTGAGGTTTGAGGCCAGCCAGAGTAGGAAAGGCCCTTTTTCCCTTTCTCCCTCTCCCCCCCCCACCACTCTCCCCCCACCATTTGCCATTCCTGGGGCTTGAACTCTGGCCTGGGCACAGTCCCTGAGCTTCTTTTACTCAAGGCTAGCACTCTACCACTTGACCCACAGCACCACTTCCAGCTTTTTTTTTTTTTTTTGAGTAGACTGTTGGACATAAGAGTTTCAAGGACTTTCTTACCCAGACTGGCTTTGAACAGTGATCCTCAGATCTCAGCCTGGATTACAAGAGTAAGTAGCTAGGATTACAAAAGTGAGCCACCAGCACTCTAGCTTTGCACTAAAGCTCAGGGATAGTGCCCAGACTCTAAGTTTAACCCATAGGACTGGTATACACACACACACACACACACACACACACACACACACACACACACACACACACACACACACACACACACACACACACACACACACACACACACACACACACACACACACACACACCACTCATAAAGTGAGAGAGAATTTAAAAGTCTCCTACAAATTTGAAACTGACCTATTGAATGCATAGGTTTTATTTTCAACATTAATTCCTTTGTTCCTCTTATCCTTAGAAATGTACATTTTGACTTTTTTTATTTGGCAACAGTTGAAATTACCAATTATAAGCCACTTTTTTTAACCTATAAAAACAGTACTTTCATACAGTCCAACTTAAGCATAGTCTCATTTCTCTAGACTTCAGTTTCTTTGTCTGTAACTTGGGGATATTTAACAAGATTAAAGCTCTATGTAAGTTCCTAAGGTAGGAAAATATTAATTTATTCAACAAATATTTATTGAGTACTACTTTGAGCAAGGACATACTAAAGTGATATTTTTATGATATAGAAGTGCTAGAGTTTATTAAGCAGTTTATGAAGAGAAAATTCTAAAATGTTTTGAGGTGATAAATCCCATTGGCTAGAAGCCCAAGTTTTGCATATGTCAATACTAGGTCATGCTTAGGAATTCTAAGAGGAATGCCTAGTAACTATAGTCGTAATTTTTCTTCTCAGGCTTCTTGGTCTGGGTTTATGCAGAAGAAGGGAGCAAGCTAGACAAGAATTTCACAACCTCATTCAGTCACTCACTTTATTATAAAAAGAAATTTACAAATGTGCCAGTTTCTCTCAGGGTGGGTGATCACTTTATAAGTAGGTGATAGACCACTAAATGTGTATTAAGTACTTTAGTTAATAAGTCACTCATTCCACAAACATTCCTTCAGTAAGTATTATGTCAGACTCAAAATATGGAAATACACTAGGTAAGTATTCTGCCATGTTCAAGATATAGAAATAAACATACTGTGAGTTCCTCTGTGCAAGAAGTTCACATTTCATAGGACAGAATAGGCATTGTTTTCCTAGAACTAGGAGTCTTCTACAGCTCTCTTTGTCCTTATTAATATTTCCATAGTTTTTGTTGTTGTTTGTCAGTCATGGGGCCTGAACTCTGGGCCTGGGCACTGTCCCTCAGCTCTTCAGCTCAAGGTAAGCGCTCTACCACTTGAGCCACAGCACCACTTCCAGCTTTTTCTGCTTATATGGTGCTGAGGAATTGAACTCAGGGCCTCATGCATGCAAGGCAAGCACTCTACCACTGAGCTACCTTCCCAGCCCTGCTTCCATAGTTTTAAACTGCCTTAAATTCAGGTTTGAATTTACCAGAGGACAAGAAATGGTGATCTTACCCTCTGTTTGGTTTTCCTTGAAATTCTTCTATCATCTATCTGTCTACTACTAATTCCTTTTCTGAGTATTCAAATAGATAGTTGTTCTATGCATTTTATCTAGATTGTACAACTGTATCCAAAAGAAAGAGAAAGAGGAATGTTCTTGCTCCATCTTACATGGAACCAGAAACACAATTATGATTGTACTTTCAAAAACTTAAAATTGTAGTTTGGCTTCAATTAAGCTGATATTATTTTTATTCATTTATCCAACAAAAAAAAATTACCTAGTTCCACTCCCTGTAGTTTGTTATCCACTGACACACTAGAAGTATTATTTTGTTTTTGGAAGTCAGAGGTATTCTTACTGATAATTTAAAGAACAATTGTTTGGTAAGTATTGTTTCTACTTCCTTCTATTGGTTTCTATTTTGCTAGGATGAAAGGATTATATTCACTTATGCATCAATGCAATTTATATTTAAGAAAATAAGTTAATAAAGTTATATTCCTTGACTTAACTACAATTTAGATCTCTCTGAATGACTGAATCATTTGATGATGCTACTTAAAACACCTCACAACAGCCCCCTAAAATATTAACATACCAGAAACAGATGACCGATGGCAGTGATATAAACATCTATACCTACACTATCACCCCTTTCTCTATGTCTCTTCTTTTCAGTAGACAGGTTTTCATTTTTATACCTACGTGACTAGAACTCCTAGTCTCAAACAATACTCCTGCTTGCCTCAGTCTCCAAAAGAGCTGCAATTACACATGGGCACCACTACATCTGGCTTAAGTGCTAATTTTAGAAAGATCTGTGTTCTTGCTAGTATTAAGTCACTACACAAATGCCTAATTTTCCAATACCTGTTAAATCTTAAGACTCCTGATACAGTTTTACATAACATAAAAATTCCATGAACTATACACAAGAGCTACATCTCTCAAAAGGTATAAATCTAGCCTAATAGTGGACAACCTCTTCGAAAGAAGAAATTGCAGTTTTGTTTGTTTTATAAAGTTATAGATAATGCCTGACAAATGGAACTGCCAAAGACAGAAACACAGACACTGAAGAAGAAACATGAAGGCAGATCATGTGGAAAGAGGTAATGGGAGCCAGGCTTGGGATACTTGGGAGGCAGAAGCAGAAGATTGTGGGTTGGAGGCCAGCCCAGGCAATGAGATCCTATCAAAAAACAAAATACAAACAAAAGGGTTGAGGGTGTGGCTCAAGGAAGCCTTGGGCTTAATCTCTAGTATCCCAAAAAAGAAACAAAAAGAGTTTTACAAAGTTATATTGTATATCTCAGGGAACTATAGAACTCTCTCTGGAAGTGAAAAGAACAAATATTGTAGTATACATCCGCAATCTCAGCACTCAGGAGGCTGAGCAAGACTATGAATTTGAAGCTAGCCTTGAGCTCCATAGTAAGTTTGAGTCTAGCCTGAGCTATCTAGCAAGACCCTGTCATGAAGAAAAAGCAAAACAAAAAATAATTTACCAATTGTCTAAGAATATGATAAGAAAAGAGGTGGAAATGAAGTAACTAGTTTTTCAAATAGCAAAGAGAACAGAGTTTATGATTCTGTCTTAGCTTTTCAACCTGACTAGTTTAATAAAACCCATTTGTTCACAGACATTTACAAGGTAGAAATACAACACATTTTTTTCTTCATATAGCATTCCTTAGCCAATAAAACTTTGATGAATAGGACACACTTTGGTAGGATTGTACGAGTCTTTTGCAGGGTTTCTTTTCACTTTATTAAAGATATTAAAGATAAATATGGTTTGAGATGGAGATGTCAAATGTGCTATTTATCCAGGTAGATACTTGTAAACCTATAATCTTAAAAAAAAATGCCTAAAGGGTACCAAGTGTGGTGGTTCATACCTATAATTCCAGAAATTGGACAGGTAGGAGGATAGTGAGTTTGGAGTTAGCCTGGATTAAAAAGCAAGTGTGAGGCCAGCCTGGAGAACACAAACTCCCCCACCCAAAAAAAGATGCTGAGCGTCCACCATCATTCAAAGTAAAGCAGGGAAAAGTCATCACAGCAAGAATATATGGAAAGCCAAGTTGAGATCTTAGCTGCTGATTTCATGTTTTGTGAATGAGTTAGATACCCAATACACACAGGTAAAGACTTCATGAAGGAATAAGCAGTTAGTCTTAGAACTAGATTCCCCTGCAAAGCTGCTTCCACATTGCTCTAGTTTAAGTGTTGAATGTTTCCCAAAAGAACCATGTGTTAAAGGCTTGTTCTCCATGATAGTGCTGTTGAGAAGTGCCTTGTAGGAGGTTGTGAGGTCATTGTGATATGCTGTAGAAGGGGACTGAAAAATTCTAGTCACATTTTCTTCCTCTTTTGCTTCCTGGATGATGAGAAGAGAAGTTTTGCTTCATCATTTGCTCATACTGTGATGTACTGCCTCACCACAGGCCCAGAACAGGGTCAGTCATGGACTAGAACTTATAAAATATTGGCCATCAATAAATATCTCTCTCTAAATATACATATATCTACGCATGTAGATATATGCAGATAGATAGATGGATAGATAGATAGATAGATAGATAGATAGATAGATAGATAGATAGTGCCAGCTAGCAAGTTCTTTGCCACTGAGCCACATCCCTGGCTGACCTTTTCTCTATATAAATTAATTATCTCAAGTATTTCAGTAATAACCCAAAGTTAATAGACATACTCACAACTACAAATGAAACTATTTGAGTCTAATTTCTCTTAGGATTTCCTCAGTGTACATAGTAAATTCTCCAAAGAACTGAATCAAAAATATCTCCCTAGTTTTTCTTTATAATACCCAATGAAGAGAATATAAAGTTTACAATTCATAGTATGAAACTAAAATATACTATTTTACTTGCTTTATTCACTAACATAGTGCCTGTGAATATAGTGTACAATCAAAATGTCTAAAGGTATTAATTATTAGTCAGATTTCAACTCCTGATGAAGGAAAGGAGTTGACCCATTCTTCCTTGTGGCACTGTTCTGAATTTTCAGAGCTAGCATACCCAGAATGAAAGAACACCATTTGAATGAAACTTCACAATTTCTCTTGGGTTCCCATCCGGCTTCTGGCATCCAGCACTGTCTTGGAGTCCTAGTGTTAAGGAATGCATGCTGAGCCTCTGCCGGCACAGACATGTCACAGTGATGCTTCTAACACAAACTGGAGCTCATGTTTGCTTCAAGTCTTCACTTGCTTTTGATGGAAGGTGTGTTGGCAGCTGTTGTCATCATTAGCCTTGTGGCAATACTTTTCCCCTTAAGTGTCTTATGTCTCATATGAAAGCTTAACGCTCATTAAATAGGGAGGGACTTTGGAATATGAGCCAATGTCAAACAGTAAAGTTTTTATTTTCTCCTGTTGTAACAGTTTTAAAGGTCTGAGCCTCCAAATTTCAGTCCCTACCACAAAGCATTTTTAAATTAGATAATAGGGTGAGGACAGGAGGATAACAATTCCTTCTCTCTTTTATTATCTTTACCAGAAAACTAGTAAATGAAAAGTTTAGAGGCTGCTAGACACTAAGGATTGAAACCCTGCAGTAATGCTACAGTTGACAGGATGAATGAGCTATCCACCCATGGTGCAGGAACCTACAGTTAGAGATCTAAATCTGTATGTTCAAGTCAATATAATTTTATGCTATATATTTTCTAGCATCTCATACATGCCGCAATAGCTAACAGTCACTGAGTACTTTCTATGTGCCAGGCAATATCTTAAATCATACTTTAAATAATAAAATGTTCATGAAACATTCCATTTTATACATGAAAAACATAAGATGAAAGGAGTTAGCAATTTATTCAAGTTATTTTTTACCAATTACAAGGAAAACTTTTTAAAAGGATAATTAATACTTCCTAATATTATTTTTTTAATTTGTACTACTAGACTGCACATTTTCTAAGGAATGAACTGTTTACTTCATTTTTGTATCACTCATAATTCTCAAAACACAACCTCACACATACACATTTTTAAAAAAAATTTTTACTAAACAAATGAAAGGCCCCGTAGTTCCTGAATGACTCTTTCTTACACCTGTCTCCTACTCTTCTCAACTCTATGTGCTAAAGTTTTTTGTGTAACAGGGTAAGTGTAAAAATTTAAAACTCTCAAAGTCATTCCTGCTGCACATACCTATACACTTATTTAACATATACCTGGTTCCCTCTGGACCAAAAGCAGCAGCTGCTGAATAGATGAACTTCAATACCAAGCAACAGGTTGAAACAGGTTTTAAAGGTTACTGAATCCATTTGAAATTGCAATTTAGGGAATTGAAATTTAGGGAAGTAGAATGTATTTATCAGACCTAGAATTTGACCAGAATACTAAGGAAAATGACAATTAGCCTTTGCAATATAAAGTATCACCTGTTTAAGTGAATTTTTGGCTAAAGAAAGAATTTCAGAGATCCACAGAAAGGACCCTTAAAACGTGGACAAATTCTTCCATTGAGAAGAGTTCTTTGTACTTTCAGTAACCCCTTGCATGTAACAAAGAAAATCTCTTGTTAGGTGAGTAGTGAAAGAGGATCCTAATTAATGGAGTTGGAACAAGAGGCCTTTCCAGCAGTACAGTCTATTAGGCACTCTGAATTAATGAACCATATCTGCACAACTTCAGACAGGTCAATGTGGGAGACCAAGAGAATGGATTTCACCAAAATGGAAACTTTCTCAGGCAGCACTTCTCTGAATGATAAAATCTATGTGTGATCTTTCCTGACATAGTAAGAGAACGGATTAAGTAAGCTTTTCAAAGTTTCTAGCCATTTTCAAGGTAGGAATTCTATTAAAGGATCCAAATCAAAGCAACACAAACAAAAAGGAGAGAGGGAGAGATACATCAGCCACGTTCAATGTGGTGACCTCATTTGAAATCTAAATAAAACAGAGAATTTTAAAATAGTATATCTCCTAACAAACTAACCCCTTTATCAATTTGAAATGACTCTCTTTATCTGGTTATATTCTTTGCTCTGATATCTACTTTGTTACAACTATGACTTTTTGTTCTTATATTGAGGATTAAATTCAAAGCTCATACTTGCTAAGAATATGCTATACCACTGAGCTAGTTCCATAGTAGCTAGCCAGTTCCATGGTAAGGAACCTTTTATCTGCCAGGAACCATTTGGATATTTATAACATCATTCATGGGCCACACAAAATTATCAATACAGGCAGATGACTTCAGGCACCCAAAGAGAAACATACGAGAAGCACACATGTCTGTCCTCATCATTTACCAAATAATTTTGTGGGTCTTATATGCCATCCTCTACCCTGACTAGATATAAAGAAAGCTACCTGACAACATGTATCCCTGCTGGATCTAACAGAAGCTACCTGATTTATATTTAATGAGATTATTGATAGGTCTGGGTTTGACTTTAACAACTTGCTATTTTATTTCTATTTGGACCTCCTGCTCTATGCACCATTTTTTCTTCATTATCTACCTTTTCTTTTTTTTTTTTTTAAGTCTGATACCAGGATTCAAACTCAGTACCTACTGCTTTTAATTCATTGACTAGCATCCTACCAACTGAGCCATGGCTTCAACCCCTTTTATTTTTTTTATTTCTAAAAAGAAATATTCTTTTGAATCTCTTTGCTGTCATATTAGTTGTTTCTTTGTTTCTGCTTGTGTCTATGTACTTTGCTTTGACGATGCCACCTAACTTATGAATTAGAAATTCAATTTTTAATGTAATAAATACTAAATTGTAGGTAATAAGGCTAAATCACTAAAGAAAAATCTAGATCTATTTATTATCATGAATTAAAATTTACATATTCATACACTGATTCTATTTTTAATCACTGAAGGTTTGATTCATGAATTAGTTGTATATATCATCTACGGAAAATTCTCTTTATTCCAATAATCGTAACTTTTCAGGCTTTTTTCTTAAGAGGGAGAAATTGAGTTCAAGCAATTACGTGTATTCTATCTTTAATTCTTCATTTTTGGAAAAATTTCACGAGTGGTTTAGTTTCTCAAAGTGCATCAGTTACCTAGGATTTGGATTGCTAATAAGGTTTATAAAAGAGTCATCAAGAATATCTGCTAACGCATGGTGGTAACTTACAGCCAGACCTTCTAGAATGGCAAATGATAGGAAATCTATATTTAGGAGATGCCTATTTCATCACAGTGTGTGTGCTCCCAAAGGGTTGGCCTGAGTGAGTTATGAAGAATGCTATACTAGCCATTCACTGTTCTGCTATGTTTTGTTTCTCTTCAAAATACTTCCTGGTAGTTTACCCTATGAAAAAAATGAATACAGTTTGAATGTTCTATTTCCTATAGTAATATTTAGTCAAGGGGTACAGGAAAGAAAGTGCTAGATAGAAAGAAAGCACTGAAAGGCAAACTCTTCAGCATTTAATGTGTACAAGCATCAGCCTCAAAGGCATCACAGTCCTACCCACACACTGTTGCATCCAATGTATCTGTCCCTGCAAGCCCTGACATTCTCTTAGCTCCCAGCTGCTTTGGGTTGTGAGATATCTTGATTTGTTATGGCAAAGTTCCAAGTTTTATGAATATATAGCATGAAAAATAACTTGAATGGACCCAATTGTACACTATGCTATGGCCCATAAGGCCTGGTCTCAGTAAAGAGAATGACATAGCCTACAGTGCCAGGCAGAATTGAATAGACAGTTTCTTCACCATGTAGGGGGAAAAGCTGGTAATTGGCACATGTAATCTTCTCCTGGTTTTGTACATTGAATACCAAAAACTGAAAGAGTGACATTCCAAGTCAGGTATTAAGTATTTATTAATCTAGGAAATAACTTTGTAACCAGAAATTACTTCCATTTATTTTTCCTCAAATCCAAATCTTGGATTATCCTCCCTCTACAAGTGAGTATAATGCTAACAAACAGACCTTATTTTTATAGTGATTATACTTACTTAGTCATCTTTTTTTAAAGCATTTTTAAAAATTTTATTTTATTGTAAAGAAGCTGTACAAAGGGGTTTACTTGGTCATCTTAAACAAACATGAAAACATCAAAGTAAGAACCAAAGACATCATCTGTAGAGTCTAGCACAAAATAAAAATATGAACTCCATCAAACAAAACATGAAAAATTCCCAATCATATCACTAAACCAAGCCTATAGTCATCTCAGTTCAAGAGATTATATGACTGCCCAGGTTATACACTTGTGAAGCTGCCCATAGACAGAGCAGACATATTAAGACAAAAGTCATAGTGAAGATTCACCCATAGTCCTCTACTTACTTTTACTTATTCATATCATGTCATGTCTTATTACTAATGAGAAGTTTGTAGTTTTCTGCTTTATCTTTCACTTATTCACATCATGTCATGTCTTACTACTAATGAAAAGTACATAGTGTCACTATACTCAGATTCTATGAAGGAAGGAGAATTTGAACTGGGGCATGGCTCCAGTGACATAACACTTGCCTAGCAATTGCGAGCCCTTGCATTCAATTCCCAGCATGGAAAGAGAAAGGATGTGAGAGAGCAATAACAATAAAGAAATGCAAACTGTTCTATATTCTTTAAAAATTAAGTATTTGGGGTCAATTTTTTTGGGGGGGTCCAGTCGTGGGGCCTGAACTCTGGGCCTGGGCACTGTCCCTCAGCTCTTCAGCTCAAGGCTAGTGCTCTACCACTTGAGCCACAGCGCCACTTTTGGCTTTTTTCTTTTTGCTTATGTGGTGCTGAGGAATCGAACCCAGGGCCTCATGCATGCAAGGCAAGCGCTCTACCACTGAGCCACCTTCCCAGCCCCTATTTGGGGTCAATTTAAACTGAGTTTTAGTATTTAATCAGTGATACTCAAACTGAAATCTTTTATAGTTTTAATCATTCCTCCATCTGAAATTAGGTCATCAATATGTAAGTCAATTTAAATACTATGACACCAAGTAGTAATAGGTAAAGAGGTACAACAATTAAAAGACAGTAGAACTAAGAACATTACATATTAATATCTTATGATTGTATACAGTAAAAACTGTAATATCTGTACAAATATAAATCATATATGAAAGCACCACAAAATAAGCCTCATGAAAAGTATATTAACTCAGTCCCCCTAACAACCGTATTCTTAAGTCTGCCCCAGGGAAGAATGGCCCCTTCCCTTTTGCTTCCCCTCTAGAAGTCCTCTCTAGAAGTCCCCTCCAAGCACCTGTAACCCAAGTAACTGGCACCCCTGGGGGGTAGTGGGAAGCCTCCCAGGCTCTGAAGTCACTTCCTTGTCCTCTGAGATCATGTCCTCATCCACTGCAGGCCATAACTCCTCTCCACTCTCTCCTTATATATCGTAGTCTGTGCCATAAATCCGCCTTCTCCACACGACATTTCATGAAGGTTGGCGGTTCAATTCTGCTAATAAATTGTCTAAGCGTGAAGGTTTTGTTAACTTCTGTGTGTTGGTAAAGTCTTGTGCCTTGGGTTTTGTCTTGTATTTTGCTCAGTGTTGCCTGTTTTTTCTAGCACTGACCATACATGGTTCTACAAGGCTATAGGCAAAAATATCTCATGCCACTGGAATTCTGGAAAAATGTATGGTTAAAACCAAAGTGTACCTTAAAACTTTTGTGCACAAGGGTGTGTGTGAACATATTCCAAATAACCTCATTTTAATGCATATAAAATCTGTCATCATGGTGTGAGAAAAAGTCTTTTCTACCAAACAAAAGTGCTTCTGTCTTAAATAGTGATATTTTTGGCACTGATAGTTCCTGAAATTGTTTGGTTTTTTTTATTCCAGTCGTAACTATTATCTGTGCTACTTGTGATAAAAATTAGGAAATAGCCCTCTTGGTATTAAGCAAAATTCTTTGCTGAGCAGCCTGGCTCTGGGTAGAGCAATAGTAAATTGCCTTGAAAAAATCATTGTGCAGTGCTATGGTAATCAAGACTTAACTGGCTCCACAGGCCAAAAGCAAAAAATGGGCATTTTAAATTCAAACCACAAAATCTCATCAGAGGTGGAGCCTTATAAATATGTCTAAAGGTTATTACCTTATATTAATTGCTTAATATTAAGCTTGTCTAGTTTTATATAACTATGGTTTCAATCTCAGAAGTCAAAAAAATAGTTCATAAACGTGCCCATCTAATGTCTGTACCTGTCTACCTTCTAACTGGACAAAAACTTACATACTTGACTTTGCTACCTGCTATTTCTATTTATAATGAGTCTTGGACTCACAATAGTTTGCCTCAAGACCTTCTTGGATTTCCCATCCATACTCTACAGTCTAGATACCTACAGTTCAGACATCTATAGTCCAGTTACAGGAATGATAAGGACTCCCACTAGTCTCTTAACCACTCTAATCCAGCCTTAGCTTCTGCCTGGTTATTCTTAACTAATCCACCATGCTCTCTTCTACCTAGTAGCTAGATGATAAACCAGTCAGGAATATTCAGGGATATGATCCACCAACTCCATGCCATGCAGAAGATATGAACTAGCCAAGTCATCGAATTTTTTCTTTTCTGCCATGAATGGATGGCTTCTGCCATTTGTAGGCTTTCCAATAATATATTTTTCTTTTCTTATCGTTCAATCACTGCCTTATAAGACTTCTTTCAGATTTTATCCAAAGATTCATACATGAATTCACTACCAAGGAACTGTTGCTGCTGTCTTCTCCCAGACTGGATGACATCTCTGCCTTCTACCCCTAAAATTGCTGCCCTTTGACAGCAAAAAGTAGCCAGAGAGAATCAGCACCCCTTTATAACTATCAAAAGGCTGGAATGCTAGGTCTGCTGAGGAAAATGGTCCCTTCCCCATTTCTCCCTCTGTCTAGAAGTCCCCCCGCCCAGCACCTGTAACCAACGTTGCAGCACACCTGGGGGTGGTGGGAGGTTTCCCAGGATCACTTCCTCATCTTCTTAGCCACTTCCTCAGCTGCCCTGGTTATGGCCTCCTTCAGACAGTGAGAGGTTCCCAAGCTCTAAGGTCACTTCTGCATCCACTATAGCCATGCCTCCTCCACACCCTCTCCTTATATATCCTCACTCTGTACTGTAAATCCCCCTCTGCACACTTCCATTCCATGCAGACCAGTGGTTCAGTTCTGCTAATAAACTCTTTCCTGCTTGAACAACCACATGGAGGTCTCCTTTCTCCAACCCTTACACATAAGAAATAAGTAAATAAAGGGAAGTTATTCACACAAAAGTATGAGTCACTTGAATGGACATTAAAGAAGAAAGAACTGATACTGGAGACTACATCAGTCAAGATCATGTATACTCAAATAGAGTAATTGAGAAGCATACATTAAATAGGCTATTTACAAAAGTATGGACAAGAGATGGAAGAAGATGGAAACAAAGCAATAGGGAATCACCCTAGCTTGCTCTAATCAAACAGAGATTTAGGATCCTAACATGCACTTCTCCCCAAAAGATAGACAACAAAAAATATATAAACAAATAGAGAATCACAGGAATGGAAAAGAAATCATAACTAGCACATACAAGGATGGAAAACTGCGAAGCACCTTCCCCCAAATCCCATCCCAAGCTGGCACTGTGGCTAAGCTAAAAGAGTGGCCGGCCCAGCAGCTTCCTGAAGTCTAGGACCTAGCCAGCTAGACTATAGCATCCAGATGCATCCAGATGCATCCAGATGCAGAACACTTTCACAATACTGTTAATCAACCCACAACCACCTCCAAAATCAGTGAGCCCCTTGCTGGAGAACACAGCACCACTCCGCCCACCCCCATGGGAGACCAGCAATGGTGGTGACCCAGAGAGCTTGATCCATAGTCCTCCCTCCTGCCCAAGAAGGAACACAACACTGGAAGAGGATAAAAAGGCCATAATCCTTCCTCATTCCCTCCCACCCCACCTGTCAGCTTCTAGCAGAAGACCCCTGGAACTAATACTGGGTGGACAAGAGGACCCTGTGTCCTCTGCAGCCCTGGCTATCAGCAAGGAAATCTGACCTGCTAGAAGGCAGCAGAATCAAACTCCTGAACACCATGCAAACCCTTCTGAAGCTCATATCCACCCCAGAACCCTGAATGGAGTTTCCCAGCCCCTACCCCAAACCAGACCAAGTACACTCCAGCCCATGGAGAACTTGCTGGCCCAGGGGCTCAGTGTAGGGTAGTCCACACAGTGTAAGCTAGCTCAGGCTAAACGTGGGCCACTGTCTGTCTTATGTGAGCAGGTCAGGCTCAGGCCACAGCCCTGACAATACCTGAACTCAAATGTGGAAATCACAACAAAATTTACAAGATGCATGAACAATAAAGACAACAAACCAAATCCAAAAGCAAAGAAAAATCCAAGGAAGGACCCCAGTAAGAGTAAGGTAGAAGAGATGAAGGACAAAAGAACCATTAAAGAAATGATGACAGAATTGGCCAATATAATAAAAGAGAATATCCAAAAAAATTTCAAGATTATAAAGAAGAAATGACAAAGAAGATCCAGGACTCACAAAAAGATATGGAGATAAAAACTGAAATGCTATACACCTCATTAAAAGGTTAAATTAATACTATCAGAACTGATCTCAACAAAGAACTTGGTTCAATTTCTACATTGCAATCCACAGTAGAATGCCTAGTTAACAAAATAAATGAAATATAAAACAGAATATCAGGAGCTGAGGATAAAACAAATGAGCTAGAACAAAAAAAATCAAAGGTTTGGAGAAAACACTCAGAACTTACCAAAGGGAAATCCAAGAACTGGCAAACTCAGACAAAAGATCAAATTTATGCATAGCTGGGATGGATGAGGGGAAAGAAGTCAACACTAAAGCCATGGAAAACCTATTAAGTAAAATTATAACAGAGAACTCCTCAATCTTAATAAAGAAAATCTCAACCACCTGACAGAAGCATACAGAACCACCAATAGACAGGACTCAAGACACATCATAGTAAAAACAATAGACTTGAAAAGCAAGTAATTGATTTTCAACACTGCAAAATCAAAGAAGGAGCTATATTCCAATGGAAAGAAGATCAGAATCACTGCAGATTTCTCCACACAAACTTTCAATGCCAGGAGACCCTGGAACGATGTAATTCAAGCCCTGAAGATCAACTACCAACCCAAATGGTATTCTCAGCAAAGCTATCATTTACATATGATGGTGAAACTAAAACCTTTCATGACAAACAAAAATTAAAGGAATTCATAAACACTAGACCAGAATTACAAAGGATAATAAAGGGAAGCATACAATCTGAAGAAAACAATCAAAGCCAAAGAAACACAGACAAAAATCACTAGAAGACCAGTTTAGTAAGCACAGGAAAAGGAAAGAAGCAAAATACAGGAAATCAAGAAAATGGCAGGAAATATTACACATTTCTCCATAATAACTCTAAACATTAATGACTCAATTCCCCAATTAAAAGAAATAGGGGGGCTGGGAAGGTGGCTCAGTGATAGAGCACTTGCCTTGCATGCCTGAGGCCCTGGATTCAATTCCTCAGCACCACATAAGCAAAAAGAAAAAAGCCAGAAGTGGCGCTGTGGCTCAAGTGGTAGAGCACTAGCCTTGAGCTGAAGTGCTGAGGGACAGCACCCAGGCCCAGAGTTCAGGCCCCATGACCGGACCCCCCCCCCCCCGCCAAAAAAAGAAAAAGAAATAGGGCAGCAGGTTTAATTTAAAAACAAGATTCATCCATTTGTTGTCTCCAAGAGACCTATCTCACAGTGAAAAATAAAAACAAATTCTGAGTGAACGGATGGAAAAAGATCTTCTGTGCAAAAACATCCTATAAGAGGGCAGGAGTAACCATATTGATATCTGATAAAGTAGACTTTTTATTAAAACCAGTATGAAGAGACAAGGAAGGTCATTACATATTAATAAAAGGAATGATCCATAAAGAGGAAATCACAATGGTCAATATCAATACCAAACAATGGAGCACCTAAATACGTTAAAAAAAATACTTTTGGACTTACACAATAGGATAGACCTCAACACAATAATAGTGGGAGATTTTAATACCCCATTCTCACTGAATTTCAGGTCAGCCAAACAAAAGATAAGCAAGAAGCCTCTGCAATAAATGACACCATTACCCAAATGGCCTTAACATCCATCTACAGACTATTCCACCCATTAGTGAGCCTTTTCACATTCTTCTCAGCAACCCATGGAATATTCTCCAAAATAGATCATATCATAGTACACATAAAGAATCTAAGCAAATCAAAGAGGACTGAGATTATTCCTTGCATCCCATCTGATCACAATGGAATCAAACTAGTTCTCAACAACAAAATATACCACAGAAATCACTCAAGCGCAAAGACACTGAGTAACACACTACTGAATACCACCTGGATCACAGAAGAAATTAAGGAAGAAATTAGAGTTTTTATAACTCAATGAAAATGGAAACGTATCACAACATAATCTCTGGAATATGGCAAAAGCAGTGCTGAAGGGAAAGCTTATAGTTCTAAGCATACACATAAAGAAAATGGAAACAGCTCAAGTATATAATCTCATGATACAATTAAAACTGCTAGAAAAAAATACAAATCAAACCTAACACTAATAGATGGACAGAGATAGCAAAGATTAGGACAGAAATCAATGAACTAGAAACTAAAAATACTATACATAAAATCAATGAAACAAAAGGCCAGTTTTATTTTAAAAAATAAACATGACAGACCACTAGCAAGATTAACAAATAAGAGATGAGATTCAAATCACTTAAATCAGAGATGTCATAGGAAATATTATAACAAACATCCAAGAAATCTCAATGATTATAAAGGACTACTTTCAAAACCTATACTCACAAAAGAAGGAAAATCTAGCCGAAATGGATGAATTTTTAGAAACATTCAAACTGCCTACATTGAACCAAGAAGATACAAACCAGCTAAACAAGCCAATAATATGCAATAAGATAGAGGAAGTATTAAGAAGTCTTAGAACAACCAAAAGCCCACTCCTGGATGGATTCACTGCTGAATTCTATAAGACTTTTAAAGATGAACTAATACCAATACTCCTCAAGCTTTTCTGTGAAATAGAAACAGAGGGAGCAATTCCAAACTCATTCTATGAAGCCAATATCACAGTCATCCCCAAACCAGGCAAGAATTGGAAAAGAAAAAAAAAGAGAGAACTACAGACCAATTTCTTTGATGAACACAGATGCGAAGCTCTTCAATAAAATACTAGCCAACAGAATCCAGAAACAAATTTTTAAAATCATACTTTATGACCAAGTAGGCTTCATCCCACAGATGCAAGGCTGATTTAACATATGCAAATCAATAAATGTAATTCACCGTGTCAACAGAGCCAAAGAGAAGAACCATGTGATCATCTCAATAGATGCAGAAAAAGCCTTTGCAAAATGCATCATCCATTCATATTAGAAGCTTTGGAGAAACTAGAAATAGAAGGAACACTGCTTAAAACAATAACATATGGCAGACCAACAGCCAATATCATACTGAATTGGGAAAAATTAAAAACATTTCCCCTAAAATCAGGAATTAGGTAAGGATGCTCACTTTCTCCACTCCTCTTCAATATAGTTCTGGAATTCTTAGCCAGAGCAATGAGGCAAGAAAAGAGCATAAAAGGAATTCACATAGGCAAAGAAGGAATTAAAATATCCTTATTTGCAGATAACATGATCTCATACCTAAAGGACCTTAAAAAACTCCATCCCAAACTCCTAGATCTAATCAACTACTTCAGCAAGATAGCAGGAGACAAAATTACCCACAGAAATCAGTAGCCTTTCTGTATTCAAACAATGCACAAGCAGAAAGGGAAATCATGACAACAACTTCATTTGTAATAGCCTCAAAAACAAAACATAGGAATTAAACCTAACCAAAGATGTAAAAAAAAAATTTATAGCAAAAAGCTATAAAAATCTGAAAAAAAAGAAATCAAAGAGGACACCCGGAAATGGAAAGACCTTCCATGTTCATGGATAGGTAGTCAACATTGTGAAAATGGCCATACTGCCAAAACTGATATACAAATTCAATGCAATTCCTACAAAAACCCAACAGCATTCTTTCCTGAGATAGAGAAAATAATCCAAAAATTCTTAAGGAACAGTAAAAGATCTAGAATAGCCAAAGCAATTTTAGGGAAAAAAAAAAAAAAAACAATGGAGGCAGTATCACAATTCCAGACTTCAAACTACTACAGAGCCATAATAACAAAAACAGCTTAGTACTAGCACAAAAATAGATCTGAAGATCAATGGAAGATCAAAAGAAGACCCAGAAATAAAACTACATACTTACAGTCATGTCATATTTGACAAAGGAGCTAAAGTCATATAGTGCAAAAAACAGCCTCTTCAACAATTGGTGTTGGGAAAACTGGGCAGCCATATGCAAAAAACTAAAAGTGGTTCCCTGCTTTTCACCATGCACCAATATCAATTCAAAGTGGATTAAAGACCTCAATGTCAGAACCGAAACTCTGAAACTACTGCAAGAGAGAGTAGAAGAAATATTAGAATTCACAGGTATAGGCAGGAACTTCTTGAATGGAGTTCCAGGGGCACAACAGATAGGAAAGCAACTCAACAAGTGAGACTACATCAAAATAAAAAGTTTCTGCACAGATAAAGACAAAGTTACTAAACTAGAAAGACAACCAACCAATTGGGAAAAGATCTTTATCAGCAATACATCAGACAAAGGCCTAATATCCAATATATACAAGGAGCGCAAGAAACTAACCCCTCCCAAACTTAATAAACCAATTACTAAATTGGCAAGGGAGCTAAGGAAACACTTCTCAGAAGAAGAGGTAAGAATGGCAAAGAAGCACATGACGAAATGCTCATCATCCCTGATCACCAAAGAAATGCAAATCAAAACAACTTTGAGATTTCATCTCACCCCAGTTAGATTGGCAAAAACTTTGAATTTGAACAATAAATGCTGGTGGGGATGTGCGGGAAAAGGATCCCTACTTCCCTGGTGGTGGGAATGTAAACTAGTACAACCACTCTGGAAAGCAGTCTGGAGGTTCCTTTAAAAAACTAAACATAGACTTACTCCATGACCCAGTCACAGACATCTACTCTGAACATCATGTGCCAGGATACAATAAGGACACCTGCACAGCCATATTCATTGCCACACTATTCACAATAGCCAAGATATTAAAACAGCCCAGATGCCCCACAATAGATGAGGGGATCCAAAAGATGTGGTACCTATATACAATGGAATTTTACACAGCAATCAGAAAAAATAAAATAATGTCATTTGCAGGGAAATGGATGGAACTAGAACAAATCACGTTAAGTGAGGTAAGACAGAGAGACAAATTGAGCATATTCTCTGACATTCAGAAGTTAGATCTAAAATGCACTGGGATCTGACAAATTACACAAGATTCTAGATACTCACATACAGTGAGACCAAAAGAGGTTAGTCTTAGGAAATAATCACGAAGATGCAATCCCTGGGGCTGGGAAGGTGGCTCAGTGGTAGAGTGCTTGCCTTGCATGCCTGAGGCCCTGGGTTTGATTTCTCAGCACCACATAAGCAAAAAGAAAAAAGCTGGAAATGGCACTGTGGCTCAAGTGGTAGAGCGCTAGCCTTGAGCTAAAGAGCTGAGGTACAGCGCCCAGGCCTTGAGATCAGGCCCCACAACCGGACCCCCCCCCAAAAAAAAGATGCAATCCCTGAGCACCTCTTTAAATTTATATAAAATAATATACATACTGAAACAAACTAATATATGGAAACAAAAGACTTTTTAAATTTGCTTTTTCTTTTTCTGATGATTCTGTATTCTTTATCTAATACGGGTATTCACATGTATATTTGTGGGGGGGGAGGAAGGCACAGAACTTGAGAACAAAGGTAAAAAAGTGCAGAAGTGGAGCACACTGGACATTGGTGAACGTGAACTATACAACTTGTGGGTGGAGATGGGAGGGAGCAAATGGGAGAGTGAGGGGCCAGATGACACTGTAGGAAAGGAAATGTACTTATTACCTGACTTATGTCATATGACGCCTCTGTACATCACCTGAATAATAACAATCAAGCAATATTTTTTAAGTATGAACAGATTTTAGAGATGCTAGTAAAGAATAATGCAGGATCCTGTGAGGCTAACAACAGCAGAAGGCACAAGAGCAGAGGCTACAATGTCCTACAAAAAGTAGCAGTGAGAAGAAGGCGTCCTGACAGAGATGTGCCCAACCAGTGATGACTAAACAGGGGGAATGTAGATTTCTTACTGGTATTCCCCCAATGACCAAACCCAAGGAAAGTCACAAGGGTGTTTAATTATGTAGTTCACCAGAATGATTTGTAATAACACAGATTGCTGGGCTCTACCCACAGAATGGGGAAAGGGCCTGAAAATGTGGCTTTCCAATAAGTAGGTATTACTAATGATGCTGGTCCAGGAGCCACACATGGAAAACCAATTTAAACTAAACAGATCAGTCTTTCTGGGCAGAAGAAACAGTGTATAGAAAGGTAGAGAGAGAGTACAACTGGAAGACATCCAACATAGGAACAATAGAAGTTGGTATGAGGACAAGGGACTTATTTATCATCGAAACAGCTACCTCTGAAGGTTGTCCTTTGTTTTGTTTTTTCCCTTCTGTGATAACAGGTTTATTTTGTTGCCCTGATGAGTGAGAGCAAAGAGAAGCTTCAAGTATTTCAACATACCTCCAAAATTAAGCCTTGAAAAGCCCCCAAACTTCAGATTATGTCTAGTCTGGACTGCCTATCATCAAATACAATGGTATCTGCAAGATGGGTGTTGACAGACATAGGAAAGCACCTCAGTTTTTCCTTCTATCAGTATGTTCAAGGTCCTCCTATCTACAGTGCCCTCTGTGCAGGAAATTCTAGAAAATTGGAGGCGTCAATGGTGAATCTATGACAGATGCTTATGTATTTCTGATTAAAACATTATCAAGTTTTTAATGGATGGGATCATCAATGAAAATGTATAGTACCTAAAGTATAAAACTGAACCGGATAGTCTCTTATTTGTAATTCAGAGTTTGCTTCTATTTTGTTTTCATTAAATATCAATAATGATACTAATCGAATTCTTCTTAGCAAAGTAGAAAAAAAAGTAAAACAAAAGATAAAATTTTACTGCTCTGAACAAAGTCAATGACCTACTTGTGAAAACTCAGAAGAAAAGTTGTAATCTGCCCATAAGAGTGGAAAAGTTGTATCCATTTTCTCGCAGAGGTATCAGAACTTAATATATGAAAAATTAAAAGTTCTCAGAGACCATACAAAGCCATAATAGCAAATTCATTCACTTTCAGGTACTTGACAGATTTTAGTTATCTACTTCCTATATCAGTGTTTTTGCTTATTTGATGGCATTTTGTTAACTTAAATTTTTAAAGATATGTACCTTTTTCTGCTTTATCTGTGAGAAGAGCTGGTATGAGAAATAGATCATATAAAAATTGGTCATTAAAATCAGAAGCCTGACTGTTGCATAATTGAGAGAAAAGAGGTAGAAGTATCAACCTACAAATTCTATATTTACATTCTTATTTATAGACAAATATTTAAAACTGAAATCCCCTTAAAATTTTTAGCTCTGAATTTAGGAAACAAACAAAAAAGTTATTCCACTCAAAAGAAGGTTAAATTATGTTAGCTGTTTTGGTGTTCTTAATGTCTGTCTATTGAATTTTACCTAACATAATGTTCTTCAAAAGTTAGATCATGATCAAAATGTATCAAATGGAAAAAAGGATAAACGTACCAATATTCACTAAAGAATATATTAAGTTAGATTTGACCAAATAATGGAATTTAAGTCAGTCCAGATATACACAATTATAAACTACTACTTCTACAATTTTTTGGCCTATTGATCCCCTATTGTACAGAAACACTAGGGTTGGTTTTTTGTTGTTGTTGTTGTTGTTTTTTACATTATTTGGAGTGTCATAATACTTAGACATACTTGAGTCTCCACAAGGGGATGGAAACTTCAGAAAGAACTGAGGCTACATGGATTCTGTGAGGCAGGCAAGGTAATTAACCTAAATCACAGTGCTTGAGATAAAGGAGATACCTCTGGGTGGTTATCATTTTCCAAGAGTATTGAGCAGGTAGATGTGGCATGAAATGAGAGTAAAAATGGCTGCCAGTTGTCTGCACAGGAATACCATTTTAAAAAGCAAAATAAGCCAGATATAGTTATCTTAGCTATAGGGAGGCTGAGATAGGAGTATTATGAGTACATGGCCACTCTGAGCAATACAGGAAGTCCTTTCCTCTAAATGTTTCTAGTCACAATTTCCAGAGCAGTTTTTCTTTTAGGACTCTTCTAGGCATTTTCAATGTAAATTCAAAAAAAAGTAAATATAAGTATGCTTTGTTTATACACAAATAAGATCATATCCTAAATATTTTCTATCTATTTCTTATTAATGTATTATATAGATTTACTAGATTAGTACATGGATATTGTATAGACTGTATTACCAAATAGGTTGTAGGGAACCCAGGCTTTTTTTCTGTGTTTCCTGTTAAAAACTATGATCATTAAAACAACACTAAAATACCATTTCTCAGCTTTCAGATTGACAATCCAATCTTGTCAAGGCCATGAAGAAACAAATCTTGTTGTATATTGGTGTTGTACAAGACCTCTGAGAGGGGCTGGGAAGGTGGCTCAGTGGTAGAGCGCTTGCCTTGCATGCATGAGGCCCTGGGTTTGATTCTTCAGCACCACATAAGCAAAAAGAAAAAGCCAGAAGTGGCACTGTGGCTCAAGTGGTAGAGCCTTGAGCTGAAGAGCTGAGGGACAGCGCCCAGGCCCAGAGTTCAGGACTCTCAACTGGACCCAAAAAAAAAAAAAAAGACCTCTGAGAACTGCAATATCCAGCAAAATTATACACACACATACACAAATATATTAAAATTAAATATATACATGTAAAAATGTAAATGACATGTGTATATAATTAAAATCATACAAATATGTGTAAGATATATGTGCGAGATATAGATTAGATAGACAATTAGTATTGTTTTAACAATTCCCGTTTTAGGAATTTATTTAAAAAACACACTGTGAAATTACAATAGTAGATGTGATAGTAGATTACCCAGATCCCCTCTTTAGAGAGAGGAAGGCAGAAGTTGGCTCTCAGTTGAGAGCTTCTGTATAAATTGCCTTTGAGGGACAGAGGTAAATTCTAAATCTTGTGATCTGTAAATACTCTGGTGGGGAAGAATGTCATGGTCAGAGCCCTGTTCTTGTGTTGACTCATTCAAAAACATTGAAACCTTCAATCTTTTTGAAACCCCTGGGCCTACAGAAATGCCCGGTTCATTTCTTTTAAGTGCTATATTTCTTTTCTACCACTCTTACTTAGAGTTAAGGCACATTCCCTTCCTTTCTCTCTTGTTTGTTATTGTTTGGATATGCAGTACTCCCCAAGAAGGCTCATGTGTGAAGGTTTGGTCCCCAGATGCTGGCACTATTAAAAGATGAATGAGGTTTATTTATATAATATTCTCTGACTCTCTGCATAAGCTCCTCTGAGGCTAAGACTTAGTTTATCCTGGGGTTGAGTTCAAACCCAAGTACTAAGAAATGACAAAACAAAACAAACAACAACAACAACACCCTTGCTGCTTGGCTAGGGGGAAAGTGCTTGTCTCACATGCACAAGGTTCTGGGTTTGATCCTTAGAAATTATTCCTCAACACAGAAAAAAAAAGACTATTCCTCAACAAAGCAAAAAAAGAGAAAAAATGTAATCAACTTAGCAGTGTGTCTATAGATAAGTAAAACTCTTAGAAATTTTGAATAAAATGTACTTGTAAATTTTAATTACAAGATCCTGTAAAAAAAAAAAGTTAAATCTTTCTCTGTCTCGTGATGGGAAAAAGCACTTTGAAACCCTTTGTACTTGGTCATATTCTCTTTTTAGCCAATAAAATATTGAGCAGGTTATATTAGACAAAATTGCATTTAGAAGAACCTTTACTGATTATTTGCTACTTTCCCCTAAACTTTCTAAATGTATAAATGGACAAATGGCCAAAATGTTTAAATTCTCAGCCATGAAAATTATGATGAGTCAGGTGCTGGTGGTCATATCTGTAATCCTGTGTAAGAAGATTTGACAAGTTTATAACTTTTCTCCAATTAACCAGAAAAAAAGCCACAAATGGAACTGTGGCTCAAGTGGTAGAGCACCAGCCTTGAGCAAAAAGCCAATTAAGAGCATGTGGCCCTGAGTTCAAGACTTAGTGCCAATATTAAAAAAAAAAAAAGGAAAGCAGGAATCAGAGAGGGAGGAAGAAAAAGAGGAAGAGAGGGAGGAGGGAAGGGAAGAAGATGATGAGCATACTGAATATCTAAATTATGCACTACATTTTACTGAAGTACACTTCAATACTGTAACAGAAAGGGATGATTATCTCAAAAACTTAGAGACATGAGTGATAATATTTGCAACTTCATGTTATATAGGCAGAAAAAAATAACTGGTAATATCAATGACAATTTTTGCATTGAAATCATAAAGTAATTCTGTCACCCTGTGCTTTTCCTTTTCTCAGCAATAGCTTGTCCAGTGATCTGAGTTCATACCCTCTTCATTCTCTAGGGAAAAACATGAAAGTGCCGGTTTGAAAATAAAATGAGAGGTTGAAACCCTATACTTTAGAAGAAAGAATAAGTTACCTGACACCCAATACCAATCCTTGCTATGGTCAGTGTTTCACATGCTCCACTCTGGAAAAACGGTGCTTGAATACATCCTTCTATGTCTTTATTCAGTGTGGTTCTACTTCAGGGAGTTTAATTTCATGCAAAGCTTTCAAATAATGCTTTGCAGTGACAGGAGTAAATCTGGGTACCTTAAGCTGCAGTTAGAGTTCAGGAAAAATGAAGCAACTTGGTCTGCTTGGAAACTTTGCCCTTGCTCTTGGAGTTAGCCTTTAAGAACTGAGAAAGCAGAAGAATGTTGACAACTCTGATGATATTAATTAAAAATGTAAACATAATGGAATGAGAGATATCTGATTGCATTTGGGGGCTAGAATAAGGCCATAAATGGAAACAGCAATAAGAAGTTGATGTTGATGATTTAACTAAACTGAACTGATTTCATAAAAGGCTTAAGGATCAGCCTGACTGGGAAAAGAGGGATAAAACACCTGCACTACTAGTCCACACATGAACAATACACTTATTTTCAAACAAAGAGCAGATAATGCTCAAGCTTTGGAAGGGGAGATCTATTTTTCAGAGAAAGTATGGACACCTGAAAGAAACACAAGGGGCATTGTGTTCAGGAATGAAACATGTGATCTAGGCAAATGCCAGTTTATCCAAGTTTTGGCTGGGTTACTTCTTTGTTAAGAGAAGGGACATATTTTTGAAACAACTGTGATTAACTGAGGTTTAATGTGCCTTTTTGTAATTATCTATAATTTTAAAAGATTACATTGTAGCTTGTAAGCCTGGTTAAAAAGCAAATCAGGTGATGTTTTCCAAAAATCAAAACATCACGTGTTTAATTGTTTAGAATTTATCCTAAAATACAGAAGTCTACATTTTGCCATTTACTAAGAGCAATTGTGATAATTCAGTGTGGCTTCTTTTTTGGCTTTTGGTTTCTTAACATTCTCTTTTTCTTTCTTTCTTCCTCCCTTTCTTTCTTCCTCTTTCTTTCTTCCTCCCTTCCTCCCTTCCTTCCTTTCTTTCCTTTCTTTCTTTCTTTCTTCCTTTCTTTCTTTCTTTTTGCCAGTCCTGGGGCTTGAATTCCTGTACACAGCCTTGAGCTTCTTTTGCTCAAGGCTAGCACTCTTACCACTTAAGCCACTGTGCAACTTCTGGCTTTTTCTGTTTATGTGGTGCTGAGGAATTGAACCCAGGGCTTCATGCATGCTAGGCAAGTACTCTACTACTAGGCCACATTCCCAGCCCTCTTAGCATTTTTCTATCAACATTTCTCAAAACTTAGGTAAACATACTAATAAATGAAAAAAAAATCACTGCACAGCTAGGATTTCAAATTAAGATAAATTCTCACAATTTATCTTTAAAGAACGTTCTCATAACATGCTTTCTTTACTTCAAAGGAGAGAACCTGAAAAGAAAATTCTTATGCATCCTAAAACTTACAGACAAGAATTTTCTGATTCACAAATTAACTTGAAGAATGAATACAGATTATCAGTGTAGCTTTTTGACTCTTAAACATTTCTAACCCAGAGGACATTCTCCAAGCCATGTGACATGATACAAGTTTGATATACATCTCCATCCTTCTTAACTTCTTCCACAAAAATGGACAATTAAAGTCAGGCACTGGTAGCTCATGCCTAGAATCTTAGCTACTCAGGAGGCTGATATCTGAGGATCATGGTTTGAAGCCAGCTCAATTAGGAAAATCTGTGAGACTTTTATCTCCAACCATCAAAATGCTAGAAATGGGGCTATAGCTCAATAGTGGAGTGCTAGCCTTCAGCCTTAAGCTCAAAAGCTAAGGAATAGTAACCAGGCCCTAAGTTCAAGCCCCAAGAGTGGTACATATATGCAGATGTGCATGCACACACCCATACACACATACACACACACACACAAATGAGGAACTAAGTATCCCACAGGATTATTCCTATTATTAGTTTTTCTAGTGTTCATTTGTTGTGTTATTTTTGTTTTTTGTTTTTGTTGCTTTGTTGTTTTGTTGTTGTTTTGCCAGTCCTGGGGCTTGAACTCATGGCCTGGGACCAGTCCCTGAGCTTTATTTTGCTCAAGACTAGCACTCTACCACTTGAGTCACAACACCACTTCTGGCTTTTTCTGTTGATGTGGTACTGAGGAATTGAACCCAGAGCTTCATGCATGCTAAGCAAGCACTCTACCTCTAAGCCACATTCCCAGCCCCCTTGTGTTAGTTTTTATAATTCATGTTTACTAAAACATATCTATATATTGAGCATTTTGTGTGATCAACATTGTTTCTTACATATCCATCCTTTTTCCCTGGTTTTCTTCTGACTAAACTATATCAGTTAGTATTTTTCTCATATACTTGTGAGTTTTGTTTTTGTATGATAGTTATTTGGGAATCAATTTCAAAAAGAATAAGAGAGCTGAGGAGGAGGAGGAAGAGACGAAAAGGCAAGGTCTCAAAGCATGAGGGAAATTCATTGCATGAAAATTTCTCTGTTACTGGCTTTATAAGGGAGAAGGCCATGTGGCAAGGAAAGCACATGGCTTTTAGAAGCTGGGAATGGCCCTTGGTTGATAGACAGGAAGGAAATGGGGAACCTCAGTCATACAAGCACAAGGAACTGAATTCTGCCATCGCCACATATGTTTAGGAAAGAACTTGAAGCTCTAAAGAAGATGACCTAGGTGATCTGAATTTTTAATTGCATGAGACCTTCAGTAGAGTAACAAATAAGAGAATGTGGTTCATAAGCAAGAAAATACAAAATGGTCAATATAAATCAACTCTGAGAGGATTTAGATGTTTAATTTAGGAAAGACTTGCAGAAACTGGAAGAGAACAAGGTAAAGGGAAGGAATGGTATTGTCCAAAAAGAACTATACTCTATACCTGACTTATGTAACTATAACCTCTTTACACATCATCATTATCATAACAGAAAGAAATTGAAAATACTTGCAGAAGCAATTGTAAGCATAGCAGCTACTTGTTTCTTAGCCATCTCTATAATTTTGCCAATTCTAGAATGTTAAATGAAATTATATAGCATGGGACCTTTTTCACATTGGTATGACAGTGGCTTGGATATGATTTGACCATGTTCCCCAAGGGTTTGTATGTTGAAATTTAATTGATTGTGAGTTCTCAAGAAGGTGGAAAGTAACTCTAGCTACATTTTTTAGAGGTGGGGCTTTTGGACAATGATTAGGATTAAGGTCATCAAGGTGGACCCTCCTTGCTTGGATGCTGGTGGGCTGGTGCCTTTATGATAAAAAGAGGAAAGATGTGTTGAGGATAGGGTCATTCTGAGAGCCCAGCATTTCACCTGCCTGTTGCAGTATCCAGACAGTGAGAGACTCCAGCCAACTGGAAACCTGGCTTGACAAAGAGCTGCATTGATCCATCTCATCAGCACCTGGATTTCCCTTAGCACTTTAAAGCTGTCCTGTGTTTTCTCTCAAAGACCTGTGTTCTCCTTATTGCCTGTCCCTATGAAATTTTTAGATCTTTGTTCAGCTTGAAAGCTACAAAGTTCAAGAAGCAGTAACTTTTCCTGAATCCTGTCATACTCTCATGGACAAACCACAGATAGCTGAAGCCCATCCCTGTCAGGCTTAGTCAACAGAGTGTATGCCTGATTTCTTGATATCATAAAGCCTTCCCAAGAAGAGGTTGTCTTTAATTAAAAAAAAAAAAAAGAACAGGGCTGGGAAGATGGCTCAGTGGTAGAGTGCTTGCCTTGCATGCCTGAGGCCCTGGGTTCAATTCCTCAGCACCACATAAGCAGAAAAAGAAAAAACCTGGAAGTGGCGCTGTGGCTCAAGTGGTAGAGCACTAGCCTTGAGCTGAAGAGCTGAGGGACAGCACCCAGGCCCAGAGTTCAGGCCCACGACTGGACCCCAAAAAAAAAAAAAAAGAACAGCTTTTGGTGGTGTCATAATTTTTAAATTTTAACTGTTTTTAGGAAAATCTTATTGTGGTCTTAATTTGCACTTCACTAATGGCTAGTGATTACGACATCTTTCCATGCACTTATTTACAGGTGTGTAGCACCTTTAGTGAAACCTAGATTGCCAAGGTCACCTTGCAATAAAAATATTTGGCATGGTAAATATTATTGGTATCATCTTTTAAAAATGTCTAATATAAGCTACTTGGAAAAGGTGTCTCTTGAGCTTGGCAGGATTTGGATAGGCAAGCAGCAAGGAAAGACATGAAGTGTATGTGCTCTATGCATGTTGTCATTGAGAAACTTAAAAGAGTATAACACTTTCATTTAGTCAAAAGCATAAAATTAGAATAAATATGGAAAACAGGACGCACAGTAAAATGTCCTATATCAATTCTTTTTTCTTTTTTTTTGTCAGTTGTAGGGGTTTGAACTCTAGGTCTGGGCACTGTCAGTTAGCTCTTCAGCTCAAGGCTAGTGCTCTACCACTCAGCCACAGCAACACTTCTGGTTTTCTGCTGTTAATTGGAGATAAGAGTCTCACAGTTTCCTGCCCAGGCTGACTATGAACCATGATCCTCAGATCTCAGTGTCCTAAGAGCTAGGATTACAGGTGTGGGCCACCGGCACCCAACACTAACAATTCTTTATTTATCTCTTCTCTGACAACTGCCCATCTATTTCACTTTCATTCTCTGCCCTTCTCTGCTACCCGAAAGGTTAATACATCTCTCTTTATGATCTTCATTATAAAGAACAAAATAATATTTCTTTAACTTCTCTTCCATCATAAGTTCAGGTAAAATAAAAGGATTGTATTGTGATCGTTCATCTTATAAATGTTAGAGTCAGACATATGTTCCATGATATACAAAGTAACTTCAAATAGAAAAAGATAAGAAGGGCACTCTAATTATTCAATGGTTTTCAGCCCAAAGGAACAATTTCCTATGTGACCAATCATGTCTATGCTTCCAGTTATGTGGATTACTAAATTATTTCTCACACAGTAGCTTAAAAATACAAAGAGGGGCTGGGAAGGTGGCTCAGTGGTAGACTGCTTGCCTTGCATGCATAAGGCCCTGGGTTCGATTCCTCAGCACCACATAAGCAATTATAAAAAAGCCGGAAGTGGCGCTGTGGCTCAAGTGGTAGAGCACTAGCCTTGAGCTGAAGAGCTGAGGGACAGCGCCCAGACCCAGAGTTCAGGCCCCACGACTGGACCCAAAAAACAAACAAAAAAAAAAATACAAAGAAAAGGCAAACTGAAGATACTATTAACAAGGAAACACAATAGCAAGACAACAGCACATTCTCATCTGATCAGCCTCTCTTTATTTGAAAACAGCAATATAATCAAATCCGAAAGACGCTGGGCAAAATAATTTGAAATTATTTCTTAAACTATCTAAAATAATCACAATTTACAATACCAATGAGCTTCCTTATGCAGTGATGTTAGCTAATAATCGAAGTTACATAGATACATAATATATAAGTAAATGATTAAAGGTCAACAACCTGTGATCTAAAGCTTTAGAGATCAGTACTGACAGTACTGTTCTCTCCACTTCTCTCCTCTTCCCCACCTCCCAGCATTAGACGACTAAGGCTGCTGGCCTGAGCTTCTACTTCAGTTCCTGAAGTTTCTCTGCAGAACCGTGTTTCAACTTCAGTTCCTGAAGTTTCTCTGTTTCCTCTTCTTCAGTGTATAGGAGCCTAGACTACTAATTGAATTATTTGCTCTTTATTTTCTTTGGCACAATTCAAGACAGATTTTCTAATTTGTATCTCACAGCCATTCCATCCTTAAGCCACCAATGCTATATCCAGAACCAATCATTTAGCTTGAGTATGCTCCAATAGTTGGATATAAAGAGTACCTGGCAATCTTCTTCCTCATACTTTGCACTACTGGGAGCCAGGACAGAATCAACAGGATAGAGAATGCAACAACTACACTTCTGAGACTTTCTACAATACTATGATCTAGGTATAAACTTTTTAACATCTAAAATTAAGAATAAATTTTATTTATAAGTAATTTTTTAAATAACATGGCATTTAATGGAAACACCAAAAAAATATCAAGTACCAAGTGCCTTCCCAATATAAAAGTATATTTACAGTGATACATTTTAACTGAAAAATAAATCATTCATATTGGTAATATGCAATATAATGCTTTGAAATATGTATATACTGCAGAATGCCTAAATCAAGCAATTAACATAGGTATCACCCCAGAAATAATTTTTGGGGGTATGAGAACATTTAAAAATCTATTCCTTTAATGATTTTCAAGTATATAATGCATTGTTAATAACTATAATAACCATGTTATATATATATATATATATATATATATATATATATCCCTTAAACTTATTCCTCCCATCTAGTTGAAATTCTCATTTCTCTCATCTCCTAAGTCTGCTTTGATAGTAATATTTAATCCCCTTCTCTGTTGATCTGTAAGTTTCCTGAAGATCAACAACTTTATTCCCTCAGTACTACATTGGAAATAATGACAAGTATTGTTTTTAATTATTACTAATACCTTTTAAACATTAATTGTGTTAGGTTCTTTTTGTTGTTGTTACTGTTGGTCATGGGGTTTGATCTTAGGGCCTATACATTGTCCTTGAGCTCTTTTGCTCTAGATTAACACTGTACCATTTTGAGCCACAGCTCCAATGTCAGTTTTCTGGTGGTTAAATGGAGATCAGAGTCTCACAGATTTTTTTTCCTGCCCTGAGAGAATTTGAACCTTAATCCTCAGATCTTAGCCTCCCAAATAGCCAAGATTACAGGTGTGAGCTATCAGCGCCAGCTCTTTTTGTCTTAGGCTCTTACTAACCCCATTGTAAATAGTATCCCATCTCATCTTTATAATAATTTTATCATCCCCCTTCACAGATGAAAAACTAAGCTCAGGAACCCAGTAAGTTATTCACAACTTCATAATTAGAAAATGGTTAACCATATACCATAAAAACCCAGGCCTTTCTAATTTTGAAGCCAAAACCGTTAGCCTATGTATTATAATTCTGATGGCGGGGGGAAGAATTGAAAGCATAGGGAAATATAAAATCTTGCAATTACCTTCCAAGCCAAAAGCAAGGACATGTTGCTACATATGAAATGTAACTTCCAGCCATGTTTCCAGCTGACAATTTTACTAGCATTAGACACTATAACACTAATAGACATAGGAAATATCTAACATGTGTCACAGAAAAAAAATAAATTCTAGTGATACAAGTATTAGGTCAGAGAAAGAAATATTAAATACTAGCTTTTTTTTTAAAGGAGGCTGAGGTTACTTTTCCTGGATGAGTCGTCTAACTATTGTTGTCATATAAAATAAAGCTATTCCTGAATTCATATTTGTTCACAAAGTAGCAATTTAAAGGAACAAGCTATGAATAGAAACACTCACTGCTTACAACAGTACACACAACCAAAGAGTGATGCAATTTTCATTTCAAGTCTCCTCAAGTTGAAGAATTCATTAGCATGTATATAACAATTGTGTAATTTTAAACAAAGCAAGTTGCAATATTTAACCACAAGTTCATCTTGCTTTGGAGTTCTATTACTTCATAGTAGAAGTTTAAGTATACCAATTACTTCAACATTAAATCCAAATAGAAAATAATAGTTCCAAGTTCTTTTTCTTTTAAGTCTTGATCAATTATAAGATCTTCTAAGTACTATATTATCAAGGACATATTCTATTATAGATGTTAGTTTTAGCCATTAAAGTAGGAAAATATAACCTACTGTTCTTTCCAATGCTAAATAAATTTTAATTTACAACCATTTTCAAAGGTAGATAATGCTAACTTTGAATAACCAGCTCCTATCTGTTCTCATCTCACTGGGAACTAACTATCTCTAGTCAGCAATATGGGCCCCATCAGCCTTGTACAAAATAACCTTACCCCTGACCAAAACTGAGAGTTCTGGAGTGAGTATACATAATATATTCTCTGTCAGTCTGACTCTCCCTCCTAGGTATTCTAAGCAACTAAGGATATTTGCTTAAACTAAATTGCTGCAGAAAGGACTTATTCACCACCAGTAGCATAAACAGTGAGAAGTAAAATTAACAAAAGTAAAAAATAAATATGTTATCTTGGGGCTGCAACTGTGGCTTAGTAGTAGAGTGCTTGCCTAGCATGCATGAAGCCCTGAGTTCAATTCCTCACAGCCACAAAAAGAAAAAATGTCAGAAGTAGAGCTGTGGCTCAACTGAAACTGTTCACCTTGAATAAAAAGAAGCTCAGGGACAGTTCAAGCCCCAGGACTAGCCAAAAAATGTATTTTGAAAATAAAAATAAAAATAAATATATATTATCTTAAGAAAATCTACCAACATTTAAGCTGAATTTTACCTCTTCCCCCCAATTTTTTTTATTTTAAAGGTGATGTATAGAGGGATTACAGTTACATAAGTCAGGTAATGAGTACATTTCTTTTTGAACAATATCACTTCTTCCTTCATTTTCTCCCAGATTTTTCCTCCCAACTCCCCCTCCTCCACAAGTTGTATAGATCATTTTCAACATACTGTACAATATTGAAGTTCTAACCCTCAATACCTCAGTCTACAACTAATTTGAAGATAGGGTCTTCAAAGAGTTAAATTAAACTGAAGTCATTAGGCTGGGTCCTAATCCAATACAACTAGTGTTCATATTCAGATGAAAAAAAGTTTTACATAGACCACACATTGAGAAGATGGTATAATAAGTACAAGAAGACACCATCTTACAAGCCAAGGAGAAAGACCTGGAACAAATTATTCCTTCATGGCCCACAGAAGACAATCTTTTAAACATTTTAAACTCAGACTTCTGGCCTCTACCCTTGTGAGAAAATAAATTTCTATTGGGTTAGCCAACCTGTCTGTGATGTATGTGCCATAAAGGCACACATCCGTATTTGAATTGTTTAGAACAGAATGTAAGACCTTGAGAATGCAGATATTAGAAGCCATAGAAACAATAAAAATGGTAAACCTACTCTTCATGGCACCAGAAAAAAAAATGGTTTCCCTCATGAGAAGAAAAGAAATCCATAAAAAAAGTTTGGTGTTGAAGGACTTGGATGAAATACCAGAGAAAAGTTTTCAAGAAGGCGTGAAAGCAGCCTGTTTGGCTGCTAGAGATATGTCACTCTGATATTAAACACTCAGATCTTCAACAAACTCCACAACATTGGAAATAGAAATCCAGAGGGACAGTTGCCATGAATATATCACCCTGGTAATCTCCCCTATTATCTCTCCATCCACTTCTACTACCATCACTATATCAGAAGTCAGGCAGGAACCACCAGAGTCCCACTGGGTAGAGAATATGGCTCAGACCAATGTTATTAAATTTTCAGCCTGGTGCCGGTGGCACTCAGGAGGCTGAGATCTGAGGATTGTGGTTCAAAGCCAGCCTGAGCAGGAAAGTCCGTGAGACTCTTATCACCAATAAACCACCAGAAATAAACCAGAAGTAGCACTGTGGTCAGGTGGTAGAGTGCTCGCCTTGAGCTGAAGAGCTCAGGTACAGTGTCCAGGCCCAGAGTTCAAGCCCCATGACTGACAAAAAAAAAAAAAAATCAAAGTACTTAGATATTTTGGTTGACATTTGAATTTGCAAAGAATAAGAATAAGAAAGAGGAGGAAGAGAGGAAGAGGAGGAGGAGGAAGAAGAACGTGGCTTGCAGACACATGCAGAAATGAAAAACCTGGTGCCTCCAATGAGAGAAAAGTAATGAGACTTGTCTATTTCCTGGTTCTAAATTCCTCATTTGGTCACAATGACTATGTTTTTGAAATAATTCATCCCTCTTTCTTTCAGGATTCCTTTGGGTGACAGTGGCTGACACTTGTAATCCTAGCTGCTCAGGAAGCTGAGATTCAAGGACTATGGTATAAAGCCAGCCTAGGCAGAAAAGTCTGTGAGATTCTTATTTCTAACTAACCACCAGAGAACTAAAAGTGAAGCTATGACTCAAATGGTAGAGCATCAGCTTTGAGCAACAAAGGTAAAGAGCAGTGCTCAGATCCTGAATTCAAGTCCTAGTACCCGCACACACACACACACACACACACACACACATACATACACACACACAAAGTATGTATTGAAATCAAATATGTGGAAAATATTAATGCAGAATAAGTATCTGAACAGTAATGGAGATGCCCCCTCCCAGGATGAGATTACTCTAAAACACTGCTTCTCCTATGGAGGTTCCTCAAAAGACTTAGCAATTTCTCTCCTGGGCATTATCCAATACACACAAACAAGGCCACACTAAAGCTACCAGAACAACCATGTTCATTGCAGTATTGTTTATCATAGCCAAGGTATGGAATCAACCAGGATACCCCTCAATGCATGAATGAATGATGAAAATGTGATACACACACACACACATACACACACACACACACACACACACACAGAGGAATTTTATGCTTCCATCAGAAATAATAATATTGTACCATTCATAAGGAAATGGAAAGACTTGGAAAAAATTACATTAAGTGAAGTAAGCCAGAGAAAGAAAGAAACATAAGTTGCATGGTTTCTCTCATTTGTTGTAACTAGAATGTTCCTATAAATCTACAAGTAAACACACTGGATGGTAAAAGACAAAAAATACACTTGAAAGGAATGGAAATGTGGCTTAGGGATAGAGTGTTATCTAGCATGTATGAAACCCTGGGTTTGATTCTTCAGTACCATATAAACAGAAAAAGCCAGAAATGGCACTGGCTCAAGAGGTAGAATGCTAGCACAGAAAGGCTCAGGGACAGAGCCCAGGTCCTGAGTTCAAGCCCCAGACCAGAAAAAAAAAAACTTGGACATGATAAATTATATAGGACTCTAGACATTCACACAGTGAGACCAAGAATATCCTAAGAAGGATATTCTTAGGAGAGGATCACAAAGGCTTAATAGTTATGTGCATATTATCATATAAAATGATGTTTATCTAAATCAATTCCAAGTGGAAAAAAAGAGCATTTTGTTATTTTGCTTTTTTTCTCCTTTGTTGCTGTTTTTTATTTCTGTGACTTTTGTCTTGTAAGTAAGTTTATCTGTTTGGAGGAGGGTAAAGGGTGGCACAGAAATGATGGGACAAAGGGTGAACAAATGCAGCAGTGATACTTAGGAGACATATGTTGAAAATGAACTATACAACTTGTAGGGAAAAAGGAAAAAACTAGGAGAAAAGCAAGGGAAGATGTGACACTGTTCAAAAAGAAATGTACTCATTACCTGACTTATGTAACTGTAACCCCTCTGTACATCACCTTTACAATAACAGTAAAAAAAGAAAACAGACAGTATATTAAAAGAACTAGAACAATAACCTTCTTAGTAATATTAACTAAAAACAAAATTGGTTGAACCATTACATTATACTGAAGAGAAATGAGCTAGATTTTGTCCTGAACTTGATACTTTGTTTATAGTTGTTATTATTAAGGATGTAATCTTGTCTGGAAGCAAAAGTCTGAGTGTTTTACCCTTAATGTTAGAGAACCTGCAGCCTTTTTCTTTTTCTTTTTTTTTTTTTTTTGTCCAGTTGTGAGGCCTGAACTCTGGGCCTGAGCACTGTCCCTCAGCTCTTCAGCTCAAGGCTAGTGCCCTACCACTTGAGCCACAGCGCCACTTCCGGCTTTTTTTCTTTTTGCTTATGTGGTGCTGAGGAATCGAACCCAGGTCCTCAGGCATACAAGGCAAATGCTCTACCACTGAGCCAACTTCCCAGCCCACCTGCAGCCCTTTTCAAAGCACTACTCTTGGGTACAAGAGTTACTTTATTCATAAATGCTGAGAACCAAAAATGGCTGGAAATTTTCATCTCTTTCAGTTAGTCAATTGCCAATAACTGGCTGAGGTATACAAAAACTCAATTCTTTTGCCTCCAGGTAGAAGAAACTCTTTCACTATAGTTTATGCTTTAGAGTCCCTGGGACTAATGATGAAATCATATCCTTGATTTTCTTTTTCTCCTTTCTGGTCCTGCCTCCTTAAATGTCTACTGGTTGCACAGGGGAATACATTTCTAATAAATCACTTATATCTGCATCCATGTCTCAGAATCAACTTTTAGAAAACCTAACACAAATTAGCTTGCATTTTTAAAAAAGTGCTCTTGTATAAAATGTCTCCTTAACTTATCTGTTCTGTTTTTATTTAATATTTTAAAAATCGTTCACATTCCTCAAAGAATCTTAGAATAAATGTTAGGAGCTGAATACATATTTAGAATATATCCCGTTAAATTCTTTCATTTAATAAAGTTATTGAGGATCAGGATGTTAAAGAAATAAATAACTCATGTTTATGTAACCTAAGAGTAATTGAGGCAAGCTCAGAACCAGGATTCTTGTTTGAGGCTTATGCAGATAAAACATGCTCTTAATTTTATAGTGATCAGGTTTAACTAGCTATTGAGTCGTGTGTTGCTTATGAAATTGGCAGATATAAGTGTTTGTGCATACTTTTTCTGTAGGTACAAGTTTGTACTAGTTCCTCTTTGATTGCCTTCCTCGTTTTATGGTCTGTGAACATTAACTCTATTTTCTATTAATTTTACATCAATTAGGAAAGATTTCCAAATATCTGAGGTAACTCAGCTTAACTAGTTACAAAATAACTAAATTTATTTTTTGTTTGACTTATAAAGTAAAAATGCAATTCTGGTTCAGTGTAGAGTACAATTTTTATCATTATGGCAAGTTGAATATTGTTCTATGAAACTGTCAAATGAAACCAGAAAAATAACTTTCCTAGTGATACCAAGGTCAAAAACAAAAAGCATTGGGCTGGGATGTAGCTCAGTGGCAAAGCGCTTGCCTAGCAAGTGCAACGTCCTGGGTTCGATCCCCAGTACCAAAAAAGAAAAGACAAAAAAAAAAAAAAAAAAAGCATTGTACTCATTACTCATTACCTGATTCATGTAACTTTAACCCTCTGTAATCAACTCTGAAATAACAATTACAAATAAAAAATATTAAAAATAAAAAACAAAAAAGTTTGTCTCAAGCTTTATCTATTAAGATTAATTGGATGCTTTTTTCTTTCATGCGATTATTTCTAACACATTTATAAGATTATTTCTTTGTTACTTTGTATGTCCCTCCCCCACAGTATAATCCCTGCTTTCACTGTATTTGATGTTGGTATAATTTGTGGAGGGGAAGGGAAAAAACAAATTGTTTAAATAGGGATACAGGTGGACCCATTGCAACAATGAGATATACAAGTCGAAAAGGAACTTTACAACTTTGGTGGGGGGGGGGGAGGAGGGTTTGGGTGAGGAGTTGGAGGGAGAGTTGGGTGGGAGGGGAAGGGGAAAAAAGGAAGAGGTACAATGCTTGATAAGAAATGTACTCATTATCTTGCCCATGTAATTGTAACCCCTCTGTACAGTATTTTCACAAAAAAAGATTAATTTGGATAAAAATCACTCAGAATTCAAATATCCTCATAGATTATTAAAACTACTATTCAATCACACAATTGCTTTTATGGTAATAGTCCCTAAATTAAATCAATTTCCATGGAAAGAGGTTGCTTTGGAGGTAAAAAGAAGAACAAAAATAGATTTTGGTCTTTGTATTAGTCGGTTTTCTATTATTATAGTGAAATGCCTAAGGCTGAAAACTTTATAAAGTAGAGAAGTTTTGTTAGCTGAGTTCTAAAGTTTCAAGAGCATGATACCAGTATCAACTGGGGCTTTGTAAAAAGCATTGTGGATGAAAGCATAACAATGGCCAAAGCACATGTAGGAGAATGTCATATGGCAAAATAGGAAACCAGAGAGACACTGAAGTCTTTTTTTCTTTTTTTTCTTTTTTTGGGTCTGGTTGTGGGGCCTGAACTCTGGGCCTGGGCACTGTCCCTCAGCTCTTCAGCTCAAGGCTAGCGCTCTACCACTTCAGCCAAAGCACCACTTCTGGCTTTTTTTCTTTTTGCTTATGTGGTACTAAGGAATCGAACCCAGGGCCTCATGCATGCAAGGTAAGTGCTCTACCACTGAGCCACCTTCCCACCCCCACACTGAAGTCTTATGAGCACTAGTTTATCCCTTCTAAATGCAAAACACCCAAAGGATCTAATGAGCCTTCAATAATCCCCATCTCTCAAAAGTTCCGCCACTCAACATCAGCACGGTGAACAAGCTTAAACCATGTGAACCCTCACCGTATATCCAAATCATAGCAATGTTTAATTACAAATGTAAAGAGAATCTATCCCTCTTCCCATACATAGGTCTGTGGCTTCAAAATAAATATGAACACTCTGGCTCAAAAGTTAAAGAGTATGTAAGTTTGTTAACCCAGGGTGTTCATCTTTTAAATAATTCTATCATTAACAGTTATTAGTTAATTAAGATTATTTAATTTCTATGTGTCTCATTTTTCTCATCTATGTGGTAGGAAAGATTCTCAATGTCTTAAATCTGTAGAATAGTTTAGTAGACTATTAATATAGGAGCATCTTATTTAACACAATATTATATACAACATGTTCTATTACTTTCTCTACAAGTATATAATCTTTGAGGTTCTTCCAGTATATAATCCCACAGTTGTTTTGTTTAGAACTAACTCCTTTATTTATTTATTTATTTTGCCAGTCATTGGGCCTTACCTCTGGGCCTGGACGCTGTCTCTCAGCTATTCAGCTCAAGGCTAGCACTCTACCACTTGAGCCACAGCGCCACTTCTGTCTTTTTCTGCTTATGTGGTGCTGAAGAATAAAACCCAGGGCCTCATGCATGTGAGGCAAGCACTCTCCCACTGAGCCACCTTCTCAGCCCAATCCCACAGTTTTAAGGGCTACTCAGCCAGGTCTGTGCTATGTACACTTTATAAAGAACATCCACTGAATTAAGTGATCAAAAACTAATTATATTCTACTAATATAGAATTTTTCATTTTTCATTTTTCCTGTATCTTTCTCTTCCTGTAAAAGTCATAGGATATAACTTACCGATAAAATAACTCATAGATTTTTTGGGCCATGAACTCATAGATTGTGGCCATGTTGGACCTTAATTAAAAGCAGCATTCTCCTGGATTACATGTTTTCATCTTTCTTAATTTAGTACTTATTTTGTAGCACATCTTTCATTAGTTTCTTAACAAAAGATGAAAATATACAAGACTCTTATGTGGTCAAAGCTCTATTTATTCTCACACTTGATGGATCAAATATAGAATCCATGGTTTGTACATAATATTCTCATTGAAAAATTTGGGGGAGGTCTTTGAGCTTTTTTGCTCAGGGCTAATGCTCAACCATTTGAGCCACAGCTTATTTCTGGCTCTTTGCTAGTTAATGGAAGATAAGAGTCTCACAAACTGTCCTGCTCAGGCTGATTGTAAGCCATGATCCTCAGATCTCAGACTCCTGAATATATACTGTTAGAGGCATGGGCAACTGGTGCCCGTAATTCTCATTGAATTTGAAGACTAATCCATCATTTTCTGGTTCCATGTTATTCTGATTCTTGATCCTTTATGAGACAGACTTTTGGTGTTTGTATTTATTTATAACAAATTATCTCCCATGTATGTGTGTGTGTGTTCATTTGTGACCAATTATCTCCCACATTTCTCCTCTCTAGAAACTGTTAGATCCTCCTACTCTCTTTTTTCTTTCTTTCTTTCATTCTTTCTTTCTTCCTTCCTTCCTTCCTTTTTTCTTTTCTAATTTTTTTGGCCAGTCCTGGGGCTTGAACTCTGGACCAGGGTCCTGTCCCTGAGCTTCTTTTGCTCAAGGCTAGTACTCTACCACTTAAACCACAGCACCACTTCTGGCTTTTTTGAGTAGTTTATTGGAGATAAGAGCCTCATGGAGTTTCCTACCCCTGCCAGCTTTGAAACTTGATCCTTAGATCTCAGCCTCCTGAGTAGCTAGGATTTTAGGTGTGAGCCACTGGCCCCTGGCTTTTTCTTTTTATTTGTGTATGTGTGTGTATTACTAGGACAAACTCAAGGCCTGGCACTTGCTGGGCAGGTATTCTACCATATCCCAAGCCTTGGATCTTTTCATTATTCTGGTGTTCTGACATCCCATAATGATGTTCCTTATTGATAATCTCTTTTCAATTGGTTGGCATATGTTTTACCCTTTTATTGTGTCTTTGGCTTCTAGGGGAAAACATTAAAAAATATTTGATGCCGGGCGCTGGTGGCTCACGCCTGTAATCCTAGCTACTCAGGAGGCTGAGATATGAGGATCGCGGTTCAAACCCAGCCCGGGCAGGAAAGACTGTGAGACTCCTATCTCCAGTAAACCACCAGAAAAACAGAAGTGGCGCTGTAGCTCAAATGGTAGAGCACTTGCCTTGAGCTGAAGAGCTGAGGGACAGTGCCCAGGCCAAGAGTTCAAGCCCCACTACTGACAAAAAAAAAAAAAATTGGTAATTTTTCATCCTGGAATTACTTTGGTCAATTGTTGGATTTCTTGGTGTGACCCTCTGATTTTAAACAATATTTTATCTTCTAGTTCATCATGTTGTAATTTTTTTTTTAGACACAGGGTCTTAAAAAACAGAGACAAAGAGAGAGAGAAAGAGAAACAGAGATATAGACAGAGAGACAGGGACAAAGAAAGAAAAAGCTAGTGACTCCCTGTTACTTATGCTGGCCTCTTAACTCCTGAGTTAATGTGATCCTTCAGCTTCAGCCTTACAAGTAACTGGGATGATAATAATATGCTGTCATACCTAGCTTATAACTTGTCTTTAACTTTGTACTTTACTTTGTGAAATTTCCTCAACTTTGTCTTCCAGATCCTCCTACTGACTGTTTTTATTATTAAACTTCTACTTTACATTATCTTTTAGTCTCTAAGTTCACTTTTACATAGCTTTCTGTTTTCTTTCTTTTTCTAGTCTTTTATTTCATTGAAGATAGTAATATAATAGGATTTAAAGTATTGTTCTCCTAGCAGTAACTGTTTTATATATATATATATATATATGTTTTCTGTTATATTTATTTATTAGTATATTTTTCTTTTTTTATTTCATGTTCTCTAATCAGTTAAAAATTCTTATTTGAAATTCTAAGCCTAGATGAGCTTTTAAAAATTTATATTTATTGACTGGTAGATTTAACATTAGAATAGGATTTCTCAACCTTAGCATTATTGACATTGTCAACTAGACAATTATTTTGGGGGGTGGGAGTATGAGCTTCTTTGTGTTCTTTTTAAAAGATATTTACATCATCTCTGTCCCCTATTCACTGGTAGATCTCTGCCCACTTCTCTAGTTTTAATTTTTTTCCATGCCCCTAGTCATTACAATAAAAAATTCCTCCAGACAGTCACACATCCAGAGCAAGCATATAAAATTGACCCTTTTATAACTAACTGGATGATTAGGGTCTTCAGAGTTTCTCAGAGAGAAATTGTCTAGTTTACTGTTTTATAAGTGAAGAATATAAATCTAGTATTAGTATCTGAAAGACAAGCAGAGAAATGGACCTAGGTATCTCACCAACCAATATATATTATACTTTAAATTAATCTCTGCACTAGGCAGGATACTAGTCTGTCAAAGATGTCCACATTTCCTAATCCTGGGAATTATAAATCCTGTAAATACGTTATTACATGGCAAAAATAATTTAGGCAGCAGATAGAATTAAAGATAGCTATTAAATTGACATTAATATAAGGGATTTACTTTAGATTATCCACTTGGACTTAAATATGGAAGATGCAGGCAGCAGAATCAGGGTCAGAATGATGCAAAGTGAGAAAGACTTGAACAGTCATTGTTAGTGTTGAAGATGAAAGGGAACTATGGGCCAAGAAATGCAGTCACCCACTGGAAGCTGGAAAAGGCAAAAACAAATAAACAACAACAACAAATAACCAACAGATATGCTCCTTTAGAACACCTCCATAAAGTCTTGCTGATTCTATCCCATTGAGTCTCATTTTGGCCTTCTGACCTCTAGAATAGTTCAGATGATAAATTTGTATTGTCTTAGACCACTTTTTGGGTAATTTATTACAGAAGCAATAAGAAAATAATATAATCTCTTTGATTTTGTGATGTTACTTTACTATCCATAGTCAGCTCTGTTATTTTCAAATCTAGAACCAATATGAGAGACGCTCTCCCTCAAATCAAGAAGTCCTACTTACTGTCTGTTATGGTTGAAGAAGGAGCAGTCTCTAGGATCTGCTTCAGGGGAAGGATCTACTAACCAAACTATTTTTTTAAGCAGATTTTTTTCAACCACCCCTTCTATTCTAAGCCTATCCTACTTACTGAGATTATTCAGAGGTTACCTGTTCCTCTAACTCCTGAAGTTTTCCAACATTATGCAGCAGAATCAGACCTGGTTTTGTTATAGCGAATAGTTAGCCTTGCTATTTTCTCTATTTACCACTTATCCTTATTCCTTCTTCCAAAAATTTTTGGACATCTCTTTTGTCTATTCCCTCTCTTTCTTTTGCTACTAATGCTGCTTTGGTTATTTTCTATCATTTTAATAAAATTTCAAGACATAAGCTGGGCACTGTAATCTTAGCTACTCAGGAGGCTGATATCTGAGGGCCAAGGTTCAAAGCTAGTCCCACATGAAAGTCTGTGAGATTCTTATCTCCAACTAATCACAAAAAAGCTGGAAGTAGTGCTGTGGCTTAAGTGGTGGAATGCTAGCCTTGAGCAAAAGGAGCTCAGGGACAACATCCAGGCCCAGAGTTCAAGCCCTAGAACCAGCAGCTAAAAAAAGAAAAGAAAAGGTTGTCAAGACATAATGGAATTGATGTGTTTAACTGAATGTTTAAAATAAGCATGTTTATTTTTAGCTCATATACAGCCCTTCATGTGGACTACATTTTTCAGATAAATCCCTCTGTAAATTATTTGAATATTATGATAATTTTAGAGGGTACTTACTATTGTTTTATCTCCACTTTACAAATATAATTAATTCTTGAATCAGGTAACAGAACTTGACTCAGGTAATATAATATAGGACCTATGTTTTTCTGACACAAAGTTCATTTTCCTAAGTAACTATGAAATCTTGTTAATTTTACAAGATTCTCCAAACTATGACCCACTGGGCAAATTTGGCCTGACATCTGTTTTATAAAGTTTTATTGTAATGAAGCTGCATCCATTCATTGACTAAGTCTACCTTTTTTTTTTTGAGACAGGATTTCAATATGTAGTTGATTTGCTATGTATAGCTCTAGCTGGTTATGACCCTTCTGCCTCAGCCTCATGAGTGGTGTGTACCACCACTCTCTGGCCAAATCTGCTTTTGTGCTATAATGTTACAATCAAATACTTGAAACAGTCTGGTCCACAAATTAAATGTTTTTAATAGAAAAATGGGCTGACTTTTGTTCTAGAAAATAACCAGATCACCAAGTTTAGAGCAATAGTGTCCTTAGATACCTAACACTTTTTTTAATTATACAAAGAAAAGAGATTTGAAAAAAATTGAAATTATACTTTCAAGCTTTAGTTACATACAGATAGCAACCTTTGGCCATAGTCAAAAAAGCAATCCTTATACCAGTCTCTTCCCCATCCCTACAATTATATTTGCTCTCTTTTCCAGACTTCTATATCAATTATTATAATTATAGTATTTCATGCAGTTTGATTCTCATAATGGTTAGTAGTTGTGGTTTTTTTAGGATGCAGCATGCTGACTGAGTAGATAAGCACTTAAGTCCTTTCCAAATGTCATTATTCTAGACACTGGAGATTCAAAATTAAATATGGTAACATTTGTTTCACATGTATTGAAATGGAAAAGAGTGAGAATGATTAGAATATATTGCACATGTGTGGAAATGTAATCCCTCTCTGTATAATCAGTGTAAACTAAAAAACTAAGTAAATAGGTAGACAGATGACAAAGAGAGACATAGACAGACAGATAGACAGATAGATAGACAGATAGATTTATAGATAGATAGATAGATAGATAGATAGATAGATAGATAGATAGATTAGATAGATAGATAGATGAAAAGAACCTAAGCTGAGGTTCAGGGCCTATGGTGCTTGGCACAACATTCCAGACCTATCCAGTCAGAATTTCTTAGGTGAGATCCAGCAATCTGTGTTTTTAATCTTTTTAACTCTTCAAATGATTCTAAAAGTGTCAAAATCATTGTCACTTGGGAAAGTCATTTCATAAGATGTGGACTTGATTTCCTTTAACATAAACCAATTTCTATCAAAATGCAATTTTTTATTGCTTGCTTCTTCCTTCCAAAAATGTTTAATCAGAAAGTTTGACACCATTCCCACCTCTTACTAAGTTTGTCTTTTTCACTATGCACTAGGCACAGTTCCTGGAATACAAGGCAAATCACTAACGAGATATGGAATAGGCAAAGTAAAATCTTTCCAATTTTAGACTGGAATGGCATGAGGATCATTTAGGAACAGGAAAGTAACACACCGAGGCAAATGTTTGGTCAACCTACACCTTGTTTTTCTCCCTCTAAAAATGCTTCCTTCTAGCCCATAGAGCAACTACCCTTGGGGGAAATATTGTCTCCCCTCAAAAGAAATAGTAGAACAAATGTACTGATGGGAAAAGCTGAGCATTATGGGATTCTACTTTATTGTAGATAAACTATTTCTGGAGATTTCAGTAGAAACAGAGACCTAGAATACATTTTTAAAAAAGATTTATGGACCAGTGTGGATAACAGGCCATTTGCTTATATGTACCTACCAGGAGAGGCATATAACAATGGATTTTTGATGTACCTGACACATATCTACCCCTCCCACTAGAACACTGAATTATTTTGCTGGAGGCTACAACATTCTGAGTAGTTTGCTGGGAGTGGATGAGAGGTGGGGATAACTCACCCAGTACACGCTTAGCAGCACTGAGCCATTGCAGCAGCACGTTGGGCCAGCCTTTGATGCAGACTGGTCGGACAGGTTCTGGATCCACAGAAGAACCAGTTTGACTGGCCTGTTATGCCAACATATTCTGGTTTGATTCCATGTTCCACAGAAGGTAGAAACCTGCCCGGTGAGTTAAATGAAAGGCATATTAGGTTATCCATTGCACACAGTATATAGCTGAGATGCAACAGAACGCTTGCACATAGCAATAGTGTCTAGCAAACTCTAATGTGGTCCAGAGAGGTGACTTCCTCTGATTTAGCATTTAAGTTCATTGCTTCAGGGAAAGTGAACAGTGAAACGACTTCTGCTTTTGACCAAGAGCAGAAGTTTTCTAAATAAATTGAAGGGTAAGTTTATTTTTTTAATATTTCTCAAACTTCTATGCATCTTCAGAAGGTAAAATTAAATGACGCTTAAGATCCTTATTTTTGACATATAATGCTTGCATTTTACTTCTCTATAAAACTGGATAGATATTGTATAAAACTTAGCTGCATGTTCATTGATTTGTTGGGATAATTTATTTGGTACACAATATGTTTCTGCTCTTTTTTTGTAAGTTGTTTATGTCTAGCATTTAAAAAGCTGTGTTAAATATATATTTTACATATTAATGATTCATCTTAAGTCATCTGCTTCTTTGATAATTATTATTATGTTTTACAGGCTGTTGGTATATGGTAACTATTTTATATGGTAAATCTAATTGTGGATATAATAATAATTGCTTTTTTAAGGCAAAAGAAAAAAGTCTTGGCCTGCTTGTGATCCTAAGTACTTGAGAGGAACAATTCACAGGAAGAATTGAGGAGTGTGGAAAAACAGTCTGAAATCTGGTAACTGATTAACTATTGGAGCTCAAAAGCCCTGCTGAGCTGAATAGAAAGGAATGAAGACAGGTTTTGTCATGCCTATTAGGTCTGAAAATCTTTTAGGTTAAAGAATACTTGGATCTTCCTTTCACTTATATTTTAAAATATTTCTTTTACCTCTCTCTTGCATTGATCTAATTTATCTGAGTAGCTTGTGTCACTTAGAAAATAAGTTACCAATCTTCTTAGATTTATTTTAGCATCTATATACCTCCTTAGATATTGATATTAGAAGGAATTGAATGCACATATCTTCTGGAGAATTTAACATGAGAGCTAACATATGAATATGGGAATTGAAAGAATTTTAACAGATTTATATTGCATACTTTGTTGTCTGTCTGGAGATAAGTGTAATGATGCATACCTGTAATCCCAACACTCAGGAGGCCAAGACAGGAAGATGGCAAATTTGAAGCCAGACTGATTACATATCAAGACTTTGTCTCCAAAAACAAATAAAGAAAACATTTAAAAATAATTTTTAAAAAGATATTATAGCTGGGCTGGGAAGGTGGCTCAGTGGTAGAGCGCTTGCCTTGCATGCCTGAGGCCCTGGGTTCGATTCCTCAGCACCATATAAGCAAAAAGAAAAAAGCCGGAAGTGGTGCTGTTGCTCAAGTGGTAGAGCGCTAGCCTTGAGCTGAAGAGCTGAGGGACAGCTCCCAGGCCCAGAGTTCAGGCCCCACAACCGGACCCAAAAAAAAAAAAAAAAAAAAAAAAAGATATTATAGCTTATTTCAATGGGACTTTGCCTTGAATTGAGCAAGACTTAATGTGCCCATCTCATTGTCTCTAGTATTGCCAATTTGTTATGTTTGAACTCAAAGTTTCTTCAGGAAGTTAAAAAATGAAAATAAAATTAAATGTTCAGATATTTCCTAAGGAAAAAACTTGGGATGTTTCTTAGTCTAGCTTCTAGGCAATTCTGCATAAAACTTCTGATAACTAGTAAAACTTCTGAAAAGCTGTGTAATACAGCTGCAAAAGGAATGTGCTGATTCAGCAAGCCAAAATTAATTTTATCCAGAATAAGTTGTATTTTGACAAGCTCTTAGTAATATCAGTCAAAACATACAGGTGGTTTTTTTCAACTAATTTTCAGGTAGAATAGAAATAGCAATCAATACAGTATGTTGATTCTGTTTCTGGTAGTACTTTATATCTAGTGATTAAAAACTTTAAACTATAAGTATTTATAGCACTGGGCTTACTGTTTAAAAATAAGCTTCATTTATTGAACATTATTTTTTGTTTACAACTTTGAAGGAAGCAATTTAGGATCTTCATATATATTTCATATAATCCAAGGGTAAAATGGTAAACGTAGGGAAGTGATGCTGTGGCTCAAGTGGTTAGTAGAGCACTAACCTTGAGCACAGAGTTTCAGGGGCAGCTCATAGGCCCTGAGTTCAAGCCCCAGGACTGGCAAAAAAAAAAAAAAAAAGCCACAAAAAACAAAAACAGGGCAAGCCTAATTCTACATTTTGGAAGAAAGCTTCTGTAGTTTCACTTACTGACTTTTCATTTTCAAATACAAGTTCTACTAAATATGATTTTTAGGTGTTTTCTTTAAATGATTTCTTTAAATGATTAGAGTTAAGGATATATGCATATATTGCCCAAATTAGGATGCATTTCTTTTTCTATTTCTGGCAAGCAATTTCATACTAGCTTTTTAAATAACTGTTTATCCTTCCTTCCAAAATATCTTCATGTGTTTCTTGCTAAAAGCACTTAGAGTCATGAGGAGGACTTTTTTTTTTTTTTGGTATGTGGCCTAGGGCTTGAACTCAGGGTGTGGGCACTGTCCCTTTGCTTTTTTGCTCAAGGCTAGTGTTCTACTAATTGAGCCACAGTACCAATTCTTGCTTTTTGGTAATTAGTTGGAGGTAAGAGTCTCACAGACTTTCCTGCCTGGGCTGGCTTTGAACTGTGATCCTCAGATCTCAGCCTCCCAAGCAGCTAGGATTACAAGTGTGAGTTACCAGTGCCCAGCTTTAAGAGGACTCTTTCCAACCTTTCTCCCTGCCTGAATACCAGGTGGTGTTCTCATTCATCAACAACCTATTTAATGTACCTAACAGATACTGTTTTAGTCACTTTTTTTCCTTGTGCTAGAACTGGGGCTTGAACTCAGGACCTGGGTGCTTCCTTTAGCTTTTCCACTAAAGGTTAGTGCTCTACAATCTGAGCTACAGCTCTCCATTTATGGCTTTTTTTTCTGGGGAGTATGTGGGCTGGGGTTGGAGGGGAAGGGGTGCGGTTCACTTTCCTGGCTTCAAACCGTGATCCTCAGTTCTTAGCTATTATTAAAGGCTTGACTTACTAGAGCTCAGCTTGTTGGCTTTGTTTTAGGCACTCTTATGTAGATACAGTTTAGGATTTTCCTAAGAGGTCAAAAGTCCTAAAACTTGATTTGAACTGGTAAGAAAATTTGAATAACTTTATGACGACCAGAGCAGCACAACTCAATTTCATCTTATAGCTGATAGAGCCTGTTATTTAAGGGATAAGCTCTTTAAAAAATGCTTTGTATATAAGTACTCAAAATATTTTAAAGGTTTTTAATTTGAGGAATCCCTAGGAACTAGGGCTACAGAATGTTTGAAAATCAGGCCTAGAGTTATGGTTCAAGGGGTAGAGCTCTTAAGAGCTAAGCTTTGAGTTCAAACTTTATACCACCAAAAGAATAAAAATAAAAATTTGAGAACCAAAGTTTTGAAAATTTCAATTCCTGGTAATAAATGCTATTTCTCCAAATCCCCCTTTTTACAGATAAAATCTTACCTGAAGAGTGCTTATAAATTTTTAGTCTTGTCCAAATGGACTCTGAGAAATGCTCACTTTGTCTATTTTACAATCAAGAGAAAAGAAAGAATATCAAAAAGCAGGTGAGCTTTTCAAGCAAACTGACATGGATTTGAATAATAACTGCAACAAACTATTTAACACTTATAAATTAACTCTCTGGGTTCTTTTTGTTTATCTGTAAGTTAAGAAAACTAAAGTCATTCATTAAGAGTTGCTAAATTAGGGTTGTGAATATAGCTGAGTGTTAGAGTGCTTACTTAACAAGAGAAAGGCTTGGTTTTCAAAACAATTTTTAAAAAATAAAAAAAGAATTGTTGCAAGGCTCTGGTGACTCACACCTGTAATCCTAGCTATTTAGGAGGCTGAGATTGGAGGATCAAGGTTCAAAGCCAGCTGGGGCAGGAAAGTCCATGAGACTCTTCAATTAACTACAGAAAAGTGAGAAGTGGAGCTATGGCTCAACTGCTAGCCTTGAGCACAAAGCTGAATGATGGCACTCAGGGCCAAATTTCAAGTTCCAGAATTGGCAAAAACAAAAACAAAAAACAAGTTGTATTAAATGATATAAAAACTTAACAGTGCCTATACCATAGTAGGTGCTAGCAAATGCTGATGACTTCCCCATTCCTTTAAAAATATGTAATATGCTGTGTGCTGATGGTTCACACCCGTAATCCTAGCTACTCAGGAGGCTGAGACCTGAGGATTGCAGTTCAAAGCCAGCCTGGGTAGGAAAGTCCATGAAACTCTTATCTCCAATAAATCACCAGAAAACCAAAAGTGGTGCTGTGGCTCAAGTGGTAGACCGCTAGCCTTGAGCTGAAGAGCTGAGGGACAGAGTCCAGGCCCTGTGTTCAAGCCCCACAACCCCCCCCCCAAAAGTAATACATTTTCAACAATACCATCAGTAAGAGAAGTCAAAGCTTAACTTAGAATACATTTTACTTAGAACATATATTTCATTTTTGTCAGAGATAAAAAATAAGTCAGTAATCTTGGAAGGCATTAAGATTTAATACTGGAGAACATTTTGATCTGTTTATTGTTATTATAAAGGTGGTGTACAGAGGGGTTACCATTTCATAAGAACATTTTAATCTTATTAAAATTAAAAATAACAGGCTGGGAAAGCGGCTCAGTAGTAGAGCGCTTGCCTTGAATGCATGAGGCCCTGGGTTCGATTCCTCAGCACCACATTAGCAGAAAAAAAAAAGCCGGAAGTGGTGCTGTGGCTCAAGTGGTAGATTGCTAGCCTTGAGCTGAAGAGCTGAGGGACAGCTCCCAGGCCCAGAGATCAGGCCCCATGACCAGATTCCCCCCCTCAAAAAAAAATTAAAAATAAAAAAAACTAAGTTGGGATTTAGCTTAATGGCAGAGTGCTTGCCTGTTATGTTTAAGATACCAGGTTCCCACATAAACCAACTAAATTAAAGATTAATTTCAAAGAAGCCTTGGTAAACATATTTGAGAACAATATATCAAGATGGTTAAAATTTAAATACTTTTTAAAACAATTCAGATTTCCATCATATACAGTACTACTGACAGAGATATGATCCAATGATTCAAATATCCTATATGTGTCTATTGCCTGAGGTTTCTAAGAAGTATTTGTATCTATAATCGCATCTGACATCAAATTAGTTGGCCAAGGATTTCCATATGCTATAAAGATCATTATATTTCCATTGTCAATTGAATGATTTCCTCAGGACTTTAGAATGTGTTCATTTCTCCAAAACATTCTTTTACAAATTAAATTTATTATAGCTAATATTAAATTATATTACATTATCTTCATATAAGTCAAGATGAAACAAGTGAGTCCAAACTATATTCAATATAAAAAGTGTTATAGAGTAAGATTGGATAGTTTCTAAATATATTTATCTTAGAATGCTTGGTGAACAAAGATCACACAGGAACTTTCTATGAAACATTAGTGAGAATGAAGTTCAGAATATTGTGACAAATATTCTATTTCAACAAATTAAAAGTGGGGAATCAGTTGAATTAGAAACAATTAATAAATCTATAATACAAAGTGAACTTGGGCTGGGAAGGTGGCTCAGCGGTAGAGCGCTTGCCTTGCATGCCTGAGGCCCTGGGTTCGATTCCTCAGCACCATGTAAGCAAAAAGAAAAAAGCCGAAAGTGGTGCTGTGGCTTAAGTGGTAGAGCGCTAGCCTTGAGCTGAAGAGCTGAGGGACAGCGCCCAGTCCCAGAGTTCAGGCCCCACGACTGGACCCCTCCCAAAAAAAAATACAAAGTGAACTTATACAGCTCTTGCAATCAACTTGAATTTCCTGAAAGATGTTTAATTCAAATACATACAAGCTTTTTAAAAATCATACTATAATTTGATTTATATCCATGAATTTGATTTTTCTCTTACAATTTAGAGCTTCTATGTAGATGGTATACTGAAAAAGTACTGCCTAACCAACACTGATCATTATATATATTTATTTTATTTTATTTTATTTTTGGTCATAGGGCTTGAACTCAGGGCCTGGGCATTGTTCCTGAGCACTTTCTATTTAAGGCTGGTGCTTTGAGCCACAGAACCACTTTCAGTTTTCTGTTGCTTAATTGGAGATAAGAGTCTCACAGGCTTTGCTGCTAACTTTGAACTCAAATCCTGAAATCTCAGCATCCTGAGTAGGTAGAATTACAGCTGTGAGCCACAAGCATCCCACTTTAATTATATATTCTTATTAAAACTACCTTGTTACCAGGTACTGATAGCTCACACTTATAATCCCAGCTGCTCATGAGGCTGAAATCTGAGGATTGTGGTTCATATACAGCTAGAGCAGGAAAGTCCATGAACTTTCTATCTCCAACTTATTACCAAAAAGCTGGAAGTGACACTGTGGCTCCAATGGCACAGCACCAGCCTTGAGTGAAAAAACTAAGGCCTGCTGGGAAGGTGGCTCAGTGGTAGAGTTCTTGCCTTGCATGCATGAGGCTCTGGGTTTGATTCCTCAGAACCACATAAGCAAAAAAAAAAAAAAAAAAAGCTGGAAGTGGTGCTATGGCTCAAGTGGTAGAGCACTAGCCTTGAGCTGAAGAGCTCAGGGACAGCACTTAGCCCCAGAGTTCAAGCCCCATGACCGGCAAAACAAAACAAAACAAAACAGAAAACTAAGGCCTCAGTATTAGCACAAAAACAAAATAAACCCTATTTTGTTAGAGATATAAGCAATTTAGCCTATATAATCAGTTATTTAACTAGCATTAATTTCTATTTATTTATTTTCATACATTTAGAGTAGATATTACTAGAAGCATTTGAAAAGAATACACAGAAATAAAAAAATTAAATATTTTTAAAACATCTCTACATAAATAACTAATTTCTATACTTTAGGATAATTCAGGACTAAACTGGCTATGAATAAAAACCTAACTGGGAAATAGTAGCTTATTTTATTAAAAATGGCATGGTGGCTTACGCTTGTAATACCAGCTACCTGGAGGTGTATACATAAGGATTATCATCTAGGGTTGGCCTCAGAAAAAGACAAGAAATCTTATCCAAAAATAATTAAACCAAAAAGACTGGAGGCATGGCTCAAATGATCGAGCACCTGACTAGCAAGTTCTAAGCTCTAAATTCAAGCTCTTAATACCATTCCCTACTCTCCCAAAATGAAAGACTGACAACCTTACAAGAAACCAGAAAAGTGTACTTTGAAAGTAATGTACCAATACCAGCAAGACCCTTCAAATCCAACCCATTAACACTATCCAAAAAATAAATTTGAATGAATATGTTCAACCAGTCTGGGATCAGCATTATCAACCTTACAAACAACTTCATATAATTAATAATTACCCTATCTACCCCTTTCACCCCTTCATGAGTGCAAACTTTCAAAAATTTTAAATTTCCAGTACTCAAAATAGTGAAATGGAAATCTTGTGTTTCCTTTTTATCTTAGTGTAGATTCTACATGGAAAACAAAGCTTGAGTCCTATATGTATGTAAAAGTTCTTTACTTAGAAAGCCATCCTAGGAACTGGAGTAAGGGATTAGAAGGAAACAGAAAAGGAAGGAAAATCAATTCAAGAGTTCATATTTGAGTTCATTTTCCACTAAAATAATGCTTAAGCCCCAGTCTGTTTTAGGAGTGGTGAAACTATTCAGAGTTGCCTGCCAGAGGACAGAAGAGAGAAGCATGTATGTGCCAGTTCTGACTTCCTTCAGTTAAGGGTGGCCTCATGTATTATTAATTCCTTACATTCATTTCAGAGAAGGCCTTAGGCCACAGAGTCAGGTGAGGGACTGTCAGGTTTCACCTGCATGAATCTGGTTGCTACTGAAATGTCTAGAACAATCAGGGCCCCAAAAGTATCCAGTATATCATATAACAGAACAACTATTATCTTTTATTATGTCTTTCTTTAGTTTTACCAGTGTAATTTTAATATGCAATACAACTAAAATGGACTTCTGAAAAATTAGTGTAGCATTTTCAGATGGAAAGTAAGAAACTTTAGACTATTTTTCTGATATATTTGATCCATTCCCACAAAACTTGAGATGCACTGAAACTTGATATGCTGTGAGAAAAGTATTTTCTAATAAATTACAATTCATTTCCTAAATTTTAAAGAGTAAAATGAACAATTAGTACATACTAAAATACATTTAGACCCAGCATCGATATAAAGATGACCATTTAAGTTTATATTAAAACCATAGAAAAAACAAACTGACCACACTGGTCCCTCAAGTAACACTTTTCATTATAGTGAGACATAGAATTATTGGAACAAGTTTCTTTTGGACTGTGTTCAAGAGGGTCTAGTTACAAGAAGTAATTCATTATAACCTATAATGTGATCTTGGAGCTTGGTTCCGAGGAGTACATTATGTGAAGGCTGTAGTAAAGCAGATTAAAATGGAAAAACTAAACAAATGTCATATGCTCTAATTGAGTAAATGCCATTTTTGTTTGTATAATGTATAGTGTTAGAGAAAGTTGAGGAATATATTGGTGTAAAAAGAAATCTGACAGTATATCTTCTCATTTAACTTGAATTCTGTTATAATAAACATCGAAGCTTAAACAACTCTCTTGCTTTGTAAAGAAGCTAGTGAAATGAATAAGGATAAATAGGAAAACTGAACTAAAGAGTGCATAGCAAATAAGAACAAGTGGAAACACATGCTGCTGAACAAAACCTCAAAATAGCAAAGGGAAGAATAAGATATACTTAGGTCTTACACTATTGGCTCAGATCAAAATATACCAGCATCTATAATATTTCCTTCCTTCAACTTGTAGCTGGACAAACTACATGTCATTATTAAATAAGAGATTTCTAATATGTACTAGTTCCTAAAATAAAATTAGTTTTTCCTTTTTATATAATTAAAAAATATTTCTATGAACTTTTAAATCTTCAATTGGCTGTACAAGGGGTTACAATTTAACATATCCATTTTTGTGTTCCTTTCTATATAATTTTGATGGTCTATATAATTTTGAACGTTTATTTAATGAAAATAATATCAACCATGTAATATTATCTGCCTTAACAAAACTTAATTATGTAAATCAAATAAGATATAAATATATATTCAAACCATGTCTATATCAATATCTCATTATTTGCATAGAAACACTTTCACTAGGATAGCACTAATTAGCTAGAGCTTTTAAATCTAGCTACTAAGTAAGTTTTTGTTTTTGTTTTGTTTTGCTGGTCCTGGGATTTGAACTCAGGGCCTGGGTGCTATCCCAAAGCTTCTTTGTGCTTAAAAATAGTGCTCTACCACTTTAGCCAGAGCACCACTTCCAGCTTTTTTTGAGTAGTTTATCAGAAATAAGAGTCTCACTGACTTTCCTGCCCAGGCTGGTTTTGAACTGCAATCCTCAGATCTAAGCATCTTGGGTAACTAGGACAGGCCTGAACCACCAGTGCCTGACTACAAGTTTCTTACACGGGGTAACAATGTAATCACTTAAAATAGGCCTTCAATCTCATTGGGCTCTATTAACAATTCTGTGAAATATCCAACGTGTGTGTGTGTGTGTGTGTGTGTGTGTGTGTGTGTGTGTGTGTGTGTGTGTGTGTGTGTGTGTGTGTGTGTGTGTGTGTGTGTCTGTGATTTCTGGCCACAAGTTTCTTACATTGGGTAACAATGTAATAGTTTTAAAGGCCTTCAGTCTCATTCAGTTCTATCAACAATTCTGTGAAATAGCCTATGTATGTGTTTGTCATTTTGTTAATAAACAACCAAAGCAAAGTTATGTTATGTGATCAACAGGATTAGAATTAAAAATTAGAATTTATCATTAAATTGAATGAGGCTGTTGCTTTCCCAATGTGGTGGCACAGATTTGTATCACCACAGCAGGCCTAAATCTTCTTTAAGAAATTTCAAATGTATCATTTCATTCTTACAACACCATATTGTATATTAAGTATTAAAATTGTCACCTCTCAGAGATATAAGATGGAAATAAAATATACAGGTAATCAGAAACAAGGCCAGACTTGAAAACCTAGTCCTATCTCTTCTTGTCATAGACCAACAATATGGCAAAAAGTCATCACTGAATAGAGAACATGATCACCAGGAGCACTTCTTGCTTTGGTCACTCCTGAGATTACCATAATTCAAGGCCCTTTAATCTTTTGTTGTTTGTTTATTTACTTGTGTTGGTTTTTGAGACAACAATGCACTCCAGGCTGTCCTCAAACTGGTAATCCTCCTGATACCTGAGTCCTGGGATTACAGATGTGCACCATCATGCCCAGGTCAGTCTGTTAAATTTTAAACTTAGTACATGAAAGAATCCACAACTCTGGGCCAGAAAAGCTAGTATAAATATTTTTGTTAATTCCATTAAAAGTCAAATTATATTCATCTCATACCCTTTGTAAAGCAAGTACAGTGTATATGTGCCAAATTATTTAAAAAAATTAATGGAAAAGGGCTAAAAATGTGAACTTGGATGGTTCATAATAGGTAACTCTAGAGGCTGGGAAGGTGGCTCCATGGTAGAGTGCTTGCCTTGCATGCATGAGGCCCTGGGTTCGATTCCTCAGCACCAAATAAGCAGAAAAAAAAAGCCGGAAGTGGCGCTGTGGCTCAAGTGGTAGAGCGCTAGCCTTGAGGTAAAGAGCTGAGGGACAGCACCCAGGGCCAGAGTTCAGGCCCACAACCAGACCCAAAAAAACAAACAAGCAAAAATAGGTAACTCTAAACCTGACTGAGAGAAAAGTTTATTTTCCTCTCAGTTGTGAGATTAAATTGAATTGGCATAAAATTTAAAGAAGTGTTTTTCATAAACTCTTAAAATGCAACAATTTCTGAATGAATAGGAAAATATATTGGAACAATAAATTAATTTTAAATAATAACATTTTTGGTCAAAATTCAGAAAGTTTATTTTTTCAAAAGTATTTTTGAAACTGAAAAATAAAAAGATAGGATAAATTTTGTATAGGTTCTATTATTCAAAAACATCATGGTATACTGACAGTAATATACATGTTTATGCATACATATACACACACACACTCATATATATTCTGGTCATTATATCTATCTATATGTGTGTGTATAGTTTGCATATGTGTATTTATTTTATTTTTATGACAGGTATTTTTAGGTTCAAAAGAGAAGATATATAGAAAAAAATACTTTGTATATTTTCACTGTTAATTGTCTAATTAATTCCCTGTAGAAAACTACTTCTGAGTTCATAGGAATTTTAGAGTACTATTAGTAAATCAAAAGTACAATTCTTTTATGGCTTCTCTATATACAATTCTCGAAAGAGAGTTTTGGTTAAGTTTGTATATAGTTGCGAAGGAAATACCCTGGATGACAAAAGAACATTTAAATCTTCCTGTTTGATAATTTATACTTAAAATTCCTTAAAGCTTCTGACCATATAATTTATCACACAAATCAGACCATTTTTGAGAGTAAAAGGTAGTCCTAGTAATAATTAAAGCAGAATAGGCATTAACCAAGACTATGCCTGGTAAGCCTGAGCATGTGGTTCACCTTACATAAGAAACCTACTAGATGTGGGAAGAAGAAAACTATTTCAGCATTAGGCTCTTAAATATCCACAACAGTGTAAAGTAGGTTATGACATAATTTCATACAAAAAGTAAATACTTCTGATTACAACAAAAAATACTTCTGATTACTGGCTGAAACTCAGGGTCTCCTTACCTTTTTAAGGTTATTTGTGTGTGTGTGTGTGTGTGTGTGTGTGTGTGTGTGTGTGCATGCACATGCACGTGAGCTTAGCTTGATTGCTTGCTAGGCTGATGCTCTACCACTTGAGTCACAGCTCCAGTTTAGCTTCTTGTTAGCCATTTTGGAGATGGATTCTTTTCAGCTGGGTCTGGCTTTGAATAGCAATCTTGTGATCTCTGCCTCTTAGGCAGCTAGGATTACATGTGTGAACCACTGGTACTATTAATTTGTGGGGGGGGGGCGGTAAGAGAGAGGGAGACATAGAGAGACAGAGACAGAGACAGAGACAGAGAAAGAGAGAGAGAGAGAGAGAGAGAGAGAGAGAGAGAGAGGAAGGAAGGGAGAGGGAAAGGGGGAGGGAGAGGGAGAGGGAGAGGGAGAGGGAGAGGGAGGGAAAGAGAGGGAGAGAGAATGTCCTGGGCAGGGTCTGGGCCTTGTCCCTGAGCTTTTGCCCTCAAGGCTAGTGCTCTACAACTTGAGTCACAAAGACACTTTTGGGTGTTTTGGTTTTTGTTTTGGGGAGTTTTTTTGCTGGTTAATTGGAGATAAGAGACTCATGGACTAGCCTAGACTAGCTTTGAACCACAATTCTCAGAGCTCAGCTTCCTGAATAGGATTACAGGCATGAAAGACTGCCCAGAGGCTATTTTTTAAATTGTACTATTTATGCAGAACATTACAATAATTCAATTCATGTATACAATGTATAATAATCAAGTTAGTGTAATTCACATTTCTAGCTCCTTAAATATTTATTCTTTATACTAAGAAACTTCAAACTCCTCTCTTCTACTTCTTAGTTCTAGTCCTTTCCTTCTTTCCTTCCTTCCAGTTAAATCTTCCCCATGAAATGAAGTAGCTCAGTGAATGATGTTTAAAAACAAATGAAACTACTCTACTAGTCCAGTGTAGTTTTAGATATATATTTTATCAAAATAAATAAAGCTTCTTTACCTATGTTGGAAATTGGCCAGACTATATGGTCCTATTTTTTGTAATTGAGGCAATATATAATCTTTAAATATATCTTTAAAAACAATTATGAAGCTGTTAAACCCTCTTGGAATCTTGGCACTATCAACTCACACCATAAACCAAACATTTTGGCATTTAGAGCAACATCATGAGGGATGTATACTCCAATCTACAAACATACTTACTAATTACTATAAGCATTTAAAAAAAAAAATTAAATCAGTGTTCACTTAAGTTGACAAACATACTGACAGCATACTTTCCTTTTGATTTAAAGTTTCTCTTCCTATTATCTCAAACAACTTTTTGTGTTGTTCTTACAATAGCTCTGACCATAGGTATGAGAGCTCATCTAAATTTACCAGTATTATGTGTTCACATTAGAGATGCTGAAAATTTAAACTAATAGTAATGAATTTAATCACTTTTTCCTTTTTGGTAGTATTGGAGTTTGAACTCAGGGCTCTGCATTGGCTCAGTGGGCACTCCACCACTGATTATGTTTGTGGTAGAAGTTTCACTTTCTCCCTGGGCACTCTTCTGAACCAAGACCTGCTTACATATCTCTTGACGATAACATGTCAGGTGCATGCCACAATATTTAGCTATGAGTGGAGAAAGAGTTTCACAACGACCCTCAGGCTCCACTCCACCCCACCCCCACCACTGGCCTGGAATCTCTCTCACTTCCACAAGGCTGCCAGTAGTTGGTTTAATTGCTTATTTTAACATTTTAAGTCTAGCCATACAGGTACTCAGTGTTGGGGAAGAGGAAGGGAGACATGAGGAATGCAGACAGATGGGAAGTGACCAAAGAATTAGCATTACCAAGAATCAGACATTATGTCTTTTTCCAGCTTCATCTTGGTTCTAATTTGTTCATTCAACATTAGTCTATAATTATATATGCTAGGCCTATGATGTCCAAAATAGTAGTCACTAGCCACATGTGGCCTTGAGCACTTGAAATGTGTCTAGTCAGAATTGAGGTATGCAATAAAGGTAAAGGACTTCAAAGAGTATGGGTAAAAAAAAAATGTAAAAAAGCTTAACTTTTAACGAGTTATGTTAAAAAGTTTTTAGATCAATTGAGTTAAATAAAATGTTTATTTATCCTGTTTTTATTTTTTATTTTTTTTTGTCAGTCGTGGGGCTTGAACTCTGGGCTTGGACACTATCCCTGCGCTCTTCAGCTCAAAGCGAGCACTCTACTGCTTGAGCCACAGTGCCATTTCTGGTTTTCTAGTGGTTTATTGGAGATAAGAGTTTCACAGACTATCCTGCCCGGGCTGGCTTTGAACCGTGATCCTCAGATCTCAGCCTCCTCAGTAGCTAGGATTAGAGGCATGAGCCACCGGTGCCCAGCCTGTTTTTATTTTTTATTTTTTAATGTGGCTATTGGAACATTGGAAATGATATATATGATTCTGAGATAGTGCTGTGTTAAGACTGATAAGAACTAGAAAATTGATGAATATTAAAGAAAGCAGTCTCTGATATTGATAATCCATATCCTAGATGTAAAAGAGGGAAACTTTATGGAAAATCATTACAATGTAATGACATCAGTACACTGATAAATCTATGTATTGAGAATGGGCGAATGAGGAAGACCATGTGTGGAAGTGGCTTGGGAGAAGAAGTAAAGAGAATACTAGGTTAATCTACTGGAAGCAGGACAGCCTGAGATAAGTACAAATTGGGAAATGGATTGAATGAGCTAAGACCAAAAAAGAAAGAAAAGAAGAAAGAAACAAGGAAAGAAAAGGAAAGAGAAAAAAAAAAACAGCTGGTAGAGAGAACAATAAGGGCATTTTCCTATTGACAAAAGTGTTAGGACAAGGTATCTGGTAGAGAATGTTCAAGGCTAAGAAAGGTTTCTGTGACATTTTAAAGGAATTGAATTTTAACTTTTGGCAAAGGAGGGTTTTGAGTAAATAGTAATAAGATTACACATACAGGTATAGATCTCAGGCAACTGTGTGGAGACTATCATCTAAGTAAGAAAGGCCGTCATTTAAGTAAGAAACAGGGATGGAGCCAGCACATTATGAGTGGGGAAGGGAAGAAAATATTAACTTGAAACTTTAAGTAATGTCAGCAGAGTATTGTGACTGACTTGTCCTAACTTTATGGAAAGGTGTTGGGATATCCTAAGGTGATGGGAATATTCTAGAGTGCTTTAAACAGGGAAACTTGATATTTTGGCAGATTTTTGTCAGTCCTGGGGCTCGAACTCAGGGCCTGGGCTCTGTCCCTGAGCTTCTCAGTGCTCAAGGCTAATGCTCAACCACTTGAGCCACAGCATCACTTCTGGCTCTTTCTGCGTGAGTAGTTTATTGTAGATAAGTCTCACAGACTTTCCTGCATGCGCTGGCTTCAAACTGTGATCCTCAGATCTCAGCCTCCTCAGCAGCTAGGTGAGCCACCAGTGTCCAGCAATCCTCACAGATTTTCATTGGTGAACATATTGTAAGTAGAAATAAGATTAGGAGGAAAAAGATAATGTTTTTTGGTCTGGTTTTGGTTTGTTTTTTGTCAGACATGGAGCTTCAATTCAGGGCCTGGGTATTATCCATGAGCTCATTTGCTCAAGGATAGCACTCTATGGGGCTGGGAAGGTGGCTCAGTGGTAGAATGCTTGCCTTGCATGCACGAGGCCCTGGGTTTGATTCCTCAGCAACACGTAAGCAGAAAAAGTTGGAAGTGGCACTGTGGCTCAAATGGTAGAGTGCTAGCCTTGAGCTGAAGTGCTGAGGGACACCACCCAGGCTAAGGGTTCAGGCCCCACAACAGACAAAGAGAAAAAAAAAAAAGGATAGCACTCTACCACTTTGAGCCACAGCTCTGCTTTGGGGTTTTGAGTGGTTAATTGGAGATAAGAGTCTCACAGGAACTTTTCTGTACAGGCTGGTTTTGAACTCTGACACAGCCTCTTGACAAGGCAGGATTACAGGCCTGAGCCACCAGCACCTGGCAATGTTTTATTTTATTTATTTATTTATTTATTTTTGCCGATCGTAGGGCCTGAATTCTCGGCCTGGGTGCTGTCCTTCAGCTCTTCAGCTCAAGGTTAGTGCTCTACCACTTGAGCCACAGAACCACTTCTGCTTATGTGGTGCTGAGGAATTGAACCCAGGGCCTCATGCATGCAAGGCAAGCACTCTACCACTGAGCCACCTTCCAGCCCCCTGGCAATGTTTTTTTTTTTTTTGTTTGTTTGTTTGTTTTTAATTGTGGAGTTTGGGGATTTATTTTTTTTTTTATTATTATTTTTGTCAGTTGTGGGCCTGAACTCTGGGCTTGGGCACTGTCCCTCAGCTCTTCAGCTCAAGGCGAGCGCTCTACCACTTGAGCCACAGCGTCACTTCCGGCCTTTTCTGCTTATGTGGTGCTGAGGAATCGAACCCAGGGCCTCATGCATGCAAGGCAAGCACTCAACCACTGAGCCACCTTCCCAGGCCCCCTGGCAATCTTTTAAATAGAAGGTGTTGATAGATGATGAGGTGATTGGTGACTGATATCAGGTAGATAAAATGAGGTGGTGTGAAACATTTAGATTACAGTTGTATTTTTAATATGCAATGTGGCCTGCCTACTTCTCAGGGTTGAAAAAGGAAAAAAGGAAGTTTAAAAGCTAACATTTTTTTGAGCTCAGTTGTCTCATTTAATCAAGCTAGTTTTTCAGCTGTAGTGAAAATACTATACAAAGAAGCTTGAGGAATGTAGTGAAGGTTTGGAAGACAGCAAAAGAAACAGAATTATCTAAACAAAGGCTATTTTAGGGATTAACTACTGGGTGACAAGAAGTTTAAAGCCATGTAATTTTAGTGTTATCAGTCTAACCTGATAGGTGATTTTTTTTCCCTCACAATACTTAGCTACCCAGTAATATAGGAGCTCAACACAGACTGTAAAATTAAGTTTAATCTATAAAATGGTTTGAGTTAGACAGCTTTTTCTTGTTGTTGGAAATTAGAACTCAAACTTGGAATCTAAGGCTTGCTTTGACTCATTGGTGCTTTACATTTGAGTTCCAAAATTTTAATAATTCTAGACTTTTACTGCTACAACAGTTTTCTAAAAATTTTAGCCATTTTACCACAGTTTTAAAATTGAGTGTACCAACTGGGGACTTCCAATGGGTTGTAGATATGCAGATACTCACAGCTCTGAAGATGGCAATGCTGAGCATGAGGTGACTGGAGCTGCAACCTCTGTAGCATGGAAGTAGCTTTATTCTGTCACCACAGTATGTAACACAAGTACAGGTGCCTCTTTACTTACAGTGGGGCTACATCCTAATAAACCCAGGATGACTTTAAAATATTTTCAATGGAAAGTGCCTTTAAAACACATCTACTGAATATCCTAGTTTAGGTATACTATCAACTCTGTGTGTGTGTGTGTGTGTGTGTGTGAGTGTGTGTGTAGAGGAGATGTGTGTGTGTGTGTGTGGAGGGGAGGTTGTGTGTGTGTGTGTGTGTGTGTGTGTGTGTGTGGAGGGGAGGTGTGTGTGTGTGTGTGTGTGGAGGGGAGGTTACCAACTCTCATTTTCCATCTCAAAGCTGTGGCTGGCCAGTATCAAAACAGAGAATTCCAAAGCCTGTGGCTAGCCTGGAGAAAGATCAAAAGCCAAAACTGGAAATTTGGTTTCTACTGAATACATACTGCTTTCACACTATTGTAAAGTCAAAAAAATAAAAATCCAGTAGTCCTGAGCCAGAGATTATCTGTATTCACTTTCTCTTCTTTTCTTTCTTTCTTCCTTTTTCTTTGTCAATTATGGGGCTTGAACTCTGGATCTGGGCACTGTCCCTTAGCTCTTCTGCTCAAGGCTAGTGCTCTACCACTTTGAACCACAGAGCCACTTCTGGTTTTCTGGTAGTTAATTAGAGATAAGAGTCTCATGGACTTTCCTGCCCATGCTGACTTTGAACCTTGATCCTCAGATCTCAGCTCCTGAGCAGCTAGGATTACAGGTGTGAGCCACCAGGGCCTATCTTCTGTATTCATTTTCTAAGCATGCCAAGATTGAAAACATTTGAAAAGTAGTTTTAAGCCACAAAATATGAAAAACTCCATATTATGAAGTGTTCAGAGTAACTTCTTTTCTAGGAAAGACTTTTTTTCCCCAGTCATAGGGCTTGAACTCAGGGCCTAGGTGCTGTCCCTGAGCTCTTTCATTCAAGGCTAGTGCTCTACCACTTTGAGCCACAGCACCATTTCGGGCTTTTTCTATTTATGTGGTACTGAGGAATCAAACCCAGGGCTTCACCCATGCTAGGCAAGCACTCTGCCACTAAGCCACATTCCCAGCCCGATAAAGACTTATTTTTGTTGTTGTTTTAACAGATCTTTGGGATATCATAATTTATTCCCATAGTAGATTCTAAAACTCTTTATTGAGGACAAACAGCTATGATTATGATCACGATCACTATTTCCATAGTTAAAAAGATCATTATAAAATAACATAAGCTAATTTTTTTGTTGTTGTGTGTGTATTGAGAGTCAAATTCTCAATGCTCTTGCTTCTACTTTCTGAATATTAGGATTATAGTTGTATGCTACCATAACTAGCAACCTAAGATTTTTTTAATGTATCCAAAGGTTTTCAAGTAAAAATAACAAAACAAACATCAAAATAGCAAAATAAACAACAAAAATAATCCAGAAAGGAATCTGTCAAAGGATGTAGAATTCATTTATTTATTTAGTGTACTGATTCTGTGACAGGCTTTGGGTTATAGAGCTACTAGAAAAAAAGGATAAAACAGTGAACAAAACATGATGAATTAAAGTTGAAACTGAATTAATTAAAACTGGAAAGAACAGGTGTATGATAGCAAGGTCCAGGGTGTTATAAAAGCAACTAAGAGATTATTGAAATTAAATAAGGTGATTAGTGAATAAATAAGCAAAAGGTAGAGGTAAAGGTAGGTTTGGTGGAGAATTCCAGAGAAAGGCAACAGCATGCAGACTAAAAGACAAGTTTAGGACTTGAAGGCATGACTCAGGTGGTAGGATGTCTGTCAATGAGCAATAAGCATTATATACTGAATTTGAGTTCCAGTCTCTGACAAAAGAGGAAAAAAATAAAGAAAAGGCAAGTGAGGCTAAGAGCAGAAAACAGAAATGAAGCTGGAGAGATAGTAGAAGTAGACCATAGGGCTTTCAAGAAGAACAGAAAGCCACTGAGGGGTTTGTGCAGCATAGCAACATGATCAGATCTACTTTTCAGGATCTTAATAGTTGTATGCAAAAAACTCCCAAAGTGGGCCCATTTTAAGGTGTGGGAGAAGATATTAGGTTTTCAGTTACATTTTTCTTTCATTCCTTAAAAATGTCTTTAAAATATAATATTCAGTCTGTTAGCTCAGAAGTACTAATAGTAAATAGTTTATTAATTTTTTAAATATAGGAACTTGCTATGTAGTCCAAATCAGCCTCAGACTCACTATGTAACCCAGACAGGCCTCAAACTCTTGATCTTTCTGTCTCTGCTTCCCAAGTGCTTGCTGTATCATTAGCCTGGCCTAACAAAGAGACTTTTTATCAAGCATATACTAATAATCTAAACATTGTCCTACAAGGTTTACATATATTTATTCAATTTTCATAGCCTATGAAGTTGGTCCTATTATAATTCGCATTTTGCAGAAAAAATGTGACACAGATTAAGTAAGCAACTAATCCAAGAACATTCTTTCAGGAATTGCTACTAAAGGCAGGATTCAATACTAGGAAATCTGGTTCCAAATCCTGTAACTTATTCATTAGACTATATACAATTTTATTGTTTTTAGCAATACACATACATAATTTAAAATTAGATTTGTGCACCAAATTGGAATATTCAAATATTTTCCTCAATACCAGTGAAGAAAGATTTAAAACAGGTATAGTAGGGTGGACACAGAAAGTAGTCTAGCTAGATTAGATAAAAAGGTAGTAGTATCTGAGATAATGGAAATAGTGATAAACACAAGGAGATGGATTTAGAAGATGCCTAATAAATACAATTAAGTAGATTTGGTGGTAAATTGAAAAGGAGAGAAGGAAGTATCTAGGATACTTTGGATTCTGATTTGCATAAATGGATTATAATAGGAAAGAATTGGTTTCTATTCAGATATTTTTTCTGCAGACTACAACTAAGGTCTTTTTCAACAATATCACACTGATCTTAGATCCTTTCCAACATTTATAGTCCAGTTTGTTAGGTCTGCTCTAAGTTCCCTATTTCTCTTATAAGCATTTATACAAGCTTCATTCTGCCAATTATGCATTTTATGTTATATTACAAAGGGCCAAGTTGGGCTGGGGACATAGCTCCGTGCTTTGTAGAGACCTTGGGTTTGATCTCTGGCTCCACAAAAGGAAAAAAAAAGGCATCATCATTTTTTATCCACTTGTTTTAAAATGTGTTACGAAGAAAGTTATAAAACTGGGAAATGAATCACTGTAATAAGGTAACCAGTGTTCAGCAGACCTTCTTTAAAGATACTAATGTTTGGATACATTGATACGGTATTGGTATACAATGTCGCAAGGCTAACACTCTTCAAGTATTAATCCTTAAGATCTAGAATGGGTGGAAAAACTACTTTTACACCTAGCCTTTATGATTTTATAAGCACTACTAAGATTTTAAGCCTATAATATCCCAAGCCCTTGTAAACAGAAGTATTACAGGAGTATTGGACTGGTTTAAAAGATACTGTGGTCAGGCGTTAGTGCCTCACATCTGCAATCCTAGTACTCAGAAGGCTGAGATCAGGGACTACAAGTCAGCTGGGGGCAGGAAGTCCTAGAGATCATCTTCAATGACCAACAAAAAGGTGAAGTGGTAGCTAGAGTGCGACCATTAGGAGGCGAAAGCCCACATACAAAAAAAAAATGGTGACTTTCCCCTCTCTTGGGTAGGATCTCTAATGGTCTAAACACCGCTTCTCTGAAACGCGCTTGAAACTTAAGATACACAGGTCCTGCCAGTTCGAATATCAAACCGCAGCCACAGCCAAAGGAAAGCTTCACCGAGGCCAACACAACCGAACAGGATGCTGGCCCACCAGACAATATCGGCCACTGGGGTTCTTTCCTGTTTCAGGTTTATCTAGGAACACCTCATTCTGGGCGCGCGGCTCTAGGCTGCGAGCGGGCCGGAGCTGAGGCTGAAAGGCCTGTCGGGAGGACGCGCGCCCCATCCCGTCCAGGTAGCGCGGGTCATTCGCGCCCGCTTCCCGGTAAGTGGGCCTGAGTCAGACAGCGAAGACAACTTGCGCGTGACACCCCGAACTTGAAGCTCTCCATTTCCTCCAGGGCACCTCAGAAACGCGACTACGGTCGCCAGGCTCTTACGGAGGCTCGCAGCGCAGATCTCTCCCGTCACAGCCCAGGGTCCGGCGCGGTCTCACACTCCCGAGCCTTCGCGCGCGCTCCGGAGTCGGAGAAAGGGGCGTGGCGCCGTGGGAACTCCCGCGTGACGTAACGTGACGTCGCAGGACTCCCGCGTGAGGTGGGGCGAGGGCGGCTGCCTGCCTCTCAGCCGGGCTGGGCTAGCCGCCCTCCGGCCTCCCCCCCCCCCACACCCGGGAGGCACAGGCTACTCCAGCCAAGGGCCCGGCTGTCTGGCGAGGGTACCGGGCAAAAGAGAGCCGCGAGCTGTCCATCTCCTCGCCACCCTAGAGGTCATCCGCCTCCCTCCCGGACTTTCCGGGAATCTCGAAGCAACTTTGGAAGCCGTGAGTTCAGTGGCTTCGCCTCCCTCCCCTCCCCCTCCGCGAAGCTGGAGGTCCCAGCAGCTACTTCCGGTCTGCAGCTGTGAATTTGGCCAAAAGGGTTTTTGTTTCCGGGATTGCGGGAACCGCCAGGCCCTCGGGCTGCGTCCGCGGATGTAGGCTGGCCGGGAGGTAAGTTCTAGGGCAAAGGACCGTGCAGTGCTTACAGCTCAGCGCCGGCGGGGTACGCGCCTGGCAGCGCCCGGCCCATCCGCGCATGCGCCACGCGCAGGGCGCGCGTTGGCCAGCGCGGTCTCCTCCACAGCGTTTAAGCCGGTGCCGCGCGCCAAACCTGAGGGGAGGCTGCTGAGGAGCGAGCTGGAGAGAGAGCCGCGGCGCCTCGGCGTGGCTGCTGAGAGGGAGGTTCGGCTTTTCCGTGCGTTTCGCTGGCCTCACCTGGGTGAGAGTACCTGTGGTGTGATTGTGCACCAGTTGACGTGTAACGTGCGCGGCGGCTCGGGCACCGCGCCGAAGGGCCTCCTGGTGCACCAGCCTTGGGGCGCGCTGTGCGACTTGGCAGTCGTGCAGCGAATAACGGTCCCAGGCGAAAAGATGTCCACAGAATGTTCTGGATCCCGCGGAGAAGGCGCAAGGGGTCTGGGGAGTCCGGCTTGGCAAGCTCGATGGATTAATGTTGATGTTCTTAAATTCTGGTTGTAAAGCATTTTGTTCTCTTGAGCACCTCCAGATAGCGACATTTCTTTAAGAAGAATTCGTTTACAGTGCTTGTGTGTGCGCATGCGTGCACGGGCCAGTACTGGGACTTGAACTCCAGGCGTGGGCTCTGTCCCTTAGCTTTTTTTCAGCGCAAGGCTGGTGGTACTCTACCATTTGAGCCACCTCCACTTCCAGCTCTTTGCTGGTTAACTGGAGGGTAAAGCTTCACGGCATTTTTGGCAGGCTAGCTTCTTACCTGGATCCTCAGATCTTAGCCTCCTGAGTAGCTATGATTGTAGATCTGGTCCACCGGTACCTGTCTTGAAAAAGATTTAAAAAAAAAACTAAAATAGATTTTACACAAGGGATTAGAACGTATACTTATTGTTCACTCAACTCAGTAATTGTCAAAGCTCAGCTGTTTCATCTTTCCATCTAGCACCTTTGTGAGTGTGTGTGTGTATGATGATTCTGGTTGTCATTTGAACTCAGGGCTTCCCAGTTCTTGCTCAGCTTTTTTTACTCATAGCTTGTGAACCACACCTCCTGTCCCACCATCCAACCAACAAAATGTTGGTTTTAGCTGAGTACTTGTAAGCCAGTTACAGAGAATATATTGGCTTACCTTTAAATACACACATATGTTTCCTTTAGGTGTGGGGAACCTTTTTCTGCTAAGGACCATTTTGGTATTTACAACATCCTTACTAGGTATACAAAATAATCAAGACCAGCAGATTGGCTACAGTCTGAAAAGAAGCTGACATGTCTGTCCTGTTACACATCAAGTGATGTAATGTCACGGGCCTTATATGGTCTGAGAGCCAGATGTTCTCCACAACTACAACAGACAAAAGCCTTTATAATGATGACTAGGTCATTATTTTACATGAGAAGACTGACAATAATTTTCTAAGATCTGAAAGCCATTTATGCCCAGTTCTGCTATTTTAAAAGGTTTTAATTGCAGCTTTTTAAAAAAAAACAATAAAAATGTATACTTGTTTCTGTAATACCTTACTGGTTACCAATTGGTTACATACAAATTCTTGATCTGTTTAGAAATTTTCTTGCTTATTTTACCTTCTTCATCAAGTACCTCAATATAAGGTTAGCAAGAGACTCAAGTCCAGTTTGAACACTTGCTGACAGTGGCTTGTTATTGGGTAGATGTCAGAGGTTGAGTTTAGTAAACTTGCTGGTAATTTTACCCCCACCCCCACTTTTTTTTTGGCCCAGGGGGTCTCACTATGCAGCTCAGGCTGACCTGAAACTTGTAGTATTCTTGCCTTGTTTTACACTTTTAATGGTAGCTAATGAATTAGTTCAGTTTAAGAACACATATTAGAACTTTAATTAATCCAGCCTGTTACTTTTCAGGTGCTACATAAGTAACTTAATTATTCTCCTTTAGTTTGAAAGAAGCATAAAGTAGTATTAACCTAATCACCTTGTTTCTTTATTCATATATCTTTACTATGTCTGTCTCTAACTTCTGTTCTCAGAAAGATATACAGATCCTTCTATGTCAAAACTATCTTGGTTCCTTCCCCCACTTCCCCTCCTTCTTTTCCCCCCTTCTCCCTCCTACTCCCTCCTTCTCCTTCCTATCTGTCTGTCTGTCTGTCTGTGTGTGTCTATCTATCTATCTATCTTTGTGTGGGTCTTGGGATGTGAACTCAGAATCTGAGTACTATCCTTGAGCTTTTTTTCTCAAGGCTAGCACTCTTACCAGTCAAGCAACAACTTCTCTTCCAGCTTTTTTGGTGCTTCATTGGATAATAGAGTCTCACAGACTTTCTTTCCCAGGCTGGCTTTGAACCACAATCCTCAGATCTCAGCTTCCTGAGTTGCTAGGATTATAGGAATAAGCCACCAGTTCCTCAGCTTATCTTACTCTTTTATGACATGTTTTTGTATATATAGATTTTCACACGTGTGTGTGTGTGTGTGTGTGTGTGTGTGTGTGTGTGTGTGTGAAATCTGGAATATTTAAGAATATTTTCTGTTTTCCAGTATTTGGATCAATAAAGTGTTGTACTTGACATCAATCCAGAAGTCAAAAAAATTTTTTCATCCTCAGTAGCCCCCTTGAGCATGAAAGCCAAATGTTTTCCCTCTATACCTCACGTTTTGTTTTTGTTTTTGTTTTGTTTTTGGGACAGGATCTGGTTATATAGTTCAGGTGGGCTTCAAACTCTCAATCCTCTGGTCTCCAGCCTCAAAGTGCTGGATTAAAGGCTTATGAGATCAAGGCTAGCCACTGGTCTTTTATATATCAAGTCTCTTAAAATCAGAGTCCTTTACAATTTAACGTAATTTAGATAATTTTTCATTTCTAGATGGAATAAGAAAATTTGCCTGAAAATTTACATAAAGGCCAAATAACTAAAATCATAGGTTTTCTCATCATTTATATCTTCTTTCCTCACTTTGCCCCTCCTCTCCAAAATTCTCTAAATGATTGTAGATAAATAACAGAAACTTAACAGCACAGTAGTGTTTATTTATGTTGCGTTCTGTCATTTCAGCTATCCAAAGACAACTTCATATCTATATAATGTAACAGGAAAGGCCAGAAAGCATTACGCACAAGTGTGGAGTCTACTAAACAAGATGAATGTCTCTGGAAGCAATTGTGGAAGCCCTAGTTCTGCAGATATATCTAATGACTTCAAGGAACTTTGGACAAAACTAAAGGAGTATCATGATAAAGAAGTACAAGGTAAAATCTTTTCTTAAACATGTCAGTGTTTTGTTGGGATGTTAACAGCAAAAATGGACAGTTTTACCCTTTTTTTTTTTTTTCCTGGTGCTAGTACTGGGCTTGAGCTCTGGGCCTTGAGCTCTTGCTTGGCTTTTCCCCTTAAGGCTGGTGTGCTAACAATTGAGCCACATCTTCATTCCAATTTTTGCTGGTTAATAGGAAATAAGATATTTGTGGCTTTGAAATGTGATCCTTAGATCTCAGCTTAGTGATTAGCTAGGGTTACAGGCATGAGCCTCCACCATCTGGCTTAGTTTTATATATCTTATAGAAGAAAGAAATGACCTCTGTTAGGTTCAAACGTCCTATCTTTAAGGGACATTTTCTGTCATTTTTATGTGACTTATTTGTATGGATGAGTTGTTACTTCTAACTGCAAATAGCTACTTCAGAACTTCTAAACTTGTAGTTATTTACATTTATTGGGGTGGTGAAAGGAACTAGAATTTGTTGACTGGAAGGCTGGCTTTCAGTTCTAATTTTATGTGCCTATTTGCTTTGTGTTCTGAGTTAAATTACATAATCTCTCATCTTAATTTTTTGCTGTAAAATTACTTTCAGGATTATTTGTAAATATAAAAATATCTGACAAATCTCGGGAATCTATTTGTTCCTGTGGACTGGTCAGTAACACTGAACTATCTCCAATCCTGCAATTGTTTCTTGATCTCTCATCACAACCATAGATTTAATATTACAATGCCATTAAAACATAATGCAGACAGGGAATGTGGCTTAGTGGTAGAGTGCTTGCCTAGCATGCACTAAGCCTTGGTTTCAATTCCTCAGTACAGAAAAAGCTGGAAATAGCACTGTGGCTCAGGTGGTAGAGTCTAGCCTTGAGCAAAAGAATCTCAAGGACAGTGCCCAGGCTGAGTTCAAGCACCAAGACTGGCAAGAAACAAAAACAAAACAAAACAAAAAACACACATGATGCAACCTGATTCTAAAGTATAGTATGTGAGATTGTCTTTGAATTTTCCTGTGGTAGTTTTTTTGGTAGAACCTAAGAATAATTGCTTTATCATTTACTAATGGATTTTTAAAATATGAACCTCAAAAGTAGCCTTGCAAGCCCCAGTGTATGTGGAGTCATGTAAAAAATATATAAGAAATCTATTTTGAGTACTTATGGTGTGCCAGACTTTATGAATAAGAGGGATCATATCCCAATTTTAAGGGAATTTCTTCTTTTCATTTGGCAATACTGGGAATTGAACTCAAGGTCTTGCACTTGTTCGGCAGGCATTCTACCACTTGAGCCACACCTCTAACACTTTTTTTTAAATGAGTACATTTGTTTTTAATCATTGTCTAACACTTTTTTTGTATTGGTTCTTTTATGCTTTATGCTCAGGCTGGCCAAACTGGGACCATCTTACCTGAGCTTCTCCACATGACTTGGGATGGCAGGCATATGTCACTATGTATAGCCATTGGGTTTCCCCTGGTAGCTGGTATAAGAGGAGTATCCAGCCATTGGTTAAGATGAAGTCTTGGGAACCTCTTTTTAGCCTGAACTAGTCTTGAAACTTGAACCACTGATCTCTTCTTCCCAAGTAGCTAGGATTACAGGCTCAAGCCACAACATTCAAGTTTAAAGGAATTTATAACAAAATTTTAATGCAACATACTCTGTTATCCTGGAACATAAGGGAAGAACTAGAGTGTGTCTGTGCTTTACTATCAGACTAGAGTTTTTAGTTGAGTCAGTCTATAGCTAGGCTATAAGTATGTGAGGAGAAGAAGAGAGGGAATTTCTGAGTAGAGATAACAGCATATGCAAAAGTTGGGAGATAGGAGCTTGAATGTATTTAAGAAATTATAGCATGTGGGGCAGGTAGTTGTGGAGCTGGGAAGGAAGGGATGGTAGGGGAAAAACAAAGGAGGAAGCAACAATGCTCGATAGGAAATGTACTCATTACTTTGCTCATATAACTGTAACCCCTCTGTACAGTATTTTTACAATAAAAAATGTACCAAAAAAAAGAAATTATAGAAAGTTTTCTGTGTCTCTCAGAAGAAATGGACTAGGAGATGGCAGTCTGTTTAGGGAAATAGCCAGGATATGATACTAGGAAAGTACTTAAGTCCAAAAGTATGTACTATACCAAAGACGATGATCATTCCTCCTCTTTAGAATGAACTCTAAAACCTTCACTTTGAGTTCCTATTTCTGTTGATTGTGAGTAGATTCATATAGTGCTGTATTGAAGAAGCATGAGACGTGGCTAAGTCCATAAATTCTAGACTAAATTCCCAGAATTTAAAAGCTATCTTCATTACCTAATTTGAATAGGCATGGTGACTTTGAATATATTATTTAACTTTATAGTGTTTCATATTCCTCATCTATAAAATATGATATTTACTTCTGTGTTAAATAACCATATATGTAGAACATTTAGAAGTTTTGGCACACAGTAAACGTGTCAGTTCCTATTACTCTTATTGATTTATTTTTATTTATTGGTAGTACTGAGATTGAACCTTGTGCTTATTAGCTTACTAGGCAAGCACTCTACTACTTGAGCCAAACCTCCAACCCTTTTTGCTTTTGTTATTTTTCAGATAAGTTGTCACTTTTTGCCCAGACTGGCCTAGACTATAATCCTCCTATTTCCATTTTTCTAGTAGCTGGATGACAGGAGTACACCAGTGCACTCAGTTTTTGGTTGGTTGAGGTGGGATCTCATGAACATTTTTTCCCCAGGCTGGCCTTGGACTGTGGTCCTCCTGATTTCTACCTCCCGCTAGCTATTTGCTGTTATTCTGAAGCAGCTGTAATGTTTTTACCAATGCCTGCTGTGGATCACATGAGTTATAGAGAATAGGCTATTACAAAACAAAACAAAACTTACACCTTTGAATGGTTTTACACTCTTGTTAAAAGTCACATATTATTTGTGGCTTCTCCATTCTCTTCACTGGTCCACAGCTCTGTCTTTATGATGGTACCATAATGATTTGATTACTGTAGCTTTGTAGTAAATTTTACAATTAGGAAATATTAGCCTCCAAATTTTGTCCTTTTTCAAGATTGTTTTAACTATTCAGGTGCTTGGAGATTCCACATGAATTTTAGAACAGACAGCATTTCTGTAAAAAAAAAACATTTGAATTTTAATAGAGATTAATATGAATCTAGATCACTGGGGAGTACTGACATCTTAATCATGTTAAATCTTTTAATCCTTGAACATCAATTTTCTGTATATTTTCAGTGTTGGCTGTTATTTCTTTCAGCAACATTTTTTAGTTTCAGTGTGTAAGTCCTTTGTCTCCTTGGAAAAGTTTACTTGTGAGTATTTTGGATATTTTTTTCAGCTGTGGGGCTTAAACTCTGGGTATGAGCAGTGTCCCTGAGCTCTTCAGCTCAAGGCTAGCACTCTATCACTTAGGCTACAGCACTACTTCCAGTTTTCTTGTAGTTTATTGGAGATAAGAGTCTCACAGACTTTTCTGCCCAGTCTGGCTTTGAACCACCATCCTCAGATCTCAGCCTTCTGAGTAGCTGGGATTGTAGGAGTGAGCTACCGCACCTGGCTATTGTGGAATTCTTTCTTTTTTTCTTTCTTTCTTTTTTCTTTTTGTTGGTCATGGATCTTGAACTCTGGGCCTGGTCACTGTCCCTCAACCCTTCAGTTCAAGGCTAGTGCTCTACCACTTGAGCCACAGAGCCACTTCTGGCTTTTTATGTTTATGTGGTGCTAAGGAATCAAACCCAGGGCCTCATTCATGCAAGACAAGCACTCTACCACTGAGCCACCTTCCCAGCCCTATATTGGATTTTTAAAATTTATTTTACTTTATTTTATTTTCTTTTTTGACGGTTGTGTGGCCTGAACTCTGGGCCTGGGTGCTATTCCTGAGCTCTTCAGCTCAAGGCCAGCACTCTACCACTTGAGCCACAAAGCCACTTCTGGCCTTTTCTGCATATGTGCTGATGAGGAATCAAACCCAGGGCTTTATGTATGCAAGGCAAACATTCTAACCACTGAGCCACCTTACCAGCCCTAGTTTGGATTTTTTTGATGCTTCATTACACAACATTATTTTGTTAATTTCCTTTTCAAATTGTTCATTGTTAGTTTGTAGAAACACAACTGATTTTTACATGATGTTAATTTTGTATTTTACAGCTTTTCTGAAATTCTGCATTTCTTTTACTTAATTTCAAGCTGAAATAAACACTAAAAACCCTCTTTAATTTTTTAAGTTTTAAATCATTTTTAAGCAATTGTATTAAGAGCTTTCAATTCAACATGTCAATTTATGAGTACATTTCATCTTGATCAATGTCATCCCTTCCATCATTTTTCCCCATCTATCCCCTCAAGTTTCCTAGTTCCATTGTTTTCCTCTCAAGGTTGTATCTCTTGTCATACCTCTACTTCTGGCTTTTTGCTAGTTAATTGGAGCTAAGAATCTCATGGACTTTTCTGCTCAGGCTGGTTTTGTGATCTTCAGATTTCAGCCTCCTGAGTAGCTTGGATTACAGGTGTGAGCCACCAGTTCCCCCTTTTGTATTATTTTTTGAGTTTACATCCTTCAAGTTTTCTGAAATATAAAAGCATGGTCTTTTCCGTTTGAGATTTTATTTTGAGAAGTTTATACATATACAAAAGTAAAGCGAAGCCAGGCTCCAGCCTGTAATCCTAGCCACTTAGGAGGCTGAGATCTGAGGATCTCAGTTCAAAGCCAGCCTGGGCAAGAAATGTCCGTGAGCATCTTACCTCCAATTAACCACCAGAAAACCAGAAGTGGCACTGTGGTTCAAGTGGTAGAGCGCTTACCTTGAGCTGAAGAGAGCTCTTCAGGGACAGCGCCAAGAGTTCAAGCCCTACAACCAAAAAACAAAAAAAGAAAGAAAGAAAGAAAGAAAAGCAAGTATTATAATCGCTTAACTTTATCAGTATATGGCCTTCACATCAATATGCCTTGTTTTGCTTATAGTCCACATAATTCCCTATCCTTTTTTCTACTCAGTTATTTTGAAATCTGACATAATTTCTTCCCTAAATGTCTCTTAAATACATACTACAATATGTATTTCTTGTAATCTTATTATTTATTTATTTTTCTGGTGCTAGGGATTGATCCCAGGGCCTCAGATCTGCTAAATAAGTGCTCTCCTACTCAGTGCTCCAGCCTCTTGAGGTTTCCTTTATTTATTTTTTAATGTCATTACCACTAACAAAGCAGCAAACATATGCGCGCGCGCGCGTGCGTGCGTGCGTGCGTGCGTGCGTGCGTGCGTGCGTGTGTGTGTGTGTGTGTGTGTGTGTGTGGTGCTGGGCATTGAAACCAAATCCTTGCATATAGATTGCTAAGCATGCAGCTACAGTGCTCAAAACAAATTCTTTAATATTATTCAATATATGTTAGTATTCAAAGTTTTAGTATTATCTAATACATGTTAGCATTCAGATTTCCTAAAATGTTATCTCAAATGTCCTTCTCCGCTGAGTTTGTTCAGATGTGTACTACATCCTACATTGCACTTGTCTAAGTTGTGATCCTCCTGCTGCTGCCTCCAAAGCGTTGGGATTGCAGACATACCCTATAGTTTACAGTAAACTATGTTTGGATTTATACTCAGAGACAAATACTAATTCTTCCCTTTCCCTTGGCAATTACAATTTTTTTAGTATAAATCATTAAGGAAGGATTCTGAGATTTGTTACTTAATTGTCATTCATTTAATGAATAATTAGGGATTTAGATATGTTTTGTATGGTGGTAGTTACTGAGGATACAACAATGAAGATGATACTGTTGGGTTTTAGGAACACTTACATTGATTTTCTTTAGGAAAATATTTGTATAAAATAATTAATGAGATGAAATACTAGCAAAAATAAACTAGATGCATGATAGTTTATTTTGATAGCACTGATAATACCAGTATAGCTGCAAATACTTCTTTTTACCTCTGCCTTTAGGTACTGGTTTTGAACCCAGATCAAATTTTATACCATTCTTCTACCTTCCCAGCCAGCTACGTATACTTTTACTTTTAAAAAAATGGTTATTATAAAAATGATATACAGAGGGGTTATAGTTACATAAGTCAGATAACTAATACATTTCTTTTTTGACAGTATCATACCTTCCCTTGCTCTCTCCCAGTTTTTGTGTCTCGTCCCCACCCACAAGTTATATAGTTCATTTTCAACATAATGTCTAGTAAATACCATTGCTGCATTTGTTCACTCTTTGTTACATATGCTTTTTGTAGTGCTAGGATTAATCCCAAGGCCTTATACATTAACATGGCAAATGCTGTACTATAGAACTATAACGTACAACCAACCTCAACCCCTCTTTCCTACTGTTAAAATAAATGCATGTAGTTTTCTTATTTTTTTCTAGACTTTATTATCTAAACTATTATTTTTTCATATTATAACCACATTAAAACTTTTATGCATAATCATTGCTTAGATAGTTAAGCACCCTACAAAAATCAGTGTTCCTAGGGTCATAGTATTGGGAAGTGGTGGTACCCTTAGAAAACCTAGTAGGAGGTCTTACATCATTGCGGGAAGGACATTTCCCCTTTTTGTGTGTGAGCCAGTTCTGGAGCTTGAACTCAAGGCCTGGGCACTGCCTCTATGCTTTTTTGCTCAAGGCTAGCACTTTACCATTTGAGCCACAACTCCACTTCCAGCTTTTTTTTTTTTTTTTTTTTTTTTTTTTTTTTTTTGCAGGGTGGGGTAGTTTATTGGAGGTAAAAAGCCTCATGGACTTTCTTTCTGTCCAGGCTGTCTTTGAACCGTGATCCTCACATCTCAGCCTCCTGAGTAGCTAGGATTACCATGTGAGCCACTGGCACCCAGAAGGACATGCCTTTTTTAAGGGAGTAAAGAGATCCAGCAACTCCCTTTTTTTCTTCTGCTTCCCCATTATAGATGCAAACTTTACTCTGCACTGTGTTCCCCACATTGCCATCACCAGAGGTTCAAAGCAGTGGGCTCACTCAACTTTTGACTGAAGCCTTCAGATTTTTGAGCCATGAACTGGAGATGTGATTCAAGTGGTACAGTACCAGCCATGAGCAAAAGAGATGTGACTCAAGTGGTACAGTACCAGCCATGAACAAAAGAGACAAGAGAGACTGTCAGGCCCCAAATTCAAGCCCAGTACCAGCATAAAACAAAATGTAATATACAATAAATAAAAGCTATTATTTAGCTAGGTGCTGGTGGCTCATGCCTGTAAACTTACTTCATATCCATATCCATGTGTTTTATAGGTGACTGGTAAGTATTGGATATGTCTGACCTGAGAAGAAAAGGTAACCCTTTGTACACGATGGTATATTGATTAGGCCATTTCCCCCAAGTTCCAGGCTGCTTTTTCTAATTTCAAGTCACTTAATGAATTCATTTTTTTCTTAATGGATTCTTGAAAGTATTAAATGAATAAGCATTGTTTTTTTAAAATTAGTATGTCATTGAAAACATTTTGGTTAGGGCCACTGCAAATTTGCTGAACAGAGAACTTTCATGATACTACTCTATTGTCAATGTGTTCCATAGAAAATTAGGTCTTCTCAGTATATGATAACATCAAACACATGCCTGAAGGGTACTTAAAGAAGGTGGGGGATCCACTTACAAAAACCAGTATTAAGAAGCTATTTACAAGACATCAAACAGGACTTGTCTGGACATTGCAGGTTTTGAAGTTTATATAGAAATCAAAATTGACTCCTTACTTTTTTTTGGTGCCAGTCCTGGTGCTTGAACTCAGGGCCTGGGAGCTGTCCCTGAGATTTCTTTAACTCTAGGCTAGTGCTGTACTATTTGAGCCACAGTTCGACTTCTGATTTTTTGGTGTTTAATTGAAGGTAGTCTCACAGGCTTTCCTGCCCAGCTGGCTTCCAACAGCAATCCTTAGCTATCAGCCTCCTGAGAAGCTATGATTACAGATATAAGCCACTGGTACCTCACTACTTATAATATTTCATACCAGTAAAAGACAAAGGAGAAATAGTAGTACTTGAGATATATAATCTTTACATAGATTACATATGTAAGTAAACCTGTATAATCTTTGCCTAGCTAGCAAAGAAAATACACCCACATAAACTTATGGTTGTTAATACCCTGCTATATGTAAAGTTTTGGTATTTGATGAAAACATAATAAAATGATAACAAAATATGCCATATAAAAGACAGTATTTCCACTGATCACAGTATAATAAAGTCCATAAAATTTCTTTTAAAACTAGGAAAAAATTGAAGTCTCACATCTGCTGTTAAAATATAGCAATAAATAAGCCAGATCATTTGGAGGAAAATTCTGAAGATACTTGTCATCAAGTTTTTGTATCTTTTATCATTAATTAATCTTTCATGATTGGACATTCTAGTGTCTTAAGTTACTTTTATGACAAATTCTGCTGTTTTCAAAGCTAAACACAAATTGTTACTGCAAGTAGGCAGCCTTTATGCTTTGAATATAGAATTAGCATTGTTCTAATATAATTTAGTATTAATTTCAGAATTTTTTAGGTTACAAAAGTATCAAGAGTATTTATTTGTATTGTCTCCCAAACTTTCAGTATCAGGTTTATTGTTAAAAATCACAGGCAATAAAGGGAGTTTAGACTATTTTTCAGAGCATTATCATTTGGTAAGTTGTCTCTTATTCATACTAGATTCTGTTGTCAACAGCTTAGCTAATGTAATTTTTATGTCTGGTAAAATATGGTAATCATTTTCATAGAAAAGTGGGAAGATACTGGTATGGAGCACAATTGGAACTGATTTGAAGAAATATCATAGTTTGGAGGCTGCTCTGATGTGACCAGACAAATACGTTGTGATTCAGTTTTAGAGTTTTCCAATTATTTGTTGTCTCATTTATTCATAAATGTTTCAAAATTCCAAAGAGAAGATTCAGACAAAAACTAAATTAACAATGAAATAAATTGTAATTTTGGTCCATCATTGTATTCTGGTCATTATTAGGAATGCTTACTCTTGTTTTGTTTTCTCTACTTACATTCCTATGTGTAAATTTCACAAAAGTTAGTTTACCTATTTTGAGATAATGAAATATTGAGCAAAGTAAGCAAACCTTAAACAAGGAATTCTACTTAATAATTGAAATAATGTATGATATAGTTATATTTGTATTTTTTGATAGTTAAATTATTTTATAAATCAAGCCATTTATCAGGAAGTGTGATGCTAATCTTATTTATAATTCAAAACTATGTGACTGCATGTATTACACATGGTTTGTTTTAGGTAAAGAATTAAAACAATTAACATAGCAATGATTTTTGTTTATGTATAACAAATTGATCTCTTCATTTTGAACTCTAAAAGTTGTTTGGTATATTATAACTACATATATATGTCCTTGATTATTTCATTTTCTCCAGAATTCATGTATGAGTAAGTGTGGAGTTAATTGTATTCTAATGCTTGATCCTTTGAGTACTATTTCCTCAATAGGTATCTTAGGTTGCCAGTGTTACAATCCCAAATACTCTATTCAACAGACAACCTGTTCATACAGGAACTGCATTGTTGTATAGCCTCATTCCTTCCGATGGGTGTGGAGCAGGATTAAAGCACACTTTATAGGGGTTCTAATTGTAGATGCCTAATTGATTTGATGAATAGCAGATGCTAAAATTTAAACACACACACACACACACACACATATAAACCTGTTTTGGCGCTGATCTGTGTGACAGAACAAATGCCTTGCAGGTGTTAAATGCTTACAAGATAAAAGAATAGTCTTTCCATATTTCCCAAGAATTTTCTTTTGAAGTTTATATGGATTTTCTATCTCATTGTTTCTTTCCTTAAAATGGTTCCTGGCAAGAATCCATTATATCCGTGGATCTCTGGCTACATTTTCTACTTCTAAAGGCAGATCTAGTATTAAAAGCCAAAATTAAAAACAAGAAAAAATTACCCATGTTTTGAGGAAAGGAAAACTGCTGACTAGACTCTAGTGTTGGTCTTGATAAGGGTCACAAGTTCTTCTCCTCCACTCCCACAATCTTGTACTTTCTAGGCAAGCACACTTACCACTTGAGTCAAGCCCCAGTCCATTTTGCTTTAGTTATTTTTCAAGTAAATTCTCAAGTCTACTCTGCCTCTTGCAGCCTATACCTCAATTCTCCTATTTTAACTTTCTCAAATGGCTGGTATGAAAGATGTATACCACCATGCCTAGCTTTTTTTGTTAAGATGAGTAGCTAACCTTTTGCCTAGAATGCCATTTTAAAACTGTGACTTACGGATCTAACAATTTATGTTACTCCATCAAATGCTCATAGTGTGTTTTGCTTAACTATATCCCTCCCTATTTTGAACATTTTATATTGATATAAATTATTCAGTATTTTCTGTGACTAAAGTTTTTTTTTAATCAGTTAGACTCTAAGAAGTGAGATACTGATAACTAACTTTTCCTAAGATTTATGTCAATTTCTAGTATCTAGTAAAATATGGAAGTATAGTTGTGCAACACTTACTATTATTGGGTACTGGAATTTTTTAAGTTGCCAGCTAATTGTTTTGATTTGCATTTATGTTTAGTTGCTAGAGATATTGGTATATTTTTGTGTTTGTTAAGTGGCTATTTTTCTTCTTTTACTATTCATGAAAATTAGAAATGCCACATTACTTATTTTATCCATATCCTTATCCATATCCTTCATTGTACTTTCAGTGCCTCTTAGTTTGCTTTCTTTTCAGGAACTACCTGCATTCCATTGGCTGTGGTCTTCTCATTTATTTTGTGTCAGACTTCATTAAAATTAAAAGTACATCTAACAAGCCAGGCATTGGTGAGTGGCTCAAGCCTGTAATCCTATGCAGGAGGTGAGATCTGAGGATCAAAGTTCAAAGCCAGCCCAGGCAGGAAAGTCTGTGGAACTCTTTATCTCCAGCTAATCATGGAAAATCCAGGAGTAGAACTATGACTCAGATGGTAGAGTGCCAGCCTTGAACAAAAAAGCCAAGGGAAACTGTTTTGAGTTCAAGCCCCAGTACTGGGAAAAACAAAAACAAAACAATAAAGTAGCAAATACCTTGAGAGGATAATCCTAATGCCCTTTGATAATTACCTTTCTGTAAATTTATTTACTTCTAATCCAAGACTTCTTGCTACAATCTGGTTTACGCCTACATAAACTCTGTTGCTGCTAGCAAACATGTAAACTATGTCAGAATATTGACCTGTATTTATAGTGAACTTCTAATTATGTTTGTTCACACTATTAGAAAGGAAATAACTTACCTTAGGTGAGGAAAATTTTATTCTACTTTACTGTCATATAATAAACTAAAAGCAATAATGTTGAACATTTACTTTTGTGACTTCAGAGTACAATAAAGGAAATACAAATAAGAGGTCAGATTGAAATGACTTAATAGTGTAACATTTGACTTATAAGGGAAGTTAGGTGACTGCTTTAAAAATAGTACAGGTATACATGAAATACTGTTGCTTTTGTTTTTTCTTTTCAGGTTTACAAGTAAAAGTAACCAAACTGAAAAAGGAAAGAGTTTTGTAAGTAGAATCTGTAACAATAAGTAACTTTGGTGTTTTAGTTACAAAATAATTGGTACTGATATTCTGTTTGAACTCGGTACTTTTTTTTTTATTAGGGTTATTTAAAAAAGAAATTTGGCCAATTGTCAGCAGGTTTTTTTAAAGTTCTAAAGTAAAAAGAACAACATTTTAACCTTAGTTATGTGAACATTTACACATTTTACTATAACATACAAAGTTACTTTTCAGAATATTTAAGATGAGAACTGATCTGTTGGCTCATTTTGTTCTGTCAGTAGTAGCTTTTGCTCTGCTAATACCTGGAATTTAAAGTACTGCAAAAAAAGGAGCAGAGTAATTCTAGGATTTTAAACCAATTTAAGAAACCGAGGCTAATAGGTATTCTGAGACCAATTTTAAATAGCTTGAGATTATTAGAGGATCCCCTGAATTGTTTCTGTTATTTAGTATTGAATTAGATCTGTTTTTCTAAGTTAGAAGTAGATTTTACCCATGGTTCTTTAGAAACTTTTACATTCAGCACTATTAAACAGATGGTATAGTAGGATTTTAGTACACATAACAAGAGTCAGTATCGTTATGATAAGTGATTTTATATTTTGCTTTACAATATATTCCTGTAGATCTCAGTTTCTTCATGTCTTTCTGTAACTTCTAAGACTGACTGAAAGCTGGAGTAACTAACCATCCATTAGCACACACCCAGATGATTTGTTATAATCTGAATCAAAATTGAAAACTTTTCCTTCACACCTTCAAAGTCATGTTTCAAGGTATATATGTTGAGTCAGAAATACAAAATCATAAATTTTAAAGTTGTTCCAAAGGATAATTATTCTGTTTAAGTAATGCTTAAGTGTTTTGTATTGTTAAAATGACACATGTTCTTAAAGATGACATTTTAAATAGAATAATCCATTTCTCTACTTTTGTGATAGAGCTGTGTGTAGTTCCCACATCTGAGAGTTGTTTCTTTACTTAGGAAATTAAATAAGCCTTTTCTAAGGAGTAAATTTAAGACATATATTCCTCATACATACACACCCATTTATATGTTTGTAATTTTGACAGTGGACCAGAGTTGAATTATTATCATGAGAATTCTTTTTTGTTTTCTGCAGGGGAGAGGTGAGGGAGGAGGGGGTTGGTGTTAGTCTTGGGGCTTGGCCCAGGCTTTTTTCGCTCAAGACTAGCATTCTACCACTCACACACAGCTCCACTTCCAGCTTTTTGGTAGTTTATTGGCAATAAGAATCTTATGGACTTTATGCCTAGGCTGGCTTTGATTTCAACCTGGGATCTCAGCCTCCTGAGTAGCTAGTATTACAGGCATGAGCCACTGGTACCTGGTCAGAAAATTCTTAATGTATTCATGATACATCTTAATTTTTATATTTCCTTTTTCTAGCATTCATTTTTTTTTTTTTTTTTGGATCAGTTATGGGGCTTGGACTCAGAGCTCCCTGAGCTCTTTTGCTCAAGACTAGCACTCTACCACTTTGAGCCACAGTGCCACTTCTGGTTTTTTGGTGGTTAATTGGAGATAAGAGTCTCACAGACTTTCCTGCCCAATGTGGCTTTGAACTGCAACCCTCAGATCTCAGTCTCCTGAGTAGCTAGGATTACAGGTGTGAGCCACTGTGCCCAGCTTCTAGCATTCTTAACAGAAATGTAACTGTTTACTAACAAGAAATAATTTTTTAGTTATAATTAGTCCTTTATTAACAAAATGATGCAGCACATTTCTATAACTCACAGTTGTTAAATACCCCAACTTATTCTTTATAGGGAAGCATTTAAACAAGGGAGAAGAAAAATGTTTCAAGGTGAAAATTATCAGTTGTTCCAGAAAACATAAAATGACACTAGTAGGGGTTAATACTCGAGCACAGAGCCCAAATGACATCATTGGTAGGGAAAAGCAGCAGCAGAAACAGACAATCCCAGCCATGATTTATATGACATAAGTATATTATAGGTAGATACTTTCTTACTGTGGAAAAAAAATCTGGAAATAAATTTTACAGTAAGGAAGAATGTATTATTCTTTCATATAAAAGGCCAGAAAAGGAACATTCTCACACTTCATAGTCAGTCATATGAAATCATTAAGAATCTGGGTTACTTCTGTTTTCTGCTATGGTATTTAGCTTTTCCTCCTAGCCTGTACAAAATGAAGAAAAGACCATCATCATTCTTTTTTTTTGGGGGGGGGGGTCCGGTCGTGGGGCCTGAACTCTGGGCCTGGGTGCTGTCCCTCAGCTCTTCAGCTCAAGGCTAGCGCTCTACCACTTGAGCCACAGTGCCACTTCCAGCTTTTTTTTCTTTTTTTTTGCTTATGTGGTGCTGGGGAATCAAACCCAGAGCCTCATGCATGCAAGGCAAGTGCTCTACCACTGAGCCACCTTCCCAGCCCCCATCGTCATTCTTATCATCACTTATAGAATGTCTTTGTGTCCGCTTTTACTAGTTGTAAAAACATTTCTCAGTACAAACCCTTAGCAGATTTTCTCTGACTTACTGGCCATAATTGTATAGTTATCCCTAAGTCATAGCTAGCATGATTGGTTCAGGAAATAAAGATTTTCACATTGCTTTATCAGTATTCCAGAACAGCATAAATAAGTACATTGGTGATAATGAGGGTTAGTATCCTCCCCCACCAAGAGAAAAAAAAGTTGAATACAGAAAGGGAGAAGGCTTGAATGAATGATATGCCAATCAGGTAGAAATTGAAGTTAGCAATGTAACCTTCATGGTCTTTAATAACAAAGATAAAGGAGTAAAGATCTTGGTCAGTGTAGATGAGGGCATACATGTATTTCCTATGCTTGGTCCATTGAGAAGACCTTTAAACAGTGACATCCCCTCCACTCTGTAGTCATAAGCATACCTTAATCTTAGATCTTGATCTCTATGAAGTTTTTTCCAGTAAAAAGAATGTGTTCTTTGGGAAAAATGGCTTTGGGAGTCTACATGACAAACTGGACAATTTAAAAGATAATAGAAGCAACCTGGAGAAAAATCTCTCTCCCCGGCAATCTTTAGGACAACTTGAGCAGGGAAATAATGGTGGTAATGAATTAAACTTAGCATAGAGTAGGAGCAGCTCTTCTTTAGTGGATTTCTAGTTAGTAAATGTTGAAAGCATGATAGAAAAAAAAAATCACCATTTGAGAAACAATGCAACACTAATCATTAAAGGAAAGAATCATCAAGGGAGGTTAATAAATGGATGACAGGTTCATGAAAAAAGTAATTACAAATTTTGTAATTAATTAGTGTATTTACTAATTTCAACAAGTAATGTTGATGAGAGGTTCATGAAAAAAGTATTTTCAAATTTTGTAAATTAATTAGTCAGTGTATTTACTAATTTCAACAAGTAATGTTGTGATGTTACAGCTGATAAACTTAACAGTGTCTACTGCAACCAAAGATCAGGTTAACATCACTAGTAATAAGATACATCTACTTGATGTGTCTCTTAATGTGGTGTGATTTCTGCCAAAAATGAATTTCATAATGGGAAACATTTGACAAAACCAAATTGACAATCTTTTTGGTATATTTTTCTATTAATTGGAGGGATGTAGTTCATTAGTAAAATAGTTTCAATGATCAACACACTGTACATACCTCTTCTCCCTGTGGGGTGTGGAAGTTGAGCAGCAAAAGCTATTGCAATGCCAGGCACCAGTGGCTTATGCCTGTAATCCTAGCTACTCAGGAGGCTGAGATTTAGGATCGTGGTTCAAAGCCAGCCTGGGCAGGAAAGTCTGTGTGACTCTTATCTCCAATTAACCACCAAAAAACCAGAAATGGCAATGTAGAGTGCTAGTCTTAAGCCAAAGAGCTGAAGGACAACATCCATGCCCAGAGTTCAAGCCCACAACCGACCCCTCCTCCCCAAAAAAGCTATTGCAGTTGATTAAATGCCGCCTGCTGTTTGTGGCAATCCCTAGGAAAGCATAGACATTGCTCCAATATACTTTAGATGAATATAGAAGCAAAAATGTGTCTTTGTGATCTTGGAATATCTTAGTTAACCAAGAATAACAAGGAGATAGTGGGAATCATACTAATGAATACTACTAGGTATATGGTTCTGTAGGGAAGGAAGGTGAGACCTGAGTTTGATAAAAAGAGGCTAAAGAGAATATGGAGTGAAATAAGTGGAAAAGATCTAGTTAAGACTGTGTTGGCCACGAGATCCATGTTAATTTCTATCCAGCTATCATTTTGATAACTGGACTGTGATTATGCAAGATGTTAACATTTTGAGAAGAATTAATAGGCACGCAGGTACTCAGTTCCATGTGTATAACTTTATTTGTAAAGCTGAGTAATAGATGTTGGTACTGCATGGGTTCTTTGTTTGGAAGTTATACAAAAGTCCAAAATTATTTCCAATGTGAAATGTTAAGAAAGATAAGTTTCTCTCCAGAGAGCTACTATATATTGAAAGAAGTAAGGATTTTATCAAGAAGTGAAAAAGAAAAATGAGTGTTTGGTAATAGCCAAAAATGTTGCTACAATTCAACTAGTGCTTCTCCTGCAGTAGCTAGTAAAATAGTTGTAGCCAGGACAGCTCCTTATGGAATTCAAGTTTTGTTTCTGTGAGTAATAGACATTTCATATAAGTCTTTCATGTTTAAGTATGTTAGAATTATCTCTATGATTACAGGGAAAAATCTATAAATTCTCCTTATACTCAAATTAAATATAATAAAATATAGCCAATTGGATGAGGCAAAAATAAGATTGTTTTATTGGTTGATAACTAAAATTCCTTGTTTGGCAAAAACATTTTAACTTTGAATTAAAACAAAATGCTTTTATTTTACTTAGGAACAGATAAGCTTTTCTTCAGTGGTAAAAATATTTCTTTAAGTGGTTTGAGATTTAAAATTATGAAATACACTTATTTCCTTTTTGTTGTTGTTGTTGTTGTTGGTCATGGGGCTTGAACTCTGGGCCTGGGCACTGTCCCTCAGCTCTTCAGCTCAAAGCTAGTGCTCTACCACTTGAGCCACAGTGCCACTTCCAGTTTTCTGGTGGTTTATTGGAGACAGGAGTCTCATGGTCTTTCAGCCAGCCTGGCTTTAAATTGTTATCCTCAGATCTCAGTCTCCTGAGTAGCTAGGGTTATGGGCGTGAGCCACCAGCACCTGGCTACTTATTTCCTTTTTAAAAACTTTGTTATAGTGATTCTGTATACAAATATCATTAGTTAGATGATGGTATGGTAATTTAATTTGTGCCAAGTGAAGTTATTAGATTAAGTCAGGTATAGTGACATAGGCCTATAATCCTAGCCTCTAGAAAGTTAAAGCAGGAGGTTTGTGAATTCAAGGCCAGCTTGAAATATACATATAGTGAGTTTCACATATAGTGAAATTCAAATAAAGGAATACATAATTATTGTATAGTCTCCCCTTTTGTGTATAACAGCACTATTTAGGACTTTTTGTTCCCTTCTCTAATAGCAAAGGTTTTATGCTTCAGAAGAGATTAGTAGTTAGACAGTGAATTTTTAGAAATACTTATGTTGGCTCAGTGTTTACTGATCTTATAAATGCTGGATTAGTAATTATTAATAAGAATGATATATTTTAGAGTTAAAATGTTAGTCACTTATGAAAAGCAATACAAAAACCCGGAAGTCATTGTGTTTAGTATTTATACAATTTAAGCTACATTCTCTGAATGTTCTTTTGAAGAAAATTAGTTTTATTAAAACAGATCTGTTGTATAGGATAGTTACTATTTTTTAGTGTGTGTTGCTGTCCTGGGGCTTAAACTCAGAATCCAGGCACTGTCTTTGAGCTTTTTTGCTCAAGGTTAATAGTCTGCCACTTGAGCCTCAACTTCACTTCTGGCTTTTTGATAGTTAATTGAATATCAGAGTCTCATGGACTTTCCTTTCCAGGTTTGTTTCAAACTGTGATCCTCAGATCTCAGCTTCCTGAGTAGCTATTTTATTTATGTAAGCTATCTTATTTTTTTGAAGCATTACTACTTTCTTTTTGTACTGGTACTGGTCTTGAACTCAGGACCAGGTCATTCCCTTAGCTTTTCTAATGTTCTACCAGGTAAGCCACGCCTTTACTTCCAAATTTTGGCTAATTAATTGGAGATAAAGAGTCTCACTTCTGCTTGGACTGGCTTCAGTCCACAGGCTTTAGATCTCAGCTTCCTAATTAGCTAGGGTGATATTACTCAACCATTATTACTAGTTTAAATGATAGTTTTGTAGCCACAATATAACCTTTTACCTTAGTTTGAATCAAAGTTACTTCCCTGAAGATTGAATTAGACACACTTAGAAACTACCTAGATTTGCTTATTATAAAAACACCTTTTGAAATAGACTTTCTGTAAAATTATTAGTCTATATAAGAGAAAGCTCAAGTTTTTAAGATTTTTGGCAACCAGGTGGGTAGTCTGGACTGGGGCTTGAACTCAGGCCCTCATGTTCTCACTTGGCATTTTTGCTAAAGGTTTGTGTTCTACCACTTGAGCCACACTTCTATTTCCAAAAACACCATAAGCTTGTAAATGAATATTACATTTGTAATACCTCTGAATATTAAAGAGCAGAAACACAATTTATTGTTCAGTAGCTGATAACAATGCCTTACTTTGCTATATAGCTTGCAGTCATCTTATCCTAATATCAATTTTTAATGAGTATTGTTATTTATTCCTCTGTAGCTCAAGTAAGTTCAAGTGATACAGTTTAGAAATACAGTTCAACATTTAAATAATTAAAGGGATACTTTATTTTATCTTCTTTAGAGTAAGTTAAGTCTTTGCATAATGGAAACATGAACTTGGTTTTATCTATTTTATATAGGTCCATTACTTACCATGACAAAATAATAATGAATCTGATAGTCTCATTTACTAGCCATTATTTAGCTTTTTCTTTTCTTTTTTTGTGATAGTCCTGGGGCTTTTGAACTCAGGGCCTGAACACTCACTGTTCCTTAGCTTGGCTTTTGTGCTCAAGGCTAGCTAGCACTCAACCACTTGAGTCACAGCTTTACTTCTCAGCCATTAGCCATTTTTTAAATAAAAAGAATGGCTTCTTTTACATGAGGGAATAAATAATGACTATGACATCTAACGTAAACATCTATTTTTGTAGCACCTGCTATGAAAATCCCCTTTCTAGATGCTGAGAAATAGATTGCTCACCTGCAAATAAACCCTTGTTTTCTGTTCATTTGTTTTAAAACTAGACAATTGCAAATAATCACTTGTTTAGTTGTTCTGATCTAAACAACTCATGGAATATATGTATATGTATATACATATGTATATGAAATAAATACATATGTAGCAAGACTACACTTCAGAGTTCTAATAACAGAATTATCTTTTTCAAGTATTTTTCCATGAAAATTATATTTACTTATTTTTTTTTAGAGATGCACAAAGACTAGAAGAATTCTTCACCAAAAATCAACAGCTGAGAGAGCAACAGAAGGTTCTGCATGAAACCATTAAAGTTTTGGAAGATCGGTGAGTTAATCTAGTGTTTAAGTTGATTTTCTTCTCAATAGGATGCACCTTGTCTTCAAAATAGGTTTTTAAAAAAAATATTATAGCTTAAATTATAATTCCAGATTAGTTATCCTTTGTATCTTATACTCCTTTTTATTTTTTAGTTTATTTTCCTTCCTAGATCTCTGTGAGAAGAAATGTCAGTGGATGAGTCCCCATTATCCCTATTGTTTTCCTTTATGCAGCTGAAATATTTAATTACTAATTTGAAAAATATTAAAGAGCAGAAACACAATTTATTGTTCAGTAGCTGATAACAATGCCTTACTTTGCTATATAGTTTACAGTCATCATATCCTAATATCAATTTTTAATGAGCATTGTTATTACTTTATTCCTCTGTAGCTCAAGTAAGTTCAAGTGATATAGTTTAAAAATACAGTTCAGCATTTAAATAATTAATTTCTTTAGAACTAGGTTCTTTTTTCTTTAGAATCTGTTCTACTTTTGCTCACTAATTGCTTGTGGATATTATATCTTCCTGCTGTGTCTCATCTTCAATGATTTCTTTCTGTTGAGTTTACATGTAGTTTATTGGACAGTGAAATTCTAGACTTTTCCTACCATTCAATATTCTTAGTTTTTGTCTACCGCCTACCTTGCTGTCATTTTTTTAATCCATTTTCTCCCCCCCCCCTTTCTGGTGTGTTGAAATATATATATATATATATATATATATATATATATATATATATATATATATATATATATATATATATATATACATCTTTACATCTTTTTTTTTGTTGAGCTCTCATTAAGCATTTTTTACTCACTCTTCCATTTTTGCTGGCACTCTACCATTTGTTCCAGGCTTCTAGTTTCATATACTTTTACTGTAGTTTTGTGGGATTCTAGGGGAGGAACAGAAGTAGATGTAAAGTTTCACCTTCTTATTTTTACATAGATGATGTTCTTCTTACATCATGGTTTCATCTTAATTTCTACTAACTCTTAGATTCTTCATTCTAAAGCTTATATTTGATTAGCATATCCTATGGTTTCTAATAATTATTTTATATCCATGTCAACATGTTTTTCTTTCATGTAAAATATCTAGGATTATTATTTTTTGGGGGGGGTCCAGTCGTGGGGCCTGAACTCTGGGCCTGGGCGCTGTCCCTCAGCTCTTCAGCTTAAGGCTAGTGCTCTACCACTTGAGTCACAGCGCCACTTCTGGCTTTTTTCTTATGTGGTGCTAAGGAATCGAACCCAGGGCCTCGAGCATGCAAGGCAAGTGCTCTACCACTGAGCCACCTTCCCAGCCCTAGGATTATTTTTTGTTCTAGTTATGTAGTTTCCCAGTTTTGTCTCCTTATTTTAAAATTCATGATATCCTCTGCCATGCTGTGATTCAAATACTTATTATTCTACTGACATAGGTTTTTAAGTTGGGGATAGAAGAATGGCTGATGTAGGGTACCTGCCAATGAGTAAGAAGTGTCAGATACAAAGTTTGAGTTCCAGTCTCAGACAAAAAACAAAAAATAAGGAAATAACCAGTTATTAAGTTGAAATCATTGTAAAATGTATTTCTTAAATTTCTAATGTGGTATGTATGTTTCTTTTGTAAACTGTTTTTTCTAATTATATAAGTAATGAAATCAAAGAAATCTTGAAAAATATGGACAAATAAAATCTCACAGTATTGTTGTTGTTAACATTTTAGAATACACTGCCAGCATATCTGTTTTATATGTATTTCCCTTTCTAACACTTTCAGGTAACTAGTAAAAATGATAATATATAATAATATATTTTAAAAATTGATAGATGCTGTTTTCTTTGAATACTTAAAGGAAAATGTGAGGTTTCCTTTGTATTCTTTGACCATTAAAATTTATTCAAGGACAAAAAAAAGATTGTTCCACCATATGTGATGTATGCTATAATTAGCAGGGTAGATGCCAAGTGGATGATTTATATAATTTGAGCAAGTTTCTTTAATAAAATGTTGCTTTGGCTTTGGAAGATGAGGTATGAGGATCATAAGCTTGAGGCCAGGCTGGACAGCATAGCTTATACCCTGTCACAAAAACAAAACAGTTGAGCTGGGCGCTGGTGGCTCACACCTGTAATCCTACTCAGGAGGCTGAGATCTGAGGATCACGGTTCAAAGCCAGCCCGGGCAGGTAAGTCCGTGAGACTCTTACCTCCAATAAACTACTCAAAACCTGGAAGTGGCGCTGTGGCTCAAGCGGTAGAGTGCTGGCCTTGAGCTGAAGAGCTGAGGGATAGCGCCCAGGCCCAGAGTTCAAGTCCCATGACCGACAAAAAAAAAAAGTTCTCTCTGGCCTGGCACCAGCGGCTCCTGCCTGTAATCCTATCTACTCAAGAGGCTCAAACCAGGAAGACAAGCCAGCCTGGTCAGCCAAACCTGAGAAACTCTTGTCTCCAATTAACCATCAAAAATCTGAAATGAAGCTGTTGTCAAGTGCTAGAGTGCTAGCAACAAAGCTCAGAAATAGCACCCTAGGCCCTGAGTTTAAGCCCAGGTACACAAAAAAAGCTAAAGTTCTCATAGTAAACTAATTGATTTTCATATACTTGCCAATTCAGTTCTTTAGATTTTCATAAAATATCAAACTATTGAAATGCATAGATATAGATGATCACTGATGAAGGATTAAAAATTTCAATATAATCTGAAATTCCAACTTTTTTCTGTGTCCTGTGAACATTAAAATTCAGATTTGGGGGCCATTTCAAATTTTAGATTTTCAGATTAGGAATGAAAAACCAATAAATCTAGGCAAACTAAAAAGTCTACAAACTGAAATCTCTGGTGAATCCCAATCATTTCATAGAAAGGATAATCAACTTATATATGACAATGACTTTTAATAAGTGAAAAATATTTTGCTTTTGTTTTACAGTTTAAGAGCAGGACTATGTGACCGCTGTGCAGTAACTGAAGAACATATGCGGAAAAAGCAGCAAGAGTTTGAAAATATCCGGCAGCAGAATCTTAAACTTATTACAGAACTCAGTGAGTTTTCTTTCTCTCTCTCTCTCTCTCTTTCTTTCTTTCTTTCTTTTTTTCTTTTTTGCCAGCCCTGGGACTTGCACTCAGGGCCTGGGCACTGCCCCTGAGTTTCTTTTGCTCAAAGCTAGCACTCTACCACTTGAGCCACAGTGCCACCTCTGGCCTTTTCTGTTTGTGTGGTACTGAAGAATCAAACCCAGGGCTTCATCATGCTAGGCAAGCACTGTACCACTAAGCCACATTCCCAGCCCCTAGTTTTCTTTCTTAATTCACTAAGTACTAAAGAGCATAATATACTATGCTTAAAACATACTGATGTTTTGATTGTAATCATCTGAGTTATTTACATATATTTTTCTTATTTAGGTAAAGTTTAAGTTTTTTTCTGCTCTTTTTCTAGTTTTAATTTTTTGTTTATTTACTAAGAAGTAGGTGTACAAAGTTTGTGTATTCACACTAGCCTTAAAATCTTACCAGTTCTAAGACAAGAAGCAGATTTATGGCATAATTTATATTTGATTCTTTGGCTTATTTTTATTTAATGTAATTTACTCCACAGTAAAGTTAAATGCAAAGCCAAATTTAGTGTTCTCTAAAGATGTATTGCTTTTTGGTTTTGTTACATACTATTATGAATTTGTTATTTTCAGCTTATTCCTCTTACCCGTGTTTTGTTACATACTATTATGAATTTGCTATTTTCAGCTTATTCCTCTAACCCATTCATTATAAGAAGACATTCTTAGCTTTCTTGACATACCCTTCTTCTAAAATCTCAATTTTCTACTCTTTTAACTGTTTATCTTCCAGCATGAATATTACCTGGATTCCCTATAAACAATTAAAAACATATCCAAAATTTTAGTTAATTATCTTCTTTTCCAAATCAGTTCTATAAGTGTCTGCTCATTATTTTATAAAAAGGAAAGAAAATACAATTTTAGTTGGTGTCCAGAGGGTTAGCAGTCTCATTTGTATCTCTCTAGGCCTAAGTTTGTTTTTCTTTTTCTTTCCTCTCCCTGACTTCATTTCTTTTTTCTCTTCCTCGCTCTCCCATTTCCATTCATTTTGAAGTACTAGGGATTTTTTTTATTATACATATTTTTTATTGTAAAGAAACTGTACATAGGGGTTACAGTTATAAGAGCAAGTTAATGAGTCCATTTCCTATCGAGCATTGTTACCCCCTCCTTTGTTTTTCCCCTACCATCCCTTTCCTCCCCACCTCCCCAAGTCCTCTCTCCCCGACCAAAGTTGTAAAGTTCGTTTTCAACATAGTGTCTTGTACATCTCATTGGTATAATGGGTCATCCTTATTTCTGCATTTTGTTATTTACCCATTTTGTTATTTCCCTTCCCCTCTCCAAGTTAGAAAAATGTATATACAAGATGCAGGACACCAGAATCAAATACAGTGACAACAGTACTAGGAATTTTTCATTGTGTTCTTTTTGCAGTACTAGGAATTGAATCCTGGGCCTCATGATTGCTAGCTAAGCACTTTACCAATTGTAGAGCCATTTTGCTTTCGTATTTTGTTCTTAAGATTTTGCTAATTTTGCCCAGGTTGGCTTCAAACTGTTGATTTAAACTCAGAGTCTTGTGCTTTCTAGGCAAGCCTTCCACACTGAGCCATACCTTCAACTCAGAAAGTCTTAACAAGGAAATGAGGAACAGCTGAGGCAATGACGATACTGAATCCTAAGGCCCTTGAACTTGAGCCATACTCCTAGTCCTTCTTTTTGATTGTTATTTTGGAGATGAAGTCTAGCAAGCTGTTCTTCCCAGACTGGACTCAAACCATGATCCTGCATATCTCAACCTCTTGAGTAGCTAGGATTATAGGTATAAGCTAACAACATTCTCCTACAAATGTTTTTTTTTCTTTCTGTGCTTCCTTTCCTTTGTTGTTTTGTTACTTTTCCAAATTATTAAAATCCCTGCTTCCTAGGAGCTGAGAAAGTAGCTCTTCTGCTTGCTTAAGCATAGATGAACAGCTAGTCAAGCATTTTCCTGAGATTGGGAAAGTGGTTTGAGCTTGCTCTAAAATAGTTTAGATAATAATATACAAAGACATTGTCTCATAGGTTAAGTAAAAATGTATCTGTTCAAATTCTTTGTGTAAATGTCTCCTGACTAAATCTTGACAAAGATAATGCTTGATTGTCTTTAAATACCCACTAACAATAAAGCACAGCATGTAGTGGCAATTGCTGTTTACACTCTGCAAAAATAAAAATAAATAAAATCCCTGCTTTACTTTCACTTGATCTTTTACTGTTTTTAAAGCCCTTTATTTCTATTATTTTGGCCAATTTCAAAGTTTTATCATGCATTTTTACTTATGTATTTTCCCTTCCTCCCTACTTTCCTCTATCCAGTTTCCCTTCCTTCATCCTAAGTCTTACTATGTTGCCCCAAACTGGCAGTGAATTTGGTATATACCCAGGCTAGCCTCCAACTGTTGAGTCTCCTGTCTCTGCCTTCCCAGTTCTGGGATTATAGGCATGTGTCAAAACATCTAGCAATTTTGATATTTGTAAGGTTAATATTTTAACCTTCTTCTGAATAGTACAAAGACATTAAACACTAGTTCTGAGCATCTCCTTCTCTGCTTATATGCTATTTTAGCAGAGGTACTAGACTTTGGGTGTATTTTTGTTTTTGTTGTTGATTTCTGATTTTTGAATTGAAGAATCTTATGGGAGGAAAATTGTAGGGAAACATTCTACCACTTGAATCACACCTTTAGCAGCCTTTTGTTTTAGGGAGTTTTTTGTCCTGGAGTAACCTCAAACAGGCCAAATTGAGATTACAGACATATAGTACTCAGCCCAACTTGTTTTTGTTTTGATATGGTCTCTAACCTTTTGTCCAGACTGACCTTGAACCACAATCCACTGATCTTCCAAGTAAGATTTTAGTTGTGATCCACCACACTTGGCTAGATATTCATTTCTTCTAATGACCACCTAATATCTTGTCAGTACTTTCTTCTCACTTTGGTATATGCTATACCAAAAAATCAATCTTTCCATCATTTATCTTTATAAAATATTATATGGTATCTTTTAGGGAAACTCCTGATATCATAATCATGGTGTTGAAAGATTTCTACCATTAATACCCAGCCTTTCCTCTCATTTTCTCTATACAATAGTCTTTTGTCTAGCTCATTTTTCCTTTGATGAATCCTTTTATAACTTTATAGTGGCCAATGTAACTTCTCCTCTAGGAGGAGTATGAAGTATAAAGGAATGTAACTTCTTTAATATATCAATGGACATATTTAAATTACTGATACAATAATTATTCATGAAACAGTATGCCTAAGAAAAAAAGTTTGACTTTATGAATATGCTTATATAATAAAAATTATGCCAATATTCAGTGAGATTTATGTAATTACTATTTTCAATGTTGAGAATAGAACCCAGGGCCTCAAGCATACTAGGCAATACATTTTTATGATCAGATTTGTTTCACAACAAATAACTCACTGAAAGGATATTTAAAATTAGTAGGACTGAATAACCCACATGGAATTCTTTATTGTCCTCAGTGTGTGAGTATATTCCCAAATACATGAAGTAGGCTTTTTTGCCCATAAACATTAGATAAAATTATTGGTAAGTTGTATAGAACTGGCACAATATGAGATGTAATCATCATTACCTAGCAACAAATTTGTTTTGTACAATAGCATTATCCCTCAATAACATGATTTAGGATTAGAAATCTTAATATCTTCACAAATGTTGACATTTTATTTTAAAAACCTGTTAGGAATATCAATTATGTGACTTCTCTTTCACATTGCATTTTAAGTGAATGAAAAGAACACTCTTCAGGAAGAAAATAGAAAGCTTTCTGAACAACTGCAGCAAAAAATTGAGTAAGTATTTTTCCTAAATTATAACAGAAAGTATTCTCCTAACGTTTATTTTACTTACCTATACAAACTAAAAGTATCTTGTTATAGATAGCATTTTAATTAATACAAACAATACAAAAAGAAAGACAAAAGCACTATATTTGTGTGTGTGTGCGTGTGTTGTGTATGTACTTTGAAGGAACATATAAAATATTTGTGTATCTCTTAGGTTACTTTGAGATTTTACAGAGAAAGTATCAACATTTGTTTGTGTCTGTGTGTATCCTAGGTCTTGAATTTAGGGCCTGGATGCTGTCTGTGAATAGCTAGGATTACAAGTGTAAGCCACCAGCACCTTGATCTTGTTTTCTAGGTATTTGAAATCCTATTCAGGAAATAATTACCTATGTTGTAACTTCCAGAGTTTTCTTATAGTGGATTTTAAGCTTCAGGTCTTACCTTGAATTTTTTGATCCGTTTGGAGTTCATTTTTGCTCAAGGTAGTCGATAAGAGTCAAGTTTCAATCTACTTGGAATTAAAATTTTTTTTTCTTTTCTTTTTTGCCCATCTTGAACTCAGGGCCTGGGCTCTGTCTCTGTGCTCGAGGCTAGCACTAGCACTGTACCACTTGAACCACGGTGCCACTTTTGGCCTTTTCTGTTTATGTGGTACTTAGGAATCGAACCCAGGCTTTATGCATGCTAGGCAAGCATGCTACCACTATGCCACATTCCCAGCTCCTTGGAATTTTTTTTTTTTTTTTTTTTGGGTCCGGTTGTGGGGCCTGAACTCTGGGCCTGAGCGCTGTCCCTCAGCTCTTCAGCTCAAGGCTAGCGCTCTACCACTTGAGCCACAGCGCCACTTCCGGCTTTTTTCTTTTTGCTTATGTGGCGCTGAGGAATAGAACCCAGGGCCTTGAGCATGCAAGGCAAGCGCTCTACCACTGAGCCACCTTCCCAGCCCCTCCTTGGAATTTTTTTGTCTGTCGTGGGGCTTGAACTCAGGACCTGAGCACGGTCCTGAGCTCTACAGCTCAAGGCAAGCACTCTACCACTTGAGCCACAGTGCCACTTCCAGTTTTCTCATGGTTAATTGGAGATAAGAGTCTTGTAGACTTTCCTGCTTGGGCTAGCTTTGAACTGGGAGCCTCAGGTCTCAGCCTCCTGATTACCTAGGATTACAGGAATGGGTCACCAGTACCTGGCTTTTGTTCTCTTCTTTTGTGATACCATAGAATCAGTTTATTTTTATGACTTAATCATGTTTCAGATTGAACTTTTATTACTAGTAGAAAACAAGCTATAATATGATTAATTGAAGCTAAGCCAGATAGATTTCACACTTAATTCATTTGTAAGGCTTTCACATATGACTAAAGCTTACTCTGCTTTTCCAAAATAAGAGTAAAACTATAGGAACAGTTTAGAAATTAGATATTAAGTTTTTTACACAGGAAGGTTGCTAAAACAAATATTAGTGAATTATATATTTTTTAAATGGTAGAAAAGTAAATTTTAAATATTATACCATATAAGTTTGTGAAGTGATGATCCTTTTGATGCGTTTGTTACTTAGTTTTATTTAGTCATGCCACAATGTATAAACATGCCAGACTTTCATTTTACTTCAAAAACATATACAATTATTATTTGCTAATTAAAAATAAATTTTTTGGTCAAAGTAGTTTGTTTACATGTATTAAAATAATGAAACATTGAAGTCATCTTAAGAAGCAGAAAGGGAGTTAGGGAGAGTGATAAAAGGGATGTGAATGATTGAAATGCATTGGGAATGTCATAGGGAGCCTTCTTATGCAACTAATGTATGTGAATGGAAGAAAATGAAATTTAAAAATGTAAACTATATTGCTTTCAATATTTTTCCTCACTGTAGTATGTACAATTATATACCACAAGTAATGTTAATATTATCTAGGAAATTAAAGTATAAGTTTATGTTAGGAAACATTAATCCTTGCTTCTACTGACTTTTTAGAAATCTCTACCCATAAAATTCTCATGTACTTTTGTTTGAAATATTATTATTAATATTAGTATTATAGAACTAGCTTGGTCATGTAAAGACTAAATGGGTAGCAGACTGATAAAAACTGGTTGACTGAAAAGGTTAATAATATTTGACATGGAGAAATTAACATAGCTTTACTGAATAATCACAATTCAGTCCAAACTCAGTGTTTCAGTTATCATGGGTCCTGAATTGGCAAGAACATAGGCTTAGGAGAGCTAGGATTTACTTTTTAGTGGATTTGGTGCCATCTCGTATTCATTCATTCAACTAAAATGAATATACAACACCTATTACATGCCTAATCATACAGACATGCTAATCACATCTTTCTACTTGTGTTCTGTAGTTCCATATCATATAATTGTTAAATTCATTTCTCTCAATTGTCGTTTTCTTCTAGGAATGATCAGCAACATCAAGCAGCTGAGCTTGATGGTGAAGAAAATATTATTCCAGATTCACCAATAACAGCTTTTTCATTTTCTGGCATTAACCGGCTACGAAGAAAGGAGAATCTCCATGTTCGATATGTAGAAGAAACACATACTAAATCGGAGCACTCTGATACAAATGGTAAAGATTAGAGTTGTATTTTAGTTAACTGACTTTGGAAAAAATTATTCATCTGCTGTTACTCTATCTAGTGAAATGAAGATGGTCATTGTTCAGGTAACTTATGGCACCCATGTGAGTTTAACTAACATTAGTAAAGCATTGTCTACCTGTATTTTATATATATTTCACATCTGAATATGTACTGAGTATTTTATAAACAATTGTTTTTGTTTGTGTGTTTTTGTTTTTTAAATATTTTTATTATTTTTAAGTAGTTGTACAAAGGATTTGCCATTCAACAAAGCAGTTTATGAATATAGTGCATCTTGATCAATGTCACCCCTTTCAACATTCTCACCATCCTCACAACCTACCCCTTCCCTCACTTTTCTTAATGTTTTAGGATATGTATTGATTTTTTTTGCCATTTAGCAAAGCAGTTTATATGTACAATGCATCTTGATTTGTGCTATCCCTTCAGCATTTTTACCTCCCTTCAACCTACCCCTTCCCTTATTTTTCTTAATTTTGAGGTATATATAATGAATTCTTGGTTGTATTACCTCCCCTTCCCACTTCATTCATCTACCTCTCTTCCCTTTTTCCCAGTCTCTCCAACCCTTGCAAGAACTCATTTTCCTGGTATTTGCTTTGTTGGGCTTTGACTCAGACTTTCTAAAGAATTATACTATTTGAGTCTATTATACTTCAGTCATTGTGTTTGTTTGCATAACACATTGCTGAATCATGGGTGGATCATTGGAGAGATGAGAGAAATTTAAACATTTCTGAAAATAATAATGAACACACAAAATACCAGTTCCTTGGGGACACAGTCAAGGCAGTACTCAGAGGAAAATTTATAGGTTGTTACATGAACAAATTAGAGAAATCTCAAATCAGCCCTAATGATACACCTCAAGTTCCTAGAAAAACAGCAACAAGATAAACCCAAACCAGTATATGGAAAGAAATAATTCAAACTAAATTAAATAAATGAATTAGAGACTAAATTTTTTTTTTTTTGGGTCCAGTCATAGGGCCTGAACTCTGGGCCTGGGCACTGTCCCTCAGCTCTTCAGCTCAAGGCTAGCGCTCTACCACTTGAGCCATAGCGCCACTTCCAGCTTTTTTCTTTTTGCTTATGTGGTGCTGGGGAATTGAACCCAGGGCCTCAATCATGCAAGGCAAACTCTACCACTGAGCCACCCTCCCAGCCCTAAATTTTTTTTTGAAGAATCAGCAAAACACAAAGTTGATTTATTTGTTTGTTTGTTTGTTTTGCTGGTCATGGGGCCTGAGCTCTGGGCCTGGGTGCTGTCCCTCAGCTCTTCAGCTTAAGGCTAGCGCTCTACCACTTGAGCCATACAGTGCCACTTCTGGCTTTTTCATTAAAAGTTGTTTTATTTAAAAAAAATTAACAAAATGGACAGGCCCTTAGCAAACCTGACTGAAAGAAGAAGAAAACCACCCAAATAATTTTTTTTTGTTTTTGCAGCAAAGTTTGACTAGCTCAGGCTGTCCTGGAACTCAGACTATATAGCCTAGGTTGACCTCAAACTCCCAATCATCCTGACTTCACTCTTGAGCATTTTTGCTAAAGGCTAGCCACTTGAACTAAGCTCTGTTTTCAGCTTTTTGGTGGTTAATTGGACATTAAAAATCTCACCTCTTTCCTGGCTTTAAACCATAATCCTCCAATCTCTACCTCCTGAGTAGCTATGATTCCTGGTATGAGCCACTAGTGCCCAGCCGTTGTTATTATATTTAATACTGAACAGGCATGTTAGATAGCTGTTAAGATACTGTGATTATAAGTTTAAAATTTGTAGTGTTAGGTTAAGAAAGGTTAAAAACTCACTTAGGGTCACTGTCCAATAGAGAATTGAGCAAGAATTCAAGAATCTTGTTGATTCAAAATTTTTATAAGGTTTTCTAAACTGCTTGCTCTACAGGTAATCCTGCCATCAAAGCTCTATGTGTATGAATGTGTGCATATGTACACGTGCACATACTGACAGGAGTTTAAATCAGGGACTGGGTACTGTCTCTTAGCTTTTCTTACTAAAGGCTTGTGCTGTGTCACTTGAGCCACAGCTCCAACTCCAACTTTTTGGAAGTTAATTAGAGTTAACAGTCTCCTGCCCACATGATCCTCAGGTCTCAGCTTCTTGGTTAGCTAGGATTATAGGTATGAGCCATCAGCACCTGTCTGCAGCTGTCTTTCACTGGCTGTGTTTATAATTTTAGGCAATTTGTGCTAATAAAGAAATGGGTTATAATATATATGCTTTCTAAATTATCAGTGGACACATTTCTAATTCAAACCCAGATTACTATTCCTGCTAAATGTTTTGAAACTACTTTTCTATTCAGCTCTGAAATTTATCATGTAACATGATCCAGTGATTATTTCTTTCAATGTTAATACAAAGTAAATGGCAAAGAGCCATCTTCCCAGCCCCTCTAGGTGTAGTCTTTTTTTAATAAGTTTTTATTGTGAAAATACTGTACAGAGAGGTTACAGTTATATGAACAAGGTAAAAAGTACATTTCTTACCAAGCATTGTTGCTTCCTCCTCTGTTTTTCCCCTATCATCCCTTCCCTCCCACCACAACTATACTTCCTCCTCTCCACCCCCCACCTAAATTGTAAAGTTCATTTTTCAATATAGTGTCTTGTACATCTCATTGTTGCAATGGGTCAACCTGTATCCCCATTTAAACAAATTGTTTTTTCCCTTCCCCTCCCCAAATTACCAACATCAAATATAGTGAAAACAGAGGTTATACCATGGGGGAGGGACATACCAATCAACAAAAAAAAAAAATCACATGGTACCTTATAAATATATTAGAAACAATAGCAAGCAAGAAAAAAACCACTTGTGTCCCTATCTTGGGGTTCATTTTGCTTAACTTCATCTTATCTGATCATATGTATATAGCTTTTGACCTTTTCTACTTGTCCCAGACATATACAAGTTATTTCAAATAAGGGAAACCATGGGACCTATGTTTCTTTGGACTTGGCTTACTTCACTTAATATAATTTTTTCCAAGTCTGTACATTTCCTAACAAATGGGGCAATGTCATTCTTTCTGATAGAGGCATAGAATTCCATCACACACACACACACACACACACACACACACACACACACACACACACACACACACACACACACATTTTCTTGATCCATTCATCTACTGGGGGCCATCTGGGTTGGTTCTATATCTTAGCTATGGTAAATAATGCTGCAATAAACATAGTTGTGCTGGTAGCTTTAGTATGGTCTTGTTTGTGATCATTTGGGTAAATGCCCAAAAGTGGGATTGCTGGGTCATAGGGGAGCTCTATGTGAAGTCTTTTGAGGAACCTCCATACTGCTTTCCAAAGTGGTTGAACAAGTTTATACTCCCACCAACAATGCAGTAGGTTTCCCTTCAAGCCACATCCCCTCCAGCATCTGTTGTTATTAGATTTCTTGATTATAGCCATTCTAACTGGGGTGAGATGGAATCTCGTTATTGTTTTGATTTGCATTTCTTTTATGGCTAGAGAAGATCTTTAGTCTTTGAAATTGGAAAATTGGCTGTTGTTTTTTTTTTTTTTTTTACCACTTTTTTATATGAATATGCATCACCATCTAGTGGAAATCTAAAGAACTGTTTAAAAAATCCTATGCCTAATTAGGAGATTATGTATCAAATGAACATTAAAAACAGGCCTGTTAGCCTGCTGTCAGATGAATCATGAATCATTATAGATAGTCATCTATATAAATTAGATCATATATAAATCTATGAATATGAATATCCAGAAATCAAAACACAGTAGTTTCTTGTTTTTGTTTTTAATTAGAAAAGTCTTCCTTTTGATTGTAGCATAAAGTTTCTCATTTATTTCTTCATTTTATGAAAGCAGCATACTAGCATTTAAAAACTTAGTTTTTGTCTTGTTCTGATCTTTTTTTTTAACTTTGAAATTAGGGTTTCAAGGCCACTGTAACTTGAACCAGGAAATTATATTAAAATAAATTTTAACTGTTAAGTTTTACTTTCTAAATACATTCTTTACGTCAAAATTTGTAGCACTTTTTAGTATTATTTTCAAGCTTTAATTAGAAGTAAAGCTCTCTTTTACTTTGTCCAGTAATTCTTTGAATTAAATCCTAAACAATGGAAATATTTCTGATAAAATATGTTTTATAGTTTCCTTCCATAAAATAAAGATTTTAAAAAATTGTGGAAATGTATAATACAGTATATATTTTAAATAAATCTGCTAATTTGTAACAGATACCCAAGGCAACTTAGTCCAGAAGATATTTGGCCTCGTGCTATTTTTTTCCCACTGCATAACTTGTAGCTTTACAATGAAACTAAAGAAGCTTCTTACAATATGAGAATTATTTCAGCAAACATATTTGTAATACATAGAAAGACAAGTTTATATTGACTTATCAGAATATTTTGACATTTTGGTGTGTTAATTATATAATTTCTCATTTTTTTCCTCTCAGATTTAAGAAAAGTTTCTAAGGCTTCAACTCATTTACAACATAACTCTAAGGAAAATGAAATTCTAGTTGCTGACAGTTGTGATCAGAATCATTCTCCACCAACTAGTAAGTAAGATACTGAAATTATAAGTTGTGTGTGTGTTATGAGTATACATACATATGAGATTATATATACTTATATATATGAGATTATAAGATTATAATTTGAAGGCAGTAGAAGAGTGACCAATAGAATTAACCAATATTTTAAATATATTTTTGGTATGATTTTGTTTAGAAACTAGTTGTTTGGAAGATTTTTCATATAGTGTTATCCTAAATATTAATTCATGTTAATATCCATTAAAATATAAATTGCTAGTAATTTAGGTAAGGAAGGCTTTACTGTGGTTTTTTTCATTAAACAAATATTCAATTATCCAGCTATACTCTAGGCACTGAACAAAATAAAGTCCTTGCCCCTATGGAGCTCATAATGTAGCTGAAAGAGAAAGAAAATGAATATATGCAGACAGAGACTAGGGCTGTGAAGACAAATGAAACATAGTGAGAGGGTTATGAAAACTTACACTCAAAAAGTGACACTTGATCAGAGAGTAAGGGAAGCATGTGGATAACAAATAAGGAAAGTGTCACTTGATTTGTTTGTGGGACATTAAGGAAGCCTCGATGACTAAAGCAGAGTGAGTGAAAGAGACAGGGTGCTCTAGGCATCTGCTGATGGCTTTGCCATCTGCTGAGATGGATGAGACTCTAAGGTTTACAGAGGCAGGGTTGGGGAAGATTAAAATTCAGGAGTTTGTGTTTGAGAATTTTCTATCTGAGGGTGGCGAATGTGGCTTAGTGGTAAAGTGCTCCTAGAATGCATGAAGCCCTGGGTTCAATTCCTCTGTACCACATAAACAAAAAGCCAGAAGTGGTGCTGTGGCTCAAGTGGTAGAGTTCTAGCCTTGAGCAAAAGAAACTCAGGGACATTGCCCAGGCCCTGAGCTCAAGCCCCAGGCCTGACAAGAGAGAGAGAAAGAGAGAGAGAGAGAGAGAGGCGGGTGGGGGGGGCAGCGATTTTGGGTGAGCATCATGGAGGTGAATTCAAGTTTAGGGAAGTTTAAAATGGAGATACATGTGGAAATTGTCACCATAATATCCAAAACCATGAGACTGAATGAGATTACCCACCAAGTCAGCATTGAGGAAAGTTCAAGTCCTAAGGTCTGGGGAACTTTGTTATATAAAGCAATGGTTCTCAGCTCTTCTCATCATCATTCCTTCCCCTTCCCAGGAGCCTTTCCCACTATTTTTTCCCCCTAATCATTCCCCTCATGGAAATTTAGTACTGCAGATATACCATATATGTACTTGTATAGTGAATGTATTATTTCCACTTTATACATAAAAAGTTAAGACTTTCTTGCCCCCTGAAAGGCCTTTTAAAACCCCATTTTGGACATAATATTGCATCTGTTCATGTTGTGTGTTGGAGGTATAAAAATGAGGAAAAACCAACAAAATTATCAAAAAAGCTGCTAGTGAGATAGGAGAACTAAAAGTGATGTAAGTCATGCACTTAGAGAAGGAGATAGTGGTTGAGTATGTTAAACAATGCTTAACAGGTCAAATAAGATGAAAACTTATAATTGTCCTTTGAATTTGGTTGGCATATTGATCACTGAATGGTAAACAAGTCATGATTACTTTTTTTTTTTTGTTGGTTGTGGGGCCTGAACGCCAGGTCTGGGCGCTGTTCCTTTAAAGTATAAAAGTGCTTAACCAAGAGAAGCTAGAGCCAAAGAGCATAAGAAATGTATAAATATATATGTACATATATATATATATGTATATACCCATATATACACATACATACATATGGGTTTTCCAGGGTGTTTTATGGTAAAGAGAAGGCAAAAAATGGGGTAATAACTAGCAAACAAGTCAAGAATAGGTTTTCATTTTTTTTCAAGATGGGTTATTATGACATGTTCAGCACATTTTTAGCCTGTTGAAATAAGCAAAGAGAAACATTATTATGCTGGAAGAAGAGGTAACAATTTACTAAAACCTTAAAAAGATGAGAGGAGATGGGATTCAGAACCCAGTCAGAAGCATTAGCCAGTGTTAAAACTTACTCATGTTACATTAGTACAAGACTGATACTCTGGAAGCTATAGATTAGCTAATATAAGCTAATTAATATGTGTGTCTGTGTATAGGAGAATTTATGTGGGTATATAGGCAGATTTCTCAATACATAGTACTGGGAACACAACTCAAGTTGGCAGATCCTTGCTGTTCAGTGAACTAGAGCTGAAGTCCATTTCCCCTGCTTCTACAAACCCAGACCTTTGCATATGCTGGGCAGGTGTTCTACCACTTAGCCATCTCCTCAGCCTGTCCTTCTATATTTTATATTTAGCTTCTCTGCTGGTCTTTTCAACATATATATTATCCTCCATCAAAAAAGAATACCTCCAATTTTCTTCATTGCCTCCGCTTCCTTCAAAGTTGAAGAAGTGGTCTCTCTGTAGTCACTCTCTACTTTCTTAATTTGCAGTCACTCCAGTCCACTATAATATTGACTCTACTCTCCCAACTCCAGCCTACCCTTCTATTTTTTGGTTGGTTATGGGGCTTGAATTCTGGGCCTGGGTGCTGTCCCTGAACTCTTCAGCCCAAGGCTGGTGCTCTACCACTTAGAGCCACAGCACCACTTCCCATCTTCTGGTGGTTAATTGGAGTTAAGAGTCTCACGGACTTTCCTGCCCCAGCTGGCTTTGAACTGCTATTCTCAGATCTCAGCCTCCTGAGTAGCTAGGAGTGAGCCACGGGCGCCCAACCAGCCTAACCTTATTAACAGAAAGACAAAGGGATACAAGGGAAGACAGGTAGGGGAGAGAAGGACAGGAAGAGCTTGGAAAAGAACACATTGGTACACACTTTCTCATTCATTGCCCTAGCTGCTGGTAACAGTACTTGGTCCAGAGCCTGTTCTTGTCTTGTTTTGTCTTTCTGGAGGGTTCTCACCTAGAATCAGTACTCTACTACTGCCCATGTCCCAAGTCTATAACTCTGTCCGACTTTGCCCTGGATTTGAAACAAATGTATCTATTTGCTGTTGAGTATCTCTTCCTAGGTATCTTTCATCTTCAATAAGTCCCAAACAGAGACTGTCTTGTGATACTTATAACTTAAATCTTGTATTTATGATCTCATTGAATGACATTATACTTACCTCTTTTTGTATCCTAGACCTAGAATCTCATTTTTTGTTTCTAAGTATCCTGTGTCTTAATGATTCTACCTCCTACATGTCTGTTCTACATATTCTTACATTACCACCTCCCTCCCTGCACTGCTCTAGTTTTAATTATTCACATCTCATATATATTCTAGGGTTTGGGGGAATGGTTCAAGTGACAAAGAGAGGGTCTGCCTCAAGTAAAGTCTCTGAGTTCAAATGCCAGTATGACAAAAAAAAATAGAAAAAAGTTTTAATAATTCTAATTTCACTTCCTTCTGTTAGTGATTACTTCTTGCCTATGGGCCAACATAACCAAAATTACTTTTTTCACCCAAGCGTTGTATCTGTCCTCCATTTAAAACTTAGCTGCTGGGCGCTGGTGGCTCACACCTGTAATCCTAGCTACTCAGGAGGCTGAGATCTGAGGATCACGGTTCAAAGCCATCCCGGGCAGGAAACTCCATGAGACTCTTATCTCCAATAAACCACTAGAAAGCCGGAAGTGACGCTGTGCGCTTTGAGCTGAAGAGCTGAGGGGCAGCGCCCAGGCCCAGAGTCCCAGAGTTCAAGCTCCAGGACAGACCAAAAACAAAACAAAACAAAACAAAACTCTTAGCTGTCTCTTCATTGTCCACTGGGGAAATTCTAAGATTCTTAACATATCTGATTCCTACCTGACATACCTGAGCTCATGTCTTACTATTTCTATCGTCTGTGATTTGATTTTCTCAGTTAAACCATATGTAGTTCTCTAAATAAGTAAGTGTGTTTTGTATACCTGAACCTTTCAACATACCTAGTTCTGTGTCCAGTCTGGTTAAACTGCCATATTCTACTTGCTCTTAAGGATTAGCATTAATATCACTTTATGTAGTTTGTTTTTCAAAGGCAGATATAGTCCTGTTTAAATCACTCCATTTATGTATGTTTTTCATATTCTATTTCAAATTTTCTTCTTTCCCTTTGAACTGTAGTTCATGAGCTTCTTGAGAACAAGTAATTTGTCTTTTCATCTAGTGCTTATTAGCACAGTGCCTGAAGCATGGGCACTACAGAAATATCTATTAAGTTCTAGAAGCTATATGGCAAAACTTTATGAAATACTTGCTGTATAAATCTGTTAGTTAAAACTTGAAAATGATGGTGCTAAAATCTTCTCCTACAAATATTATATATGTGGTTTAATGTTCATTTGTACCTCAGATTATAATAACTCCATTATAAATCTATTTTATGGTTTTTCCAATGTCAACAAGAAAAATCTATTGCATTCAACTTACTTAGAAAAAAATTAGAAGGGGGCTGGGAAGGTGGCTCAGTGGTAGAGCACTTGCCTTGTATGCATGAGGCCTGGGTTCGATTCCTCAGCATCACATAAGCAAAAAGAAAAAAAATTAGAAAAGTTAGATGAAAAAGTTTAGCAAGTATGGATGTTAATACCAAAAAGTGGATCCTTTGAACAGAATTTTAAAATTTGTCCTAGTAGTTCTTGGCCTTTCCTTTGTAATTATAACATAATTGGGTTTCTTTTTCCGTAGAAACACGAGGAATGAACAATTTTAATTTAGCTACAGTTGTTGCTGAAACACTTGGGCTTAGTGTTCGAGAAGAATCTGTAAGTAAATTATTTTTTATGATTAACATAGATTAATTGATGTCTGTTTAGGTCTTTCTTAGAGAATTTGGCAACACTAGAATTATTTTATCCAAAGACAAAAAGCCTAGGATAAAATTAATGTGTTAAAAAGGCTTACTTTTATTATCCAATCCAAACAGTCCCCAAAATGTAGAATTATTTAGGTTACTGTGTCATATACTGAGTCAAAATTTGGGGGAGTAATGTTAACAAAGAGAACGAATCAATTCTTGTTCATGCCCCCTTTCTCATTTCTTCTTTACCTTCATTCTGTCTAAGAGAAGACCCAAACCTTTAAATTTGTTTCATTATATATTGAGTCTTTCTGACATACTTTAAACGTGGTTTTACTTGGAAGAGACTGAATTCTTGGAACTACCAAGCACTCCCAGTCTAGTTAGGCCTTATTCTTAGGAATTGGATCAAAGATTGACTTAATTTTTGTTTTTTCAGTACTTTCTTATATCAAGCATGTTTACATTGTCATTTTGTTTTGTTTTATTTTGAAATTTGTGCCAGTCCTGGGGCTTAAACTCAAGTCCTAAGCACTGTTCCTGAGCTTTTGTGCTCAAGTGTGGTACTCTACCATTTGGGCCACAGCTTCACGTCTGGCTTTTTGTTGGTTAATTGGAGATAAGAATCTCATGGACTTTCCTGTCCAGGCTGGCCTTGGACCAAGATTTTCATATCTCAGCTTCTTGAATATCTAGGATTATATGCATGAGCTACTGTAGCCAGCTACTTTTTTCCTAATTGATATCTAGAAAAATCTGAAATTTTCAATCTCTTTATTATTATTTAAATGTTTATTATCTTCAAAGTATCAGAATACTATCCCTTTATTTTTGTTAATAAATGTAAATGTGCTCTTATTGAATGTGCTATTGAATTTCTGGAAATTGACTTAATTTATCATTACATTTGGATTTTTGTTCTTTTTTTTTACTCTGTTCTCAAATGATAATGAGCTTTAAGTGGGTTCTAATAATTTCTAATTCCCTCCTGCCCATAAACCTGGCAAGTCAGTAGTTTAGACTTCAAATATATTAAAGGAGCTGATATCTAGACTCACTGCTCCAATTGTGATCCTCAGCATCAATGTCACTTTTGCCTTTGTTCAGAGGTATAGAATCTCAGACCTACTGAACTTGCATTTTTATATGATTACTAGTTGTCTTGTATAAACATTAAATTTTGAGATGTGCTTCTTTCTTGAGGATCTGTTTAAATTTATATCTTCTTCCTTTCCTCTTAACATGTTTGGGGATTGGTATTTTATAAGCCAATAGTAAAATTTACTTACATAGATGATTTACTTACATAGATATTGATAGTCTTCTCTCTTTAAACTTAACATAGTTTTAAAATTTTTGATTAAATTCTCATAACAAAATCCATTTAAAACAACTCAGAGGTATTTTGTACAGTCACAGTATTGTGTACTTACCACCTCTGTCAAGTTGCAGAGCACTTTTATTCCTCAGAAGACTCCATTAAATATTTCAGTCTTCATTCCCTCCTGTGAAGCCCCTTGCAGTTACTGACCTGCTTTCTGTCTCTATGGCTTTGCCTATTCTGGAAAATTCATATAAATGAAATCATATATGATATATCTGTCTTTTAAATCTGGCTTCTTTCACTTAGTGTATTTTTCAGATTCATCTACATTGTACAATTTATCAGTTCTTTATCCCTTTTAAAGGGCTGAATAATATTATTTGTGTGTGTTTCATATTTACTATTGAAGGAACCACAAGGTCCTGTGAACCATCTTGGTGATGAGTTCTACCACTGTCTGGCAGAAGATCACAAGAAACAGACATTTGAGGAATGTATGAGGAATAGTAAAGATAATTCAAGGTAATTTGGGGGCACATGGTGACAATTTAAAAACTCTTCATGAAATTCTATTCTACTTAAATCATTTAAGTAAACTCCTCTCCTCCAACACATAGTTTATTCTTGTCTACAATTATTTTAAAAATTGTTTCTTCCGTTTATGACAAATTGAGAGCTTTGTGCATTATACCAAGAAAGTAAGTGTTTATCCTTTTTGTAAACCATTTATCAGTACTTAAGAGCTCCATCCTTGTTATTCTGCCCCTTCAAAGACCAAACCCCCCTCTTCGTGTGTATTTTCAAATACGTGATGTTGTACAAAATATGTTTGTAAGTGTGAGTGAGCTTCTAAAATTGTGCTGCGTCTCAGTTCTTACTAATGTCAGAACAAATATTAACTAATAATGCCAGTATTGATAGAGAATTTTGCTTACTTGGGTTTTAGATATCTATATTACATTTGATCTGTTGTCATAGTAGCCCATTAAATAGATTTTATTACCCATCCATTTTTTAAAAACAATTGAAACAAATACCTCTCCAGGGAGGTTAAGTGTCTTGTTTTAAGATAATGTGGCTATCAAGTACCAGATTCAGAGCTGTTACTAAGTTAACATCTTCAAATTTAAAGATGTTTTTTCTAAGCCTGTCTCCTTTGTTCAGTTCTATAGTATAAGAATTTTGTTTTTTGGCGGGGTATTTGAGGGGCTAAGATCTGAGAACTGAAGTTTTAAGCTAGCTAGGGCAGGAGAGTTTTTGAGACTCCAATTAATAGTGAAAAGCCAGAAGTAAAGATATGCTTCAGGTGGTAGAGAGCCAGCCTTGAGTTAATGAAAAAACTAAGCAAAAGCATGAGGCACTGAGCTTAAGCTCCAGTACCAGGAAAAAAAAAGTAAAAAATTGTTTCTTGGAATTATTTATACGATTTCATAAGACTGGGTCCTCAATAGAATTTATTAAATTTTTATATGTTATTTTAATTAGGACAAATTATGACAGTGTACACCTGTAGTCTTAGCTACCACTTGAGTCAAGGAGTTCAAGACCAGCCTAAACAGCATAATGAAACCCTATTTTTAAAAAAACAACATACACAGATGAAGGGATATGTTTCATTTATCATTTCCTTCTTTTTTTCTGCCGAATGAGAGGGCTATATACAGCTATACTACATCTTACTCTACTTTGACTTGGCATCTGCCTTTAATAGGTAGATAAAACCTTACTATTCTCTATCAAGGAAGTTTTTCTTATTATGTTTATCTTTTAATTTTTATCAAATTTCTTTATTAGGAAAAGTTTATTATCTTTATCTACTTAGATTTTCAGATTCTACTTCAAAGACTCCTCCCCAAGAAGAATTGAGTCCTCGGGTGTCATCTCCTGTTTTTGGAGCTACCTCTAATTTGAAAAGTAATTTGAGCTTGAATACAAGTTTGTCCCCTTCTCTTTTAGAAACTGTGAAAAAAAGCCTGAAAGCATCTCCCTTTGGCAACATTTCTATTTCTAGATCAGAGAAAGTTAGGTCAAAATCTGAAGATAGTACCCTTTCCACACATCATGGTCTTGGGTCTGAAGTGAACAAGATCATTAGCCAGTCATCATCTAATAAACAAATACTTAAAAATATAAGTGAATCCATAGATGAACAGGATAATACTGAGCACATTAAAGAAACCATTACTGATAAACATTTAATGTCTTTGAAATCATTGGGAAGTAGAACATCTAAAAGGAAGAAGACTGAGGAAGAAAATGAACATGAAATAAACTGTCCTCAAGCCTCTTTTGATAAAGAAAATGCTTATCCTTTTCCAATGGATAGTCAATTTTCCATGAATGGAGACCACATGATGGATAAACCTCTGGATCTGTCTGATCGATGTTCAGCTATTCAGCGTCAAGAGAAAAGCCAAGGAAGTGAGATTTCTAAAAACAAATTTAAACAAGTGACTATTTATGAAGCTTTGAAGCCCATTTCAAAGGGTTCTTCCTCAAGCCGTAGGACCTTGAGTGGAAGCTGCATGTTAACCAAAGATTCCCCAGAAGAGCTCTGTTTACAGGAATGTACTATCCAGTCTTTGAGTAAATCTTCTCCAGACCATAAAATACCATTACAAATAAAAGAAGAAAATCCTGTCTTCAAAATCCCTCTGTGTCCACGTGAAAGTTTGGAGACAGAGAATCTTTTTGATGACATGAAGGTTTGTTTTAGCTATTCAAAACTTTGTATTAAAATTATTGTTTGTCATTTTATGTAGATGCTAACAAACATTTCTATTTAGGATGCTCGTTCTCATGAGTCAAAAATGAAAAACAGGTCAGTCCATGGAGGATGTGAACTTGCATCAGTTCTACAGCTAAATCCCTGTAGACTTGCTAAAATGAACACTCTGCAAAACAAGCAAGGTATGTACATTCTAAGCAGGAATTCTACTTTTCAATGGGTTTAAATTAGATCTTTCTGGAGGCTGGGAAGGTGGCTCAGTGGTAGAGCGCTTGCCTTGCATGCATGAAGCCCTGGGTTCGATTCCTCAGCTGGAAGTGGTGCTGTGGCTCAAGTGGTAGAGCGCTAGCCTGGAGCTGAAGAGCTGAGGGACAGTGCCCAGGCCCAGAGTTCAGGCCCATGACCTGGAAAAAAAAAAAGATTAAAAAAAAATTAGATCTTTCTTACAATCTTTGAGTAGATTAAATTGCTTCAAGGGAGGAATCTCATTTGTTCTTGAATATTTCTGTGTTTATCAATTCCCATTAGCTTCATTTTACTTACGATGTTTCTGATCTTGTGCTTTTTGCAAAAATAAATTGAAATATTTGATACCTACTTTTGCAGGTCACATTGTACATTTACTTAGTTATTTCTTATACAAAAGCTTTCAAAATGGTAAAATACGCTCGGGAACTGATAGCAAACACCTATAGTCTTAACTGGAATTTGAGGATTGCAGTTCTAAACCAGGCCAGGCAAGAAAGTCTATGAGACTCTTATCTCCAATTAACCACCAAAAAGCTGTAAGTAGAGCTATGGTTCAAGTGGTAGAGCTCTAACCTTAGCAAAAAAAACCTCAGGGACAATACCCAGGTCCTAGTACTAGCACACAAAAAAATTAAAGTTAAAATACAGAATTGAAAAGAAATAAAAAATGAAAACTTTTACTATCCAAATTTTGTTCCTCACCCAATAGATAACCTGTCCTTTCTCTTTGCGTTAATGTGTTTATCAGTAAACATATACATTTATATACATATATATACACATTTATATACAATATCATTTTTAAATTTCTTATTTGAAACCACCATTTGTCCTAATACATATATTAATAATTCTGTAATTCTAATGTGTTTTAAGAAAGTCCTCTGGGCTTGGGCATTGTCTCTCAGCTCTTCAGCTCAAGGCAAGCAAGCATTCTACCACTTGAGCCACAGCGCCATTTCAGTTTTCTGTTGGTTTATTGGAGTTAAGAGTCTCACGGACTTTTCTGCCCCGGCTAGCTTTAAACCACTTTGCTCAGATCTCAAACTCCTGAGTAGCTAGGTGCCTGGCAATAAAGTCCTTTTTTTCAGCCACTAAACATTTCTATTGTAGGATTTTTAATGTAGGATTCATATGTAGGATTTTTAATTTTTGGCTATGGACATTTGTATAAAAGTTTTTATATAGATGTGTGGATTTGTGGGGGGTGATTATACATCATAGAATCACTGGTAAGTTTCTGGCATACAGTACAGTGTGAAACAGTTGTTGCACACTACATTTTTTACCTATCTTTTTTGATTCTAGCTATCTTTAATGGGAGTGGAATAGTTATCTCACTGTTTTCCATTTTCCTCATGGCTAACTAATCATGTTGAGCATATTTTTATATGATATTGTTATTTGAACTATATTCAGTTCCTTTAAGTTGGAATATTTATTTATTTATTTATTTATTTATTTATTTATTTAGGGTCCAGTCATGGGGCCTGAACTCTGGGCCTGGGTGCTGTCCCTCAGCTCTTCAGCTCAAGGCTAGCGCTCTACCACTTGAGCCACAGCACCATTTCCGGCTTTTTTCTTTTTGCTTATGTGGTGCTGAGGAATCAAACCCAGGGCTTCAGGCATGCAAGGCAAGCGCTCTACCACTGAGCTACCTTCCTAGCCACCTTCCCTTGTTTGTTTTTGTTGGTGGTGGGGCTTGAACTCTGGGCCTGGACACTGTCCCTCAGCTCTTCAGCTCAAGGCAAACTCTCTACCACTTGTGCCACAGCACTACTTCCCGTTTTCTGGTGGTTAATTGGAGATGAGAGTCTCACGGACTTTGCTGCCTGGGCTGGCTTTGAACCAAGATTCTTAGATCTCAGCCTCCTGAATAGCTAGGATTACAGGCATGGGCCACAGGTGCCAAGCTTCAAGTTTGTTTGTTTTTTTTAATCCAGGGTACAAGTCCTTCACTAAAAATGTGATTTGTAAAACATTTTATACCATTCTGATTCTGTGGATCTCCTAATGTCTTAAAAGTGATGAAAATTTTCAAAAATCAGCTTTCAATCTGAATTTTTTTCTTATCTAAGATGTATCCTTTGAAAATATCCAATGGAGTGTAGACCCTGGAGTGGACCTCTCTCAGTATGAAATGGATATTTCTGTAATAGATACAAAGGTAAGGAAAATATAGAATTAATGCATTTTGGTCCATGTTCTGGTGAGTTTTTAGCTTCTCTGTGACCTTGTGATAGTCAGATACATCCTAAACCTAAATTGTTTATTCAGAAAACACAGAATTAAAAAATGCCTGTTCTTCCTAACTTTATGTTATTCTTGAAAGAGCAGTAGTATTCTGACCGTAAGGGCCTTTCCAAAAAAAATTAATACAGTTTTTTTAATAGTAAAATCCTATTTGCATAATTTAAATTTGTTTTAATCAAAATGATCCATCATATATGTCTTTTTGTTTTTTGTTTGATCCAGTTGTGGGGCCTGAATTCTGGGCCTGGGCACTGTCCCTCAGCTCTTCAGCTTAAGGCTAGTGCTCTACTACTTGAGCCACAGAGCCACTTCCTTTCTGCTTATGTGGTGCTGAGGAATCGAACCCAGGGCCTCATGCATGCCAGGCAAGCGCTCTACAACTGAGCCATCTTCCTATCCCCCCCCACCTTTTTTTTTGAGACCAGATGTTGCTGTGTTACCCAAGGCTTTCCCCAAACTCAGAATACTTCCTCAGCCGTCCAAGTGCTCAGATAATAGATGTGTCTCTGGCTCCATTATACATCTTGATTTACTTGAATGTACTATCAAGAAAAATTATCACTTTTTCTCCCATTGGTGTAAGTACTTTATTTTAAATTAGTACATATAGTGGAAGTACTTCTTTTCCTGTGTTTAGATTCTATATAGTCTGGAAAATTCTCTTCACTTGGTGGCACATTAATAATAACATATTTAATAGTTGCTACAATAGTATATATATATATATATATCCATCAAGAAAATCAAATTTCATTATTGAAATTGTTCTTAGTGTACATTGATGTTCATTACTATGAGATAGATTAGAATAGAAGGTAGGAAAATGGTTCAGCAGTAAATGAGTCTTTTTTTCCTAGGCTTATATATTGAAGCTAAAGTGTTTCACAAGCAATAAAACATGTCTCTGTTCTAAAGATATAAAAATATTTAATACTTTAAAATAGTAAAAATTGACATTATGTACATTTTCCCAAAACTTTTAGTAAAAACTAAATTACAAGGCCATAAAAGAATAATACAAATATTCTGGATTTTTATTTACTCAGGATGGCAGTCAGTCAAGATTAGGAGGAGAGACAGTAGACATGGACTGTACATTGGTGAGTGACACCATGCTTTTGAAATCGAAGAAGCAAGAGCAAAAAGGAGAAAAAAGTCCAAGTAAGATTCTTTTTTTGTTTTGTTTTAACTTTAGTTATGTGGAATCACATATGTAATGATACCATTATAATGATGGGCATAATGATTTCTTCACAAACCAAGTTTCTTCCTGTCCTCTTAAGTTAATGCTCCTTTTTAGAAAAGCTTAGTTTCAGAATTTTAGAAAAGAAATCTAGTCAAAATAATTTTATTGCAGAAATTCACATGGTTTCCACATGCCAGTACACTATAGCCAACACCCAGTTTTGTACATAAAGGTTTAGCAGTGTATAGCCTCATTTGTTTCAAATGTTGCCTGTGGTTGCTTGCTTTATACAAAGTAGTTAGTACAGAGACCATTTGTCCTAATATACTAAATACTAAATATACTAAATACTAAAATACTTACTGTCTGGTCTTTTAAGAAAAAAGTTTGCTTACCCCAAGTTTAGAGAGTCTGTCAGTCTTTCTGTCTCTCTCTTTCTCTTTCTAGTATTGGTTTGAATTTAGACAGTTATTTCATAGTGTAAAAGGATATCTTAAGATTCTGATGTTAAAATTAGGATTTTTCTAAAGAATTTGATGAGGAAAGAAAGAATTCTACTGAGAAATATAGATTTGCAAATTACTATTAAGAATGATGTGTATATTATGAATTAATCTACCATAATCTGCCTCTACAAAGGAGAAGATTCAGTCAAATCAGGTTCTGTACACCTCTGAATAATAAACTTAATTTAACTTTGCCTAAAAACTTGATTTTCCAAAAGATGTATGAACAATGGAGGGAACTAGGAACGTTCCTAGTTATGTGGGCATGTGAAATGAGAGTAATTAGGCTGCAAATGGGCATTTATCACCCTATGTATGGAAGTCAAGGTCTGCTACATAGGGATGCAAAAGGATTTGCTCGTTGGAAAAGGATTTCTCAGTAATTATCTCTAAGAAACTCAGAAGATTCTGGCTAGATGTGGTTTGTTTTTTTTTCCCCATCTTCTGCTGCTCTGCTTTCTTTTTCATTTATGTGTGTGTGTTTGGAAATGTTTTTATTCGTTTTGTTTTTTGTTTTTTCAGTCATGGGGCCTGAACTCTGGGCCTGGGTGCTGTCCCTCAGCTCTTCAGGTCAAGGCTAGTGCTCTACCACTTGAGCCACAGTGCCACTTCCGGCTTTTTTCTTTTTGCTTATGTGGTGCTAAGGAATAGAACCCAGGGCCTCAAGCATGCAAGGCAAGCGCTCTACCACTGAGCCACCTTCCCAGCCTCTGTTTTTATTCTTTAAAATTATCTTTTGTTGTATAGCTAGGTAACCATTCAACTTGTCAGTTTATAAGTACAATATATTTTGATCGATATCACCCCTGATTTTCTATGGCCTTACAGACTCAAGGACATAAATGAAACATGTAGTCTTACACAGTTCCTTTTGAATAGACCTCTGCCTTATATTAGCACATAGAATTGCCTAAAAATGAAATTTAAAAATACCAGTTACTACTATTACCTTAATATTAGACTTAATAGGTGCTGTGAGAGAAAGGTTAAAAGAGATACAGTCTCTTCAAGCATTTCACAGGTAGAAGTCAGACCAACAAAAAATTAGTAATAGTAAGTCAGCAACTTAGCATCTAGAAATTTTAACACCATAGTATTTGGAAATGTTTGCATACTGTCTGATCTACAAAAGTTAGATTTTATTTACAAATTTATCCCTATACAAAAATAATAAAGGCATAATTATTCAGTGAAAGTCAAGAAAAAATTCTATACTTGCAAGTATTTTAGAAACTGGGGATGATATGTAAACGGATCAAAAGTATCTGTCTCATGGAACTACATTTTAGTGGAGGAGGAAGAATCAAATTTATAATATGATAGATGATGGTAAATCCAAGAGGAAGATAAGCAGAGTAAAAGTAATAGAGCATTGTGGATTAGTAGCTGTGCTAATTATTTTATACTGGATAGTCTGGCCTGTCAAATATAATACACAAGTGAATCTGTTTCTGTTTTTCTTAAACTTTGGTGTTTTAAAGGTGTTGATTATATAATGGGAAATGTAGTTAAATATGAAGATCAATTTAGCACTTTTACAAAGGAAACGGTATTAAATGTATTATTTCTATCAATTTTAAGCTGTCAAGTACTAATCATGACTCAGTATATTTTTGCTATCTCAATTAGAAAAATAGGAACAAAGTAAAATTCATTAGAGATTTTAATATTTGCCATTTAAACTTGGCATTTTTCATCATTTTTTATAATGTAGTTTACATTGCTCACAGTTTCTTTGGTAATATTACTTTTGGTTTTATGAGTTATACATGATCTGATAGAGGGAAGAAATTAGAATAGAAATTATTTATAAAGAATTTAGCTATATGATAATAACAAATGAGAATTTTGTTAATTAGGACATTGAAAGTCACAACATAAAGTTTTTTTTTTCAAATTCTTTATTGTGATTAAGTGGTTTCATACTTTCCCAAATTTCACAGTATTGTGGGATAGTGATGCTTAGTCACAAACACATTCTAACTTTCATGGGGCAAATTGTCTATCATGGTCTGTAACATTTATGAGTTCTATGAGTTTTGCAGTACAGTTATTTCTTCCACATTGGGTGATATGTACATTTCTTTTGTTTTGCATAGCATCAGCTGTTCCCTCTTTCCCACTTGTTCCCTCCCTCCCATTGCTGCCGAGTTATTTAGTTCATTTTGATCAATGTCCAGTACAGCTGATGGGTTCCGCTGTTGTATGTTTTTCCCTGATTCCCTCTAGTTCTGTGTCGTCCTGGTTTCCCTCTGGTGTGCACATATATACCATATATGTGATCAGCAGCATGGGGTTATTTAGTAGTGATTTGACCAGATGAGTGGAAGTCCTTTGTGTCTTAAGTCTTGTTAATTTTGTCATATCACCTTACATTTTGGATTTAACATCTACTTATCAGGGAGACCACAACATAAAGTGTTTTTAAGTGTACAATAACTATCAGGACATAGGAGTTTATTCCTGCATGATATACCAATTGTAATAGTTAAACCACTTTGTAAAAATCATATTTAAAGCAGTGCCTTAATTATATACATACATTTGCTTAATATGTTATTGAGTTAACACTCTTAACATTACAACTTAGAACTAATATTCTTAGAATCATATTTTAAGTGTATCCAAATCCCTACTTAAATCTAGTTACTGAAAGAACAGTTTTCACAGCAGAAACCTGTATGGTAAGAGTTGTGTTTTTAATAATTATTTTTATCTACTTTGTATATTATAGTTTGTACCCGCTTACACTCACTGACTATAGACAGCATACAACTAACATTCTTTTTTTTTTTTTTTTTTTTTTTTTTGTCAGTTGTGGGGCCTGAACTCTAGGCCTGGGCGCTGTCCCTCACCTCTTCAGCTCAATGCTAGCACTCTATCACTTGAGCCATAGCACCAGTTCTGGCTTTTTCTGCTTATGTGGTGCTGAGGAATCAAACCCAGGGCCTCAAGCATACATACCACTGAGCCACCTTCCCAGCCCCATAACTAACATTCTTAAATTCATCTGTAACACATTTATCTATAAGTGAGTTATACATCTAGTCATTGAAAGAACACACTGTTCAAAAGAAAGCCTATATACTCCACATGTTAGAGTCATGTTTTAAATAAAGCCATTAAACGGCCTTTAAAAACCTTGCCTTATCACATGTCCAGGTGTGGTAGCTCACACCTGAAATTCTAGCTAAGCAGGAGGTAGAGAAGTAGGAGAATATTGGTCTAATGTCAACCCAGGTAAAATGAAATACTGTATCTGAAAAATAGACCAAAGTGAACTAGGTATAGTTGCTCACACCTATCACTCTAGCTACTCAAAGGCTGAGATTTGAAGATTAATATTTAAAGCCAGCCAGGGCACAAAAATCTGAGAGGCTCCATCTCAACCAATAAAACGCTGGATATAGCAATGTGCAACTGTATTATCCCCAGTTATCCCAGGGGAAGTGAAAAGATAGTATTACAGTCCTCGTATACACCTAGGCAGGAAGTGAGAAACTTTCTCAAAAATAACCCATGAAAAAGAGAGCTAGGGGCTGGGAAGGTGGCTCAGTGGTAGAGTGCTTGCCTTGCATGCCTGAGGCCCTGGGTTTGATTCCTCAGCACCACATAAGCAAAAAGAAAAAAAAGCCGGAAGTGGCGCTGTGGCTCAAGTGGTAGAGTGCTAGCCTTGAGCTGAAGAGCTGAGGGACAGCGCCCAGGCCCAGAGTTCAAGCCCCACGACCGGACCCAAAAAAAAAAAAATTTTTTTTTAAAAGAAAAAGAGAGCTAAAAGTGGTAAGGCTTAGTAGTGGAGCACCTTACCTAATTAGTAAGAGAAAGCCCTGAGTTCAAACCCCAAAACTGTATCTTCCCCCTATTACATTATTTTGTAATAACTACTACAGATTTCATTTTGTTTCATAAAAAGCAAAAAAGTGCTGGGTACCAGTGGCTCACTCCTGTAATCCTAGCTACTCAGAAGGCTGAGATCTGAGGATAGCAATTTGAAGCCATCTGGGGCAAGCACTTGCTAGGCAAGCACTTTCCCACTAAGCCATATTCCCAGCCCCTATGAGACTCTTTATCCAATAAACTACTCAGAAAAAGCCAGAAGTGATACTGTGGCACAAAGTGGTAGAGCACTAGCATTGAGGCTCAAGGACAGTGCCCAGGCCCTGAATTCAAGCCCCAGGATTAAAAAAAAAAAAAGGCAAAAAAGTTTGCTTGTTCTAAGCCGATATTTTTTTCACACAGATGGAGAAAGGAAAATGAATGATAGCTTGGATGATATGTTCGATAGGACCACACATGAAGAGTATGAATCCTGTTTGACAGATAGCTGTCCCCAAACAGCTGCAGGACACGAAGAGAAGGAATTGGTAGCTGCCTCCAAGAAACCAAACAGTAAAGCTGTTTCTCTTTAATTATGGCTTCTTTCTTACACTGAATTCACTAAGCTAAGTTATCAAGCTAATTAACAGAATTGATAAGATAACAAGATTTCTTGTATAAATTTCTTTTTCAATTACTTTTTAAATTTTTGAAACAATTTCAGATTGATGGAAGAGTTTCAAAAAGCAGTTCAAAGGGTTCTCCTGTATTATTTACTTACCTCCCCTTTATGAAACACTTTAGTCACCTCCCTTTCATATCTCTAATACCTGGCAATAAGACTATATCCAAAATGTATTTTTATATCACTTTTCCATCTCTGCAGCTGTGACCACCCTAGTCCTTTTTGCTTTGGTTATTTTTTAATTAAGGTCTCAATGTTTTCCCAAGCCAGCCTGAATTGTGATGCTGGCAATCTGTACTTCCCAAGTAGCCAGGATTGCAGATATGATCTACAATATCCTGCCCAACAATATTCTTTAATCTTTTAATTCTCTAGTTATAATCTACCTTAAAGACATATTTTCAGATTCAATGAATAGATAAATAGAACATATTAAAAGCTCTTTTTTTTCTTGCCAAGTCTTAACAGATGGATAGTTCTTTTAAAATATAAAATATTTTCTGAGATATAACTTGTAGTAATATAGTAACTGAAATAAGACAGTCAGGATCCTTTTTTTTTACTAAAATGAAAAACAAAGTAGTAATAGAAAATTTAAATGAGTTGCTTGTGGGCCTAGAAGATAAAATTCAATAAATAGGTAAGTTTTGGTGTATGTCAGGTTTTTAGCCACCTCCCCCAGCAAACTAATTGTTACTTACTAAATTCTTTGATAACTTTGTGATAAGTTTGTTTTGTTTATGGTTTTAGCACATGGAGATAAACAAGATAAGGTCAAACAGAAAGCTTTTGTGGAGCCATATTTTAAAGACACTGAAAGGTAAGTAGGTCTTGATTGATAGCAACAAAGTCGTTGGAACTACAACAGAGTTGTCTTTTGTCAGAATATCTATTAAATTGCTACTTTGTTTAAACTAGTGGAGTTATAATCCCTGCATTTGGGAGGACAAGGCAGAATTAGCACAAGTTCAAGGCCAGCCTAGGCAACACAGTGATTTTTTTTTTTTTTTTTTTTTTTTTTTTTTTTTTTGTCGGTCGTGGGGCTTGAACTCTGGGCCTGAGCTCTGTCCCTCAGCTCTTCAGCTCAAGGCGAGCGCTCTACCACTTGAGCTACAGCGCCACTTCCGGTTTTCTGGTGGTTTATTGGAGATAGGAGTCTCACGGTCTCTCCTGCCCGGGCTGGCTTTGAACCGCGATCCTCAGATCTCAGCCTCCTGAGTAGCTAGGATTACAGGCGTGAGCCACCAGCGCCCGGCTAACACAGTGATTTTGAAGTCAACCTGGGCTGTAGAGTATGACTCCCATCTCAAAAAATAGAATTATTTACTTAGGATTATAACCAAAAAATGAACACAGAAATAAAAATAACCAATTTTACATATAAGAACATTTTTACCAGCTACAAGATGCTCAGTAACCTTTTTAGGTGATGCTTCATTTGACATCTACTATGAATAATAATGTTTCCTGCTTTATTGTAGTATACTTCGGAAATAGAGTAGATTAATATTCAGAAAAAAGGGTATAGCCAATATATGTTCTAGAAAAACTTAGAATTTCACAACTGAAAAAAATATATATGACTGCGACAATGTATTTTATCTGTTCTTGGTTTCCCTTTCTAAAGTACATATACTGCTTTAGAGTTGAGGGTTCTTGAGGTAAAACACAAATAACTTTTATATAACCTATACTTGGAAGCAGCAATTAAAATTTCTTGAAGAAAAGTGCTTACTTAACTAAAGGGGCATGAAATTCATATTATCACAAAGTCATTTAAAAAATCAGTTTTTGAAGTAGAGCTGTGGCTCAAGTGATAAGGTGCTAGCCTAGGGCAAAAAAATTCAGGGACAGCACCCAAGCCCTGAGTTCAAGCCCCAGGATTGGCATCAAAAACCCCTGTTTTCACTGTATTTGATGTTGGTATACTTTGTGGAGGGGAAGGGAAAAACAAAATGTTTAAATAGGGATACAGGTGGACCCATTGCAACAATGAGATGTACAAGACGTTATGTTGAAAAACGAACTTTACAACTTTGGCTGGGGGGGGGCGGGGGAGGAGGGGGAGGACACTGAGGGCTGGGGGGTGGTGAAGATGGGAAGGGGAAACAAGGAGGAGGCAACAATGCTTGATAAGAAATGTACTCATTACCTTGCCCATGTAATTGTAACCCCTTTGTACGGTATTTTCACAATTAAAAAAAAAAAAAAGAAAGTCGCTTTCTGTGAGTCAGACTGTTAAAGCTCACTGGGTTGTTTCTATTAGAAACATTATATATATATATATATATATATATATATACATATATATATATATATATATATCTTCATTTACCAGACTTATAAGTATTGCTTATTGAGCATTTTAGAACTTGGTAAATATACTATTTTTTAACTTTTTTAATTTTTAAAAAAATTTCTCCTTCTTAAAGTACTCCATAGTAAATTAAGCTATACCAGATTAATCTGAATCTCAGTGGTTTATACTGGTCCATTTACTGACAAATGATAATTCTGCCTGATGATATTTTGAAGTGTTTAGGATGGGTAAGGCAGAAAAAAAGTAATATTTCTTCTAGACAAAATGCCAAAAAGATTAATCCATTCTAGGAGAAGAATAGGAATAGGTTACGTGGGTTCTTGTTCTTTTTCTTAGCTGTGTTATATATCATCTCCTGAGTTTAATAATTAGCATTTATTTTTAAATGTCATTATATTAACTTCTGTTATTTTCAGACAAAGACAAATTGTTGATTAGGAAAAAAAAACAGAGGGTTGGGTATGGTTAGACACATCTATAATCCCATTTATTGAGAGATGAAGACAGACAATTAGGGTCTGAGGCCAGCCCTGGCAAAAGTGAAAGTGTGTAACTGAAAAACAAACTAGAAGTAGAAAGACTGGAAATGTGGCTCAATTGATAAGGGCGCTTACCCTAGCAAGGATGAAGCCCTGAGTTCAATCCTTGTTATTACTATCACACTCTCACCAGAAAAATTGGACATATAGTAGGCTGGGAAGTGGCATGGTAGCTCAAGTGGTAGAGTCTAACCTTGAGCTGAAGAGCCCTTAGTTCAAGCCCCACGACTAACAACAAAAAAAAAAATTGTGCTGACATCATTTGTTCATGCCTATAATGCTAGCTATTCAGAAGGCTAAGATCTGAGGGTATATTCATTTTATTTGAAATATTACTTCTCATATCAATATTTACATATAATTATATATACATTATATAAATTCGTACATAAATAATATATTATCTATATTACAAGTAATATTTCAAATAAAATGACTAAGTTTTTGATATTCTCTTCTGAGCCCTCAGTTTTTTTAAATTCAAATTTTAAACAAAAGACCTTTATGGTGACAAATTGGTTAATTTTCAATTCATTTTTCCCTCAGGGAAACTAGCTTGCAAAATTTTCCTCATATTGAGGTGGTTCGGAAAAAAGAAGAGAGAAGAAAATTGCTTGGGCATACGTGTAAGGAATGTGAAATTGTGAGTACTAATGCAAAAAAAATTCTTTTAAATACAGCTTCATAGAACACAAATGCAAGATTTAAAAATCATACACAGGCACCATCACTCAAATATGTAATCCCAGGTACTTGCGAGTTACAGATAGAAGGATCATAGTTCAACCCCAGCACAGACAAAAGTTAGGGTCCAAGAGTAGTAGAAGTAGAAATTTTGAGGCGTGTGTGAAAAAAAAACATTAAAAGCAAAAAGGTTATAGTTGAGAGGTACAGTGCTAAGGTCCTGAGTTCAAAGCCCCCATACTTCTTCACCCCCAAAAAATAAAATTACAAATACAAGCCATATTTATATCCAGAAACTTTGTTTGAGCCAATAGTAACAGAAAGAATAAAGGGTACTGATTATGATAGGAAAGATCTGCACTGATAAAAAATGAAAGCCCTCAAGTTCTCATAGATTTAAGAGAATCTGAGGCCTAAATCTTAGTTGTGACCAGCTTAAGATATACATTTCTATATTAATTTGCAAAGGTGCCTGTATGTGTACTATTTGGGGAAACGCTGATATTTTACTAGGAAACTTTACCGTAAGTTTATTCTTTCTGCTAACACACTTAGGAAATTAGGTACACACACACACACACACACACACACACACACACACACACACACACACACACACACACACACACACACACACACACACACACACACACACACACACACACACACACACACACACACACTTTTGTTTGTTACACACACACACACACACACACACACACATTTTTGTTTGTTTGTTTTCCAGTCATAGGGCTTGAAGCCTGTGTACACACACACACACACACACACACACACACATTTTTGTTTGTTTGTTTGTTTTCCAGTCATAGGGCTTGAAGCCTGGGCCTTGGCCTGGGCACTGTTCCTGAGCTCTTCAGCTCCACGCTAGCATTCTACCACTTGAGCCACAGCACCACTTCTGGTTTTCTGGTAGTTATTTTGGAGATAAGAGTCTCACAGACTTTACTGCCCAGGCTGTCTTTGGAGGGTGATCCTCAGGTCTCAGCCTTCTGAGTAGCTAGGATTACAGGCGTGAGCCACCAGTGCCTGGCACTATTTATATATTTTTTTTAAATAACTGGTACTGCTGTAAGCTATATTTCACTACCACCATCACCCCCCACCACCTTGAAAACATTCTTATTCCAGAACAAAATATGACAAATAAGCTTTGCTTCATCCTTAAGCCACTAAATTTTTGCTTTTATATGTTGTCTTAGGTGCTCAAGTTGTAGTACTAATTGTCCTGTTACTAAATCATCCCAGACAGGTTCTTTATTAAAATATGCTGTGTTTATTTTTTGCCTTGTTAACCATTAGCTGTTAGGTCCCTGCCTCCAGAAACTAACTTCCCCATTTAAAATTCCTTTTTAACAACTGTGGTCTAGAAAAATTGATAACCAAGAAAATTAAGATTCTGAGCAAAGTATAAATAGTTTATACAAGTAAGCATTTCACAAAATTATATTCTTAGACACTTACAGTGGAAGTATAAATTGAGATCACTATTTTGAAAAGCTGTTTGGTAGTACAAACAAACCACCTTTGTCGTGAATTTTTTTAACACAGATTGAATGTATTTTGATTTATTAATGAAAGAACATGATTTTGTTTTGTTTTGTGCTGGTCCTGGGACTTGAACTCAGGGCCTGGGTACTGTCCTTGAGCTTTTTTAGCTCAAGGCTAGTGCTGTAACACTTGATCCACAACTTCACTTCCAGAACCTAGTTAATTGGAAAACAGGGTCTCACAGACTTTTCTGCCCAGGTTAGCTTTGAAATAAGAGCATCAGATCTGAGCCTCTTTAGTAGCTAGGTCATGAGCCATCATTCCCCAGCCAGTATACTTTCAACAAAATGGTGAATGGTCTTTCTTTTTTTTTTTTTGGGGGGGGGGTCTGGACATGGGGCCTGAACTCTGCTCTGGGCCTGGGCGCTGTCCCTCAGCTCTTCAGCTCAAGGCTAGCACTCTACCACTTGAGCCACAGCACCACTTCCGGCTTTTTTCTTTTTGCTTATGTGGTGCTGAGGAATCAAACCCAGGGCCTCATGCATGCAAGGTAAGTTGTCTACCACTGAGCCATCTTCCTAGCCCTGAATGGTCTTTCTTTTTCCTAGTGACCTTTAAGAATAAAATTTAATTAATGTCAGTCCCTACCAAAACCTTTCAGCATCTTCTTAGCTTACTAAGAAACAGAATCATAGCAGTGGAGCTCACTGGACACAGAAAAAAGTAGAGACAGGAGGGAGGGACTGAGAAGTTACTGGAAATGCATTCATTACATGACATCTGTAGTTGTAATCCCTCTATATATCACCTTTATAATAGTAATAATAAAGTTAATTAATTAAAAAAGAAAAAGAAACAGAATCCAAGGTTATAGATGTAGCTCAATGGTAGAGTACTAGTCTTAAGCACAAAAGCTCAGGCCAAGTTCAAATTCCTTTTCTTATTTGTGAAACACATATCACAAATGAGGATCAGTACTGATTACTGTTTGTGAGTAATGCTATAGTTATCAATTAATATTATCAGTAAATATTATTTCCTTAGCATGCTGAATTTTTTTTACTAAATGGTATATGTCTTCTAATTTATAATTAGTAAACCTGGCACTCAACTTACTATTCCTAAATGAAAAAAACTTACCAGTTCTTATTGTTAGTATTATGCAGATATGCCTGCAGAAGAAAGAGAAAAAAAGTTGGCTTCCTGCTCAAGACATCGATTTCGTTACATTCCACCCAACACACCAGAGAATTTCTGGGAAGTTGGTTTTCCTTCCACTCAGACTTGCATAGAAAGAGGTAAAAATATAAATTGTAACATTATCTGTTCAAGTTGGAACATGAACCCTTTTTCTATGATATTCTTTTTGTTGTTGTTGTTGATTGTAGGGCTTAAACTCTGGGCTGGGCACTGTCCCTGAGCTCTTCAGGTCAAGGCAAGCACTCTACCACTTGAGCCACAGTGTTACTTCCAGTTTTCTAGTTGTTAATTAGAGATAAGAGTCTCAGGTATTTTCCTGCACAGGCTGGCTTTGAACCGCAATCCTCAGATCTTAGCCTCCTGAGTAGCTAGAATTACAGGCATGAGCAACCAGTGCCCTGCTCTATGATATTCTTTATTTTCTTTTTCAGATTGGGTACTACTTCCATGCCATACATATAAATTTCTATACATAAAAGGCTTATCTTGAGTCTTCTGTTAATTCTATCAGACATTGTTTATAATCACTTTAATGTAATTATATATGTATTAGTCTGCTATTGCATTCAGATTTCAGGAAGAAATTTCATCCTGTCATCAAAAGAACTTTTAATAGAATAAAAAACATTACAGAAGTTCTGTTGCTAAAGTTGTTTAAAAAGAGAGAGTTTCAGTTTTGTTTAAAATCTCACTTATCCATAATGCTGAGCATTTATAAACTATATCTGAATTAAAAATGGATGTTGGCTAAGTAGCTGGCATGCTGATAGTTCCTTCACATTTGGCATTTTATGTAATATAATTTGAAATACATGTAACTTTCAAGGAATTTATAAAATTAAGGAGTCCAGATTTTTCTTTTGTCTCACCACCATTACCATTCACAGTATCATAGTCCTAAAAATATTGGTACACTGAGTTTTGTGAAAATATAAGATGTTTTGTGAACTGTGATGTAAAAATACAGTGTGCAGAATATTTATAATTTGATTTTAAAGTTATGGCATTTCATTAATAGCCTTTGGATATTAGGCCTATATTTGTAAGTTACAAATCTCTAAAATACTTTTACCCATAAAAAAATAATATATCAATGAATTTAAATTTAAATGTCCACAAAATCACCACTTAGACTTTTAGCTCAACTCTTGCCATTTTCAATTAAGAATTCTAAAGGCCTGCTTTATGACCAGCAGAAACCTTAAGATAATTAACTCTATGATATTTAACTTAAGATATTTACCTTTGTCAGGGCTGGGAAGGTGGCTCAGTGGTAGAGTGCTTGCCTTGCATGCTTGAGGCCCTGGGTTCGATTCCTCAGCACCACATAAGCAAAAAAAAAAAAATATATATATTTACCTTTGTCCAAAAGATACAAAGTCTCTGATAAAAAGTGTTTTTCACTTTCCTCCTTATAGCAAGTCAGTTTAAGTCTGCTTTGGCTTGATGTCTCTGCCTGGTTACCACATAGAACCAGACAATCTGACTAAAGTCTATTTTTACTTCTCTAACAGTCCAGGGGTATGGCAGACAACAGTCCTCCCCTGAAAGTTAAGTGATTGGAGACAACCGTGGGGGATAATCTGAATATGTGAAGAGTGTAGAGGCATGTCATCCAATGAAGTAGCTACTTACATAAAATGTTTTTAAACTAGCACTCAGGATTTACCTATAATAATACTTTGTGTTGAGCAGTTTGTTCCTATTTGAACCCTATGGGAGGCAGAATAGGAAAATGCCTGAGAGTTATAGTAATGTAATTAGCATTTGTACAGTTCTTTCTAGTTCTGTGTACTTGAATTAGTTAATTCAGTTTCTCTGGCTTGGCTACCCTGTAACCTGTGAAATAAACACAGTAGAAGCTATTTTAAAGGCATGTAAGAGTTATCTGAGACAATGCATAAACATGCAATACATGCTTATTGTTTATATTTTTAGTGTACATGAAGAAACTGAGACTGAGGAGTAAAATCATTCGTCAGTATCACACAGCTAAAATCCAGAACCATGTAAACTTAGAAGGCATCAAATAAGATAAATATTTATTAGATATATGCTAAAAGTATATATTGCCAATATAGTCTTCTAAATTTATAATTTGTTTTTTTTTAAGGTTACATTAAGGAAGATCTTGATCTTTGTCCTCGTCCAAAAAGACGACAGCCTTACAATGCAATGTTTTCTCCAAAAGGCAAGGAACAGAAGACCTAGATGTTAAAGCAAAAACAGATGATTGAAGACAGTTTTTCCATTTTAGTTATTTATAGTTTAAGGTGGTATCAAACATTGATTTTTTTGATCTGTAAATTGATTTATAAATCAGTTTTTATTAAAAATGTTTTTAAGTGGCATTTTCTACCACACAAGCAACTATTTAAAATGTAGATATCCTTATATTGTGTTTTCTTTTGTTTGCACCTTGGTTTAGACCAATGAAGCAGTTCCATTTTACACCTTAAGGGTTTTTATTTACTTTATTTGATAATTATAATTTTGGAAATATGGCAGTGGAATTCTGTGATTTCTTTCTTGAAAACTTAAAAAACAATTAGCTCACAGGGAAGGGGGAGTTTCATTGTTACATTTCTACAAGTTGGAATACACTGTATTCTAATCAATTTTACCCCATCTATCGCTTTCCCTTAATCCCTTCCCCAAATAATTTCAACAGGTTTCATTGTTCTGTTGTCATACTTGCAGTCAGTCAATTTCAGTATCCAGCCTCTTTCATCCTCCTTGTTAGCCCAACCTCCCCCCACATGCTCACTCCTAGCAGAGTCTATTTAGATTTTTTCTTTTTATTTCATCTTTCTTTTGCTATTCACATTCAATAGTGATTTCATATTAATCATTATAGATTTCATTTCTCAACCAGTTGCTGTTTTTTACTTCATACCAAAGTGTCCGACATTACATTTTTTGTTTTTGTTTTCAAAAGGGGGTGCTAAATTCAATAATCCTTTTAACTCTCCAGAGCCCGTTCTTGTTGAAAGGAGCTACTTTGTTGTAAAGTCCTTTCAAGGTGACCACAAGTATTAGAATACTTTAAATTAACATTTTCTGATCAGTACTCCAGCTTTTCACATATTTTCTTATTTGTTTGTTTTTTTGGGTCCGGTCGTGAGGCCTGAACTCTCGACCTGGGTGCTGTCCCTCAGCTCTTCAGCTCAAGGCTAGCACTCTACCACTTGAGCCACAGCACCACTTCCGGCTTTTTTCTTTTTGCTTATGTGGTGCTGAGGAATCGAACCCAGGGCCTCTGGTATGCAAGGCAAGCGCTCTACCACTGAGCCACCTTCCCAGCCCTCACATATTTTCTTTACTTCATATTTTTTTGTTCTGGTCAGTGTTTTAGCTGAGTTTGTTGAGTACTTCTGTGCCTGTTTGATCAGCTTCAGTTGTATTATTTTTCCAGATTGACTCATGTTATGAACTTCCAATTTGGCTTCCAAGTAGAATTCTCTATTTATCAATCTTCTATTCCTCTTAAGTCCTAATTACCTGACCACATCTGTATCACCTTTTTTAGTGGCATTTTGTTTACTTTTTTTGTGGGGAGTTCTTCAGTCCACATCTTCACATTAGTTATGTAAGCAGGAATATAAAAGACAGTGTGGATGGATGCTTCACTGTGGAGGCATTTAAAATCTCTACTTCTCAGAGTTGTTTAAATCACCTCTATTAATCTCCTTTTCCTTCTATAAATAAATTGGGTCTGTTTGTACTTTTATAGATTAGACTAGTACAAGAGATGACATATTAAATATTACCTGTCAGACCACTTTTTACTACATTGTTTGGCTCTGAATATTATGAAATTTTTACAACCCTATCATACTTCCATTCAATACTTTTCTTTCCTTTTCAAATTGTCCTTTGTTCTATTTTTTTTCTATTGGTAGTTAACTGATCTCTGAAAAACAACAATAACAGCAGTTGACCGGATTCTGGTGGCTCACACCTATATTCCTAGCTACTCAGGAGGCTGAGCTCTAAGGATCACAGTTTGAAACCAAGCCACGCAAGAAAATCTGTGAGATTGTAATCTCCAATTCACCAACAACAACCTAGAAGTAGAGCTGTGGCTTAAGTGGTAGAGTGTTGGCCTTGAACAAAAGAACTTGGGCAGTACCCAAACCAACCAAGTTCAAGCACACAGAATACACACACAAAAGTAATAACAGTAATCATTTATTGGTTTGTTGCTATATGCCAAGAATTATGCTGTGCCCTTACATATATTGTATTTTTCTCTTCCAATCCTAAATATTGGAATATTACTATGTAAATTATATGCATATCACTTATATATGTATTATATGTATATATAACCTAATATATGTATATATGTGTATATATATATATAACCTAATAATGTTAAGATGCAAGAAATGGATCCCCCAAACAGAAGATTAAACAATGTGACTGGCTTTATTTTTCTCACCTTAAAAAGTCTAGAAATCAAAGGCAACTAGAAGGAGCTAGATTGCTCCTGGTTTTCTGTTCTTCCATACTTCATATATTACCTTCATCATGGCTTGTGAATAGTAGTATACCTCTAGAATCATACCTGTGTTCTGTGCAAGAAGAAAAGAAAAATAATGAATGCATGCACCATTTGTTTTCCTCCCCTGGAAAAATATTTCTAAAGCTCTATCTAATAATTTCCCTTACTTCTCTCCTCCCTCCCTCCCTCCCTCCCCCCCCCCCCCGTATGTGTACACACATGCACGTGCCAATTCTGGAGCTTGAACTAAGTGCCTGAGCACTATCCCTGAACTCTTTTGGTCAAGGCTAGTGCTCTGCAACTTAAGCCACAGCTCCACTTCTAGCTTTTTAATAGTTGATTGGAAATAAAAGTCTTACAGACTTTCCTGTCTGATCTGGCTTCGAATCAACCATCCTCAGATCTCATCCTTGTGAGTAGCTAGAATTACAGGTGTGAGTCACTGGTGCCCATCTCCCCTACTTAATAATTGCCAGAATCGTCATTTTGCCACCTCTAATAGCTAGTAGAACTCATGATTGCCTTCTATCAGAATCAGAGCTCATAGCTACTATATGCAGAGAATGGGGGATATCCAGCTTGCAGGCCATGAAGGCCCTTGAAATCATTTGATACATGATAAGCCAGACACATGTGATTCTTAAATGCTTGTCATTGGCTACCCATAACCACCTATCTGCTTTGATAATTTTATAAATTATCAGAAATTTTATAAATATCCAAATGTCACCTGGCACAGAAAAGATTTCAAACCCCTGCATAGTACAGTGCCAGGAGGTAGAGAGATACTAGGTTTGTACAGGGTACCAGAAGTCTAGTTCTAATATACTTCCAGTAGATTTCCTATTTATTTATTTATTTATTGCCATGCCTGGGGCTTGAACTCTGGGCCTGGGTGCTGTCCTTGGGCCTCTCTGTGCTCAAGGCTAGCACTCTATCATTTGAGCCACACTGCCATGTCTGGCTTTTTCTGAGTAGTTTATTGACGATAAGAGTCTCACTGATTTTCCTGCCCAGGCTGGCTTCAAACAACAATTTTCAGATCTCAGCCTCCTGAGTAGCTAGAATTACAGGCGTAAGATGCTGGCACCTGCTAGATTTGCTTGTTAAACAGCAACCTAGCCACTTGTCAGTGGCTTACAGCTTTAATCCTTTAATAGGTAGAGATTAAGAGGATTTAGGTTAAAGGAGGGCCTACATCAAAAGCTCCTAAGAACCCACCTCTACAAATAGCTGAGCACAGTGTATCACTCCCAGCTTCTTGGGAGGCAGAAATCAGGAGGTTAAAAAAAAGTTTGAAATTGTATTATCCAAGGTTTGAAATTGTATTATCCTAACTTCTGTTTACATTTAAATGTATCCAATTAATTCAAGTAACTAAAAAATATGTCCATTTCATGTCTAGGCATGATACCATTTGTCTGCAATCCAGGCTATGCAGTAGGCAAAGACAGCCAGAAAGTTCCAGACCAGCATAAGGAAAAAAATTGAAGAGATCCCCATCTCACCAGAAAACAAGCTGAGCATAGTGAACATGCCTGTCCTCTCAGCTATGTCAGGAAGCTTAAATAGGATTGTGGTCAGGATAGCTCAAGCACAAACCAAGATTCTATCTCAAAAATAATCAGAGCCGGGAGGCTAAAGTCATGGTTCAAGCAGTAGAGTAACTACCTTGACAATGCAATGACAAAGGGCAAACCCCCAGTACTGCTAAGGAAAAAAATGGGGGAAAACTAGCTGAACCAGAAAGGATTAGATTGTCTACCTGACAGTAACTTGACAGCTACCCAGCCTGTCTATAGCTAGTATATTTCAGGTGAATTGAGACCTAATTTATTTTTTATTCACTATTAACCAGCTCTGTCATTAAATAGGAAATGAAATAGACCAGCCCACCTCCCTCACTCTTTTTTTGAGATAATGGAGTTTGAATTTATGGCTTTGTTCTTCTATATAATTGCTCTATTACTTGAGCCATGCCTAGACCACCCCCCCCTCTTTTTTTCTAGCTTATTTTTCTTTTTTTTTTTTTTTTTTTTTTTTTTTGGTCCGGTCATGGGGCCTGAACTCTGGGCCTGGGCGCTGTCCCTCAGCTCTTCAGCTCAAGGCTAGTGCTCTACCACTTAAGCCACAGCGCCACTTCCGGATTTTTTTCTTTTTGCTTACGTGGTGCTGAGGAATCGAACCCAGGGCCTTGAGCATGCAAGGCAAGCGCTCTACCACTGAGCCACCTTCCCAGCCCTCTAGCTTATTTTTCATGTAGGCTCTCTTTATTTTTCCTAGGACAAGGAACCAACTGTATCTAACTAGCTGAGATTATAAGCATGAACCACCATACTCATCTTTTTTGAGATAGGGTCTGGATAACTTGACTCATCTAGCCTTGAATCACATTCTGGCTGTCTGCTTACTGCATAGCTTGGATTACAGACAAATGCCACCATGCCTAAGACATGAAATGGACATTTTTTTTTAAGCTGCTTGACTTAATTGGATGCATTTAAATGTAAACAGAAGTTAGAATAATACAATTTCAAACTTTTTGTTAGCCCTCTTTTTTTCCTTTTTCCTAGTACTGGAGTTTGAACCCAGGGCCCCATGCACGCTAGCTAGAGATGCTCTACCACTAAACTTGCTTGGCTGGCCTGATTAACCTATACTCTACCACTTCAATCATGCTTCTAGCTTGGCAATTTTTCCTGATTATTTTGAAATGGAGTCTCAAGGACTTTACTGCCCAGGCTGGCTTCTGACTGTAATCCTCCAGATCACTCCTCCTGAGTAACTATGATTACAAGTATGAGCCATTGGCACCTGACAAACTTTTCTCTAAGTATATATAATGTAACTTTATACATTGTATTCTCATGAAAATGAATACCATTCACTGGTTACACATAATAATATGTAATATCAGATAGCCTATAAAATTTTTGAAGTTGAGTTCTGATTTAAATGTTAAAAACATGCAGAACTTGTATATCAGCTCTCAACAGTAGAGTAGTCCTTTCCCACCTTTGATAAGCTGTTTCAGTTAAACCTTTTGAAATTTAAGATTTTCAATGTAACTATTTGGGTTAATCATGAGTAACTAAATGTTGTAGAAGACCTGTTACCTTGGGAGAAAGTTAGATGAAACAATGTTCCCTAACACCTCTCAGGCAGTGAAAATTTTTCTAAAGCTGAGTTGGAAAAGTTGCTGTTGATGGAAACATTATGTTAGGAACTCAGTTGCAGCCAGCACATGCATTTAAAAACTCAGAAAAACTAGAGATTCCTCCCAAGATTCCTTTTTATTGTTTTTAGTTATAATTTTTCCATGATTGTCTTTATTTCAAGTCAGTTATGAAATATGTTTTGTAAATCAAAGCATAATAATTCATTTAACAAACATTTATCAAGTGCTTTATTTCTACTAGACACAAAATCAGGCAGAATTTGAAGCACCATCTCCAATCTGAGATTGTTAGTTCATTGTCCCTGATACCTTAATAAGCATGAACTTAAATTTGAAAGTTGCTACTTCCAAAATTAAACATTTTAAGTTCTCTCTCAAATTCTACCATTCAGCCTTCTCATGTTATTAGCATATGTAACAGTTTAAAATACATCTCAAAGTTGTTTTTTTTTCTCTGTTAGACTAATGCTTTTAGGAAGGGTTCTTAGTGAAATGAAAGTGTCCTTTAGCACATTGTCTAGTGTGCACTTAAATCATGCAGCAGTTATCTGCTGTCAAACCAGCAGAGGCCAGAAGAGAGCTATTTTTGGAGAATTACTTGGACACAAGGGGAAGTAATCATAAGAAAATTTCTAAAATAGAATGCTTTTGGTACAACAATGACAGCTCTTTGAATAACTTGATAGAATAATGCAAATGACAAAGGCAATTCAATCTTGAGAGGGGGGAAAATATGAACATGTGTCATATGCTGGGCATCTAGGGATACAAAGTTATACAAAGTTACCCAGTGTGGGATGGAAACAGCATAAAAAGATACCAAAGAAGCTTAGGATGAGTGTTGAAGAAATTTTAAGGATGATGGAGCCCAATTGTGCTTTAGATTCATTAATCTAAAGAACAGAGAAAAAGGATTGGTTCAATCTTTAGGGCAGTGAATGTGAATGCTAATGTGAAAATGCTAATATACTAAAGAGCCCAAAAGAACTTTAGTGATAATTAAATTCTTGTCTGTCACTTTAGCTCTTTCATTCAAGGCTTGTAATCTACCTTTGAGCCATAGTGCCCCTTCTAGTTTTCTGGTGGTAATTGGAGATAAAAGTCTCATAGACTTGCTGTCCTAGCTGGCTTCCAACTGCAATCCTCAGATCTCAGCCTCCCGAATAGCTAGGATTATAGGCATGAGCCACTGGCACCTGGCTTGTCTGTTACTTTTTAATGAATGAACAGAAACCCAAAGAACTAGTGCTTGCCAAGAGACAGAAACTAGAATATGGTGTATTTTGGACCTTAGAGGGTTTATGTTTGCTTGTTTATTTGGCATACTTTCCCCTTTCTAGGTGCATGTGGCTTTTTACCAGAGCATATCCCCTGTGAGGCATTAGTTGGATGTTCTAAATTTGCATCTTAAATGTAAAACATAAGTATTATAGACTTGAGTGTTTTTAGACCTGTGATTTCTAAACCACTAATAGCAGATCCCTTTATTCAAATTAAATCTTACACAGCACTTCAATAGACAGTGAATCTTTAATTTCATAAATTTTTTCCCTTACTCAAATCTGTCACCTTATAAGTTCAACCAGTGAGACCACAAAATTGTGAAATGAATTATGGATGGCAAATTATGTTTTATATCAGCTTTGTCATCCTTGATAGAGTAATCAAACATTTGCTGTTCTTAGACTAATTAATATCTGAGTGTAAGATCCAGGTGTCAGTACTTGTTTTTACGTTTGTATGTAATTATAGGGTGCAGCCAGATTTGCGAACACTGTCTCAAGTCATTTTACACACTAGGTAGCCTGAGCATCTTTCCCAAGTTATTAGTGTGAGGCAAATTGAGAAATACTGCTATGACAACATGTACATAAGAAATATGTCAAAACTTCATACATGTGGCAGAAAATGTTTTGAGGGTAATAATGCATTAATTTGGATCTTTTAAACATTATTATTATATATTATTATTATTATTATTATATAAAGAAGTTCCCACTCTGCAAAACAGTATATGAATACAAGGTGTCTGACAACATTGTCACCCATTGCTCTAACCCATCCCTTTTCTCACTGTTCTTTTTTTAAAATTGAGATTAAGTGATTACTTAAATTTCACATATTTCACAGTATTGTGGAATAGTGATACTTAGTTAAAGTCACAAACACATTTTAACCTTCACAAGGCAAATTGTCTTTATCATGGTCTATAAAGTTTATGAATTCTATGAGCTTTGACAATACAATTATTTCTTCCACATCAGGTGATGTTTACATTTCTTTCCTTTTGCTTAGTGTAAGCTGTTCCCTCTTTCCCTCTCATTCCTCCCTTTCCAGTGCTGTCTTTGGGTTGCTTAGTTCTTTTTCTTCTATGTCCAGTGCAGCTGATGGGCCCCTTTATTTTGTGTTGTTCCGTTTCCCACTTATTCTGCGATTCTGCAACCTCCTTCTGGCTTCCCTCCATAGTGTGCGCATACACACACACACACACACACACACACACACACACACACACACACACACACACGTATATATGCTCAAGAACATTGAGTCATTTAGTGATATGACAAAACGAGTGGCTGTCCTTTGTTTCTCGAGTCCTGTTTGCTTTGTCATCTCTCCTTGCATTTTGGCTTTAGCATCCACATACCAGTACCATTTGTCTCTTTGATCTTGGCTTACCTCACTCAAAATAATTTGCTCTAGATCCATCCATTTCCCTGCAAATGCCATTATTTTGTCCTTTCTAATGGCTGCATAATATTCCATTGTATATAGGTACCACAATTTTTGGATCCACTCATCAGTAGTAAGGCATCTGGGTTGTTTCCAAATCTTGGCTATTGTGAACAGTGGTGCAATAAATATGGAGGTGCATGTGTCCTTGTATAGTGGTTCCTGTTGTTCAGGGTAGATGCCTAGGAGTGGTATGGTTGGGCTATAGGGAAAGTCTATATTTAGCTTTCTGAGGTACCTCCAGACTGCTTTCCAAAGTGGTTGTATTAGTATACATTCCCACCATCAATGCAGTAGGGTTGGTCTTTCTCCACATCCCCTCCAGCATTTGTCATTGACTGAATTTAAGATGTGAGCCATTCTGACTGGGGTAAGGTGGTATCTCAGTGTTGTTTTTATTTGCATTTCTTTTACAGCCAGGGATGATGAACATTTCCTCATGTGTGTCTGCCATTTTTACCTCTTCTTCTGAGAAGTCTCTCTTTAGCTCCCTTGCCCATTTCATGATTGCCAACTGCAAATTTAAGAAGCTATTCAAGCAGAATAATGAAACCTACCAAAACAGTTTTAAAAGAGGGGAAGGCCTAAGTGAATATAATAGGTCAACTTGTTCAAAGGACATTGCATACATTTATTATGTATTGTGTATTATGTATGCATCTGTTTATATATGTTAACTTTTTTATGTTTTTTATTGTGAAAATACCATACAGAGGGGTTAGAACTACATGAGCAAGGTAATGAGTACATTTCTTATCAAGCATTGTTGCCTCCTCCTTTGTTTTTCCCCTACCATCCCTGCCCTCCCATCTCCACGACTACTCTCCACCCCCCCACCAAAGTTGTAAAGTTCATTTTTTCGACATAGCATCTTGTACATCTCATTGTTGCATGGGTCCACCTGTATCCTATTTAAACAATTTGTTTTTTCCCTTCCCCTCCATAAATTATACCAACATCAAATACAGTGAAAACAGGGGTTATACCATGGGGGAGGGACATACAAAGCAACAAAACAAATCACCTTATAAATATGTTAGAAACGATAGCAAGAAAGAAAAAACCACTTGTGTCCTTATCTTGGGGTTCAATTTCTTCTAACATCATCTTATCTGACCTTTTCTGCTTGTCTCAGACATATACTAGTTATTCCAAATAAGGGAAACTATGGGACCCATGTTTCTTTGGGCCTGGCTTACTTCACTTAATGTCTTTCCATTTCCTAACCTTCGGGGCAATGTCATTCTTTCTGATGGAGGCATAGAATTCTAGTGTGTGTGTGTGTGTGTGTGTGTGTGTGTGTGTGTGTGTGTGTGTGTGTGTGTGTGTGTGTGTGTGTGTGTGTGTGTGTGTGTGTGTGTGTGTGTGTGTGTGTGTGTGTGTGTGTGTGTGATCACATTTTCTTGATCCATTCATCTACTGAGGGGGATCTGGGTTGCTTCCATATCTTAGTTATGGTAAATAATGCTGCAATAAACATAGTTGTGCTGGTAGCATTCATATGGTCTTGTTTGTGATCATTCGGGTAAATGCCCAAAAGTGGGATTGCTGGGTCATAGGGGAGCTCAATAAATAAGTGGGCTAAAGACTTACAGAGAAACTTCTCTGAAGAGGAAAGAAGGATGGCCAATAGACACATGAAGAAATGCTCAACCTCCCTAGCCATAAAAGAAATGCAAATCAAAACAACACTGAGATACCACCTCACCCCAGATAGAATGGCTATAATCAAGAACTCTAATAACAACAGATGCTGGAGGGGATGTGGAAAGAAGGGAAACCTACTGCATTGTTGGTGGGAGTATAAACTTGTTCAACCACTTTGGAAAGCAGTATGGATGTTCCTCAAAAGACTCCACATACACTAACTTTTTTGAAGTCTGAAAAAGGAGAACCCCTTTCATACCCCAAGCAGCATAAATTCAAAACAAAACACTTAGACACAATAGTAAGATTTTGAAAATCATAAAAAGAAAATCTGAACAAAGCCAGAAAAGGAAAAAAAATACATTTCTTTCAAATAACAATAAGATGACTGATTTCTTAAACTGCAGTCTAGGTAACAATGTAATAAAATTTTTTAATTACTGAAAGAAAATAGCAACATAGATTCTATACCAAGGGCATCTTACATATTGCAATAATGACATTTTCAAAGAAAACCTGAGAAAATTCACTACCACTATACTTGTACTATAACATCCTGAGTGCTTAAGATTAAAGGAAAATTATTCCAAGTGAAAGCATGTAACTATAGGAAAAGAGCACTGGAAATAGTAAGTATGTACCTAATACATACCTATTGTCAGAATTTTACTGAGTAAATTTTATATAAAGTCAGCACTAAGCTCAAGAAAATCAGGTAAGTTGTGCAAAAATATTCTAACATACCTTTGATTGACAGTATCTGCTAGAAATAATCTAGTCCAATTTCCCATTGTAAGTATGTTGTTTGGAGGTGCAGGAGTAGTTTTTCCCTTTACACACATACACACACACACCACAAAACCCATGTGGATTTGGACCTTGTAGTTGTTTTGACTTAAGTAGTAAAGTGCTTTGAGTATTTTCATTGCTTAGCTTCAAGATTATCTTGATATACCCAGATAAAAATTCTTGTTGATGGAAAACATTTTTTAAAAACATCTAACTTGCGTTACAGAATACTCATCACTAAACTGCTCCAGACACACTTGAAAAGTAGTAAGAGAAATTTCAGAACCAAGTTGAATCATTTTCAATGTCTAACATCATGTAAGTAGCTAAATAAAAATTTATGCATTAATATTCACTTATCCTGATAGTGGCAAATACAATCAAGCTTGCTTTCTATTTCAGTACATTTGGGATTCTTGTGATATTGACTATACCTGTAGTTTTCATTGTGCAGTTTTCTATGAGTATTCATAACTAGGTCAAAATTTGTAAAATAATTGTGCAGAAGTATAATCTTTCTGATTAATTTCACATTTATAAGACCTTATATAGGGGCTGGGTAGGTGGCTAAGTGGTAGAGCGCTTGCCTTGCATGCATGAGGCCCTGGGTTCGATTCCTCAGCACCACATAAGCAAAAAGCTGGAAGTGGCACTGTGGCTCAAGTGGTAGAGCGCTAGCCTTGAGCTGAAGAGTTGAGGGACAGCGTCCAGGCCCAGAATTCAGGCCCCACGACCGGACTCCCCCCCCCAAAAAAAAAGACCTTATAGACCCAGAGGTAGTTGGAGAATTTTTCATGTGAATTACCATAAAGTTTGAGTTAATCTGGCAGCACAGAGCAATTCTATGCTGTCCAATTTATCAGATTTTTATGGATGTTTGCATGGTGTACTTTAAACTTGTAATGGGAACACGTTTGTTGAACTAATAATGAATGAGTCTGGGAACCAAGAAAACAAGTACTAGTTTAGCCTCTGCCAACATTTCGCCATGTCACTTTTGTCAAGTCTCTTTGCTTTGTGAGGCTTTTAAATTTTTTATCTGTAAAATCAGAGAATAGCACACTATGACCTTTCAGGTCCCATATAGCTGCATCAGCTTCCCACACTTGGGTACTTAGCACCCTTCGGAGCATGTCTTGAGAGCAGTCAGCATGGTCTTCAGAGCTGGCACACTAATCTAGTGTTCAGCTCCATCACTTCAGAGTATGATATGGTCAGCACACTCAAATCATCTGATCTTTTCATGCCTAGAAGTAACAAATCTTCTATGAGGATTAAGCACCTGGCACATAATAATTCCAATCATTGATAGTTGTCATCGAATGGTTGTCAGTATTGCAGATGATGGCACTGAATAAGAAAGAATGCCTCTTAGAGAAGCCAGAGTTGGTATTGGTCCTTAAAGACCAGATAGGATTTATGGAGGCTGGAGGAGAAAGGTGAAAGAAAATGTCACACAGAGAATGTGATTCCATGAGCAAAGGCCTGGAAGTGAGAGGAGAGTTGTGGGTTGTGGTGGGGGATGTAAGGAGAAGACAGTTGGCCTGGGCAGGAGAGTCCACCCATCAGAGCAAGCATGCATGGGTAAGCCAATTGTCTCTAGGTACATTGTACAAAGGAGCTTCATCATCCAAATGCCCTTTCTCGGTGTCTGGACCCTCCCTCCCTGCTTCTGAATGTTCAAACTCTGGGAAAGGGTAATACAGAGCAGGAACAGGTGTCAACTGCTAAGCCAAAATTGTTTAAAATGCCATCTTTTTTGCCAGTCCTGGGGCTTGAATTCAGGGCCTTGGGCACTGTGCCTGAGCTGCTTTTGCTCAAGGCTAACACGACCACTTGAGCAACAGCTTCATTTCCAGCCTTTTCTGTTTATGTGGTACTGAGGAATGGAACCCAAGGCTTCATGCATTGTACCACCAAGCCACTTTCCCAGCCCAAATACTATCATTTTTAAGTGAATTTCATTCTATGAATTTTTACTGACCACTTCTTAATTTGCTCATAATTAAGTCAGCAGAGACCAGAGGCAGATATTGAAAAGTCTTTCTGGAACCAGGTGAGAACTGAAAGACCAAATGCATACTTTTAGAATACCCACAAAGGGATTTTCCAAAATGTGCAAGGCTTGTTTCATATTTCAGGACTTGAAAGAAAAGCCATCTTGAGCATCTGCAGATGTAGCCCACAGAGTGCTGATAGCTCTGCTAGTAGGTAAGTGTGCATTTCAGGTACAAGACGTACACTAGGCAGTGCTAACTGTCCCCTACATATACTTTCCTACATGCCCCATTTGTTCCAGATAGGGTAGAGAGGGAGCAGGTTAACTGACACAGCTTCTGAATTATCCAAAGATGCTCTCTATCATCCACCCCTTCCCCCCTCCCCACCCCACCCCCACCACAGAAAACAAGGAAAAGCTTCCTTAATCAGGAAAACAGTACAGTGGGGAGGTACTAGGAGACAAGGTCCTCAAATATTAAAACATGGCCTACTAAAGTAATGTCCAAATATCCACAAGGGAGAACACATGGAAATGTTAGAAATATGATCATCCATGGTATCAGCAGTATAAGCTGAAACATGCTATGCTTCTATCTGTTCTTTGACAATGTGAACATTATATACTTTTCACTCATTAGAAGTTGAAATTAAAAAATAGGCTTTATCTCACAAGGAGATGAACCCCCGATTTGTAGATTTTGATTCCCTCCTCCAATAATTTAATTCCTCTGACTGTACCTCAGCTGAGTCAGCCTTTGATATAATTTCAAGTGCTCTAGAATCACCTCCACTTACCTTTGAGCCTCACTTGAAATGCTGTATGGTTCACAATTTTTTCTATCAAATCATTCTACTTCAGGCACCTCTTGTTAAAACTGTGAGCATCCCTACATACCTCCTGAATTTGTGTGTGTGTGTGTGTGTGTGTGTGTGTGTGTGTGTGTGTGTGTGTGTGTGTGTGTGTGTGTGTGTGTGTGTGTGTGTGTGTCCATTATGAGGCTTGTACTCTGGGCCTGGGCACTGTCCCTGAGCTCTTTCACTCAAGGCTTGCAATCTACCATTTTGAGCCACAGTGCCTGCCCTTTTGGTTTTCTGGTGGTTAATTGGAGATAAGAGTCTCACAGACTTTGCTGCCCAGGCTGTCTTCCAACTGCAATCCTCAGATCTCAGCCTTCTATGTAGTTAGGATTACAAGCATGAGCCACGCTGGTGCAACAGCCTCCTGAACATTTTAACTTGCTGTCCTGTTGAAAAAGGAGAATAGGGTCTCAGGGAAGGGTTTTCTTGAGAGTACAGTTTTAGAAAAGAGAGAAATGTCTGAAGCACCAAGTACCCCCCAGAGAGACCAGGCATTACCTGGTAGAGCAAGGATAGGAGCAAAGTGGAGCCTGTAGGGTAACTATAGTTTCCTAGAGTTGTGAGTAAATAAAGCCAGGATGGCAACGGGCTTATTCTGCATGTCATAAAGCTCTGCACAAGAGTATCTGTTGTGGGACCTTGGATGGAGGAAGCCATGAGCAACTGGCATTGCTGGGAAGAAGACATTGAAGAGAAGTTTCTTGGCAAAGTGCCATGGCTGCTCCTATCAGCTTCCAGTTCTAGTATTTCATCTGAGTTCATCCACCAGGAGCTTTGAATACTACTCAGATGCTGATGGTGCTGCACCAGGCCCAGAAGATCTGATGCTAAAAATACAATCTGATTAGCTCTACCTTTGCTGGGAGTTGGTGTGATATTCTTCTAGCTCTGAGAGAGACTGAGATCATTCAGAAATTTGCAAGAACATCTGATAATAACACTAATACATTATTGCCTTTCTATTGTCTTGGCATTTTCGTCGACAGCACAAAAGTAATGGTGGGAAAATTTGTATTTTAATCAAAACAATAATCACTATTCTTCATTACGGTAATGAAGAATAGTGATTATTGTTTTGATTAAAATACAATGAAAGAGGAGAAAAGGCCTTTTTTTTAACTAAATAATATCCTGAAATTGTTATAGACTGGAGGATGCTAAGAAGAATGAGGCAGTAATGTGCCTCATGGGATTGTGGATGGATTGTGGAACCAATGCCTTGAAAAAGAAATTCGTAGACAATGGGTGAAAACTTGAATGCCTGTAATCTTGCTAATAGTATTTGCAATGCCAAGATTGTCAATACCATTTGATAAAGGCACTATTTCAATGTCTAAGATGTTAACATTAGAAGGAGCTGGTTGTCAGTAATATAGGAATTCTCTGTAATATTTCTGTGAGTTTTCTGTGAAATAAAATTATAAGGGATTGGAGGTATGGCTCAGGTGATTGAGCACCAGCCAATGAGTGAAAACATCAGATGCTGAGTTTGAGTCCTGGTCGCAGACAAAAAAAAAAAAAAAAGGAGAAAAGAAAAATTACAGATTTAGAAGAAAATTATTAACTTAGTGAAGCACTAAAAAGTTGTTGATTTAACTTTCAGCATCTTGTATTTTGTGTAGAGATGCTTGTCTTGAGTCAGACTTCTTTTATAATTGAACTGCAAGCTAACCTAGCCACTCTTCATGGAATACTATTTTGTTAAAGGACTAATAGCCATATTAGTATTCAGATTTGATTATTTGATGTTTTTCTCAAAAATTAATGAAATAAGCTTACTACTTCAAAGAAAATGACTCAATATCTTTAAGTTTTTATTGTGAAAATACTATACAGAGGGGTTACAATTACATGAGCATGGTAATGAGTACATTTCTTATCAAGTATTGTTGCCTCCTCCTTGGTTTTTCTCCTACTATCCCTTCCCTCCCACCTCCTCAACTACACTCCCTCCATCTCCCCCATCTCCCACCCCCTGCCTAAATTGTAAAGTTTGTTTTTCAACATAGTGTCTTGTACATCTCATTGTTGCAATGGGTCAACCTGTAATATTTGTATCAGTGATAAAAATTGAGCATTCACCAGGTATTGGTGCCTCATGCCTGTAATCCTAACTACACAGAAGGCTGAGATCTGAGGGTTGTGGTTCAAAACCAGCCCCAGGAAGGAAAGTCTGTGAGACTTTTATCTCCAATTAATCACCAGAAAACCAGAAGTGGAACTGCAGCTAAAAGTGATAGAGCACTAGCCTTGAGCAAAAGAGCTCAGGAACTGCCCAGACTCTGAATTCAAGCCCTACAACTGACCCAAAAAAAAGTTTTAAATTGAGCTTTCAAGTGAAAAATTGGAATTTTTGAAAACTTGAATCTGCTACTGTAGATTTGACCACTTCTTAATACTTCAAGAGTTTCATTAAAAAAAAAAAAGTTCCATGATGAGGTTGTTGATAGTAATAATGTATCTAATTTTTGCAAATTTTATTCTTGAAATTGCTGTAAGAAAGTCTACTTAGTGGCTTTATCTATAGAAACCCAATTGGTGTCTACAGAGAATTGAAAACTTTCTATTGTAGGTAGTTTACATTTGGTGTAAAAAGTGTTGTAGGCAGAGAATTAATTTTCCTTTACATTTCCTCTCAGGCTGGTGCTCTGGCGCTCTGCATATTTTTGTGCATTTCACTGAGAAAGAGTGTCAGCCAGGAATAGGACCGTCTACAGGTGAAGATATAGACTGACATGGGTATTTTCCGTCCAGAACATCTGTTCCTGTTATACAGAGAGTCTTGGGAATCACCTGATCAAATTTGAGAGGGTTGGACTCAGATATGGGGTCTTCTAGTAAGGAGATGTGGGCAAAAGTCAAAGAGCAGAACTGCAAGTATGTATAAACAGAAGCCTTAGTAAGTAGAGATGCAAAAGTGTGGAGGTGGCTGCTGTATAAGTATTATTCGAGCTTAGCAATCCGAATATTTCGGCTCTCAATATATCAGCATAGGCCAGAACTCCACAACTTAGGAAGATTTTCTCCGCCTAACAAAAGATTTAAAAATACGTATATGTCTAACTGGAACTCCGAGCTGGGGCTATTTCTGGCGCTGGCTTGACTGCGCATTTGTGACCAGTGGTGACAGCGGGACCAGGTCTGTCCCAGCCACTGCCGCAGCCCCGGAGCGCCCACCGCAGGCTGGCGGCCGAGCTCCCGCATCCCTGCATCACTGTTGACCTCCACAGTGAAGGAAGATGAGTGAGTCCAGCTCCAAGTCCAGCCAGCCCTTGGCCTCCAAGCCAGAAAAGGACGGTACTGAGAAGCTAGGCCGCCGGGGGCAGGCCATGCAAGCAGCCTCCGAAGGAACCCAGTGAAGTGCCAACGTCTAAGAGACTTCAGGGCCCACCAGAGGGAGCAAAAACAAGGGTGCTGCCGGAAAACCATCACAGCTCCAGGGAAGAGACCAAAGGGCAGACCCAAAAAACTGGAGAAGGAGGAAGAGGGCATCTCGCAGGAGTCCTCGGAGGAGGAGCAGTGCCGACTGCACCCTGGCCAGGAGCAGCTTCCCTCTGGGACTGAGCAGCTTCGTTCAGCTCCCACAGCCCCCTCCCCGAATCCCCCCAAACTGCCGCCTGTCCCCTTGCGCCCTCCCCACGCACACTGCAGCACACCAGCGCTGCAGGGCTCCTGTGGCGAGTGGGGCGTGCTTTCCTCCACCTCCCAGCGCCCTTCCAGCCACGCACACCTGCCTCTCCCAGACGAGGCTAACTTCCCACTTAGCCGCAGCGTGCACCTGCTGCGCCCCCACTCGCTCATGGAGAAATTGCTCTCTGAGCTCTTGCTTGGGAACTTGCTCTGCTCCTCCACTGTTGCCTCTGGCTTCTTAAAGGGGCCTGGGAGGGCTCCCCTGGCCTTACGGGGGCCCATGCCCCATCCATTTTGACATGCCCACTCTGGCTATACTGGCATCAACAGGGGATGCTCAACTGCCAGCCAAACTGTCCCCAGTGGCCCACACTGCTCTCCCTCGCCTCCCCTGCTCCCCTTGCACTGGGTTGGACAATCCCTTGTGGGGAACAGGTAAGAGGACAAAAGGTGGGGCACCCCCTTAGCTTTCCCATGGGATCTAGCATCCCCACTTCTGCTCTAGGCGGGTCCCCTCATCTGTGGGGCACTAATAAGGAGCTCGCCCTGCCTACCCCCTCCCTCGCCTGCCCACCCCCCTCCCCCAAGGTTCTGGTTCCATCTTTTCCTCTGTTCACAAACTACCTCTGGACAGTTGTGCTGATTTTTTTTGTTCAATGTTTCATTCATTGGTTGCTGCTACCAGCGCCAAACATTCAGTTCATCATAGCCTCCCATTCAACCCACATCCCCCTCCCCCAGGATACTTCATGGGGGAAGGCGGTCTAGGGCACAGCAGGCTGGGTTGCACACCACCCCAGTCCCAGGGAAGGTGGGGTCCTGCCCCTAGGATACTGCCTCTGAGTTGGGGGGGGGGTTCCATGTTGACTGTGTGAAGAGTGTAGAGGCCACTGTCTCCCCTTGTCCTGTTGGGGAGGGGTGGCCATTACTTGTCCCAGCCTGGAGCTCTCCCTCTGGTTTCCTATTTGCAGTTACTTGAATAAAAATATCCTTGTCTGGAAAAAATATGAATATGAAAGTGTTCTTCATCTCAGAGTCTTTGTTTCCATTTTAAGGTTTGGTGTCACCTAAACACATTTGTCACACTGACCTTGCCTTATTGAACACAGCCCTACCACTTTTTCTTTTTCTTTTTTTGCCCTACCATTTTCTAAGAAGAGACAAAAATACCTACTTTTCTTCTTCAAATATAAAGAACAAATTTTCCCACGTTCAATTTTATTTTCTTTTAGGGAAAGATAAGCCAACAAAGAAATATAATGATTGGCGTATTATTTTTAAAATGGGTTTAATAGCAAATAATTTGTTCCATCTGGGAAAGATTGATCACATTTTTATCAACTAGACACAACTCAGAATACATTACTTCCAGCATTAAAAAAAAAAGTTTATTTAGAGCCACATCACTCCAGCCATTCCCCATCAGTGTCATTTCCTGACCCTGCAGTAGGACTAAGCTCTTAGAAACTTACTTCCCTCAATATCAAAGATATTTTTGTTCACCAGACACATCCTAGAGTAGCTTTCAAGTAGTTTCTGAAGACTGTTGTGATTTTACTATGGTAATAGTTCACACTGTACTTTTCAGCCAGTGGCAAAAACATCAGCCAGTGTCATGTCTCAACAATTAAACTTTCTGAGTGCTGCTCTTGTAGCACACAGATGCTTATGTGAGAAGGAAGACTGGAAGTAAACAAAAGAATAAAGTTTGGGATAGTCTTAGGTCCTCATTTTGATCCTCTCCACTCTAATTTGCTTAATATAGGAGATCCAGAATAGAAGAATGAAAAGGATGGAAAGAACAGACATTTGTACTCTTGTTCATGGCATTACTTACAATAGCCAGAAGGTGCAAGTGACCCAAAATGTCCATCAACAGGTGAATAAAAAGAAATAAAATACATTCAATCGAATATTATTCAACCTAAAAGTAAAAGGAATTTCTGACATACAACAGGATGGACATACCTTGAAGACATCATGGTAAGTGTAATAAACACAAAAAGACAATGTGGCAAATGAGGTCTGAGTCCCCTTCTATGATGTACCAGAATAGGCAAATTTATAGAGACAGAAAATAGAATAGAAGTTACCAGGGGCTCAGGAGAAGGGAGAATTAGGAATTAGTTTTCAACCAAAGCAGAGCTTCAGTTTGGCATGTTGAAAAGATTCTGGAGATGGATAGTGATGCTGGTTGCATAAACAATGTTCATATATCTAATGTCACTGAGGTGTATATTTATAATGATTCAAATAGCAAGTTTTATATTAAGCATGTTTTACCATCTTCAAAAGGAAGGAAAATATGCTGTACTTTTGCTTGGCTACAACTCTTTTTCTAAAGAAAGACTTCTGGATGTCAGCACTGATAAAGCAATGGTTAGTGATCAAATGACCCAGTGATGTGCTGATAAATGTTCAACACTTGGCTCACCAACAAAAAAAAGAAGTGGATAATTCCTCAATTTCTTGTGTTATCCACCCATAGTACAACAACTGTAGGCTCAACAATTTTGAAGTTTAAGCTGCATTATTAATATTTCTTCCACTATATTGTTCTAATCCAATAATTATTCAAATGATTTTTGGGTGCCAGTCCTGGGGCTTGAACTCAATGCCTGAGTGTTGTCCCTGATCTTTTTTGCTCAAGGTTAGAACTTGAGCCCCTGCTCCACTTCCAGCTTTTTGGTGGTTAATTGGAGATAAGAGTCTCATTCATTTTCCCACCTATGCTGTCTTCGAATTGCAACCCTCAGATCTCAGCTTCCTGAGTAGATAGGATTACAGGTGCAAGCCATAAGCACCAGGCTCAAAAGATATTTTAAGACTTGATTTATAGTGTTTTCTTATTTGTACAGATGAGTAAATATTCCCACAATGGCTGATTACAACCCATTAGTGTAAACTCACCTAACAACAGAGTTAGGAAGGTAACACACCACTGTATGGTATTTCCATCCTAGGGATATGAGCAATCTTCAGAACACCGAAGAACAGAAACTATACTATGTAGGAAGTAATGTATTTTTGGTGTTCTTTATGTGTTTTAATATTTATTTCATTATAGATCTTATATAATTTTATTTTTTCATAGCCATGTCAAACAAGTTAGGTCACAAATTTTCTGAAATTTAGTGTTTGGTTCTGTCAAACCAGTACACACCAAGTTTGGAAAAGCATGATTCCACAGTTTTCCTGATTCCATGGGTTTTGTTAGTTGTCAGATGCAGCATTCTCTGAATAGGATTTCTTGCATGTTCTACTTTCTCCTCTGTTTCCTCTCTGATGCTCTTTGATATTGTCATTTTTGCATTTCTGTTTCTCTTGTTCTTGGTGCAGTGTTGACTTTATCTCCACTGGTTTACTTTCCTTTTCTCTTTTCTTTCTCCTTGATTTTATTCCGTTCTTTCTCTTCTTTTTCTGTCACAGAAGATATAAGTTTAAATATCAGACCACAGGAATCCATGTCAGAGGATTAACAGGAAACCTATAACAAGCTCAGCCTTTCTGGGACATTTTCTTTTGTTTTCTCACAGTGTTCCACATTTTAATGAATTTAGCAATCAGAAGAGAGGGGAATGACTCTACAGGCTTTATTTTCCTTTTCTTTTTTCTGCAGTGCTTTGGATGGAGCTTGGGACTTCAAGCCTGTTAGGTAAATACTATACTACTGAGCTACATGAGATAATCTCAAGTTGGATCCTTGGAATAGTCACTTACTATATGGGTTTTCATTATAAGAAAAGTATACCAAAGAAGACTGTGGCATAATTAGCCCTTTAATTAAGGCAATAAAATGGTACAAACTTCTAGAGTATATATTTTAAAATTTCTTTTTCAAAAGTCTCAACAATGTCTGATTCTCAAATATGCAGTTTGTGGACCTTTAGAAAGAAAAATATAGATCTTTTAAAAGAAAAAATCATTCTTATTAACTTTCGTGCAGCTTTAAGGTTATTTTTATTATGTTACTTACAGGGTACAAAAACATACTAGACATAAATATAATCCTCATGTAATCATAAAAGCATGCACTAAAATATAAAAACCACCAAAATAATTAACATTTTAATGAGCAACATAACTTAATGTGATGAATATTGTTCTTAAAAGCAAGTTGCTACTGTTGGGTTAAATAGCTGGTTTGTTCATTTGCATTCATCTTTGTTCTACAGGGGACAATAAACGGCAAATTATGATCACTGTTTTCCCCGGCCCTTACCATTTCTTTGCTACTGCACAATATGAGGGAGTGAAATAAGTATTCTCTCGTATTTGCCACTACTAATAAAACAGAAAAACAACAGTAAAAGCTTTTTCACCAGATAGTTTATAAGTATCTTTGGTAGTTTATTATCTTAAAAGTTGCCTGGGAGTCAGCTCATACCTCTAATCCTAGCTACTCAGGAGGCTGAGATCTGAGGATCACAGTTTGAAGCCAGCCTGGGCAGAAAAGCCCATGAGATAAGCTACTGAGAAAAAGCCAGAAGTGGTGCTGTGGCTCAATGGTAGAGTGCTAATCTTGAGCACAAAGAGGCTTAGGGGGTACCCCGGCCCTGAGTTCAAGCTCCAAGACTGGCAAAAAAAAAAAAAAAAGGCCTGAAGAAAAATGTTAACTTTATTTTCCCTTAACTGATTTTATCTCTTGAGCCACTATTTCTACCCAACAGTGGGAAATGTTATCTTACCAATTCAGGGTAAACCTAGTCACTCCTGAAGAGCTCTTACTTATTTTTCTACTGAGAGATGATTAAGTTGCAGGGGGCTAGTACCTTGTAGAAGAGGAATCCTGGTACACGCCCAGTGACTTCCTCTGTATTAGATTCTTCTGTGATAAACTGATCCTAAGGATGTTGACAGGCATTATTGGCCCTGCCTTACTGATGGGAGATCAGTGACCCCCACTGGCCAGTGTATTCCCCAGAACCAATCCAGCCAATGCGAGTGACATCAGGAGGTCTTTAAGGGAGTCCAGCTCTCCCGGATGTGCTTATTTCTGCTGCTCTGCTGTCACTTCTGCCTACATAACATAGTATCTGGTAGTAATACATCTTCTCAAAGGTCGCCAGAAAAAGTGGCACACAGGCACCTCTGGCTTCAGGTTTTCAGCCCAATCTGGCATTTTTACTATACCTTTCCCTCTAGTTTCTCTGTGTTCAGCCCAAGAAGCATCTACTGCAGGAGGTCACCTGCACTCTTTCCTCCTAATAATCCCTTACATCATCACTCATGGTTTTGACTTACCTGTTTACAGACTAAATCAGTGATAAGTGTTTAACAACCGATTGAAAAAAAAACTGGTAGGTAGTATTTGCAAAATTTATGGTATAAAGACTTCCACTGGAGTTCATTTCAAGCTACATAACGATGTCACCGAACTTGGAGTTTGGACAGAATCAACAATAAGGCCAGACTGGATATTGAGGTCATTAGTTATTGATAGCCAAGGCCAGATTTTTAGAATTTAAAATTCTGTTTTTCTCCCTCAAAAACCCCAGCTCATGGACAGCTTTCACTTTCAAGATGTTTCTCACAACTGACATTGCCCCTATATTTGGCTCTTTGTCAGCTTTCTCCTGGAGGTGGTACATTTAAAACCCTATTCCTATGTTCCAAATAGTGGGAGAGGTTTCACTGGAATAAGAAAGTTTGAAGGAAAAAAAAAACACCTCAGTATCTCTAAATAATTATACTGCCAATAGAGGCTTCTTTAGAAACCTCTGTCAAATAGAGGTTTTAGAGAAAAGGTCAAGTTCAGATACTAGGATCAACGATAAGGAGCGAAAGAGGAAGGATAGAAAAGCAGTAAAGGAGATTGAGTCCAAGGAGGAGAATCCTGAAATAGAGCTACCAAAAGTATGTATTTTGTCCATATTTAACAAATCAATAGTTACAGTAAAAGCAACTTGCTGGATATAATGGTATGTAAAACCTCATTTGACATTTGTCTTAAGACATGATATCATAAGACTAAATCTTATCTTGAAGTAAGGGAGATCCTTCGGGTCCCTTTACCCAAGCAGCTACCAGTCACTGTAGGGATTGGAGGAAGGAAAGGTGTCTGCTCACTCCTTTTCCCCAACTCCTCCTCTTCTTCCTGTGCACTGAAACTGTAGAGGCAGAATTCTGTACTTACTGGCCACCTTCAGCATCCTAGCAATGAGATGGAGAGGTAGAGATATGCTGGTCTTATGACACTTGGACCTGAAGTGCCTAAAACCCCAAATTGAAAAAATACAAAGACAATCTTAAATATTAGCACTATTGATTGCTTGCAAAATCATCTTCTCCCCCCCCCCCCCCCGCCCTCCGCTCTCATATTGGACAGTTCTTTGTTTGGGATACTTCAGAGTGTCTCTCAGTTTAAATAGTGGGGAACACCTCGAAGTGAGAAATAACACAGACATCAGATTCCAATTAACCTGACTGCTGATCATTTTCAGCATCTGAGAAAGTTCAGAAACAAGCTTAGGGGCTTCTCTATTTACTACTTGTGTGATTTCACAAAAGTTTCTTTGCATCTCTTCGCAGCATTTCCTCCTCTCTAAGTGGAAATAATATATTAAAAGACCAATGTAGGGACTAAGTGAAAATTTATGTAAAAGAATGTTTCCCAGCCAGGCATGGAGGAACATGCCTGAAACTCCCAGCTGCTCAGGAGGTAGAGATAGGTGATTTGCAGTTAAAGGAAACCTTAAGCAAAAAGCCAGATCTTACCTAAAAAACAAGACAGCATGGTGGATCACACCGGTAATTCCAATTACACAGAAGGTAGAAAATGAGGATCTCAGTCCAAGGCCAGCCAGGGAAAAAGCACAAGACCCTATCTGAAAAACAAACTAAAAGTAAAAAGTACTAGAATATGGCTCAAATGATAGAGTGTTTACCCAGCAAGCACTTTGGAAAAGTACTTTGGGGACAGAATTCACACACACACACACACACACACACACACACACACACACACACACACACACACACACACACACACACAAAACCCTAAAGTACTATACCCTTTTTTACTATTGTTTTTCCATGTGACTTTTCTCAAAAAAAATAGGACACAAGTGGTTTTTTCTTCCTTGCTATTGTTTCTAACATATTTATAAGGTACCATGTGATTTATTTTGTTGCTTTGTATGTCCCTCCCCCACAGTATAACCCCTGTTTTCACTGTATTTGATGTTGGTATAATTTGTGGAGGGGAAGGGAAAAAACAAATTGTTTAAATAGGGATACAGCGGGGGCGGGGGGGAAAAGGGGGAGTTGGGGGATGATGTAGTTGAGAAGGTGGGAGGGAAGGGGTGGTAGGGGAAAAACAAAGGAGGAGGCAACAATGCTGGATAGGAAATGTACTCATTACCTTGCTCATGTACCTGTAAACCCTCTGTATGGTATTTCCACAATAAAAAACAATTAAAAAAATGAGAGGCCACATTTTATTTAGAAGCCACAGCATCCAGCACAGAGTGTAGCCTAGATCTGCCCTCCACAAATATTAGTAGATTGTATTCTTGAGAGAGCCACTTGGACTAGCTTTTTTAACAAAGATAATCTAACAATAATGTTTGTACAGCAAGGAGAAAGCATGATACAACCCCCCAAAAGCATACTAACTGAGGAAGCAGCTACCTTGCCTGGGGCTGGGAGAATACAGGGGGGCTGAAGTTATTAGGATCTAAAGATGAAGGAGAGCCTGGCTAAGGCTGGTGTCTCTGGTGGAAGAATCTGGAAACAGGAACTTTGAGCTACTTGAAGCAGCTGTTGCTTCCAAGGTAAAGAATCATTACTGTGGTGGCCAAGAGTTCATCACATGAAAAAGCACCCTCTTCCCAGCCAGGTATCTCTCTGCTGCCCTCTGCAGGCAAAGCTGGCAGAAACAGTGAATAATACCAAGCCCTGACTATTATATACTATGGTTTGTTTTTTTTTTCCCCACATGTTTGTACTTATCATAAAGCTTAACTGGTAGTTAGTCACAGAAAGAGACTGACAACAATAACTAAAAATAGAGCGATTATAATACACTGAATTAAAAGTTATGTGATCTTTCTTCTCTCACAGCATCTAATATTGTGTTCTGTTTTCAGACTTTTTAAAATATTTTATTTTGTTGTAAAGGTGCTGTACAGAGGGTTTCCATTACATAATAATGTAATGAGTACATTTCTTGTCCAACATTGTTGCCCACTCCTTCGGTTTTTCTCCTGCTATCCCCCCCACTCCTCCCCACCCCACCCCAAAGTTGTAATGTTCATTTCCAATATAGTGCCTTGTGAGTATCATTGTTGCATTGTGTCACTTTTCACTCTTGTTTCACCATGCTGTTGTTCCCCTTCCCTTCTCCGAATCAGATAAACATATGTACAAGACTCAGGGTGTTTGACTGTGGCTGACTGAAACCATGGAAAGCAAAAGCATAGCTGGGAGGGGATCATTGAACAGGGAATAGACCTCAGTTTCAGTACCAGGGCAGTGAGTAAGAGGGCTTTGAGCGGAAAGATAAGTAGGAAAGCATCACATCCCCATTTAGCCAATGCAGAAGGAGACTTTTGTGTGTGCATGAAGATAGGCATCTTTGATAGCTATGACTTCTTTCCTCTTGACGTCACTTTAGAGTAGTCAGAGGAAATGGGAGTGTGTCACATGAGAGTCCCAAGGGTCTAAAGGTATTCAGAGCTTGGCCCAGGCTGACACTACCAGACACCTGAGTGCAGCCTTATCCTTCCATACTATCCTTGCCTGTGGAGACATTCCCCACATCCAGAGACTCATGCTCCCTCCATAGACCATTCCACATCTACAATGTAGACATAATCAGGAGAGCAGTCTGGCTTTGATGCAACACACCTGCAACACTGAAGAGGGTCTCTTTGGACAAGAAAGCATGAGAATATCTGTAGAACCCCCTAGTCAATCTTATAACTACAGAAAGCTGGGTTGGCTGGTCCTGGCCAAGCTTCACTGCTTCTGGCTCATTCCAGCTGGTGATTTGACTTAACTTTGTAGAACGAACACCCGAACAGCCTCAGCGGGTTTAATACCAAGGGGAAATGGAGCACCTTTGGTGACATCTTACCCCATCTCCACCTTGTCCAAAGGCCATAAGAGGACTTCTCTGGAAGTTAGGCTTATTGATTTCCTGGATCAAACCTGAGACTGTGCGTGTGTTTTCCTTTTTAAGACTCAGTGTAAAGGAAACTGTTATTTCTTGCATGTCTTTTGAGACAATGTGAAAGAGTTATGACCCATTCAATCCAAGTATTACAGATAACTAGATGACAGATTGCCATATGGCCTATGAGATAAGGCCAAATTTCCACCACCCACAAAGGCTCACTATTTGCAGACACCCAAGTCTGACTTCCCCAATAGGAAAGCAAAGACAGAATTGCAATCATGCTCTCTTAACCTTAGTATTCCCTTCTAAATGAGTTGCATCTCATTCCAGGAAAGATAACATGACTGAGCCTCTCCATACAGGACCTTTGTAACGAAGGATAGTGTCTTATGTCAGCTCTCTCTACATTTTTTTTTTGGGGGGGGGTCCGGTCATGGGGCCTGAACTCTGGCCTGGGCGCTGTCCCTCAGCTCTTCAGCTCAAGGCTAGCGCTGTACCACTTGTGAGCCACATTGCCACTTCCGGCTTTTTTTTTTCCTGCTTATGTGGTGCTGAGGAATCAAACTCAGGGCCTCATGCATGCAAGGCAAGCGCTCTACCACTGAGCCACCTTCTCAGCCCTCCCTCTCCATTTTTTAATAAGTCCATTTATTTCCTTGATCTACCTGGGGGTGTGATGTGCTTTCCTCCTGGCTCCTGGATACCCTAGTACCTTGACCCCTACTCTAGGCCCACAAAACAGCAGGTCTTCTCTGGAAAGGCAAGCTTTGTGCTCTCAAATTCCCTCACTCTACATTCCTGATAAATATATATATAACCATTCTTCAATCTCAGTTTATTAGGGTTTAACTCTGTCTTCCAAAGGTTTTATTAGTCATCTCAATATACAGAAGTGGGAGAGGGTATTGTGGGTGGAGCATTTCTTTGGACTGTATATTAGTGCAAGAGAGAACCCATTAAACTTTCTGGACAGCCCATAACCATCCCTGCGGTACAGGCAGTGAGAGTTCACCATAGACACTGTGTGTCTGCCATGGTAGCTGACGAGTGCAGTACACAGAGGAAGCACAACTTCACAAGGACAGCTCACAGGAATCAACGCTAAACAGCTTAGATCAGCCACGTGCAGCAGCTATGTGCTTCAGACATCTCCATAAATGTAACTCACACATAATCAGCAGACAAGCAGTCTCTCAAGCTGATGAAACTACTAAATTGTGCCCAGAGTACATCCCAGTCATACATTCAGGCCTGGGACACTTCGTTAAAGCAACTTATTTTTATCACATAGTGGCTGACTGCCTGGTAGATGGTGCTCTGTGTAGATCCTTGAATCCAGAGGAAGAAGCCAAAGTTTATCCTGTGCTGCTGACAAGTCAATTGATAACTAAAAGCCAGCATTCACAGGGCACTTAGTACAGTTGCCAAGCCAGAGGTAAATAAGCTTTATTCCTACTCTCTCTCTTTACAAGCACATTATGAGGTAGGTTTAGCTATCAGCCTTTTGTGCGTTTGATTACTGGGAATCAGCCACCCCACACCTGATTCTCTCTAGGGGATTTGCTGCTGAGCATATGACCTTGCAAAGCTAAGGGCTTGGAACATGGTGACTCCACCAACATTAGAAGCTATCCCAAGGGTGCCTGGCTAAAACAGATGGTTGAACTCTCCAAAGCCATCTTGATTACAACAGAGCTCATCTGTTCCAGCCCTTGGGTGACCTGGGCCACTTAGTAAAGTTGTGATTTCCTTGCAGGATGTAAAACTCCAAACACACAAAATCCAGACCTGAGAAGAGATCTGAGATGGCATTTAAAGGGGCCGATCTGAGTGGAAACTCCAGCAGCTTCCACCCATATAAGTTTTCCTTTGAAGACATGAATAGAAACAACAGTGCCTTCTACTCCAGACAGGTGAATGTCTCAGATAGCTTGTCAGGGGACAAGCAAGTAGGATAGAGATCATTGGCAAGGCTTCTTGCTGCCCTGCAAAGGGCAGGAGACCCTACTCTCAAAATAAGCATCTTGAGACATTGACACAACCTTACCAAAGTGTAAATATCCCAAAGAAGAAAAGTGTAATCATTTTAATATTGTGCAGTTTTCAGCTTCATTTCAGTCCTAGATGATGACTCCCAGCAACTAATTTCCCTATGCTTTATAGAGCATCCCTCTGATGCCTCCAATAATCTAAACTGGCAGGGCAAGAGGGACTAGCACTATGGTGAAAGGAAATTTAGGCAGATATGGATTGGTAATTAAACTCCTGTTAAAGCTCTAAAATCCAAACCCCACCCAGCAACTTAATGTTATAGCAAATTAGCCCTACCTTCTCCCACACGGCTAGACTATATATGTTTATAGTAACAAAAGTATAAAATGTAGGTATTAAAAATCAGAGAAAACTTACAAAAAAAGTTAATCCTTATGACCCAAAGCCAATGAGACAGCCTTCAAATACTTAGTATTTAGCCTTCAAATATCATATATTTGATAAATAAATGGATTCAAAACACTGTAAACACTCTCTTCCCTTTCCAGTGCAGGTCTCATGGGATTCCATATTGAAGTCATGTCCTGGGATTCCTATTCATCTACTCATTTACCTTTAGCACTGTAAAAAAGGAAAAATCCATATCTATTTTCCTGTTCCTCCTCCCACAATCAAATAAGAGAGATAGGTTATAAAAATGTTCACAGGATTATGTTGATTAGTTTAAGTACAAGGAACAACAGTTTACCTCTGTCCCAACACAAGGTCAGAACAGTTCTGAGAACCATACCAACTGTCTCTTTCAATCAAACCAAGCATGGCAACCTGTCCAACACACCAGTGTGATTGGAACATCTAATCCTTTGAGCTGTCCATGCTGTGTGGACAAACAACATTGATCAGTCTAATCAGATGCCACAGCCAGAGTAATTATCAGAATTTTCCTATGGCAATATTTTAAGAAGCAGTTTCAGAAGAGTGGCGAGAACAAACTGGAAATTTGGATGCATCAGTGAAAATAATTTATAGGCAGAATTTTTCACATAAATTTTATATACTCTAGATTTTTTTGGCTGATTGTTAAAGTAATAGCACTTATTATAAAAAATGTAGTAAGGTATAAAAAAATAAATCTCCAGTAGCCCTCTTCTCATTCTGGATGTGAGCAACTTTTTCTTTTCTTTTTCCTATTGGCATATATTAAATATAAAAGGGATTTAATTGTGATATTACCATAACATAAATATCATAACTAGGATCAAATTTTCCCATAAACAAATTACCAATCTATGAGGTAGAATGTATCTCCCCAATCAACAAATATCCTCAGTGTCCTGCTGTCCATCCTTCATTCACAGTTCCTCATCTACAACTCCAAAGCCAACATTTGGGCTCGATCCTGGGCAAAATTAGTAGCCTGTATAAAGTGAATGTTCAAAATTCCCATAGGAGGCTTCAATCCAGAAATGCTCTTTTACAATCTGCTCATATATATATATATATATATATATATATATATATATATATATATATATATATATATATATATATATAATGTGTGTATGTACATGTATATATATACACACACAAATATACACACAAATACACACACATTATCTATCTATCTATGAATGAATTATCTTATGGATGGGACCCAGGTCTAATCATATAATTATGCATATAATATATGCCTGGCTGAAGGTAATTGTGTGCAATATAACAAGTCTGTGCATGAAACTAAGTTTGTTTATTAAAGTTGGAGTGATGGAAGGTACTTTTAACTTGTGGTTGCTGAATAAACTTTGTGCCTTTATTTTACTGCAACTTGTTATATCAGATGAGGTACAGAAATTTCTCTTTCCATTTCATGTCTTGTGGTTCATACTCTAGAGGCTGTGATCAGAGGATCACAGTTCAAAGCCAGCCCAAAAAGAAAATTCCATGAGCCTCCATTTAACCAGCAAAATGCTAGGATATTGTGTTTTGTACAAGGCATTCTCTGGACTAGTTTGTTGTGATTATAAAACAATTAGTAAAACAGCTTACATTTGTATTTATTTTCTATTCCGTACTTCAGTGCCCCTGTGTTTTTTCCTTAATTCATTCCTTTAAAAAATAAATTTGTTGGACATGTCAAAAATGCTAGGATGGATGCATGGCTCAAGTGGGAGCCATGAACAAGAAGGTCAAGCAAGAATACAAGGCCCCTGAGTTCAAGTCCTGGTACGGGCACAAAAAAGAAAAAGAAAGTTCTGGATTTAAAAACATTTCAGATTTAAAACACTTTGGATTTTGATGCTGTTTCCCAGGAAAATTGGCTTTTATGAGAAGAGAGGACACCTCAGAACTCAGTGTATCTTTGTAAGGAAGCAACTGCTTATAGAAGTCCTGGCTCAGGAGCAAACTCTTCTAAGATCAGCCAGTGCTTCTTGTTAGTGACTTACTGAGCTTAAATAGACTGTAACATGGGTATTCTTTGAATAAAAGATATGTAAGAGTGCTTACTGTCCAGTGCTTTCATGCTATAGCAACCCTGTCACCTGGGAAAGCGTGCCTGAGAAGCACATGTCAAATCACTGACATCATTTCCTTTGTACTTTCTTCTCTGAAAATAGCCTCTGTTTCCCATGATTCCCAAATTCTCACATGAGAATTTCTCATCTTTCCATAAGCATCCTGTCTTTTCATAGTTCACCCTCCTATTCAACTGAGACATGGCTATGGGGTTACTCAACAACAAATTGCTTCAACATTTGAATTATCTTTGAGAGTCATTCTGTGCTTACTAAATACAATTTTCTAGTGTCTTTCAGATTTCTTTACAATGAACAGATTCCTTGTTTTTTTTAGAATTCTTTGCTGTCCTCAAAGCTTCTGGAGTATTTTACATGAGACTTTTTTTTTTTTTTATAAGTTCTTCTTCTTCAGAAGCAGGAAGTTGACAAAAAGTCCTAAATGCTTATTTTACTTCCCAAAGTTGGGGTGGGAGATGTCAAATGGATTCTAAAAGTAACAAAGCCCTTCAACCCTGAACTTTGTCTTGAGTAGAAGAGTCAGTGGATTTAAATTGAGCCAGAAATCGATCACCTGGTTAGGTTTGGAGGAAGCTTCATCTTCATCCTCATTAATATCAATCAGGAAAATTATTTATTTTATTTTCCATAATGGGTTGAATGATTATATTATCAAGCAATTCTGACAATAAAAATGTACTATACATTCTCTCTCTGTCTCTGTCTCTCTGTTTCTCTCTCTATGTATCTATTTGGTGTGGGTCCTAAGGTTTGAACTGATGGACCTAGGAGCTGTCCCTGACCTTTTTTTTTTTTTCTTTCTCAAGTGCTCTACCACTTGAGCCACAGTTCTACCTCCAGCTCTTTGGTGATTAATTAAAGATTAAGAACCTTTTGCTGCTTTCCAGAGTAGTTGAATAAGTTTACATTCCCACCAACCGTGTAGTAACATTCCCTTTCAGCCACATCCCTGCCAGCACCTATTGTTGTCAGACTTCTTGATAATGGCCTTTCTAACTGGGGTGAGGTAGAGTCTCAATGTTGTTTTGATTTGCATTTCTTTTGTGGCCAGAGATGAACATTTCTTCATGTGACTATTGGCCATTCTCACTTCTTCTTTAAGTCTTTCGTGCATTTATTAATTGGATTGTTGTTTGAGAGTTTATTTGGGGGGTGGGGTTGAGCTCTATATCAGACCTTGTCTGATGCATAGCATTGTTTAACCATAGCCAAGATATGGAATCAACCCAGATGCCCCTTAGTGGATGAATGAATCAAGATAATGTGGTATATGTTCACAATAGAATTTTACTCATCCATTAGAAAGAATGATATTATAGAGAAATGAAAAGACTTGGAAAAAAGTATATTAACTGAAGTAAGCCACACCCAAAGAAACATAGTTTACATGGTTTCCTTCATTTGTGGTAACTAGAATGTGCCTATAAATATACAAGTAAACATACTGAATGGTAAAAGAAAAAAAGTACAGTAGGACATGATCAATTATACAGGTCTATAGGCATTCACATAGACTGAGAGCAAACAAAGATAGTCTCAGGAGAAGATCACATAGGCCCAATAACTATGTGCAGCTAACTATGTAAAATAATATTTATTGAAATGAACTCCAGAAAGTGAAAGCAAGAGGTGCTTTTTTCTTTGTTGCTGTTTTTGTTTTCATTTCCTTTTGTCTTGTTTGTTTATCTGTCTCTGTGGGGGTAAAAGGTAGCACAGAAACAGAACAAAGGATGAACAAATGCAGCAGTGATACTCAATAGACACTAGGTGGAAAATAAACTATACAATTAGTGGATGGGGACAGGAGGGAAAAACTAGGAGAGAGCAAGGGCAGGTGTGATATTGTTAAAAAAAGAAATGTGCTCTATCTGATTTAGGTAACCATAACCCCTCTGTACATCATTTTTTCAATAACAATAAATAAATAAATGAAAAAAATAATCTCATGGACTTTTCTGCCTCAGCTGAACCGTGGTTTGAACTGTGATCCTCAGATCTCAGTCTCCTGAGTATCTAGGATTACAGGCATGAACTACCAGCACCTGGCTCTATTCTCTCTCTCTCTCTCTCTCTCTCTCTCTCTCTCTCTCTCTCTCTCTCTCTCTCTCTCTCTCTCTTTCATGGGGGCTGAACTCTGGGTCTGGGCACTGTCCCTCAGCTCTTCAGCTCAAGGCTAACGCCCTACTACTTGAGCCATAGAGCCACTTCTGGCTTTTTTTTTCTGCTTATGTAGTATTGAGGAATCGAACCCAGGGCCTCATGCATGTAAGGCAAGCACTCTACCACTGAGCCACCTTCCCAGCCTTCTATTTTCTTTTTATAAAGAGAATTAGCATATTATATCCATTTTGCTGCCTGTTTGTTTTTAATCTTTTTTTTTTTTTTTTCCAGTCATGGGGCCTGAACTCTGGGCCTGGGCGCTGTCCCTCAGCTCTTCAGCTCAATGCTAGCACTCTACCACTTGAGCCACAGCGCCACTTCCGGCTTTTTTCTTTTTGCTTATGTGGTGCTGAGGAATCGAACCCAGGGCCTCGAGCATGCAAGGCAAGTGCTCTACCACTGAGCCACCTTCCCAGCCCTGCCTGTTTGTTTTTGATTCCAGGATTTTTTTTTTTTTTTTTTTGTGGATGAAGGTGAGGAGTTGTCATACTTTTCAGATTTTTGAATACCAAGTTTCATCATATAACACAGGTTGCCTTCAAACTGGTTTTCCTCCTGACCCTACCTCCTGAGTGCTAGGATAACAAGTATGTCATATATCATAAATATAATAATGTAAAATTACTATGGCATGAACAACTAACATTTTAGAGTGAACAATTTGGTGGCATTTAACTACATTTACAATACTGTGCAACCACCAATACATGGGTCTAAAGTATTTCTGAAGTAAAATGTCTAGCCATTAGTTTTCCTCTCGCCATTAAGTAACCAGTCTGCTTTCTTACTGTACTTGGAATTATCTATTCTGTTCTGGGTATTTTATATAAATGAAAGCATAAATGGTCTACTATCTAGCTTTTTTCACTTAGCCTAATGGTTTATATAATTCACCAGAACAATAGCATGCCAGTACTTCATTCTGTTTGATGACTACATAATATTCTGAGGTGGATGTGCATGTGTGTATATGTGCGTGCAAGTTATTTGTATATTCACCCATTGATGAGCATGTTCCCTGTTTCTGATGTGTGGATACTGTGCAGAGTGCTGCTATGAACATGCATACATATATATTTGCTTGTGTTTCTGTTTGCTTCCTAGAAGTGGAATGCTGGGTCATATGGCAATCTCACGTCTAACTTTTTAAGGCTATACTGCACAATTGCCTGCAATGGTGACACCATGGTACATTCCCACCAACAAGGTATGTGAATTTCAATTGCTCTACAACCATACTAACACATAAATTTTCCCTTAAAAATTTGGGCCAGGCTCTAGGGACACACACCTGGAAGCCTAGATACCTAGGAGGCTGAGATCTGAGGAACTGGTTCAAAGCCAGCCTGGGCAGGAAAATTCAAGAGGCTTATATTCAATTAACCACCAAAAAGCTGGAAGTAGAGCTGTGGTTCAAGTGGTAGAGAGTGCTAGCCTGGAGCACAAAAGCTCAGGGACAGTGTCCAAGCCATGAGTTCAAGCCCCAGGACCAGCACAAAAATAAATTGTCGCTACAATTCATTTTTGTGCCCATGACTCACTCCTGTAATCCTGACTACTCAAAAAGCTTAAAACTAAGAATCACCATTCAAAGCTAACTCAGGCAGAAAACATCTGTGAGACTCTAATATCTGATTAACCACCAAAAGGCCAGAAGTGAAGCTCTAGCTCAAGTAGTAGAGTGCTAGCCTTGAGCAAAAGCTCAGGGACAGCTCCCAGGCCCTGAGTTCAATCCCCTCTGAATTAGTAAAAAAATCATCCAGGTGGGTATTATGGTTCAAGTGGTAGAGCACCTGCTTAAAAAGTTACCAAACCCCAACTTCTAAACCCATTACTGCCAAAAAAAAAAAGGTGTTACAACTCTCCTAATGTCATCATGTGTTTTTTTTTTTTTTTAAATAAGGCTTTACTGGAACACATCCACACCTATTTGTTTATATGAATGTGGCTGCTTTTGCTTCAATAGCAGACCCATAATGGTCCATAACTAAAATATTTGCTATTTGGTCCTTTGAGAAAGAGTTTGAAGCTGAGTACCCTTGGCTCACTCCTATAATTCTTGCTAGTCAGGAGGATGAGATCTGATGATCACAGTTCGAAGCCAATTCAGGCAAGAAAGTCCATGAAACTCTTATCTCTAATAAACTACTGAGAAAAAGCTGCTGTGACTCTAGAGCATTAGCCTTGAGCACAAAGAGGCTCAGGGACAGCACCCAGGCCCTAGGTTCAAGCCCCAGGACTAGAAAAAAAAATATGCTGAATTCTGAAGAGTAGATTTTTCTTTATCACTTTCACAGTTCCCTAAAATAAACTAAATAATAGTGTAGTGACCTTGAGTGAGTACACCTATTTTTAGTCTTAACTTTTTTTTGTCGGTCATGGGGCTTGAACTCGGGGCTTGGGCGCTGTCCCTGCGCTCTGCACCTCAAGGCAAGTGCTCTACCGCGTGAGCCACAGAGCCACTTTCAGTTTTCTAATGGTTTATTGGAGATAAGAGTTTCACAGACTTTCTTGCCTGGGATGGCTTTGAACCTTGATCCTCAGATCTCAGCCTCATGAGTAGCTAGGATTACAGGCGTGAGCCACCGGTGCCTGGCTAAGTCTTAAATTTTAATAGCTGTTAAAATATGGTCTGCCAACAGGTATCAGTTGCTTACATCTATAATCCTAGCTACTCAGGAGGCTTGAGATCTGAGGACCACAGGTCAAAGCCAGCCCAGGCAGAAAAGTTCATGTGACTTTTGTCTTCAATTAACCAACAAAAAGCCAGAAGTTGAACTATAGTTCAAGTGGTAGAATGCTAGCCTTGAGCAAAAAAGCCCAGGAACAGCACCCAAGCCCAGATTTGAAGCCCTAGACCTAGCATATAAAACACACACACACACACACACACACACACACACACACACACACACACACATTGTCTAGAACTAGAACTAGTAGATTTCTTAGTATTTCTGGCAGTAAAACAATATTTTCAAAATGGGTGGTTTTTAATTTATATGTTTTTTATGCAGTCTATAACCTGGCTAACTTTCTTCTACCTTAAATTAGTAAGGAACAGTAACTAATTCCTAGGTTGTATTGTTCTTTTCTGGCACCAATTTACAGTTGTTGGGTGGGATTGTCCTCAAAAAGATGAACAAACATGAGGAAATTTCTGGCTTTTGTAGAGAAGAAAAAAAGAAATCCTTTTAAATTAAGTAATGTTATTAGTTCATTAAGCAAACAATTAGATCCAACTGAAGACCAATTCCACCTCTCTCTCTCTCTCTCTCTCTCTCTCTCTCTCTCTCTCTCTCTCTCTCTCTCTCTCTCTTTTCTCTGAAGAATTATTTAATAGTATTTCACAAAAGGAATCACTGTTGAAATTGAACAATGGTTAATAACCATTCACCCATGAGGAGGTTGTAAGGAAGAGCATGATAATGAACAGGTCTGTGGTTTAGCCAGTGATGATGGCTCATATCATGTCTGTAACTCTAGCCATGTAGGAGGCCGAGATCAGGAAGATCACAGTTACAGACAAACCCAGGCAAAAAGTTACAAAGACCCCTATCTTGACCAATAGAAAAAACTGATATGGTGGTATGTGCCTGTCATCCTAGCTACACAGGTAGTACAAATAGGAAAATTGTAGTTCAGGCCAGCCCAGGCATAAATGTTATATCCTGTTCAAAAATAACTAAATCAAAAAGTGCTGGGGCAAAACTCAAGGGATGGAGTGCCTACTTCATAAGCCCAAGGACCTGAATTCAATCCCCAGTATTATAAAAGAACAAAAATAGAAATAAATTCTGCAGTTTGGGATCTTAAATGTTGCCTAAAGGCCCATGTGTTGAAAACTTAGTCCCAACCTTATGACACTTTTGGGAGGTAGTAGAATTTTTGGAGGTAGGGCCTAGTGGAAAGAAATAGGTAATTAGGGGCATGGCCCCGAAGAGGATATTAGGACTTCCCTCTTCCCCTTCCTCTCTCTTCCTCACCTTTCCTTTCTGAACTGCCAGGTGAGTAACTTTACTCCGCCATGCATTTCCCTCCATGGGGTTCACCTTCACCATGAAGGCTAACCAGCCATACACTAAAACTATGACTCCAAATAAACCTTTGCTCCTTATCAGTTAGCTCAGGTATTTTGTCACCATGGCAAAAAGCTGAATGACACAATAAGAAACTTTGATCTGCCATCTCTTCCAAATCCTGGGTGTAGATGAGATTCCAGGGAATATTGTACCTTAGCCCTTCATTTCTAAAGAAATAGAAGTGACTTGCCAATATTTTCAGGGTAGCATTTTTGCAGAACACAGATGAGGCCTGGGTATCTCAAGTCCAATCCAATGGAAAGAAGCACCCAGACAATGTCAGGTTAGCAGAGCCAAAGCGCATTATCAGTCAGTGTGAGTCGTCATCAGGGGGAAGGCTATAGGTCAGCCAGGAAGTATGGAGACATTCTCCTGGTTTGCCTATTTTAACACCAAGGTAAATGTTTCCTGTTGTGGTCAAGAAAATTCTATCTGGCCTAGAGATGCCTGTGAAAAATAGCCAAGCATCTCTAAACTGTGGATTTTTATCTTTTATTTTTTCCAGACCTGGGGCTTGAGGTCTGGGCCTGGGTGCTTTCTCTGAGATTCTTTTGCTCAAGGATAGCACTTTACCACTTGAGCCACAGTGCCACTTCTGGCTTTTTTGGGGGAGATAAGAATCTCATGGAAAAAAAAAATAAAATAAATAAAATAAATAAAATAAATAAAAAATAAAAAAAGAATCTCATGGATTTACTTTCCTACCCTGCTAGCTTTTAACTGCAATCCTCAGATCTCAGCCTTTTGAGTAGCTAGGATTACAGGCATGAAGCACCATGATGAAGCCACCCATGAACTTAGTATTGAGATTTTACTCAGTCTAAGTTTGAGACTTTACTCCGTCTAGGGATAGAGACAGAAAACCTAGTATTTCTCTCCTGTTGTGTACTTACCACTTACTGCATCTGTGACCTCTAGCCACCATCAAGCAGGCAATCAACTCTGTAGCAGGAGACGCCACTAGGTAGCTTTTCAACTCAATGTTGACACTATATGGATGTAGTCTCAGATTCTACTGGTAGAGGGCTCTTCACACAAGATTATATCCACTTCCCATGCCATTTGCAAGTATTAGGTTGTAACTTCTGCCTCTGACTAACTGGCCATAAATTGGAGTCCCCATGACTCCCTCCTCAGACTTCACTAATTTTCTAGGGTGCTTGCAGAGCTTGAGGAAATGCTCACTTATATTTACCAATGTGTTAGAAGGATACTACAAAAGAACACAGATGACCTCCAGATGGACAAGACAAACTGAGTGAGACATACGAGAAGAAGCAAGGAGTTTCCAGACCCTCCCCAGGTGCCACCCTTAAATAGCTCCACCTCCAAAGCTCTGTTTGAAGATGATGTTGATAGGCAGTCAAAACAAGTGTGGGTTTCTGCAGAGTAGCCTGAGCCAGACTATTCAGAAGAAACCCTCACATGGAAGAACAGCCTTCTAGGCACTCTTCCAGAACGTTATCCTTGAACTGACACAAAGTCATCACAATCCACAATGTAATTTGTGGGAAGAATACTTTCATGAGACTCCACTTGTGTCATTGAGTCAATTAACTCCTCTGAGTTTTAATTTCCTTATCTGTAATCTGAGGATACTGATATTCGTCCTAATAATCATCAGGGATCAGATTTGAAACCTATGAAGAACTCTCAACTTACGATTGTATTCTGGTGTGTATGTGTGTTTGTGTGTAGTGCCACCAGCACAACATGTACAGTACTGACTTCCACTACAACACCAGAAAGAAGGGTACAATTTATTGTGAAATTTCAAGGGCTCTTGCGTTTGTGTTTTCAGTCCAAGACCAAGACTTGAACTCAGTATCTGCCACTTTCCCTCATTGGGTATTCTACTGCCAATGGAGCCACATCTCTACCACTTCTTGCATTTTTTAAGGTGATAGGAAAGTTTCTTAGAAAAGAAATGTGGCAGAGAAAGAGAGCACATGGCACAGACACGCTAATGGAAGGAAGCACGTTGGCCCATCTCAGACATCTTTCACGTCTTCTTTGTTACAGAGCTTGGCCTTGGGTTAAATAGGGAGAATTGTAGTCCTTGAAGACAGCTTTCTGACTAATGAGTTTCCATTTTGTTCCTAAATCTCTGAAATTTAGTGCCCTGTCTTTATTGGCTCGTTCTTGTATCCTTATTACTACCTTTTTCTTTTGAATTCTTATGCCCCTCTTTCATCCTTGTTAGGAAGGCTTTGGTTTATCAGCTATCCTGTCACTGGCTGTTGCACTTTTAAACTTAGAGTAAGAGAGACAGCTTTTCAAACATAGCAAAATAACAAAATACAGCCAGATGGTGTTAGACAGAGACTTAGCACCCACATGAAGCATTCCACACTAAACCAAGCCCGGAGAGGGTGGTGACATTTGCAACCTCAAATGTGTCTCTGTGTGTAGTTGTTAATTGGGGCTCCAGGGAAGGGAGAGCTAATGCTTAGGTACATTTTAGAGATAATATCTTCATTTTTGTTTTATAAAATGGAAAGAGAAACTTTGGAACTATAGCAATTTCTTCAACTTCTACCTATGTACCCAGTGAAAATTAGATATAATTCCAACAGAAAAGTCTTAGAGAACACTCTCTTGTCTCAAAATAAGAGCCTAGAAGAAAAAGTAGAATTCTAGAGTGTTAGTTCACAGTTCTTCATCAAGTTTCATTAGAATCGATCTGTTCCTTTAAGATTTCTCAAAACCATTGGATATCAGGATTACAAAGGATCTAAAGTGTTAGTAGTGTAGCTCTCCATTCATTTCATTGTCCTTCCTGGAGCATTTAGGATAAAACTTCACATGTTGCAATTTGAACATCTGAGATCATATCCTAGCTGCATCATTTCTAATGTAACACTTTGAGAATCTAAAAACAACCTACAAATCCAAGTTTCCTCATCTTTATAATAAGAGATAACAAACTGTATGTGTGTGGAGGGGAAAGAAAGCAAGAGAGATAGAATGGGAAAGATAATAACACCTACATTGAAGTTGTCATAAAGAGAAAATGAAATGCACCCTCTGAGTAGAGCATCTGACATGAAGCAGGTGCCCAGTTAGTGTAAATTGTTAGTATTAATCTCAGGAAAGTCACATATAAAGAACAATAATTCACCCTTATCCAATGCTTCACTTTTCATGTGTTCAGTTACCCATGGACAAATTGTAGTTCAAAAACAGTAAATAGAAGCTGGGTGCCAGTGTTTCATGTGTGTAATGATAGCTACTCAAGAGTCTGAGATGAATGATTAAGGTCAGCCTAAGTAGGAAAGTCTGTGAGATTCTTACCTCCAACTAATGCCTAAAAGAGTTCAAAGTGGAGCTGTGACTTAACTGGTTGAGTGCAGGCCTTGAACAAAAAGCTCAGGGACAACATCCAGGCTCTGAGTTTAAACCTTAGGATTAGCAACAAAATAAATTACTTATTTAATTAATTGCAAATTACCTTTTTCTAGAAATTTCTATTTACTTTGTGTGTATGTGCTGGTCCTGGGGCTTGAACTCAGGGTTCAGGTGCTATTCCTGAGTTTTTGTTGCTCAAGGCTAGCATTCAATCACCTGAGCCACAGCTCCACTTCTGGCTTTTTGGTGGTTAAATGGAGATAAGAGTCTCATGAATTTTTCTGCCTGAGATGGCTTCAAACCTTGACCCTCATATCTCAGCTTCCTGAGTAGCTAGAATTACAAGTGTGAGATACTAGGGCTGAACTAAATTCCAGTTTATTCTGAGTAGTGTGAATAACTTTCCCATTGTCCTACTTCATCCTGCCTAGGGTGTGAATCATCCCTATGTCCAGTGTATCCATGCTGAATATACTCCTGACTCTTAATCACTTAGTACCCGTCTATGACTAAGAGTACAAAGATGCCAGCGGGAAGTCTAGGGTCAGCTTCATTGCAGAGTGTTTTGTACATTAGTCCCAAATCCCAATGGATGCCTGAAGAAGCTGTAGATAGTACCAAACTCTCTATATACTATTTTTTATATATATGAACAATTGGCCACTTCCTATGCTCAGCGGCCATACTTTTGCAGTTTGAGATGCAACAACCATACAATCATGGATTTGTTTTTCCTTCATAATTTTTTTTTGGTAAGAAGACTTGTTCTTAATAGCCTCAACATACAACTTTTTCCCTTAAATTCAGAACTTTCACCTAAAGGAAGTACTATTTGGTTTTTATTTGACATTTCTGAATTGCCATCACTACACTTGCTTTTTAGGAAAGCTGACAAATAAATGAAGGGATACTTGAATACTACAATACTGCTACAGTCAATTTGATAACATAGATGTCTACTAAATGATTAACAATCAAGTTATAGATAGATAGATAGATAGATAGATAGATAGATAGACAGATAGATAGATAGATAGATAGATAGATAGATAGATACATACATACATACATACATACATACATACATACATACATACATAGCTAGATCATGGATTTGCTGGACATAGGGATAATTCACATCTTAGGTAGGATGGCAATCAACTGAATATCTGCATGAGGAGATGAAGCCAATGACCATCAAGTTCATTTGAGTAAGTCCACTTCAGTAAGCCTTTTCACTCTAAGGATGCCCTTGTCTCCAAGACACAAATAAGTATGTTTTGTACAATGATGCTTACTAGTCCAGAGTGACCTGGCATACTTGTTCATATAAGTGAGGAGGCGCATTAACAGATTGGGCTTGGTAGGCCAGCTCCTTCCCAACCTGGAGAGTATGTCATCCTTGGGGCAAGAGGGCACTGGAGGTCATGAGAAACCAATATGGCCAGCTTCCTGGAACAGCAATTCTATGAAACAGAATACAAGTGTTTGCATAAATATTTTTCAGACAAAACTTAATACTTCAAGGAATTTTCTGGCATGCCATATTTCATTTTCCACTGTGCCTCTAGTTCAGCTGGGACTGTGTGCTCTATTCTGCCAAGTAGGGCTCTGGGGGAAAGAGTTGACGGCGATTAGGAGTGGGGGAAAGAGCACTGGGCCAGGAACAGTGACAGCAACATGCAGAAGTCCATGCTTCTGTCTACCTGTAGTCTAGCCCCAGGCCCTGTTGCTGAAGACATTGTCTTCGCTCCCACACTTACCAGGATTATCCCAATAACCAAGCACTTCTTTCTTTCAGAATGGTCTTTTGAAACCAAATTCGCTTAGCTCGTTCTCCTTTGTTAAAATATATTATTTTAACACATTCTTGTGGCCTAAAGAAGTCCTTGTTTTCATTTATTTACTTTCTGTGTGTGTGTGTGTGTGTGTGTGTGTGTGTGTGTGTGTGTGTATACTTGTGTGCAATAGCTTGACTCAGACCCTGAGCACTATCCCTTATATTTGCTCAAGACTGGCACTCTACCACTTGAGCCACACTTCCACTTCTGGCTTTTAGCTGGTTAATTGGAGATAAGAGACTCATGGACTTTTCTGCAAAGGCTAGTTTGGACCATGATCCTCAGATCTTAGCCTCCCGAGTATGTGCATTACAGACATGAACTAGCAGCACCTGGCAGAAGTCCTCATTTTTATATCCTGACACAATGCCTTTCCTGATGCCTTTGATTGCTTTACTATTGCACTGTTCTTCCCCCCACTTCCTCTCATCCCTGAGCCCTTTGTTCCTCTTAGGGAAACCTTGACTTACCTCTCGGCCATAGCCCCTTCTGAATGAAGCCTTTCCTATCTCAAAAAGCCAAATGACCACGCTAAGTAGCTGGCCTGGCTCTGTCAGTGTGTGCTGATGGTTGTTTTGTTCCCATTCATTTTTCTAGCTGGCTGAGAAAGCTTCTTTAGGAAGTCTTTAGAAACCAGATCTCAGCAGATTTTTTATTTCCAAGTAGAATTAAAACAGGAAGTAACAGAACAGTGTGCTCCGCTGTGACAAAAGTCACATTACGAAACCAAAGTGTCCTCATCTCTTAGGAAGCTCAAGTCTCCTTGGGGACAGAGGGACTCTTCCCAGGGTTCTTTCTATCTGAGATGGCAGAGACTTGCTTCCAAAGGTTGTGCTCTGGCTTTGATTCCAGCTTGAGGCTGGTCAAATGTTCTATGGTTTTGAATGGCAAAGAAAGCCCCTGCAGAGCCAAAGTCAGACTGGGAAAAGGGGTCGCAGAGAGTCAGGCAGAGGGCCAGTTGGAGCTTAGAAGAGGTACAAACATTTCCTTCATCTTGGGGAAAAAAAGTCTTTTGTAGAGGAAGTTCTGTGTCCCAAGTAAATTCAAACTTAAGTTAAAAAGCGGAGATAAGCTGTGCCAACCCGTCCAATCTTCTTCTAGGAAGGAGAAGTAGCTCTGTTCACTCCAGACAAAGCACAAATTCTGTGTACAAAACAAATGATTATACATAAACAAGCCAAATGAGGCTCACTTTTATCCCCATTTATCAGTCAGTACAACTCCCAAAAGTTTCTACTTCTGGTTTTGTCTGTTGTTAATGTTATTTTGTTGTTTGTTTTGTTCTTCCTACAGCTGGCAGTGAGCAATCCTAAATAAACTAACCAATAAATACAAAACGAACAAGCCATCTAAAATTGGAGGGAATGACATTCTTATAAATATGCCATATTTCATTCCGTTTTGAACTCTACCAACAGCTTGAATTGTCATTTTGTCGCTCATTCATATTTGAGCTGTCACATGAAAGTCATCCCTCAACACAGTTTAAGGGATGATTCAAACTTTAGTGTAACTGAGTGACTAGATGATTTGCAAAAACAGAGATGCTGGATCCTCTACCCACCTTTCCCATTCTGTGTTACTGTACTTGTGATTTTTGAAAGTCCCTGGAAGGTTCATGTGTTGAAGGCTTGGTCCCTGGAGTGGTATCATAGCAAGGGTGCAGAATCTTTAAGAGGCCGGGTCTAGTGAGAGGTCTTCAGGTTATTGGGACAATGTCCTTGAAGAAGTTGGTGGGATACCAATTCCTCCCTCTCTTGTTTCCTAGCCATATAACCAATGGCTTTGCTCTTCTCATGATGTACTTCTTCACTACAAGCTCAAAACAATGGGACCAATCAAGCATGAACTGGAGTCTCCAAAACTGTCAGCCAAAATAAACCTTCCCTCTTTATAATTTAATTACCTCAGAGATTTTGTTATAGAAATGAAAATCCATCTAAGATAGTATCCATGAGTGTGGGGTTTTGGATCTGCAGGCACCACAGATGGTTAGCAACCCTGGGATCACACTCTGAGGACCAATGCATTAATATAACCACCATCAAATCCTTAAGGTGTCTAGAATTTGGTGAATGCTCAATAAGTATTCACTAAAGCAAATTAAAAGAGACTTGAAAGAACCCTGAGTTCTAAGATCAGATTGTGAAAATATTTACTTTTTTCTAGATGAGACAGAAATGCAAGAATATAGGATAACTTTATAGATCAGGATGCTCGCATTTATACATTAAAGATCAGGGTGAGAGCAGAGAACTTTGTTACTAACTTATTTGGGTATGTAAAAATATGGGGGGGGGCTGGGAAGGTGGCTTAGTGGTAGAGCGCTTGCCTTGCATGCATGAGGCCCTGGGTTCGATTCCTCAGCACCACATAAGCAAAAAGAAAAAAGTGGGAAGTGGTGCTGTGGCTCAAGTGGTAGAGCACTTAGCCTTGAGCTAAAGAGCTGAGTGACAGTGCCCAGGCCCAGAGTTCAGGCCCCACGACCGGACCCCCCCACCAAAATGGGGGATATTAGTATAGCTCAGTGGTAGAACTCATACTTACCATGCAAGTTTCCAGCTTCAATTCCTAGCATCCTTCCCCCAAAGGAAAAAAAAAAAAGGAAAACAAAACATAAAATAATTTACTACCTTCTAGTTGGCTCTCTTCTCCTCCACCTCTTTTCCTCCACTTCTTTATCATCTGATCCTTCCTCCTTTTCTTCTTCTTCCCCCCTATGCTCAGTTAATATTAGTACACATACTTTGAATTCTTTAGAAGACAAAAAGTATCTTGTCATTGAATTGAACAAATCTTTTTTTTTTTCTTTTCTTCAAGAAGAAAGATGGGGCATATCATCATTCAAACTTGTCTTCATACAATCATTCATGTTTATCAAACTGTAGGGTAAATATGATCTTCAGTTTTGTTTTGTTTTGTTTTTTTGGTTGTAGGGCTTGAACTCTGGGCTTGGGCGCTGTCCTTGCACTCTTCAGCTCAAGGTGAGCGCTCTACCACTTGAGTCACAGCACTGCTTCTAGATTTCTAGTGGTTTATTGGAGATAAGAGTCTCACGGACTTTCGTGCTTGGGCTGGCTTTGAACCTTGATCCTCAGATCTCAGCCTCCTGAGTAGCTAGGATTACCAGTGTGAGCCACCAGTGTCCGGCTTTTTTTTTTTTAAGTGATTAAGCCAGGAGCTAGAGGCTCATACCTGTAATCCTAGCTAGTTAGGAGCCTGAGACCTGAGGATAGAAGTGGAGTTGTAGTTCAAGTGTTAGAGCACTAACCTTGATATGCATACATCATCAAATGCTTATAGCCAATACTGTGGTATATCATATACTTTTTCATCTCTGAAAAACAGTGCTTTACCTACTCATCCGTCTTTCCATCTCTCCTCATCCACTGACAGTCACTAGCCTTTTTACTGCCTCTATAGTTTTGCCTTTCCCAGGATGTCACACAAACTAAGTTCTTCATTATCTATGGGAGATGTGTTCTAAGGCCCCTAGTGGTCACCTGAAACCCAGGTAGCACTGGATCTTATACTTACTACTTTTCCCCATTAAATATATGCATACAGTCTCATATACACATCTAATAGCTATTGCCATTCCATCTTAACAGTAATTGGCGGTAACTTTTGCATTTTAAAGAGAAAGAGTGAGGCCTGGGAAGTTGGCTCAGTAGTAGAGGGCTTGCTTTGCATGAAGCCCTGGGTTTGATTCCTCAGCACCACATAAGCAGAAAAAAGCTGGAAGTGGCCTGTGGCTCAAGTGGTAGAGCACTAGCCTTGAGCTGAAGAGCTGAGGGACAGCACCCAGACCCAGAGTTCAGGCCCCAGGACCGACAAAAGAAAAAAAAAAGAAAGAGAAGAGTGAAACTAACATGAACTCTTTTTCCTTCTTCATAATTTTATGGAAGACCAATTCTTACAGCTGATCCCAGTGACCTCCACATACATGACCTTTTCTTTCCTTATTAAGTGGAAAACATTTACTTTTTCATTTAAAGATGTATTTCCAGCTTCTGTTTAGTATATCAGAATTGGCAGTATCTCTATGCTTGCATCTGGGGCCATTATTCTAAAATAGGGGCTTCTAAAACATAAGAACTGTGATACCAGGACAGTTGATCTGGTAACTGAGACACATGTGCAATGTAGACACATTAGGAAAAGAAAGTTTCTATCCTGGGTGGGTGAGAAAGAGCAAAATGTTTACCATAATGCTCAAAATGAATTCTTCTATTCAATTCATTTATTCTTTTAATACATTTTATTTCTGGAATTTTTCATTTAATAATTTTGGACAGTAGTTGGCCATAGGTACCCATGGAAAGGAGTATAGGTTATGGTACTTGGAATCATACAATATGTAACCTCTTCATACTGGCTTCTTTCCCTTCAGAATATGCTTTAAACTTCCTCTATATCTTTTTGTGACTTGGGTGATGGCTTATTTTAGTGCTAAGTAATAGTCCATTGTCTGAATGTGTCACAGCATATTTTTCACTCATGTAATCATGAAGATCATCTTGGATGTTTCTAAGTTTGGGGCAGGTTTATGAATAAACCTGCTATGAACATCTGTATGTAGGATTTTTGTTATTGTTGTTGCAATTCTGGGAATCAAACCCAGTATTTGATAGGCAAGAACATCCTACATAGCTACATCTCTATCCCTGTAGGTATGTTTTCATGTGGATATGTTTACAATCAATTTGGATAAACATTAAGGAGTATAATTTCTGGACTCTATGGCAAGAGTAGTTTTAGTTTTGTAAGAAGCTGCTAAACTGTCTTTCACTTTGTAATCCCACAAGCAATCAATGAGAGTTCTTGTTATTCCACATCATCAACATTTGGAGCTGTCATGTTTTAAATTTCCATCATTCTAATAGATGTTGCAGTAGTGTCTCATTGCTGTTTTAATTTGCAATTCTCTAATGATATGATATTGATATGTCTTCTGGTGTTTGCTTGTCATTTGTTATGTCTTTCATTGATTGTAATTTTGATATTACATCCAGAAAGTTATTATTCTACCCATCTAGGTTTGTTATATGTTATATTGCTGGAGTTTGTTGTATTCTAGGAGTTTTATAGTTTTGTATGTTGTATTTAGGTCTATGATCCATTCTGTTGTTGTTACTTCTTTTCTGTATGTGGTGCTGGAGATCTAATGCGGGGCTTTGTGCATGTCAAATAAGTGATTTACCATTGAGCTACTATGCAGGGCTTTGTGTATGTCATCAGATAAGTGATCTACCACTGAGCTACATATTCAGATCTCATGTGAATCATGTAAGGTCTAGATCTAGACATATTGGTGTTCTATTTATGCCACAGCCCTCCCATTTGTGCTTCCCTATGTATCTGGGATTACTGATTAATACTACTGTGTCTAGCCATTGATTAAGATGGAATCTTGCAACATTTTTTGTCCAGGCTGGATTCAAACAGCCCTGATCTCAGTCTCCTAAGTAGTGAGGATTATAGGCTTGAGTTGCCCTACTCAGCTTCCATTTACTTTTTCATAGGTGGATAACCAATTGTTGCAGTATTATTTCTTGAAAAGACTGTTGTTGCTCCATTGATCTTTGCTCATCTATCAAAGATCATTTGTCTACATTTATATGTGCCTCGTTTGGGTTGTCTTTTCTGTTTATTTGAATTATTTGTATGTTCTTTCACCAAATCTGAGCTGTCTTGATAATATGCTGAATTTTGGTTGTTGTTTTCTTTTTGTGCTGGAATTGAACCCAGGACCTTGTGCACACTGAGCAAGCACTGTACCATTTGAACTATGCCCCCAGTCAAGCTTTACAATAAATCTTGAAGCCAGTATGTCTCCCACTTTATTCTTTCCTTTAATATTGAGCTGGCTATTCAATTGCTCCATATAGCTTTAGAATTTTTTCATTGATATCAACAGAATAACTTGCTGAGATTCTGATCTACATACGATGTTAGGAAGAACTGACATCTCGAGGACTTGGTGGATTTTTATCTATGAACGTGGAATATCTCTTCATTTATTTGGAAATCAGGCCCAGGAAAATCTGATAAAAAAAAGAAAAACAACCATAAAATACACGAAATTCGAGAAAGAAGCAGATAAGACCAGATTACAATCTATTGGGGATTTGTTGACAGAAGCGCAGGCAAAGATACCAGCAAAATCAGTAAATTTCCATGGTTTGAGTCAGAAGGAAGGGGTTTTTATAAGGGTCAGGATGAACTGACTTTTATCCAAGCTGGAATGCACCTGGCTTATCTTAAGCTGATATTGAAAACATCAGGCACATTCCTGGTACTGATAGCTCCAGGGTCTGGTCTTAAAGCTCCAAATACCACTCTGAGGAGTTTGTTTATCTATAGTATGCTGAAAAACTATGTGGAAAAACTGGCTGAAATGACTCAGATCTGGCTGTCATGACTTAAGATGGCTGTGGTCAGAGCACATTGTATTCTGTGAGAAAAACCGTTTTTTTTTTTTTTTTTTTTTTTTCTTATCAAGTATTGCTTAAAAGTTCCTGCTTTGGCCTGGTGGCTTGGCTCTTATTAAGGAAAAGAGGAATTGCTTTTGGATAAGGAAGAATTTTTGAAATGTAAGGTTTTATCTTCTACTGGTTTCTTTTCATAATGTTATTAAGACTCACCTCTAACCTCAATGTTCAAGAAACAGCAGAGGGCAAGGATGTATTTTGGGATTACTTGGGAACTGTTCATCTTATTTCAAAGTCACCTTACAAAAATAAAGTTTACCCTATTCAAACTAGCCAATCACCAGCAAAATGTGAACCTGAGCTCAACCAATCTGAGCAGAGGTGCAGGGCCTGCTGCATTAGGGATAGATGGGGGAGCAGCCTGTCTGCTCTGTGTACTGACTTGCCAGACTTTTGGCTGATGGTGCGCCCCTTTGCAGAAGTAAAATTTGCCTTGCTGAGACAATTCTTTATTTTCATTGTAACCCCAATGGTTCTTGGATAGTATATTTATAACAATTCCTACACACACATTTGTCATTATGTGTTTCAAGATAGGTTCCTATTATGTTTCCAAGCTGGCCTCAGATTTCAGGGTTTAAACAATTCTGCCTCAGCCTCCTGAGCAGTGGGGCTACAGGTTCACATCACCTTGACTATTTTTCATCATCCAGATCTCAGTCTTCTGAGTAGCTAGGATGGTAGGCATGAGCTACAGGCAATGAGCTCTGTCTTTCCTTTTCTCATAGTTAATTTAGGAAGAAGCCTACTGATTTTGTTGATCTTTTCAAAGAACCAGCTTTGAGTGTTATTCATTGTCTGTGTTGATTTCCTATTTTCCATTGGATTGATTTCTGCTGTAATTTTTATTTTTCTTTTCTTTTGTTGACTTGGGATTTGACTTACTCTTCTTTTTCTTGTTTTCTTTTCTTTATTGTGAAAATACCGTACAGAGGGGTTACAATTACATGAACAAGTTAAGGAGTACATTTCTTATCAAGCATTGTTGCCTCCTCCTTTGTTTCCCCTTCCCATGCCTTCCCATCTCCTCCCAACCCCCCCTTTCCTCCCCCCTCCAGCCAAAGTTGTAAATTTCATTTTCCAACATAGCATCTTGTACATCTCATTGTTGCAATGGGTCCACTTGTATCCCTATTTAAACAATTTGTTTTTTCCCTTCCCCTCCACAAATTATACCAACATCAAATACAGTGAAAACAGGGTTTATACCATGGGGGAGGGACGTACAAAGCAACAAAGAAATATCTTATAAATATGTTAGAAACACTAGCAAGAAAGCAAAAAAAAAACCATTTGAATTCTTATCTTGGGGTTCATTTCACCTAACATCAACTTATCTGACCGTTTCTGCTTGTCTCAGACATATACTTCTTATTACAAATAAAGGAAACCATGGGACCTATGTTTCTTTGGGCCTGGCTAACTTCCTTTTTCTGGTTTTCTAAGATGGAAGTTTAAATTATTTATTTTAGCTCCTTTTCTAAAATATATATATTCAATTTTATGACTCTCTAAGCACCCTTCATGAAATTCCACAAATTACAATAAGTTGTACTTCCCTTTAATTTAGCTCAAAATTCCTCTTGAGTTTTCTTCTTTGGCTCAAGTATTTAATCCTTGAGAATTGTAATTTTCCAGATCATCTTCTGTTTTGTTTTGTTTGGGTGTTTTGTTTTGTGCTGGTACTAGAACTTAAACTCAGGATTTTGAGCTATCACTTGGCTTTTTCCCTCATAATTGGTACTCTGCCACTTGAATCCATACCTCAGTTCTGCCCTTTTGCAACAAGTTCTTTTAATGTTTGTCTGAGAAAGTATTTCTTATTTACTTTGAATGACTAATGGATTATTTTGAAGTGGACAAAATTCTAGGTTAGTAGGTTTTTTTTCTTTTAATATTATAAATATTTCCATCTATTTCTTTTCCCTTGCCTGGTATCTGAGAAATCTAATGTAATACTTATCTTTGCTCCTCTGTAAGAAAGAATGATGTTTCCATTTCCCATCTACTTCTTTCATTAAGGTTATCAATTTTACTAGAAAACAGCCAATTTGTTTTCTACAATGGTTGTACCAATTTACACTCTAAATAGTAGTTTGTTTCTAAAGTTCCATATTGTCCCCAGAATATATAACTATCAGACTCACTTTCTAATGAAGATGAAATCTATGGCACTGTGCTTTTAATTTACATTCATTTCTTTAATTTGGTGGATAGAACACACGTGTGTGTGTGTGTGTGTGTGTGTGTGTGTGTGTGTGTGTGTGTGTGTGTGTGTTGGCAGTAGTAGGGTTTGAACTTAGAGCTAGCTAAATAGGAGCACTACAGCTCAAGCCACACATCTATTTCTTTTTGCTCTGGTTGTATTTTAGATAGGTTTCAATTTTTGCCTAGTCTATAATGTGGCTGTTTATGCTTCTTGCCACAGCTAGGATGAGCCCAACTATTGGCTGAGATAGGGTCTTGAGAACTTTTTGCAGGGGTTGGCCTTGAACCTTAATACTCCTAATGTCTTTTTTTTTTTCCTGAGTAGCTAAGATTGCAGGTGTGAGCTACTGGTGCCAGATCCCTTTGCAAATATTTATTTGCCATTCTGATTCTCTTTTCTGAATTGCCTCTTTATGTCACTTGCAATTTTCTGTTGGGTATAGCATGTTTCTCCACTAATTTGTACAAATGTTTTTATGTATTTCGGACACTAGTCCATTTAAAAGTATTGCAGAGAGCTTTCCTGGCCAATGGTTTAATATTTCAAGTTGAAAAGATACCTTTTTATACTATAAGAGTGTAAATTAGTGCACCCATTTTGGAATGCAAATTGGTTATACGCACACACACACACACACACACACACACACACACACACACACACACACACACAAGAAATCTGAAATGAGCAGAAAAGATCACTGGATTCTCCAATGGAAATCCATGAATTATTTAGCATACCCTGGTCAGAATGAGATGGAAAAAGAAAGGTCTGATTTCCTAACCATGTTTTTCATGGTTAATAAGAGGCAGGTTTGTGCAGGTATGTATGTGAAAATAGCCCTATTAACACCACCTGCACCCTTCAGAGTTTGCAAAGGAACTGACTGCAGCTTTTGCAGACACAATATCCTGTAGCAATAGTGGCTGGCACTTCTGTTATCTTTTACAAGCCAAGCACAAATGGACATAACACACATGAACAGACCACCATGAAGTACACTGCCCCAGCACTGAGAGCAGCTAAGATATATAGAGAAGTCCTAAGCCATGCACAGGAGTTACCACAGTGAGTCACTATCAGACCAGATAAACCCAACTCCTCCTTTCCTTATGCATAAGCCCCTTGAAAGCCTCTATTGTTTGTTACCTTGACACTCTTTGCCTCTTTATGATTTCTGCCTTGGATTGAATAAAAGAACCTGGGCTGCACTGCTAACAAAATGATTTAATTTTAGTCTTTATTCCCTTTGAGCAATTTTACAAATTTTAAGTCGCAGATACTGATAACAATGCAAAACAATTCTTGTTTCTAGACATGAAAATATATTCTGTCTAGTAGTAGTTGAATTACCTTCTCATCCACATATTTTAATCTCCCCACCTCAGTGCACTTGTGGACAAATCAGTTTCACATCCACTTGTGAATTTGTTTGAACATTTATTTCATTTTCTTTCTGTTTTCTTTTCTGTTTATTTCTTTATTTTGGTACTTGTCTTGGGGCTTGAACTCAGGGCCTAGATGCTGTCCCTGAGCTTTCTTGCTCAAAGCTAGCACTCTATTCCTGGAACTACAGCTCCACTTCTGGCCTTTTTGATGGTTATAGGAGATAGGAATCTCACAGACTTTGCTCCCCAGGCTGGCTTTGAACTGTGATCCTCAGGTCTCAGCCTCCTTAGTAGCTAGGATGACAGGCATGAGTCTAGAGCCTGACTTATGCTTTTGACTCTTAAATAGTTTCCTCCTCCAAGCTTTATACAGACATTCTCATATAGTTTTTTAAATTTTAACTTTTATTATTTAAGATATCCAGAATAGAATTTTGCCTGTAGTGAGTATGGGGATGAAATTTATTTTCTTTTTTCTATAGAGAGCCAGTTTCATAGCACAACTTTTTCTCCTCTGATTGGTAATTCTACCTCTATTTTCTATTAAGATCCCTCAATGTATGAGTCTGTTTTAGGGGTCCCAGTTTTTTTCCATTGGTTTTCCATCCCTGAGCCAATATCATATTGACATATTTCCTATAACTTTATAAGAAAGCATACTATCTGGACAAACCTCCCACCATGTCCTTTGTGTTTAAAATTACCATGGCTGTTATTGAGACTTTACTCCTTTGTATAGTTTTTTAAATCAACTCATGAAGAGCCTCAAAATACCTACAGGTTTGTATTGAAATTTACTGCAATCACAGATTGCTGTGGGGAGAATTAATTTCTTTAAGGTTGATTGATTGATTGGAGCTGGGGATTGAACCCAGGGTCTAACACATGCTAGGCCAGTGCTTTATCAACTGAACTAAATCTCCAGTTCAACTTTCTAAAGATTTTGAGTCTTCTTATTCCCAAACATGGTGTCTCCATTCGCCTCAATGTCTTTTAACATTTTTATAGAGCTTCATAAATCTTACATCACAAACTTTTGCAGGTCATTCACTAGTTTAATTCCTAGGTATTTTGTAGTTTTGTTATCATAAAGGTGTTTTTAGGTATTTACTGAGCAATCTCACTTTTGGGCATTTACCCAAATGATCACAAACAAAACTACACTAAAGCTACCAGCACGACTATGTTTATTGCAGCATTATTTACCATAGCTAAGATATGGAACCAACCCAGATGCCCCTCAGTAGATGAGTGGATCAAGAAAATGTGGTATATATACACAGTGGAATTCTATGCCTCTATCAGAAAGAATGACATTGCCCCATTTGTTAGGAAATGGAAAGACTTGGAAAAAATTATATTAAGTGAAGTAAGCCAGGCCCAAAGAAACATAAGTCCCATGGTTTCCCTTATTTGTAAAGTTCATTTTTCGACATAACAATTTGTACATCTCATTGTTGCAATGGGTCCACCTGTATCCCTATTTAAACGATTTGTTTTTTCCCTTCCCCTCCACAAATTATACCAACATCGCATACAGTGAAAGCATACAGTGGGGGAGGGACTTACAAAGCAACAAAGAAATCATCTTATAAATATGTTAGAAACAATTGCATGAAAGCAAAAACATTTGAATACTTTTCTTGGGGTTCATTTCACTCCTTCTTTCTTTTCTTCCTTTCCTTCTGTTCTTTCCTTTCCTTTTCTTCTTTTTTAATGTCTTTATTTTCCTTTCTTTCTCTTTTTTCTTTCTGTTTTCTTTCCTGATAACATTTCTTGATAAGCCCTTACTTCCTTTTATCTCTGTCTATCCCCACTCTATTTCACCCTCAGGAGTTTTTCTGTTAATTACCTGCTCCATAACCTCTGAGCCTTTCTTTTCAAATTCTTTTAAGTTTTCTGTTTTAAAAAAAAGCGCCTTATAGGTACATCATCATCATCATCATAGTATGCTCTTCTGTGTGTCCCCCCCACCCCCTACATCCAAGCACTCTGTGCATAAGCAAAACCTTCAATAATCTTTTCTGAATGGGACTTTTATTCTCTGAACGTTAAGGGAACAATTTTTTTAAATTTTATTTTATTGTTAAGATGTTGTACAGAGGGGTTACAGTTACATGAGTAAGGCAATGAGTACATTACTTGTTGATCATTGTTACCCATTCCCTTCCTTGTTGTTTTCCCATTATCACTTCCCTCCCCCTGCTCCCACGCTCCTATCCCCTTCGCCCCCCCCCCCACTGCCTGAAGTTATACAGTTTGTTTCCAATATACTGTCCAGTAGGTATCTTTATTGCAATGGGTCATCTTGTGTCCTTGTTTCAGCATTTTGTTATTCCCCTACCTCTCTCCAGATTAGACATATGTATATACAAGATGTAGGATATCTAAATTGAGTACAGTGACCATGGAATATGCCATAGGGTAAAGAATATACCAAGGAAACAGCAACAAATAATAATAATAAAAGCACGTGGTACATTTAAAACAGTAACAATAAAGGCAGATCTCTTGTGTCCATATCTTTAGGTTCATTTCACTTAGCATCAACTTATATGGTCATTTGTACATGGTTTTTGAGCTTTTCAGCTCATCTGATAAGATTATCCTATATGGATGAAAATTATTGCAAATAAGAGAAATCATGGGACCTAAATTTCTTTGGGAGTGGGTAACTTCACTTAATATGATTTTTTCCAAGTCTTTCTGTTTCCTAACAATTGGGCAGTGTTGCTCTTTCTGATGGAAGCATAGAATTCCATTATATATATGTACCACATTTTCTTGATCCACTCATCTACTGAGGGGCATCTAGGTTGGTTCCATATCTTAGCTATGGTAAATAATGCTGTGATAAACATACTTGTGCTGGTAGCTTTAGTATGGCCTTATTTGTGATCATTTGGGTAAAGGCCCAGAAGTTGGATTGCTGGGTCATAGGGTAGATCCATGTGTAGTCTTTTGAGGAACCTCCATTCTGCTTTCCAGAGTGGTTGAACACATTTACAGTCCCACCAACAATGCAGTAAGAAGGGAACAACTTTTTTTTTGGGGGGGGGTGTCCGGTCGTGGGGTCTGAACTCTGGGCCTGGGCGCTGTCACTCAGCTCTTCAGCTCAAGGCCAGCACTCTACCACTTGAGCCACAGCACCACTTCTGGCTTTTTTCTGCTTATGTGGTGCTGTGGAATCGAACCCAGGGCCTCATGCATGTGAGGCAAGCACTCTACCACTGAGCCAACTTCCCAGCCCCGGGAACAATTTTTTTGTGTGTATACCAGTTCTGGGCTTGAACTCAGGGCCTGGGCACTGTCCCTGAGCTTTCTTTTGCTCAATAGTGCTTTACTACTTCAACCACAGCTCCAATTCTCGATTTTTGCTGGCTAAATGAAGATGAGTCTCATGAGCTGTCTTACCTGGGTTGACTTTGAATCAGGATCCTCAGATCTTAGCTTCCTGAATAGTGAGGATTATAGTTATGTACCACTGACACCTGGCTAAGGGAACAAATGTGATCAGTGTCTCCTGGAATAGTTCCTTACAGTAATTCTAAAGTGGAAATGTTCAAGTGACCCTTCAGATTTCTCCAGGAAAGGATGATGTGGTTGCTAGGAAACTAACAACAGGTGTTAACCACACCTAGCATGAAAATGTTCCCAACCTAAAGCACTGCAATTATATTCAGAAGAATTTTTAGCTACTGTTCCATTATCTCTTAAAAAGTCAATGTGACAAATATTTATGGATTTTACACATGTAAGGAACTTGAAAGTATCAATATATTTATGTCATCTAACTTAAAAGCTTTCCGATACCTCCTTCCCCAAAAATCTCCATAATGTAGTCCAAGCTACTTAATCTGACCTACAAAGCCAATCTCTTTACATCCCCTCTGGCCTCATCTGGATTCTGCTCTGTCCAGCCTCTCCATTTGGGTCTTTCAAATCCCACTCTGCTCTTGCTGCCAATTAAAAGGTGCTCTTTGTTCCAGCCAAGATGCATCGCTCAATTTGTCTCATCTAAGATGTACTTGCATTCATTAGAGAAACATTTCTGAGGGGCTGGGAAGGAGGCTCAGTGGTAGAGCGCTTGCCTTGCATGCCTGAGGCCCTGGGTTCGATTCCTCAGCACCACATAAAAAAAAAAGCCAGAAGTGGCGCTGTGGCTCAAGGGGTAGAGCGCTAGCCTTGAGCTGAAGAGCTGAGGGACAGCGCCCAGGCCCAGAGTTCAGGTCTCACGACCGGACCCTCCCCCCCCCCAAAAAAAAAGAAACATTTCTGAAAACAGATCCTGCACCTGGTTTATTTGCAGGAACAATACAAGACAGATGGTAGCCAGGGCATCACACTAGCTCATGTGTCCTCACCATTGGCAGACAGAGGCCTTTACGCTGAGTCCCAGGGTCCTAGACACCTTTGGGAGTCTAAGATGGAGCCTAGACCAGAGATGGAGTAGAAGCAAGAGCTGGAGTTTGAGCAGGAGCTGGACTGGCAGCCTGGGCCTCTGCTCCTTTAACAAATTTTGTCTTTGTAATTAGGGTTTCTTGTGTGTGTGTGTATGTGTGTGTGTGTGTGTGTGTGTGTGTGTGTGTGTGTGTGTGTGCATGCACACACGTGTGCACATATGCATATATGTGTATGTGTTGGTACTGGAGTTTGAATTTAGGGCCTAGCTGCTGTCTCTTTGCTTTTTCACTCAAGGCTAGTGCTATACCACTTTGGCCACATCTCTACTTTGAGGGGTTTTTTTGTTGCTGTCGGTTAGTTGGGAGATAATCTCATGGACTTTCCTGCTCAGGCTGACTTTGAACCAGATCCTCAGATCTCAGCCCTCAGAGTAGCTAGGATTACAGGCATGAGCCATTGGTGCCCAGAAATCAGGGTTTCCTTTTGCCGTTTTGGTGCCATTTTCAGTACTAGTTGTACATGATGTAGTTCTTGGACTTGGTCCTGACTGCACTGGAACCCACGGCTCCCTCAGGGGACTATTTTTTGTCGCTGAGTCCTGGGCACATCATGTTTCCCTCCTTTCTTTAAGAGGTGTAACCAGTAACTGTTGTCAGCTTGCCTCTGTCATACAGCTTTTCCATTAACTACAGCAGCTGGTAATTCTTTTATTTAACAAATTATGGCCCTGAATTAGTAAGTACAGAGTTGAGAATTTTAAAATTTAAAAAGCAGCTAGTAATTATCCCAAAGTGCTATTTACTTTTTAGTACATTTTGCTTTATTACCTAATCATATGGTGGGAGATGTTCTCCTTTATTCAGATTCAGGCTTTGATCAGGTTATATTAAATTAGGATCTTCCCTGAAGGTAACTCCTCTACATCAATGGAATCTAGAAAGAGGGACACAGATAAGAGAATATTTACTTGGCTCATTATTCAGTTAAGGAAGCTGAGAAGTCCCAGGACAGTCATCTTATTTTCAAGATGGAGACTCTGGGTTACTGATAACATGGCTCAGTCCAAGTAAAAAGTCTTACCAAGGACCTCAATAGTGTTTGGAAGCCCAGGGCTGAAATCCCCAGGAGCCCATAGTACAGGTCCTAGAGTCCAAAGGCCTAGAGAGCCCAAAATGTAGAAGAAGGCTACCCAAACACCAGGAAAGACAAAGAATTTGCTTTGCTCCTTTCACATTGCCAGCCCATTAGGTGGTACCCACTTTGAAAAATCTTCCCACTCAGTTTACCAATTCACAAGGCAGTCTCTTCTGGAACCATCCTCAAAGGCACAGGTAGAAATAATATTTCACCAGCTCTCTAGGTATTCATTGATCCAACCGGACTGATTCCTAAAATTAACCACTCTGCAGAAATCCCTGTTATGAATGTCAGAGAAGGCTCTAACTAATTGTGGTACCTACCCTTTGAGTTGTCTGATATCTTTTGTATTTTTTAAAGAGGCATCAGTGATTTTGAGTGTGATTGTCCCAGAGCAGTTTGTAATACTAAAAGATTTCTTATTGAACATACTTTGCCATGTCTTGTTTTAGGCTACAACCTACATGAAAATGTTTATCATAACAAACCATAAGTTTAAATGAGATGATGCCTAAAGACCTAAGCTCATTGACTTGGTAACAGAAAATACTCTACAGGTATCATGTGATGTTGAGCAGGATACTAAAGCTCCATTTGAGCAGGATACTAAAGATTACACATATATTTACACCTACAACTACTGCAACTCTGAGATGTCAGGACAGATAAATGATGAAATAGGATCCTTTTTAATGAAAGTGATAGAATGAGCTGATGTGGCATGGCAAACAGTACTACCTCCTCCTTCCCTTCTCTCTCTTCCTTTTCCCCCTTGTGCCAGTACTGGGGCTTGAACTCAGAGCCTTGTGCTCTGTCTTGGCTTTTTCACTCTACAACCTGAGCTCTACCCCTACTTCTTGCTTTTTGGGTGGTTAATTGAAGATAAGAGTTTCATCGACTTTTCTGCATCAACTGCCTTCAAACTAAGATCTCAGATTTTAGACTCTTGAGTAGCTAGGATTATAGGTTTAAGCTACCTGGGCCATGCTCTTTTATTTTTGGGGAACAGGTTATGGTCCAAACTGGCCTTAAATGCTTCCTGTCTCAGACTCCTGAATGCTGGCATTCCAAGCATGTACCACCACATTGGTTATAAACTGTACTTTTTATCATACAGAGACACTGGCCCCAGACTTCCCTGATGACAAACTGCTTTTAGAAAAAGTTGCTTAAATCACTCTCAGTATTTGGCCAAAGTAAATAATAGTGATAATAGTAGTACTTTGCCCTATCATCTAGAGTTAATGTTAGAAGTTTAAAAGAAGATAAAGAACACAAAATTATGGCTCTTTTAGGAGTGGAACTTGATTAGAAAGGACTTATGATAAGAATTTACTAAACATCATATCACCTACTGATTAAATTTCAACCTAAGCATTCCTTTGAATGACTGCTATAAGAATTTAACCTCCCTAATCTTCCACCAGAGCCTTTTTGCAGCTTGGTTGTGCAGGAATCAGCTAGGGCCTTCCTAATACATATATACTCTTTAAATACCCATTTAGAGGAAGGAGTTGGTGGGGAGTTTTACTTAGGAGGAAATAAAAAGGGAGAGCTATGTTTTCGTGCAAAACCTGATTCAAAAGCTGCATTCTGAGCTGAGATATAGCTCAATGGGATAGTGCTAACATAGTATACACAAGCCCTTAGGTCCGGTCCCCACAAGGTCGGGTGCACTTTAGGTCAAGGTCATTACTCCCAGCATAAACTGAAAAGCTCCAGGGTCTCAAGCATACCGTTTATGTGTTTCATCAACTTGGTTTTCAAAGTCACAACAAAAGTCTACCAGCAAAAAGCCAGCAAAAGCATCCCAAGAGGAAGGAAAAAGAATGCAAGGATTGTTCTAGTTAGAAGAATTGTGGCAGAATCAATCTTCCAATCTTCTACTGCATCTTAGCATTACTCAACCATTAGCATATTTCCTCTCCTTTTCAATTTGCTTCTCTGCTTACTTCCCCAATGCCTCAGCAGAGGAACATATCTTTGCCACATCAGCAGGACAGGCAAGGATTGTAATAGGAGGTCTGTTTAAATTATGGACTCCCAGTTCCCAATCTGTTGGGGGAGGTCGGGGAGATACCTGTAAAAATGGTAAGAGAGTATCAAGAACTTAGACCTTATCTCCAAAAGATTGTGCTTAGACTGCTTCACTTAGGAAAACTCAAACCTCACCTGAAACTCGAGAAGCATCCCTGTCTCTATTTCAGAACTTTTTTTCTTTTTCTTTTTCTTTTCAATGAGTTGGGGTCTCACTGTATAGCTCAGGCCAGCCTTGAACTTGTAATCATCCTAATCACTCATGATTTGGTTTGGGACAACTTAGGAGGCTGAGTGTTATGATTGCAGGCATGTACCACCACATTTGTCTATTTAAATTTTTTAATTGATTTGGGTACTTATTTGGGGGCCACTACCAAAGGAATAAATCCATTTCATTTTGCAAAGTTGACTTAAAAATTGCCAGAGTATTCATGTTTTCATTGCAGTTTTAGGGCTGAAGGCATGGCTCATGTGGTATAGTACTCACCTCACCAGCTGGAAATGGAATTCAAGACTCAGTACTGGGGAGGGGGAACAGGTCAGGGAGAGTGCTGTTTTCCTAGACTTTGTACCCAAAAGATTATGAGTAAGGATGGTTTCAGCCGCACCCTTCCCAGTCTATTTGAGCATGCTTTTTTTTTTTTTTTAATTGTGAAAATACCGTACAGAGGAGTTACAATTACATGGGCAAGATAACGAGTACATTTCTTATCAAGCATTGTAGCCTCCTCTTTGTTTCCCCTTCCCATCCCTTCTCATCCTCCCCCCTTCCCCCCACCAAAGTTGTAAAGTTTGTTTTTCGACATAATGGCTTGTACATCTCATTGTTGCAATGGATCCACCTGTATCCCTAGTTAAACAATTTGTTTTTCTCCTTCCCCTCCACAAATTATACCAACATCAAATACAGTGAAAGCAGGGGTTATACTGTGGGGGAGGGAAATACAAAGCATCATAGAAATCATCTTATAAATATGTTAGAAACAATTGCATGAAAGAGAAAAAAACATTTGAATACTTATCTTGGGGTTCATTCCCCTAATATCAACTTATCTGACCTTTTCTGCTTGACTCAGACATATGCTAGTTATTGCAAATAAAGGAAACCATGGGACCTATGTTTCTTTGGGCCTGGTTTACTTCACTTAATATAATTTTTTTCCAAGTCTTTCCATTTCCTACAAATGGGGCAATGTCATTCTTTCTGATGGAGGCATAGAAAGCCCACGGATTGGGAGAAGATCTTCACTAGCCATACAACAGACAAGGGTCTCCTATCTAAAATATACCTGGAACTCAAAAGAAACAACAGCCCAATAAACAATGGGCTAAAGACTTAAAGAGAAACTTCTCTGAAGAGGAAAGAAGGATGGCCAACAGACACATGAAGAAATGCTCAACCTCTCTAGCCATAAAAGAAATGCAAATCAAAACAACATTGAGATACTACCTCACCCCAGTTAGAATGGCTAAAATCAAGAACTCTAATAACAACAGATGCTGGAGGAGATGTGGACAGAAGAGAACCTTACTACATTGTTGGTGGGAGTATAAACATGTTCAACCACTTTGGAAAGCAGTATGGAGGTTCCTCAAAAGACTCCATATAGAGCTCGCCTATGACCCAGCAATCCCACTTTTGAGCATTTACCCAAATGATCACAAACAAGATCATACTAAAGTTACCACACAACTATGATTATTGCAGCATTATTTAACATAGCTAAGATATGGAACCAACCCAGGTGCCCCTCAGTAGATGAATGGATCAAGAAAATCTGGTATATATACACAGTAAGCATGCATTTTTAAAGTTAACAATTATATTAGGAAACTAAAAACCACCGAGCAGTGGCTCCATTTTAAACAAGTGTCAAATATTCCTATGCTTTAGATTCCTGCTATGCTTCTTGCTATTGATCACATCCTGGCCTCAAGGAACTCATGGTCTGGTTTGCAGGCAATAAGATGCATTGAAATCACAATTCCAAAAATATGAGAGGGGGGGAGGGAGGGAGGGAAAGAGGGAGGGAGGGAGGGAGGAGAGAGAGAGAGAGAGAGAGAGAGAGAGAGAGAGAGAGAGAGAGAGAGAGAGAGAGAGAGAGAGCCTGGCTAGGCTAGGCATTTAGAAGAATCATGAAGGCAGACCCCTGTATCACATCATTGCCCATTGCTCATAGAAAATGTGCACATGAACACTGGACTGATTGAACTTCAGAGGTGTGCATCATAATGGCATCCTATAAGAGGGGAAACCATACCTTAAGAGATCATCCAGGCTCTGATTGGCCATTATGGCTGACAGGCTGTCCAATGATCTTGAGAGTCACAAATCACATAGCTCATCCCTAGAGATATCTTATTAACCCCTGCGCAATGCATCCCAGGTGGCTCCCTGTCTTGGGACCCCTCCTCTCTAGCAGGAATACTACTTATCTTTTTCTCCAATAAGTCTTTTACTGTTTTACTTCTCTCTTTGTCTTTGAGACCAAAAAGGCACCACAGATTAAGACATAAATGAGTTGCCTGGGTGGTAACTAGTGTAAGTCAAAACAAGGAAGTATAGCTGTGGCTTGGTGCTGACAGGAGTGCATTGCCAAAGAGGATGTGACCAGATTGCTAAAAAGGAGCAGTTCCTGATGAACCAGAAGAGATAAGAGAGGATATACTTGTGGAAAGTACAGAATTGGCGACAGGAAAGCATATGGGCCAAGGCTTCATCCTTTGCCCATGTCTTGATTTAGTACTTCATCATTAAGCATCTTTCCCAGCTGACAGATACATGCATCCTGGCCTGTCTGGCTTGGCCCCCATGTGTTCCTGTGCTCTCAACTCTATAGTTGACCAGGTCCTTGGGTTGCTGTGTTCTCTGACCTCGCTTCTCCATCCAACTCTTTTGGCCAGAGGCCATTGGTGCCTTGCCCTGAAATAAGCAAATGTCACTGGCCACACCTGGGCAAACACCCAGATGTGCTCACAAGAAAGGGAATGAGCACTGACATTTAACACAGAGAAGGAACCAGATTCATACATTTTGTGTTTCATGGAATCAAATCTAAGGAAAAGTCTGTCCAAAAATGTTCTCCCTTTCTTCCTGTGCTTTGATACATTCCCTTTCAATTATTCATTTTTTCTTTTCTAAAAATTGGTAACCAAATATTACAGAGAAATCCCCTTAAGTGAACTATGAATGATAGACTGCAATAATTTTGAATAACATTTACTAAAATATTGGCAAGTAAATCTTTAGCCGTAGGATATCAGGAGCCAACTTTCAAAGCCTTCATCTATCAGCAACATGGAAGTTAATAAATCTCTATGTTCCATGAGGCAGGCTAGGGTCAAAACAAACCTATTTAATTCATGTGTACGCAAGTGGCAGGTAACCATGAGGGTCTGAATTAAATAATCATACTATCCCCCAAAATAAAGTAAATCCTTATGCTCTTCTACCACTTGAGCCATTGCTCCCTTTCTGGTTTTTTTTGGTGGTTAAGTGGAGATAAGAGTCTCAGACTTTTCTGCCTGAGTTGGCTTTCAACTAAGAGCCTCGGATCTCTCTCTGCCTCTAGAGTAGCTAGAATTACAGGCCTGGGCTCACAGTGCCATGTTAACCAAATGCGAATTTTTAAAACCACATTGTCATAACTCTTAAGTTGTTATCATAACCTTAAGTTGTTGCCATCCTCAGTCTGGTAATTAAGAATACCATTTTTCTTCTAAAAAGTAAAGACTATTTCCTACAAAAATACCCAAATAGGCACAAATTCTATTTCCTACAAAAATACCCAAATAGGCACAAATGCAGGGCACACAGAGGTAGATGAGGAAATGGCAAACAGAATGTTGTGCTTTGTCTTTGCTCACTGGCCCCGCCAACACCATATTTGGATTCTTGGGCGTATGCTTGCTTATCAGAGATCATGTTGACATAGGTGTGCATGTTCTGAAATTTTCAAAGACGTGTGTGTGTGTGTGTGTGTGTGTGTGTGTGTGTGTGTGTGAGAGAGAGAGAGAGAGAGAGAGAGAGAGAGAGAGAGAGAGAGAGAGTATAAGACAGCTATGCTCTGCTTATTGGCACACGTTTCTTTTTAAAAAGCTTTGATAAGGAATAAAAAAATTCTCAACAGACAAACATTTGATAGCAGTATGCTTTTTCTTTGGGAAAAACTACTGGAGACACAAAATCATTGATGTTGTGAAATTCTCCTTATTCTGTATAAAATTATTGAGGGAAAATACTGGAGAGATTCTATGAAGACATTTTGTTCTAGACTTTGCCTAGGAAGGGTGCAGTTTTGGTATTGATTATTGAGTTTTAGCAAGATTGTACTGAGCTCTTTAGCCTGACATTATTAGTCATTTCCACATATTACATTGCTAATGCCAGCATACATTGATGAAGGGATTTTTTTTCTGGATGTTAAGAATGTTTTTCTTCCACAGAGTTCTGGGAGGACATGAGCTAATGAGTCTAGCATGGTCTCTTCCACATCAATGGTTCTTCAAGTAGCTACTCACATATCTGCTGATTGATCATTATGCTCAAAGCAGATCAAAGACAAGTATTAAAAATGAATTATGAAGCATAGACTCTTTAATTCTCAAGCATAAGGAGTTTTACTCATTGAAAGTAAATAGACTTCTAAAATTTTATTTTGGTAGCTAAAGCTTTTACAGCTATGTTTAGAGATTATATTGTCAACTCGGCATGGTATATAAACTTTGATTCTAAGAATAATAAATTAAAAATATTATTAAAAGGCACAAAAATGTGAATATCTGAGTGTGGTGGTACATACCTATAATCCCAGAATGCAAGAGCCAAAGGCAGGAAGATATTAAGTTGGAGACCAGACTGGGCTACCAGTCTATCTCAAAATAAAACAGGAGTTGGGTATGTAACTCAGTGATATAAGTCTTGTTTAGCATGTGCCAGACCCTAATTTCCATCCTCAGGACCAGAGAGCAAACGAAACAACATGTGAATAACTGATGTACATATACTTGATTTCTAACAGTCTCTGTGGGCTGTGTATCCTACAGTGGTTGTGGAAAGCAGGGCAGCAAGCTGGGAACTGCTTCCTTGACCAGGCTGGGGAAACACTCCCTCAGTGTGTTGCCTACAGCTCAGCTGTTTGTGTAGCCACACCAACCCAGCTACAAGGTCATATCTGGGTCTCAGCCTACCATATCTTCCCCACGGTCCACACAGCCTGGCAAGACACTCCAAGGATGCCCCTGTACCACTGTGTATCAGTGAACTCTCATTTTAACTTTAAAACAAAACACCCCAAGTAAATAGTTTCATCGAATAGCCTGTTTAAAACCATTCACAAGGGGAATCAACACAGAGTCAAAGCCTCTTCTTAACTCCATTCTCAGGACCCAGAGCTGAATTCTCAGTCAATGACCCTGAATTCTCAGTCAAAAGCCAATTTCTATAGTATGGTTTGGCACTTGCACTGATTCAGAAATAGACTTCATAACTCCCTTCATTTTGCTCCAATACGACTAGTCTCACATGAGAAACTTGCTGGCAGATAATTCCCTTCATAGCTATAACTTTTTTTTAGTGTTGCTGGGGATGGAAGTAGGGCCTTGCACCTGCTAGATAAGTGTACTTGTATCACTTAGCTATATCCCCAGCCTGACACACGGTTTCAAGTGACAGCTTCAACTTCCACTTGTCTCTGGAGAAATATTTGTCTGTTCATTGGTGCTGATGCTCATAGCAAGTCAAAGCTAAGACATGAACATTTCACTCATTGAAATCCTCTCTTGACTGGGTCTCCTCATTGGCCACCAGCTAGTGGGAAGAGTGGGAAGCTGCTGTGATCCCTCAACCAAAGAAAGGGGAGTTCTGACTCGGAAGGCCCAGTAAACAGGAAGACCAAGCCAGCAGGGGAAGAGAGAAGCAAAAGATGATTCCCCCATCCTCTCCACGAATTATTCCAGAAACTTCCAAGTCACCTCCTTTCTGATCTTTCACACACACACACACACACACACACACACACACACACACACACAAACACAAACACACACACCTTTTTTTTTTTTTACAAAATAGAGTCAGTACAAGTGGTTGTGTTTTTTTTTTAATTTTATTTTATTTTATTTGTGAACATACTGTACAGAGGAGTTACAATTACATGGGCAGGATAATGCGTACATTTCTTACCAAGCATTGCAGCCTCCTCCTTTGTTTACCCTTCACATCCCTTCCCAGCCTCCCCCCTCCCCCCCAATCCCAATCCTTCTCCTTCCCCCCCTTCCCCCCCCCCACCGACGTTGTAAAGCTCGTTTTGGACATGACAACTTGTTGCAACAGGTCCACCTGTATCCTTAAACAACTGGTTTTTCCCCATCTCCTCCACAAGTTATACTGACATCAAATATAGTGAAAGCAGGGGTTATACTGTGGGGGAGGGACATACAAAGCAACAAAGAGATAATCTTATAAATGCGTTAGAAATACATGCATGAAAGAAAAAAAACATTAAAATACACACCTAAGGGTTCATTTTCCTGACATCACATTATCTGACCTTTTCCGCTTGACTCATACATATACTAGATATTACAAATAAGGGAAACCATGGGACCTATGTTTCTTTGGGCCTGGCTTACTTCACTTAATATAATTTTTTCCAAGTTTTTCCATTTCCTAACAAATGGGGCAATGTCATTCTTTCTGATGGAGGCATAGAATTCCATTGTGTATATATACAAGTGGTTGTGTTTTGAATTTTATATACTAGTAACTTCTACATGTGTATTTACATATACTGTATAGCTTTTCCTCAGAGCCTTTGAAATCATTCCAATTACCAGAGTGGTTGATTTTCACAGTCCAAAGCAGGGGGTCCCAGCCTAAAGGGTCAGTGAGAACTGGTGGTGGAATCAGAAGGTGGAGACAGTGGAACAGTGGGCTTTGGTCATCAGTGTGGTGGTGGGGGGGGATCATTCCCAAGTTAGTTTCAACAGTTGATGCCTCTGAGTCTTTCTCAAAGCATCCTACAACAAAAAAGAGAAAAGAAGAAAAAGGAGGAGGAGGAGGTGGAGGAGGAGGAGGAGGAGGAGGAGGAGGAGGAGGAGGAGAAGGAGGAGGAGGAGGAGGAGGGGAGGAGGAGGAGGGGGGAGAAGAAGAAGAAGAAGAAGAAGAAGAAGAAGAAGAAGAAGAAGAAGAAGAAGAAGAAGAAGAAGAAGAAGAAGAAGAAGAAGAAGAAGAAGAAGAAGAAGAAGAAGAAGAAGAAGAGGAGGAGGAGGAGGAGGAGGAGGAAGGAAGAAGAAGAGGAAGAAGAGGAGGAAGAAGAGGAGGAAGAAGAGGAGGAAGAAGAAGAAGAAGAAGAAGAAGAAGAAGAAGAAGAAGAAGAAGAAGAAGAAGAAGAAGAAGAAGAAGAAGAAGAAGAAGAAGAAGAAGAAGAAGAAGAAGAAGAAGAAGAAGAAGAAGAAGAAGAAGAAGAAGAAGAAGAAGAAGAAGAAGAAGAAGAAGAAGAAGAAGAAGAAGAAGAAGAAGAGAACATGTGGCCAAGTCCAAATGCTTTATACATGCCAGAGCCATACACATAAGAAAATGGTGCCTTGTGCCCCTGTGAACAAGAAGGCCTTTTCCACTATGTACTGAGGGAGAGTTTTGCTGGACACACTAAGGTACTTCCTGGGAGAAAGACTATTTCTTTTTTTTTTATTGTGAAGATATCATGCAGAGGGGTTACAATTACATGGGCAAGATATCGAGTACAATTCTTATCAAGCATTGTTGCCTCCTCTTTGTTTCCCCTCCCCACCGGATCCTCCCCTACCTCCCCCACCAAAGTTGTAAAGTTTGTTGAGAAAGACTATTTCTTGATCTGGGCCTAGAAGTGATCTGCCTCAGATTCTGAGAGGAGGCTGTGGTTGCTAAATGTGACTTCATCTGTTCCTCATCCACCCCTGCCCCTTGCACTCTGTAAACTCTCGAAGCTTAGGAAGCAGGAAGTTTGGAGACTGGTTCTGCTACTTCCCAGGTAACTTGTTTGCCTTCTCTAAGTCCTGGGTTTTTCATTTGTGGGATAAGTTAGCCATACACAACCTCTTGAGCAATCACATTTAACAGGGAGAATTCTGCCTATCCTGGCAGATTTGAGGAGGAACGGTAGGGAGAGGCTGGGAAATGAGAAGGGCCAAGGTTGGCTTGATTTGACATACTTAAAAAGAACTGACAGTTACTGGAGGATGTTAGAAAAACACATTGGAAAAGGATGAAGAAAAGTCAAAAGGTGGTTTGGGGGGAAATTAGAGAGTGGAGGAAAAGAGGAGAGATTGCTGGGGCCACCATGGGACATGGAAACTATATTTAGAGAGAGAGAAAGAGCTGAGGAACTTGTGGGATTATTAAATTTCCCTTAGCATTTTAAAAGAGAGTTCATGTAAATAAGCAAGACATTTTATCAACTATATTCTAAGACCATTTTATTTTAATAGCTGGTCCAAGAGTAAAATAAGGAACACCCAGGAGCCTATGAGATTTCTCTCTCCAACTCAACTCTCACTCCTAGCTGTGGATACCACTGCCACCCTGGCCACTCACAGGTGTGGCTGCTGTCACAGGAAGGGTTTTAGTCATACTTGCCGTTGAATTTATTTTTAGTGCTGCCTGCAAGTTCCAACCCTGGAGAAGGTTGTGAAAGAATTATAGCCTTCTGGCAACCTCTGAGGTGATTACATATAAACTTTTTAGAAGCTTCTGTACAGAGCTCATTTATGCCCTTTGAAGCTTCTGGAGCAAAAAGAAACCTTAGCTAAATGTTAGGTAAAACATTTGTGCATTTAAAAATATTTCCTGATCTTTTGATCCCTGCAAATAATAAAATAGAAAAAATAGATCTTGAAGTTGAAGGCAATGTCTTTAAGATACCTTTGAGAAAGTCATAGTCTGGCATGGTGAGCTGACAAATTTTAAAATCTGAATTATGGATCTAAACACAGATTTTTTTTCCACTCTAATACGTGTGTGTGTGTGTGTGTGTGTGTGTGTGTGTGTGTGTGTGTGTGTGTGTGTGTGTGTGTGTGTGTGTGTGTGTGTGTACCAGTCCTGGGGCTTGAAGTCAGGGCTTGGGCACTGTCCCTTACCTTTTTGGCTCAAAGTGAGTACTCTACCACTTAATCCACAACTCTACTTCCAGCCTTTTGGGTGTTTAATTGAAGATAGTCTCATAGACTTTCCTCCCCGGACTGGCTTTGAACCCTGACCATCATATTTCAGTCTCCTGTATAGCTATCTATGATTATAGGTGTGATTCCACCAACGCCTGGTGGTTGTCAAGTATCTTATTATGGAGCTTTGAGAGTACGTTCATTAAAGAAATTGGTCTATGGTTTCTTTTTTCATTGAGTCTCTGCCTGGTTGGGGGATGAGTTAGTTAATGCTAGATTCACAGAATGAATCATAGAATGAGTTTTGAATGATCCTTCCCTTTCTATGGAAAAGTCTGGGAAATACCAATGTTAGTTCTTCTTGAAAGTTCTTACAGAATTCAGCTGTGAATCCATTGCTACCTGGACTTTTCCTTGTTGGGAAATGTTTATTTCCTTGATCTCATTGCTTGTTGTAAATCTGTTTAAGTGATTTATATCTTTTTTGTTCCATTTTGGTAGATTGTATGCCTCCAGAAATTTCTTCTGGATTTTACAGCTTATTTGAATATAGGTTTTAGAAATAGTCCCTCATAATTGGATCTCGTTGCTATTTGTCGTGATGTTTCCTATTTCACTTCTAATTTTGCTTATTTGGGTCTCTTCCCTCCTTTTTTTGTCAAAATAGATAGGGGTTTGTCATAGTAATTTTTTTTCAATGAACTAGCTTTTTGTGTTGTTTTTGTTTGTTTGTTTGGTCAGTCATGGGGCTTGAACTCTAGACCTGGGTACTGTCCCTGAGTTCTTCAGCTACCACTTGAGCCACAGTGCCACTTCCGGCCTTTTTTACTGTTCATGTGGTGCTGAGGAATTGAACCCAGGGCCTCATGCATGTGAGGCAAGCACTCTACTGCTGAGCCACCTTCCCAGCCCCTTTTTTAAAAAATTGATTCTATATAGAGATTTATTGCTTCTATATATATAGTCTTTCACTCATTTCTGCCCTGCTTTTTACTATCTTTCTCTGTCTAGTAGTTTGGGATTTGGTTTGTTATTATTTCTCTAGTTTTAGTTGTATCATGAAGTTATTTACTTGAGTGATTTCTGTTCTCTTTATGTATGTACTTACAGCCATGAACTTTCCTCTCAACATTGCTTTTTCTGTATCCCAGAGGTTTTGGTAGGCTGTGCTTTTATTTTCATTGGTTTGCAGGAACTTTTTTATTTTTACCTTTATTTCTTTAGTGATAGCTGTTATTCAACCATATGTTATTCAGTCTCCATGTATTTGAGTATTTTCTATAGTATCTTCTGCTGTTGAATTCTAGCTTAATTCCATTATAAGATGGAATACAAAAAGTTTTATCAATTTTTTAATATTTGCTCAGGCTTGTTGTATGCCTAGGTTATGATCTATTTTGTAAAAGATTCTATGAGCTGCTGAGAAAAATGTGTATTTGTTCTTACTGGGTGAAATACTCTGTAGATGTCTATTATATCCATTTGGGTTATGGAATCATTTAATTCATGGTTTTGTTTTTGCTGATCTTTTGTTTCATTTACTTGTCTTCTGGTAGGAGTGGGGGTTAAAAGTCTCCTGCAATTATTTTGGTGGAGTCTATCAGTTCTTATAAGTCTAAGAGTGTTGGTTTAATGTATTTGGTTGTGCCACTAGTAGGTACATATATATTAACCATTGTAATTTCTTCTTCATGTATTGTTTCATTTATTAGTATGAATTGACCTTCTTTGTCTCTTCTTACTGATTTTAGCTAGAAGTCTATTTTATCAGACATCAAAATTACTACTTCTGTCTTCTTACAGGACGCATTTTCTTTGAAAGTCTTTTCCCATCCCTTTATTCAGATTTTTGTGTTTATCTTTGACAGTGAGATGTTTCTTACAGACAAAAAAAAAATGGTTGGGTCTTGTTTTTTGATCCGGGCTGCTGCCATACATCTTTTGACTGGAAAGCTGAGCCATTGACATTTAACATTACTATTGAGAAATATTCTGTGTTTCCTGACACTTTGTTGTTTCCATAGTGCTTGCTTCTTTTCTCTTCCTGCTTTGTGAATCTAATCCTCTAGTAGTGTTTATTCATTGCTGTATGTCTTGGATTTTAAGCATTTTCTCCTGAATCTATGATTTCCTTTTGGATCCTTTGTAGTGCTGATTTAGTGGTCATGAATTTCTTTAGTTTTTGTTTATCATGGAAGTTTTTTGTTTCTTCATCAATCTTTGCTGGGTACACTAGTCTAGACTAACAGTTACTGTCCTTCAGAGCTTGAATTATATTTTTCTTGACTCTCCTTGAATTTAGAGTTTGCATGGAGAAATCTACAGTTATTCTAACCTTCTTCCCATTGTGAGAGTTCCTCTTTGATTTTTCTGCCTTTAATATTAAGTCATTATTTTGTAAGTCTAGAGTTTTAACAATGTATTGAAGAGTGTTTTTTCCTTTGGTCTTCTCTGCTTGGAGTTCTATATGACTATGACACAGATGTAATTCTCTTTCTCAAGGTTGGGGAATTTTTGTGTGGAATTGGTTCTCAGTGCCTTTAATTCTTACTTCTTCTCCCTCATCCATTCCTATTATATGTAAATTTGACAGAGTCTATGCATTCTTTCATGTCCCCTTGGTATCATCTGAGTGTTTTTTCATTGCTTGTGACTTTTTAACCTAATTCCTCTGCTTTATCTTCAACCTCTGATACCTTGTTTTCAACTTGTTTTGTTCTATTGCCCAGGCTTCCAGCTGTGTTTTGTATTAGTGTGATAGGGCCCTTCATACTTTCCATTTCTTTATTGGATTCCTCTTTCATCTACTGCTTCACCTTCTTTCTTTTGTTTAGTTGTTTGTCTGACTTCTCTTGGTTTTCTTCTACTGTTTTGAAGAGCTACTCTTCCTCTCTTCCATCAGCAATTTCTCAACATCGCTTTTGTGTATCCATTGTCTAGCCTTTCTTCTTCTCTCTCAAATCCTTCACTGTGTCATTATTTTTTAGGGTGACATTGTCTTCTTTATGCATGAATTTCATGATTTTTCACTGTAATTTATTCATCTGGGTTCAGTGTTTTTGGTGGCTTTGGTATCCAGAATATTTCCAGTTAGTGATTTCTTGAAGCTTCATTAAGATGAGCAGGTATTTGGGTGGTGGTGTTATATGACTGTCAAGTGTTCAGTTGACAATCAATCTTCAGGCTCTAGCCTCCATACGGACCTCTTCTCCTCCAAGTGGGGAAAGCTTGGATTTAAAAGTTTGTGTAGACTGTAAGCCACCATCTTGTGCTTCTGTTAGGTTCAAAACAAGAGGAGTCACTGCTCCTGTTTCAGTTTCTAGTTTAATTTAGGGCCCACAGTATGTTTTTGTGGCCTAGGAGGCCTTTTGTTACCAAAGTAGGAGTGGTTTGAAGATTGAGGTGTTAGTCCTGTTGAGAATAATTCTGTGTATTTTGTTATATAGATGGGGGAAGGTTTTGGAGATCCATTCATCTACTGAGGGGTTGTTGGTTCCATATCTTAGCTATGGTAAATAATGCTGCAATAAACATAGTTGTGCTGGTAGCTTTAGTATGGTCTTGTTTATGATCATTTGGGTAAATGCCCAAAAGTGGGATTTCTGGGTCATAGGGGAGCTCTATGTGGAGTCTTTTGAGGAACCTCCATGCTACTTTCCAAAGTGGTTGAACAAGTTTACACTCCCACCAACAATGCAGTAAGGTTCTGTTCTGTCCACATCCCCTCCAGCATCTGTTGTTATTAGAGTTCTTGATTATAGCCATTCCAACTGGGGTGAGGTGGTATCTCAGTGTTGTTTTGATTTGCATTTCTTTTATGGCTAGAGAGGTTGAGCATTACTTCATGTGTCTATTGGCCATTCTTCTTTCCTCTTCAGAGAAGTTTCTCTATAAGTCTTTAGTCTTATTTATTGGGCAGTTGTTTCTTTGAGGATTTGTTGTTGGGGGATTTAAATTTTTGAGTTCCAGGTATATTTTAGATATGAGACCCTTGTCTGTTGTATGGCTAGTGAAGATCTTCTCCCAAATCTCTGGCTTTTTATTGATCTTACTAGCTATGTCCTTTGCCATGCAGAAGCTTGACAACTTCATGCAATCCCATTTGTCCAACCTTTCTTTGATTTGTTGTGTTTCTGGGTCTCTATTAAGAAAATTTTGGCCTGTGCCAAGGAGACCTAAGGTTTCTCCTATTCCTTCCTATAATGTTTTCGGGATGTCTGCTTTGACTCTGAGGTCTTTGATCCATTTGGAGTTGATTCTGGTGCAGGGTGATATATAAGGATCTAGCTTTAGTTGTGGAGCTCATTTATGTCATTCTTTCATTTCTGTTGAAGGGAGGAAAGCAAATCCATTGGAGTACTTGCACATGGAACAGAAATGCTTGTGATAGAGTTGGAGTGGCACTCAGATAAATTAATCTTTCCATGGGACATGGGAAGAATGTCCAAGGACACATGTTCTCCAATTCTGGGGAGCATGGAATGAAGATCTACTTCCATAGTCTTGAAGACTCACTGCAGGAATCAACTGTAAGTACATTTATCAGTGTTCCTCCCATCCTCATTTAATTCTTATGAGAGAATGGGCTGTTGAAAACATGTACCCAAGCCAGGCACTGGTGGCTCACATCTATAATCCTAACTACTCAGGAGGCTGAGATCTAAAGATCATGGGTTGAAGCCAGCCCAAGCAGGAAAGTCCGTGAGTCTCTTATCTCCAGTTAAACATAGAAAGCTGAAAGTGGTACTTTGGCTCAAGTGGTTGAGTGCTAGCCTTTAACAAAAGTTGCTCAGGGACAGTGCTCTGAGCTCCAGTCTCAGGACTGGCAAAAAAGAAAAAGAAAAGAAAAGAAGAAGGAAAGAGAGAGAAAGAGAGGGGAGGGAAGAAGGAAGGAAGGAAGAGAGAGAGAAGAGAGAGGGAGGAAGGAAGGAAGGAAGGAAGGAAGGAAGGAAGGAAGGAAGGAAGGAAGGAAGGGAGAAAGAAAGAGAGAGGGAGGAAGGAAGGAAGGAAGGAAGGAAAGAAGGAAGGAAGGAAAGAAGGAAGGAAGGAAGGAAGGAAGGAAGGAAGGAAGGAAGGAAGGAAGGAAGGAAGAAAACATGTATCTGTGAGGCCTACCAATGTTTTCAAAGGGAACAACCAAACTAGCACACCCAGCTCTACTTAAGGGGTTGTTTTCACACCACTGAAAAGAAATCATAGTAGTTTCTTTTTCCTGAATTGAAAAGTAATATAACATTTAAAAGCATAAAAAATAAGCACTAAAATATAATTACCAGAATCTTAAAATTTTATTGTGAATCACTGGGAGCTGGTGACTCACACCTGTAATCCCAGCTATTTGGTAGGCTGAGATCTGAGGACTGGAGCAAAGCCAGCCCTGACAGAGCTGTGGCTTATATGGTAAAGTGCCAGCCTTGAGTGTAAAAACTAAGGGATAGCACCCAGGCCCTAAGCTCAAGCCCTAGTACTGTCACCAAAAAATTATTGTAGATCATTCTAGCTTCTTCTATGTACTTTCATGTTTATGGACTATTCATAGATAATAAAAAATAAAATGACATCAAACTGATGTCATACATTTGATGGTTTCTGTCATCAACTCTATAATGTGACATGTTTCTGTTTCATTATCTTAAATCTGCATATGAAATGGCTATGTGCTGTTGCCTTACGAAGTGGGGCTGTGAGTTATTTAACTGAACTTTCAATGGCTACTCATTATTCCAAATTTTATTAAAAACAGCACTTCATGAGACGTCTTTGTGTTCAGATTTTGGCAGACATTCTTTGGCATAAATTTGGAGATTTGAAATGCCAGGGTACAAGTCATGCTCACTTTAAAGGTTTTGATGTGCAGCTTAAAACATCAATTTGCAGTCTCCTCACTGTTGACAACATTGCATATTATTGTAAAGAATAATTTGCCAATTTGCTAAAAGGAAAATGTTGGTCTCCATCTTCCTCCATATCTACACAAAAAAGTTATTTTGGTGCAGTTTTAATATGATTTTCTACAATTTCTCTTTTTCTCCAAATATTTCTTTACTGAGATTAAGTGGACGACATAAATTTCACAATACTGTGGCATAGTTATACTTAGCTAAAGTCACACACACATTTTAACCTTCACAATGATAATCATCATTATCTTAATCTACAAAGCTTGTAAACTCTATGAACTTTAACAATAAAACTATGATTCTATGATTTCTAATAAATTTGAGAATTCATTTTTCATACATTTATTAACTATGTGTATTTAGGTGTGTGTGTGTGTGTGTGTGTGTGTGTGTGTGTGTGTGTGTGTGTGTGTGTTTGAATCTTAAACTCAGGGCCAAAGTGCCTTCTTTGCTCAAGGCTGGTACCTACTATTTGAGCCACATATCCACTCCTTTGTTGTTGTTGTTGTTATTGTTGTTTGTGGGTCTTGAACTCAGGGCCTGAGCACTGTTCCTGAGCTTTTGTGCTCAAGACTATTGCTCTACCACGTTGAGCCACAGCTCTACTTTCAGTTTTTGGGTGATTAATTGGAAATAAGAATCTCACTGACTTTCCTGCCCTGGCTGGCTCTGAACCATGATCCTCAGATCTCAGCCTCCTGAGTAGCTGGGATTACAGGTGTGACCCACCAGTGCCCAGCTCTCACTTCCATTTTTTGCTAGCTAATTGGAAATAAGAATCTCACAGAATTTTCTGCCTGGGCTAGCTTCACACCATATTTTTTAGATCTCAGCCTCCTGACTAGTAGAATTATAGGCTCAAGTCACTGGCACTGGCACTGATCACCATTTGTATTTTTATGTTAATTATTTTCTCCCTAGTTTTTTTGGAACATTTGCCTTTTGTTTTCTCAGCTACCAGATTTTTCAATATGTTACCCTTTGGTAATACACTAGCAAATTTTTTCTGGCTTAATTTTAGTTACAATGGGTTTTTGTTGTTTTCTTTTATTGTAGTTTAGGCTAACCTCAAACTGTCACTCCTCCTACTCAGCTTCATAAGATTGGGATTATAGGCATGGACCACCACAGATGGCTTCACAGATATCTGATATATAGAGGTTTTCATTTTGATACAGCAAAAAAACATTATTATTCTTATTTTTAACCTATAGACTATGGTCAGCATACCATAATCATGGCCTTCCATAATAGCTCTTCTAGTAACTGCAGGCCTGGAGCAGATCTTCTACTTATTTCTCCTTCAAGTGTCTGAGGTTTAGTAGATTGTCACTGAAAACTTGTTTCAGTTGAGCACCCCCTGCATTCTAGGATTGTCCATTAGTGATAAGATGGATACTAGTAGTAAGTGTGTATTCAATACTTGTCCTAGTACTGTGTTAATAATACTTGTGAGTAATGAATAGACTTGGGCAAGAAGGAGACACAAGTGATGAATCCAAATATCTCTGTCCCTTGAGAATTTGATAGATCAATATACTTCCTTTTAAAAACAGATTTATTGAGATATCACTGACATATAAAAATTGTACATATTTAATGTATATAACATGACACTCTTCTCTTCTCAGAGACAAGAGGAAACCTGCACAATAGAATCCCTGTAGAATTATTTTAAAAAGTCACCAGCTACGTATGCTTACTATCAATCCACAATACCCAAAGGAGCTCAGTGAGCAGTTAAAGAAGAGGAGTTAGCATTTCTTTTTTATTTCTTTTTTTTTAATTAATAAGTTTTTTTATTGTGAAAATACTGTACATGAGCAAGGTTACTTCTTTAAGTTGGTTTTGTTTTATTTTTTGCATTTACACTTTGTGATACTTTTGGTGTGTCATTTTATTTCTTTTTATTTCCTCTTTCTTATCCTAGAGTTTGAATTCAGGGCCTTGTACCTGCTTGCTTGTTCAGCTGGTACTCTACCAGTTGAGCCACACTTCCAGATCTGCTTGTTGCTGGTTATTTTGAAGAGAACTTCCTTTCTCATACTGGCCTCAAACTAAAGTCCTCTAAATCTCAGTCTCCTCAGTATCTGGGATTATAGGTATGAACCACTTATGCTCAACTGACAGTTTTCTTTTGTACTTCAGTAATCATGTATTATGTAGGAAATTGTATTTTCCAAATACAGCTTCACTAATATATACTCCATCCTATGTACTCTTCTAGAATGTGAATTTGCCAAACCTCAATGAAAGATGGAGTCCATGCTTTCTTTTCTTGAACCTGGGTAGGCCTTTGAAACTGCTTCAACCAACAGAATGTAACAGAAATAATGCTGCTCATAGTGCTAAGTCCTACAAGGCAACATGGCCTCTGACTCTTGCTCTCAGGAGGATTCATCTCTGAACCCTGACACTACACTGTAAGGAAGTACAGACCACATGGGCTCCCAGCCAGCCACCAGGTAGGTAAGCAAGGAGCACTTGGGGCTCCTGTTGTAATCAAATTTTGAGATGACTACATTTGGCTCTCCATACACATGGATTCAACTCATCAATGATTGAAACTATTTTTTTTAGTTGGCCTTTGTACTGAATGTTTACAGAGATTTTTTTCTTGCTATTCCCTAACCAATATGGCAGGGCAGCTATTTACATAGGCTGAGAATGGGCGATATGCAAATTCTACACCATTTTATATCAGGGACTTGGGCATCCTCAGATTTTTATATTTATGGGAGTCTTGAAACTAATAACCCTCAGATGCTGAGAGACAATGCTAGAGAGGTAAAGGAAGCCATAGCAATGGTTCAGGCAAAAAATATGATGTGGTTTGGATTAGAATAATGTCAAGGGAACAGGGGGAAAGTGGCCCTATTTGCATTGCCTTGAAGGTAAAGCAGTTAGGATTTAACTAATGGATTGGATGGGTGAGGAAAGAAAACAGAGGAGTCACAAGGGTATTTTGATTTCTAGCCTGGGTAATTAATTGTGTATTGACTAAGGGATGGTGTTATTTATTGAGATGAGGATGGATGGGCAGCTTTGCAACAAAAAATATCAGTTTGACTTGTAATGTTCACAAGAAGCCATCTGACAGATTTCAAAGGGAAATGCCTTAAGACAAACCAATGAACAACAAATAAGCTTTGACACTATGAGGCTAGAGTTCAGGCAAGAGGTCTAACTTGGAGACAGAAACTTGGGAGTCATTGTCATAGATGGTATACCAGAGATTAATATTGTGTAAAAAAAAAAATTACCCCCAACCTTAACTGGAAACAACTGCTGTATCTGCCTACCAGTTCTGTGGAGAGAGCCCAGCAGCAATGTTTAGTGACTTCTGTACAATTTCTAAGGCCTCAACTTAAAAGATGCAAGGACAGGCTGGGAAGGTAGCTCAGTGGTAGAGTGCTTGCCTTGCATGCATGAGGCCCTGGGTTCGATTCCCCAGCACCACATAAGCAAAAAGAAAAAAAGCCAGAAGTGGCACTGTGGCTCAAGTGGTAGAGCACTAGCCTTGAGCTGAAGAGCTGAGGGACTGCGCCCAGGCCCAGAGTTCAGGCCCCACAACCGGACCCCCCCCCCCCAAAAAAAATGCAAGGACAAGGTGTAACATGATGGCTGAGGCTGGATTACTTAGAAGCATCACACATTCCTGGCAGTTAAAGTTGTTTACTGTGACCTCAGCAGGGACCATTGACTAGAAAACCTAGAGTGGCTTCGTTGCATAGTTGAGCTTCCTTATAGCATGGCGACAGCCTTTAGGTAGAGGACCACATACATGAATAAAGTAAAAACTGCTTCATTTCTAAGAAAGCCTTGGAAGTTCTGCAATTCCATCCATTTCTTCCTCATACTCTATGCTACATAGAGTTGTACATCTGCCTAGATTTGAGACAGGGTAGTGAGGGGTGGGAGTAGGGTATAGAGATAAACCCTTTGCTAAGTCAGCTTTTTTTCTATTAGTATAACAAATATGTGAGATAACCAGCTTATAACAGGCTTATTTTCGCTTACAATTTTATATCTTTCAATCTATTATTGGTTGGCTTCATTGTGTTGAAGCCCGCGGTAAGATGGCTCACCATGATGGCTGCGTGTTGGAAAGCCACTCACGTCATGGTAAGGATATGAAAGAGAAAAAGACAGAGACCAGGGCTCCACAAGGAACAAGGGCATCTCCCCAGTGACCTATTAACCAGATGTTTTAGAAGCTATTATTTTATTTTTTCACTTTAAAAATGTTTTACATTATTATTATAAAGGTGATATAATGAGAGGTTATGTAAGTCAGGTAAAGAGTACATTTCTTTTGGAACAATATCACCCCTTCCCTCTCTTTCCCCAATTTTATTGTTAGGTCTCACAATGTTTTTGTGATGGCTGATTCCTAAATAGATTGGTCCTTTCTACAGGCCCTCTCCCTGGAGTCATAGGGAAGATTATAGAAAGTAGAAAAGCCTAGAAAGGGTCAGAGACACCGTGTTTTGAAACAATGTCTCTTTTATCTAGTTTTGGCCTGGTAGGACAAAATACTGTCTTCGGGGCCCTGGGTCCTAACTTCAGTCTTTCACCTTGCCTGTATGATTTTGTACCTCAATAAATATCTCACACAAGTGGATTCATTCTCAATCCACCTTTTAGTGACTGGCTTATTTCATTCAGCATAATGTCCTCAAGAAAGGACTAGCTCTCCTTGACTAGAAAATGGCCTGGGAGCTTCAACTTGATGGTCAGACAGTATTCAGCACCTCTCCATCCTGCAGATGCTCCAACTTCCTGAATACAAGGCTGCGGGATGGGGAGAGGTGAGTGTTGCCACTATCTAGCCCAAGTCCATGCTTTCAGAAAACCATTTTTGTCCCTTAAGAGCTAAAAAGTCACCCCAACTCTAATAAAACTTACTATCCAAACAGTAGTATCTGCATATAGATTTTGCTTGACTGCTGTTTTCTCTGAAAACAGTTGGCAAATGTTGAACATTGCCTTATATCTTAAAGAATTTCCTGAACGTCTAAAACTAATGGTGTTTTCATCTTCAGGCAACTAAAGCACCAGAAGTTTCCTCAATGGTAGATCTCAGGTAACAAAACAAAATAATGAAGTCCCCTTTACAAAGCCCCTGATAACTAGTTAAAATAAACAGCCTGTGTGTTCAAGCTAGAAATTCTGTTGTTATTTAGAAGTCCTGTTGAAAGGGTTCTGACCTCTAGAGAAAATTATAAAGAACTAAGATACGTGCTGTTCCTTTCATGTTTTTGCTCACACAAATGAGGCCCTATTACACCCACTAATGCTTAACTACTAAGTTAAAAACAATTACATGGTAATTTGGACTGATCCAGAGTCCCTGCTCCCTGTTTCGTGGTTTTATGTAATTCCTGTACTGTATACAATAAGCCTTGACCTGGAGCAGGCAGCAAGAGCTGTGTAATTAGAAACACTTCCCAAGGAAATTATGGTGACAAGTGGAGGCTTGAGGATTTTTGTGGGAGCCTGGAGCTAGGTATTCATTAGAGGTACTAGGGAGGCAAGCTGTGCTGCCGAAAACCATGTCCAATGGCAGGGCGGTGGGGTGCGGCCGTGGAGGACAGCCCAGGGCCGCCCAGAGCCAGGGCGCGTGTCTATGGCAACATACTACCCCATTTTTAAACTCTCCATTGCTTATGAAATTGCTTGAGTTTTTTTTTCTTTCCCCACCCCCCTCTTTTTCTTCCCACCAATTTCAGAGTTGATACCAACCGGGAACACGCTGTGGGCCTAACATCTCCTGGAATTAATGACTAGCTGGCTGAAATGCCCTCCGCTTTCCCTCCAGTGATTCCTTAATTGCTACACCAGGAAACACTTTCCAATCAAATTATTGTTTAATCCAAACAAAAGAAAATGAACTATTATTGCTGTCCACAAGTAATGAGCGACTCTCCTTGGGAGTCTGGCAATGGTGGAGGTTTTAAGTTGAGGGAGAAGTGTGTGTGGGGGTTGTGTGTGTTTTCTTTGGGGTGGGGGAAGAGGGGGGTCAAGCGAGCAGGGCAAAGTGAAGCTGCACAGAGTTCCCTGAAGGACTGGTCCACCTTGGCAAGGGAGGGATGCTGACCCACAAGTGGGAAGATCCAGGAGGGTTGCCCACAGCATCCCAGCTTCTGCAAACATCTTTCTTAGTCAGTTTAGCCTTACCTTGAAACCAAGGGCCCCAAACTATAGAGCTTGGCAAGGGGGGGGGGTGACAGCTTCCCCGAGTGGTAAGTATATAAAAACTATACGCACAGTAGTCTAGCTTGCTGAGCACTGAGAAGGTGCCAAGCAGGAGCGATATCTCCAGGTCTATGTGCAGATCTCCAGGGAGCCAGAAATGGCACTACAAGGAGATATGTAATCATCACCGCTGTTTCACAGATGGAGACAGAGGTCAACCGGGTTGAGATGCAGCACTCTGGGAATCAGCAGAGCCCAGAGCCCCATTCATGATCTTTCTATCAAGGCCTTCTCTCTCTCTTTAAAACAACTGTAAAATCAGCAAAGCAGGCAATGTATGCTTTCCTAGTGTATAGATCAGGACATGAAGTCTTACCACATGTGCAATTATTACCCAAATCCCCATCTTGTAAAACTCTGTCCAGTAAACACACTGCTTGCTCCCCTCCCCCAGCCCCTGGCAACCACTCTTCTTTCTGTCACTACGAATGTGACAACTCTAGATACCTCATATAGGTGGAATATATACGGTCTCCTTTTGGACTAGCTTATTCTACTTACAATAGTAGTTTATTAAAGTTGTAGCATGCATCAGAATTTCCCATTTCTTTTTCTTTTTTTTTAAGCAGAAATACATTCTTTTTCTTTTTGAAGGCTGAATTATACTCCGTTGTATCTACATACCACATTTTGTTTATCCATTGATTCAAGGATGGGCATTGTGTTGCTGCCATGCTTTATGTTGTTGATAATGCTCTGTGTTTAACTCTGAACCCCTAAGAATCTCTGAGCCTTGGGGGGAAAGCATGTAAAGGAAAGCATATACCCCTAGCTACCTGTCATCGCCACCTCTGTGGGTACACAGAGCACCCTCTGGTAATCAGTCCATCTCACCGGGTACCACCTCACTGGCCTGGAGCAATGCCTAAGGCCACAGGCTTCATGCAAGGGTGTTGAATTCCAGGCTGTTTTTTCTTTTTTCTTTTCTTTCTTTCTTTTTTCAAAACAGGCTTGATTCACTTTATTATTCTTGTATAAAATTCTATGTGGTAGCCACAGCTGGAGCCTGGATCCTCTGCACGGAGACTCTGGTGTGGGTTTTCACAAGATGGGCAGTGAATTCCTGATAAAGAGATTTGGTGAACATGGTCTCTTTCCAGAGGTCAGGGGTCAGGTAACTGTAGTTCTTGGAGATGGCATCAAAGGTGCTTTGGCGAAGTTGTCCAAGGTAGCAGTACAGCCCCTGGCTGAGGTGTAGCAGTCATCAATTCCAGCCATCAGCAGCAGCTTCTTAGGGACAGGAGCTGACACAATCCCAGTGTCTCTGGGGACAGGGATGAGGTACACCAGCACAGAACCACAGCAGCCTGTCACCATGCATGGGACAGTGTGAGGCTTGCCAATCTTGTTCCCCCAGTAGCCTCACCGCACAGGGACGATGGAGAGCTTGGCCAAGATGATGGCAGTGGCCACCTCCTTGGAGCACTTAACCCCCAGACCAACATGGCCATTGTAGTTGCCAGTGGCTACAAATGACTTGAACCTGGTGCACTGGCCAGCTCGAGTCTGCTTGGGCATAGGCATAATCTTCAACTCCGCATCCTTGAGTGATGTCCCCAGGAAGAAGTCAACAATCTCAGACTCCTGGATGGGCAGGGAGGAAAGATAGATCTTCTACAAAGACTTGATCTTCATGTCCTTAACCAAGAGGCACAGATTGGTGACGGGGATCCATTCCTTGTCTTATGCCTTGCGGCCACGAGCTCCGTGACCGTGACCCTGGCCTCTACCATGGCCAGCTACGACCTCGACCCTGTTGATGTTTTCCCGGAGAAGAAGAGGAAGTTCCAGGTTGTTTTTCTGAGTGTTAGGTCCTGGAGAAAAACAAAGTCCCTTAGACCTAACTTACATGGTCTAGGGCTGGTAAAGCACCTGCTTAGCAGTCAGGGGCCATAGGCTCCATCTCCAGCACCGAAAACAAAAATTCCTTCATCTGGACATGATGTGTAGGTTTCACCTTGACCACAGCCTGCCTGGTCTGCACTGCCATCAACAAGGCACCAGTGTTTCCCAACTTACTGGGGGGAAGAGTATTCCATGCCCAGCTAAGATCATGCTACAAGACTGTAGGCTTAGGAGCAACATCTGTGACTGTCCTGGGACTCTTGAAAACTTTCACTGGAAGGACAGTATTTCATTTGAAGTTAGGAGACCAAGAAGGAGAATCAAGCAAAGACATGTGCACAGACATAGAGCTAGAGATGATTTTACAGGCTGCCCAGAAAGGCAAATCCAGGGCAGCAGAGGGTAAGGGGGCACAGCCAGATCCCAAGGAGTCATTGTTTCATGAAGAACAGCTTGTATCTCTAGTAACCTTGGGCTTCACCAAGTGGTGCCACCCAAGGGCCCACTTGGGCATAAAACATTCCTCAGCCACCAGATCTTGCCAAGGGAGTGGGTTCACTTCATTCCTCCCCAGGAACCAGTCTCATCTAGCTGAGGACAGGAAATTACCTTGGTAGAACAGCTACTTTATGTGCTACTTTGTGGAGTTCTGTTCTCTTCAGAAAAAGGACTCTTGCTAGAAAGCCAGTAGAAAAAGTCCCAAGGCAGATGTGGAGCATCTCTTAAAATGCTCATGTCAAAGATAATGAAGGGAAAGTTAGTGCAAATGATTCTTACAATAAATCAATCACAGTATGTTACTGAGTAGAATGCTAAGTGAACACACATTTTCTCAATTTTTTTATTTGAATATGTAATGCAGGCTCATGATATAAAATTTGGAAGGCCCATTTGTAAGGAAAAGGAAAGACTTGGGGAAAAAAAATCATATTAAGTGAAGCAAGCCAGACCCAAAGAAACATAGATCCCATGGGTTCCCTTATTTGTAATACTTAGTATATGTCTAAGACAATCTTAGCAGATGAGCAGAAAAGCTCAATAGCTAAGGGAAATGAACTCCAAGACATGGATGCAAGAAGCTTTTCTTTGTTTTTAATGTACTATATGATTTCTTTTTTCTTTTGTGTTTTTCCCCCTATGGTTTATCCCCTGTTGTCACTGAATTTGATTTTGGTATCCTGAGTATTATTATCTTTACAATAAAAATATATATTTCAAAAATTTGTCTTTTGCATCTTGTATATACATTTTTGTAATTTGGGGAGGGGAAGGGATATAGTGGAATGCTTAAATGGGCATTCAGGTTGACCCATTGTGACGATGACATATACAGGACACTATGTTGAAAATGAACTTTGCAATGTTGAGGGGGGGAGTTAAGGAGGTGGGGAGGGAAGTGATGGTGGGGGAAAATCAGAGGAGGAGGTAACAATGCTCGATAGGAAAGGTACTCATTACCCTACTCATGTAACTGTAACCCCTCTGTACAGTATTTTTACAAACACACACACACAAACATTTGTCTCACCAATTTGTCTCACCAAGGGGAGCCAATGCAATAGCGATACTCACAAGACACTATTTTGGAAATTATCTGTACAACTTGATGGGGGGGGGAAATGGGAGAAAAATGAGGGAGGAGGTAACAAGTTAGACAAGAAATGTAATCACTGCTTTCCTTTGTAACTGTAACCCCTCTGTACATCACCCTGACAAAAAAATTTGGAAGGCATAAAAGAGTTTAGAATGGATATTTATACCTCTGCTCTTCAACAGGCTTCACTCTGAGGAAACAAACACTATTTCCAGTTTTAAAAAATCCTTCAATGGACAGTCTGTCCATAGTAAAATTAAGTATGTGTATGTGTGTGTGTACACACACACATGTGTGTTGTTGAGGATCAAACCCATAACCCTGAACATACTAGACCAGCCCTCTACCACTCAGCTACATCCTCAGCCCCTGTCCTCAATCTTTCTGAGCTTTGCCAATCTAATACATGAAAAATTATTCATCATAAGAGCTTTTTCTTTTTAGCCTGTCGTGTGTTATAAAAGAGTACAGGTAAAAAAGATTGGGTATCTCTTTTTATGTGAAAGAACCCTTTGTATTGCTTATTCTAAGAACCATTTCTTCATATTAGTTGTTTTTAAAAAATCAATACTTAACACATCTTTAAATATTAAGGAAACGTAGTTGGGGAATAGCTCCATGGAATTGTACTTGCCTAGAATGCATGAAGCCCTGAGTTTAATCCCCAGCAGCGATACAAAAACAGTCAGGGGCAGGATATGGGTGCTGATGGCTCAAGCTATTTTGGAGGCTGAGATCTGAGAATCTTGGTTCAAAGCCAGCCTAGGCAGAAAAGTCCATGAAACTCTTATCTCCAGTAAACTACTCAGAAAAAGCTCCAAGTGGTGCTGTGGCTCAAGTGGTAGAGCCCAGGCCCTGATATCAAGACCAGCACCAAAAGAAAGAAAGAAAGAAAGAAAAAAAAGCAAGTATATATTTTTGGGTCAGTTGTGGGGCTTGAACTATGAGTCTGGGCGCTGTTCCTCAGCTCTTCAGCTCAAAGCTAGCGTTCTACCACTTTAGCCAAAGCACCACTTCCAGTTTGCTGAGTGGTTTACTGGAGATAAGAGTCTCATGGACTTTCCTGTCTGGGCTGGCTCTGAACCTTGATCCTGAGATCTCAGCCTCCTGAGTAGCTAGGATTACAGGCATGAGCCACTAATGACCAGCTCAAAAGCAAGTATTTTTTGTGATACAAATTGCAAATATTTCTCTCTCATCATATAGTCATTTGTAATATTTGTTTTTGTAGTTGAATTCACTTTTGTTTCTATAGTCTCTCAGTTCAATGCCATATTTGGAAAGGCTACTTCCCGATTTAAAGTGACTAAATCAAGTTCTCGCATTTCATTTCTCATCTGAAGTTTACTAGGCTCCAACTGTGCCATTCCATTGGAGTCAGTCTCATCGGTCTCCCAACTGGTAATCCAGTTGTCCCTACACTGTGGACTGAAGAATATCTTTTCATTATTAGTTAGAGATGTCAGTTCTATCATATGTTCATTCATTTGTAAGCTAAAAGAAGACCTGAAAAAAATATCCTGGTTCAGGCTTCATGGACCATTAATGTATTCTGCTCTCACCTTAGGGAACTTAACAAGAAGTCAAAGAATTACAATGTGTTTTTCCTCCTAATTATTACAATAATCATTTATAAGGAAGACATATCTCTATTTTGCAACTAAGGAAATTAGGCCTAAAGAAGTCAAGAAGAATGTTCAGTAGTCTTGGGGGGTGGGTAGATCCCTATTGGTGTATCTGCCCCATATCTCATTTTTCTAAAAACTGCCCTCCTCCCACCATTAATTCTCTATGGCCTGAGATCCAGCCAAACTACCTGGTCCAGGGCCTTGACATACAAGCTATGCCAATCCCAGACTTTATATAATTGAGGTGGAAACCTAGAGGAACTGGTCTCGGAATTATAAAAGTTGGAGAGCTGTGAGGATCCCACTTCTTGCCTCACAGACTAGCAAAGCAGAGGCGCCTACTCTACAGAGAGATGATAGAGGTTGAAGTGGGCTAGGTCACACAAGCGAAGGAATATCCCTAAGCATTCCATACACCGTAATCAAAATTGTGTGAGTATGACTGTTCTATCTTGAAAGAGTTAAAACAAATGTTAACATTTTAAGACTGCAGTAGATCACAGGTAATGGCAAGAGAAAGCAATGCCTGCGATAAGGATTATGGTAGGAAGTTTTGGCTAGTACAGAAGTCTCTAGAGGTCTGGTGACCTTGGCTGCCCATGGTTTGCAGACACTGGAGGAAATGCCAGTGCAAACTCAAAGACTGCTTTTTTTTTTTTTTTTTAAGTGGACAAAGATGGGTAAAACTGAGCCTCTGGGTGACAGTATGGAAGAGAACTTGTCTAGGATTCAGCCTGTTGTTTTCAGCCTCAAATCTGATCTCACCTTCCCAGGGTACTTGTACGGCTACTCCCCAGGTTGCAGTTCTAGAAGAAAGTTTTGCCTCATAATATCTCTGACCTTTGACCATACTTTTCCATCCTCACTGCCAAATTCAAGTTTTAGTGCCTTGGGCCTGAATTGTTGTAAAGGTCATAATGGTAATGCCCCTGTGCCTTTGCACGGCCTCACATGCCCTGTCTCACATGAAAACTCAAGTCTTAAGTTCAAATGTGGTTCTCCCTGCGGGGCCTGCCTGACCTTTAGGAGTCACAGCCCGTAGTCTCTTACATAAACCTCCACCCTGATGCTACAGATGGTGAGCCCACCCAGCTCCCCGAATTCAGGGATCAGCTGTGTGAGCCAGGCTCTTCCTCATGCTTAGCTTTGTGATGCCTTAGCTTTTTCCTTGGACAGAGGCTAAACAGTGGGACTGAAGTCAGAATGTAGACAAACATGCGCACAGAAATGACTGTTTTAGAATTCAACACATCAAAGGGAGCCTATGTGTTCCCTTTGTTCCTGGGCCTACTTTCCTCAAGAGGCCCTTGACCTCCCCTTTGTGTCTGGCATAGAATAGGGTCTTGAGTTACAGAAATGAGGAATGCATAAAAGGTTTCTTCACTCCTTCAGACTTGTCCTTCACTCACTTCTATATGTGACCAAACTAATATTCCTCCAATCTGACTTCCCACAGAATCTATCACTTGTTCAAAATATCATAAGACAAAACACTATTTCTGTAAAAATAAACAAAACTAAGCCAGGAAAAAAATCACCATAATTTTCTTACTACCCAGTGATTTGGCTTTCTAGATAGATGCTTGAAGATAGATAGATAGATAGATAGATAGATAGATAGATAGATAGATAGATAGATAGATACATGATAGATGGGGTATAAATATATAGATGGAGTATAAATATATAGACACATTAGTATTTAAGACAGTAACATTAAGGTTTTATTTTTATAGAATTGAGGTTTACTACCAATCTAGTTTCTAATCTGTCTTGTCTGATAATTTCTTTCTTTTCCTTCCTCTTCTCCTCTCTTCTTCCTTCCTTCCGTCCATTCTTCTCTCTTCTCTACTTTCTCTATCTCTCTCTGTCTCTCTGTCTCTCTCTGTCTCTGTCTCTCTGTCTCTCTCTGTCTCTCTCTCTGTCTCTCTCTCGCCAGTATTGGAGCTTGAGCTCAGGGCCTGGGCACTGTTCCTTAACTTTTTTTTTTTCTCAAGATTGGCATTGTAACATTCGAGCCACAGCTTCATTTCTGGCTTTTTGAGTGATTAATTGGAGATAAGGGTCTTGTGGATTTACTTTCCTGCCTCAGCTGGCTTTGAACCTTGATCCTTAGATCTCAGTCTCCTGAATAGCTAGAATTGCAGATGTGAACCACTGGTACCTGGTTGGTTGGTGCTATTTCAAAAAATGTTTTTTTCACATCAACTAAGAAATCTGGTAAAGACGGTTGTTTAAAAAAACCAAAGCACAATGTCTCTTTCTGGATTAAATCATCTTATTGACTTCTTTTTCCATTGTTTCACATTTAGGGGCCTTTCAAATGTTCTTTATTTTAAATAGAGCGAACACAAAGGTTTCCAAGCATCAGTCTTAGGCCCAGTTACATCCAGTAGCTCACATTGCTCAAACGTTCACCTGTACAGGCATCTTTCATGCCACCGCACTGAATATCATGCACTCATACAGTGCCATATGGGAAATGTCATCATTCCCATTTCACAGATGACAAACTGAAAGACAAATGGGTACAGGGATGTTCATGGCATTCCCAATCTGTAATAGTGGAGTTTACCTCTCCTAGTCTGTTTTGTTGTTGTTGCTGCTGCTTGTTGTTAATAACATAATACCAGACTGGGCAAGTCATAAAGAAGTTTATTTTGGCTCGTGGTTCTGTTTCAAGGTCAAGGGCAGGGTTCTGGAGATGGCCTTGTTGCTGGCAATCTCCAGGCAACATGGGGCAAGAGATATAGAGTAGGAGTGTGTGTATATATGTGAACCCTTGCCTTTCTCTTTTTATAAAGCTACCAGGCTTTAATCACAGATGGTCCTACCTGATGGCTTTGGTTCTAATCACCTTCCAAAGGCCCAACCTCTAAACTATAGTGAGATTAAGTTTCCTCTCTTAATACCTCATAGTGGGACATCTTTAAATCATATCAAGAGACAGGTGGCCATGCCTGTAATCATAGCTATTCAGAAGCTGAAATCTGAGGATCATAGTTCAAAGCCAGGCTAGGCAGAAAGTCTGTGAGGCTTTTATCTCCAATTAATCAGCAAAAAGCTGGAAGTGGGGATGTTGCCCTATTGGAAACTCCCTTCTTTTCTCTTGGAGAATCTGCTTCCTCTAATTCATCTTTCTTTCCTGTCAGTTTTAAATAAAGTTGCTCTGTTAAAAATAAAGCTGGAAGCGGAGCTGTGGCTCAAGTGGTAGAGCACTAGCCTTGAGTGAAAAAGCCAAGCGAGAGCACAAAGAGTTCAGGACAAGCACAAAAAGAAGAAAAAGAAACCCACAACAAAACAAAAAATGTATAGCACAGGACAAGTATAACCTGGTTCATTTATTCATTCCCTCATGCTCTGTCATGAGCAATTTAAGATGATTGGTTTATATGACTAAATGACTTCTCAGAGACGTGGTTCTAATTTACCCTCCACCTACAGTGAACTAGGGACCACCACACTCTTTTCTCTCTTGAATTGATTGCTGGCCATTTGCATCTCACCTTTGGGGAGCTGTCACTCTATGCATATTGCCTACTCAATAGCAATGCCTGCCAGGGACTACCAGTTAGACTAGCTGGGCAGCCCAACAGTAGACAAAGTGGTCATGTTTTCCCCAGAAGCTGACCATATCCATCCCACTCCAGAGTGAGAATGAACTGAGGAGATGTAGACCCTGTAGAATGAATCTGCTGTTCTGAAGAAACAGAGCCCTGGAGGCGGGCCCACCTCCTGCCCGACCTGTGCCATCTCCGGGGTCTGGCCTCTAGGCCTGTGTGTACAGACCATCTGTGTGCATGCTTATGAGCTGTAATTAAAGAGAAGCATTTTCTCTGCGGTTGGTAAGCTGGTTATTTGTGCATCCCAGGAATTTGCTGTGATTTCAGTACTAAAGGTAACACAGAAAGAAAATCCCTCAGTTTTCTTATGCCAAAATCATTTGAATTCTGCAGTTGGATTATGTGTACACTTCTGAGATGAACACTTCCCCGCTGGAAGACTGATACTATTTCATGGGAATACCTGAAATGTATTGCCCTTATTTGCTTAATTTTTATTTTGTTTTTGCTTTTGTTATTTTATGTTGAGATAGGGCATCCAGGCTATCCTGGGATTTGCTGTGTGCTCTAGGCTGGACTTGGCAGAATCCTCCTGCCTCTGCCTCCTGAATGCTGGGATCACAGGTGTGTACCCCCCCCCGCCCCCGCCATGTCTTACTCCTAATAGTATTAATGCTATGTTTCTTCCATGGGAGTTAATGCCATAGGCAGTGTGATATACTAAGAAAAAATTATACATATATACCTATATGTATATGTATATATGTGTATATATATATATATATATATATATATATATATATATATATATATATATATATATTCTCTACCCTTGGTTCCTGGCACTGAGTTCCCTAAACCCTCATGATTTCCAGACTGATATGGTGCTAAGAAGTACGTTTTGTTCTTTCATGTCTGATCTTTAACTTCTGATAGCTCCTGCATTCCTTGTAATTTCCTGGATAATAAGAGCCTCTTTTGTTTCAACATGGTATATTATTTCAAATGGATTTTTTTTAATGTAGATGTCATCTCTGCTCAGGGGTTATGCCAATCTCTGGCTCATCCCAATTTTAGTACATAGTCTGGCAAAGTGAGTACCCAGTCAGGCAACTTTTGATAGAACCTGGACAGCTTCAGGATGGGAGCTAGTCATAAGAAAGCTGGGGCTGGGAAGGTGGCTCAGTGGTAGAGCGCTTGCCTTGCATGCATGAGGCCCTGGGTTCGATTCCTCAGCACCACATAAGCAAAAACAAAAAAGCTGGAAGTGTTACTGTGGCTCAAGTGGTAGAGCACTAGCCTTGAGCTGAAGAGCTGAGGGACAGTGCCCAGGCCTAGAGTTCAGGCCCTATGACTGGACACCCCCCCCCAAAAAAAAAACAAAAAAGAAAGACAAAGCTGTAATTAGACACTTAGGGCAGTGCTGGAGATGGTGCTAGTCAGTCGTTCCTGTGTGGTACAGTCTCCATAAAAGTCCCCAAGAGACAGCGTGGGAAAAGCATCCATATAGGTGAATACACCCCAATTCCATAAGGACAGAGCTCCTTACGACCCTTTGAGATCTTATTCAATCTCCCTCATTCCCTGCTGTTCATGTGAACCCTTTAACAGATTCTTTAAAAAATAATTTTTACTATCTTTAAGTAATTGTACAAAGGAGTTGCCATTCGCCAAAGCTGTTTATGAATACAGGGTATCTTGATCCCTCTCCACCCTTGCAATATTCTCACCCATCCCTCCCAACCCTTACTTAGCATAATTTTACATTATGTATTGAAAAAAATGTTTGCCTTTTAACAAAGCAGTTTATGTGAACCATGCATCTTGATCTGTGTCATCACTTCATCCCCCTTTGACCTAGTCCTTCCATTATATTTCTCAGTTCTGTGCTATATAAAACAAATTCTTTCATCCATTTCTTGGTACTTTGTTGGGCTTTAACTTAGTTTTGTTGTTGTTGTTGTTTTTTAAGAATTGCTCTCCATAGAGTTTCTTACACTTCAGTGAATTCATTCCTAACCACTTGCTTACCACTCTGGCCATAAAAGAAATGCAAATCAAAACAACACTGAGATTCTCATTCATCCTGGTTAGAATGGCCAATATCAAGAACACTAATAAAAACAAATGCTGGCATGGATATGGCCAAAAGGGAATTCTGTTACACTGTTCAACCACTCCGGAAAGCAGTATGGAGGTTCCTCAAACAATTAAATATAGAGCTATGCTATGATCCAGTAGTTCCTGGGCATTTATCCAACAGAACACAAATAAGGCCACACTAAAGCTACCAGCACAACCATATTCATTGCAGCATTGCTTACCATAGCCAAGATATGGAATCAGCCCAGATGTTCTTCAACAGATGAATGGATCGAGAAAAGGTGGTATATATACACAAATGAATTCTACCCATCCATCAGAAAGGATGATACTGTACCATTCATAAAGAAATAGAAAGATGAAAAAGATTATATTAAGTGAAGTAAGCCAGACCCAGAGAAACATAGGATGCATGGTTTCCCTCATTTTTGGTAGCTAGAATGTGCCTATAAATCTATAAGTAACAGATCCTTTTTCATAAACCAGTAAACATGTGTTTCCTTGAGTTCTATGATGCAGCACACAAATTACTGAACCTAACAAGAAGCCTTGTTGACCCTGATTTGTAGCCAAGAGACAAAAGTGTGAGTAACCTGGGCCCCACTCCTTGCAACGGGTACCTGAAGGGGGTTGGGGACAGTCTTGTAGAACTGAGCCCTTCCAGGTAGTGTACAAGTAGAGTGATAAAACTGAATTGAACTTAGGACACCCCACTGGTAACCAGAGTTGGAGGATTGGTTAGTAGAGGAAAATCCCCCCATGTACTTGCTGTTAAAAGTATTTGGTGTGATTTTTTTCATACATGGACCATGAGCTCTGACATCTACTGCTCACTGCTTAGCAGCATGCTTCTTCTATTATTCTTCTAATCTGCACAACAAGCACCCAAGGCAGGGGAAATGTGTTCCGCTTGGAGATGCAGAAGTTGAAGTGCAGCTGTCCCAGAGTTAGTGCCAAGTAGAATCTGAAAACCCTCATGTTACATAGGGCTTTCTAAAGATCACTTGGTGGTTGGACCGCTACCTTCTGGATCCTGCCCCACCTTCTGGATCCTGCCCCGCCTTCTCCACAGCTGGCTGAGCTGCATCCAAGGGAGAATCTTGATGAATCCAAGGAAAACTGAAGTCTAAATGCATCTATCCTATTGTCTTTGGAGGTTTCCTCTAACAACGTGTGGAAACAGTATTTCCTGAAAATGGATGCTTCTCTCCAGACAGATGAATACTGGAATCCTTTCATGGTCCAAGCTATTGCCCCTGACTAATCAATCACACATGTTTATGGGGCTGTTCATTAACTTTCTTTCAGCTTTTCACACGGGTTAGAAAAGCTTGAAGGTTCTACATTGCCCTTGGCAGTAGAGCTGTAGCTAAAAAACAAAAACAAAAACAAAAACAAAAACAAAATCCTTCCTCTTTCTTTTGTGTAGTGCCAGAAATCCAAAGACAAAAGTAGTTCTGTCTGAGCCTGTAGCTGGAGAGTGTTGCTGTGCCAATAATTGAGGGGAGAGCAGGTGCTCAGGCAAGAAGAGGAGATTTAGAGGATAGAACTATGGCAGGAAGTAGCAGGGATACCATTGGAGGTGTCCTAAACAGTGGAATGAAGAAGAACTTCTCCTCTAGGAGGAATGCTGGGGCTCACTGAATCAAGTACTTTTCTTTTTAATACTTAATTTATTACATGTACAAATGTTAACATGACTGTATTTGCCATTAGCTTGATGACTCCAGGACAGGACCCCTTCTTGTTCTCCTGAATATTCACAGCACCTAGCCTAGAAACTGGCACAAGATTGGCATTTAGGAGATAAAAGGATAAAGAGTTCAAGTAAGTCATCTTCTGTAAGTTGTTTTATTGGGCTGTATATTACTCACTGAATTTATTCCTTCATCTCATATCCCTGGACTTCAAATCAAGTATCATTTGAATGTATTTCATCCCAGAAGTCGTGGAGAAATGAAGATATTTATACCAATGGTAAAGGAAAAAAACAAAGATCCCCTCCCCTATTCTCCCTTCCCTTCTCCATTCATCCAAGCCTACAGAAGTGATCACAAATCCCCCTGGAGAAGGCTGACTTCTAGAAGACATGGGCCTTGAGAGACCCCCTTTTGACAATCCCTGCTTCTAGTCATGGAGGCCCTAATTTTTATTGGGTTAAGAAGAGCAAGTGTCTCCAGGAACCATACCTGCATTTTGGATCTATTCCTTGGTGTGCCCCATCAGTAGGCAGCAGCCCACACTCTGATGGAACACACAGTAAAACAATCTGATCTGAACTGGAGCTGACAGCTAGAGTTACTCAGGTCTTGGCTCTCTGGCAAAACTAGTGAAAACTACAAAAACATCCTGGCCTTTCTTATATGTACTTTCTATATTTTGTACTTTTCTAATAATAGCTACTCAGTGAACGCCAGACTCTGCTGCTGGTTACATAATTTACATCATCAGCAATCCTCACAACTCTGCAATGTAAAGTATTGCCAAACCTACATTTACAGAAGAAGGCACCAGACACTGAGCTTATAATCTTCCCAAACAGGAGACCTTCCAAGAGTACATGCTGGTAAGGGCCTACGCTGGCATTGGAACATGGGTTTGTCTGAGTCTCAATCCTTATTTCTATGATATCAGATAACTCCTGCTATGTGTGGTGCACACTACTAACTCTAAACCAATTTTCAATTTTTTTTTGTTGCCTGTCCTGAGGTTTGGACTCAGGGCCTGGGCATTGCCCCTTGGCTTTTTCATTCAAGGTTGGAACTCTACCACTTGAGATACACCTCTACTTTGAGCTTTTTTGGTAGCTAATTTTCCTGCCCAGGCTAACTTCAACCCATGATTCCCAAATCTCTGCCTCCTGAGTAGCTAGGATTACAGGTATGAGCCACCAGCACCCAACTAATTTCCATACCTTTTAATTGGCTTAATTATTATTTAAGGGCCAATAACTCTAGAAGAGTACTTTAAATGGATTCCTAGTACTGTGTCAATGTAAACAGAACATGAATTTCATGCAAGAAAAATAATTATCAGGTTGTGAACTTGAAGGAAGCAATACAAAAGTGAAGGCAGGGGTAGGTTCACATGGCAAACCAAGGACATGTCAAGTTCTAGTTCTCTATGCCTGCCATGCGCAAGCAATTCAAATGCATAATGTATGTTAAGCCAGCTTCCTGTCGCTGTAACTGATACCTTAGCTGATCAACTTATAGAGAGAAAAGGTTGGTTTGGGTTCTGTTTTGGAGGTTTCAATCTATGATTCATTGGCCTGATTGCTTCTGGGCCTGTAACAAGACAGCACATTATGGGAGAAGCATGAGGTTGAGCAACACCACTCAGCTCCTGGCCAGGAAACTACAAAGAGAAAAGAAGGCACCCGGGTTCCACAATCTCCTTCCAAGGGAATGCCCTCAATGACCTAACTTCTTCCTATTCGTCCCATATCCTAAAACATTTCCCACCTCCCCCAGTAGTGCCTCCCTGGGCACCATGCTTTAGCACGTGGGCTCTTGCAGGACATTGAAGACCACAATGATGGCAGCCACCTCTTTCCTAAATGGTCTCCCTGTCTCCCTCATCTCCAGGTCAGCTCGGATCACAGCTTCTGCCTAACACCTTGCCCTTACAAGCCTCACCTCAAACGAAAAGCCTTCAGACCCTGAAAACACTTTGCTCACTTTGACCCTTCATCAGAGTTGGCCTTGAACTTCAGTTTCAATGTCCCGAGCTTGTTTTCCTCTCATTCTATCAAGGGCACAGGCCATACTTCTTTCATCCTGTTGTCCAAAGATGGAACTGTACACATAGAAGTCTTTCAATAAACCAGTTAATAGCTGAAAAATAAGTCCATTTGGAGGAATTCCGAGCCTAGGGATATTAGAATTAAGACAGTCTAAATAATAACTGAATCTTGGAAAGTATTTTAAGGTTTATAAAGCCCTCCCTGTGTAGGCTCATCCGTACCTCATGGTACCCCCCCCCCACACACACACAAAGGAAATGGGCTAAGAGAGATTAAAAAGTGGCTTGCTCTTGAAATTCAGATCTTCTTACCAAAGTTTGTCATGTTTCCATTGACATTGACTGAAGGGTGAACATTAAGGCTGTAATCTTGAGACTGGACCTTTTTGTGAAACATCCTCACCAGCAGAGGGCGCAAGAACGTTCACGGGCACTGAAGACAGCCCTTGGCAGGCAGGCCCAGCCATTGGGAGCTTGATAGCTACATGTCTTTAAAATATAAATGACAATGCCCTGACTACCACCATCGCAGGGTAATCATAAGGATGAGAAATACTCTGTTGCTGGTACACAGTTGGTGAAAAATAAATGAACTCTCAAGTCCACATTAGGGGATCACAGGAGCATGGAGGTTAAATAGACATTGATTTGGGTTTGATGCTTTAATAAATATTTGAAAATAATCTTCATAGTAGACACCTAAAGTAGGCAAAGAATGATGTCAAGTGGGCAAATAACTAGATACTGACAACAAATTTAATACTAGGGGGAAAATGTGAGAAGCAGTTTCAAATCATGTTTCTGGATGAAAAGCCTTACAAACATCCCATGCCATTGGCTCCTGCAACTACTTAAACTACAACAATAATAGCAAGGTAGAAAGCTGGGGAAAAAATCAACACCACTTTCTTTATTACATCAAGAGTGAAAAACACACACTTATTAAACACATAGGTTTAACAACTTAGCCTGTACCTCAAATTGAACACTATGCCCTGCTGCTCTAGAGGCTGAGATCATTTGAAGCCATCTATGACACTCTTTTATTGCCAATTAACCAATAAAAGCCAGAACTGGAGGCCATGGCACAAATGGTAGGGTGCCAACTGTGAGGGAAAAAGCATAGGTCTGAGGTTCAAGTCTCAGTACTGGCACATGTGCACACACAATTGAATGAACACTCTGTAGTCATTAAAGTGATACTATGCAAGAACATTGCAAATGAAAAGATTACAACACCACAAACAAAATCACAAGCTGTAAACAGGTTTTACTTTTGTTTATAAAACATACAGAAAACAAATGAAAATATTAAGGTAGTTGCTTAAGAAATGATGATGTTGTCCCCACTTCTTTAGTGATTCTAACATTGTTCATGTTTGAAACAAAATAGTTTTTTGGTTTTTCTTTTTACAGGGGCAGAATTGGAGTCTTTCATTTAACAATGCCTGCCAGCCCAGCCAGGCTAATTAATGGTCCTGTAAATTAAATCGATTGTAATAACATGACTTAAAAGTTCCAAAGTAGCCTACAAGTAATTAAAATCCTAATTTCCAGGAATTGGCTTCCATATTTGGGACTTAGCAGCTGTTAGTTTACAGTTTATATACACTAGCTCAACTCGTTCAAAAGGCCTGAAACCAGCACAAAATAAAAACATGAACGATTGTTCATGTAAAGAGCCACATGACCTGCTTGTCTTGAGCAAATGCAACCAGAAACTCATCCTATCTCTGGCTCCGAAGTGGCTGTACTACTTTGGACAGTATATCTGCTCTGCATTACTTTACTTTCCTGAACTCGACATGAGGTGGAATTTCAATGTAGAGTTACCCATTAGTTCCAGGACTAAATTTAAACCTTTAATTAAATTAATCCGTTGATCTTAAACACATTGCTTCTCCCTCTGAGAAGGGTAGCAAGGACTCAGGTGTCACAGACCTTAATTCAGTGCGACAGTTGTTCCATGCAGCATTTGTTAAGGCTCTCAAACTACCTAGAAACATTCGTACAGCTTTCAGACATGACAGGCCAGGCCAGCATCTCCCACCCCTCATCCCACCCCGACAAGTGGTCCCTTGTTAGGGAGTCTGCGACTCAGTCCCAGGTCTAGATTATATCTGCAGGATGGGTCCTCGCGTCCTCAGGCAGGAACTGATCTTTCTAGAAGGCATGAGAGGTGCCACTTGGTTGTTTATGAAATACACAAGAAAGTAACTGTCCATAAAGGAGAAAGAGACAATTCACAGACCTTTCCCAGGTGACAATGTGCAAGACTATTTTGACCCCACTTGGGTCTTTATCGAAAATAGAATATATGTCAGGGCCAAAGTGATGTTTAGGTTGGCCTAGAGAGCACTGGGATGTTCACGCACCCCTGGCCTGCCACGAGTGTGACACGACTCAATGGTGAAAGACACTTTCCGTGGGCTGTGTAGCTGCTTGTGCAAGTCTAAGTAAGAATCTATGTGTCCAGGCGCTCCACGTGAACGATCCTGCTGACCCCGAACTGCCCCGGCGGCCCATCTCCCCGCGGTGACCCTCGGGGGTCAGCACCCGCCCTCGATTCGGGGGGGAGCGTGCCCGGGGAACGTGCTCGCCGCCCGCACCTGGCTTCCGCGCGCTGCGGGAGCCGCCAGGACGCCCCGCGCTGCCCGGCCGATCCCCGCCCCGCCACGCGCCCCGCTCCCCTTCCTCCTCCTCTTCCTCCCGCCGCCCGCCTCCGCCCCCGGCTTTGTTTTCCTCCCAGGTTCCACTCCCCACACGTGATACTGTGTTATTGCAAAGAGCGCTCCGGAGCGCGAGCGCGGGGCGCGCGCACCTATAAATACGGACACGCGGGCCCGGCCGCCGAGGCCGCACCGCCCGGCGCTCGGCAGGCGGGCAGCCCGCGAGCTCCAGAGGCGCGCGTGGGGGGTCCCGCGGCGGCCCAGCGCCCGAGCCCCGAGGGGCAAGCATGGCCCTCCCGCCGGGGGGCCGGGCCGCCGTGCACGCCGCCTGCGCCCCGCGCCCTGCCTAGCCCGGGTCGCCGCGGCTCGCGCCCGCCGCCGCCGCCGCCGATCGCTTCTCCGGGCATCGGGGAACGAACGCCGCAGACGGACACAATGGCGGCGGCCACCGCCACCGCCCGCACAGCCGCTTGCAGCAGAGGCGGCGGCCCCGGCACCGACGCCGCGGGCACCAGCGGGGTGCCGCCGCCGCCGCAGCCCCAGCCCGCGGCCGCCACCACGCCGGCCCAGCCGCCGCCCGAGCCCCCCCGGAAGCCGCGCGTGGACCCGCGGCGCCGCCAGGCTGCCCTCTCCTTCCTCACCAACATCTCGCTGGACGGACGGCCGCCGGTGCACGACGGGGACTGGGGCGGCGGGGAGGAGGGCGGCGCGGCGAAGCCCGGCAGCGGCCCCGGCAGCGCCTGCGGCGCGCGGACTCGGCTCAGCCTGGCGGCCGCCGGCGGCAGCGCGCTCCCCACGCCGGGCACCGCGGCGTCGGCGGCCGCGGCCGGCCCCCACCTCCCGCAGCCCTCGCTCCCGCCAGCCCTGATCCCCGGCAGCCACGCCACCCTGCCGGGCCCCGGGGCCGCTCGGGGACTCGTCAGCCCCCTAGGAGCGGGCCGGGCGGCGGGGGAGCAGTTCTATGTGCCCGACGGGCCCGGGGGCGCCGGGCCGGAGGACTTGGAGGAGGACGATGCGTTCATCAGCGCGCAGGTGCCGGCGGCCGCCTTTTTGGGCTCCGGGACCCCCGGGAGTGGGGGCGGCAGCCGAGGTCGCCTCAACTCGTTCACTCAGGGGATCCTGCCCATCGCCTTCTCCAGGCCGGCCTCGCAGAACTACTGCTCGCTGGAGCAGCCGGGACAGGGCGGCAGCGCCAGCGCCTTCGAGCAACTGCAGAGGTCCCGGTAAGTGCCCGGACTCCACGCGCGCCCCGCTCGGCGGTGCCCCGCCCGCCCCGCGCGGCCAGCCGCCCCGCGCGCCCTGGGCTGCAGGACCCGGGCCGCCCCGTCGCCTTCCCGCGTCCGGCTAGATCCTGGGCTCCCCGCCCGCACCCGAAAAGAGGAAGAGTCCTGGGGAGCGTGTGGTTACACGTGTGTGCACACGAGCCGGGCACTGGCACAGCAGGCGCGCCACACTTGAGCCTTGGCTGGGCCGGTGGGGGGTAATGTAGGGGCTCCCTCCCCCCCAAAAAACAAGTGGCTTCCCCCCAAACGGCCCGCACATGGCCATGAACTTCCTGCAACCCGGTCCAGATACTGGGAGGAGGGGCCGGGGGGATCCCCACGCAGAGTGAGCGGAGCCTGGAACCGTGGTGGGACGCGCGGCTAGGCGGCTCACGGGAGCCCCAGATAGGAGCAGACACGCGTGAACCCCTTCGCCCAAGTTCCGGCGGCCCAGGGAAACTTGGCCTTTTCTAAGATAATGCAAAGCCTTCCCCTTAATTCCCTTGAACCCGGCCCAGAGAGAGAGAGAGCGAGCGCGTTGGGGTGGGGGTGGGGGTCTGGGAGGAAATTGGGCTTGAGGATTTTTTTTTCCATTCCAAGAGGAATTTGCTTGAGTCAGTTAAAAGCTTATTGTGCTTGCTAGCTTAAGTTGTCTGCAGGTATTTGGCATTTTGCACAAACATGAAATGTTGGACTTTCTTCAGAAACAGCTGAAGCTTGTCAAAATTTGTTAGGAGCCAGTAGGACAAGAGGGTGGGGTCACACAGGTGGGGAGTGTTTACCCTTATTAGTTAATAACTAATAAGGTCTCCTGGAATTAGCGATGACCACCTGGAGCCAGTTAACTTAGTGGGTCGGTCAGTCAGGTATACTCCCTTGCCAGCATTCTGTGCCATCAGGATGGGCAGAAAAAACAGTATGTTCCAGCTTCTCTCCCGTATAAATCCAGCTGTTGGTTCTTCCTAGCAGGTGTGAGGTGTTGCATTTCCACTGTTTCTTGGCCACAGGCAAGGGTAGAAGCAGCCTCGAGATTGCCTGGGTGCATCAGCCACCTTGGGCACTGGTGACAGCCTGGCACTGGAGTATCTTGTCAGAGCATGCATGCCCCCCTCCCCCCCCCCATGGGGGTTGCACACTCAGCAGTTTCTGAGCAGCTCTTGACATCACACTCTGAGGGGAGTGGCTGTGGACTTGGAGCCGGAGTCCAGCAGTCAGTGGGTCAACTACAGGTATCTCGGAAGCATTAAGAGTTATACTAAGCTAGTATGGAAGGCCTGGCCTGTGTCACCTGCAAAACACAACTAACTGACAGCAGCTGGGGGTGAGATTACCTTATACTCTTTCTCCAAGAAACTCATTTTGGGGCATGTGGTGGATCCTGTGCGTTAGTATTGGAGTCACAGAACACCCTGACTACACTTTAATCCTAGCACTGTGAATTTTGGGGACACTTTATTAAGTTATTCAGGTACATCCTTACACAGCAATCATAGATACCTTACTGTTTCTGATGGGTTTTGTTTTGTGCCAATCCTGGTGCTTGAACTCAGGGCCTGGGTGCTGTTCTCCAGCTTTTCTGCTCCACCATTTGAGCCACAGCTCCACTTCTAGTGTTTTTGGTGATTACTTGGAGAAAAGAGTCTCATGGACTTTCCTGCCCTGACTCGCTTCAAACTACAGTTCTCAGTTATCAGCCTCCTGAGTAGCTAGGCTTACAGGTATGAGCCACTGGCACTGGGCTTTTTTGTTTTTGAGACAGGGTCTTGCTATGTGGTTCAGGCTGGCCTTGAATTTTCTATCATCCTGCTTACTCTCCTGAATGCTGGGAATAGCACCACTAATCCAGCTCATTTTACTATTTGAGAAATCCACATTTGGAAACTTGATAAACATTGTTTTTATCTGCAGCTGTCAATAGAATCAGCATAAAATCCGATGTACAGGGTGGGCGCGGGGTGAGGAGGATAGGTAAAACTGCTTTGAAAAAGGCTCCTAAAGTCCAGCTTGGCCATGGCATAGGGTCAAACTTGTGTATTCCAGGATGCCTGATTCTTAGCACTGCTGCATTTAGACCTTTATGTGAGGTGAGCTGGTTTTGTGATGCCCAAAGAGAACTTTAACCTGTCTAGACCAAGTGCAAGTTAGAGTGTGCACTAACTCCTCTGGCTAAGCCCAGATGGCTCCAGCGCTCCTGGTTTTCCTTCCCTTTCCTTTCCATTAGGAAGCCCAGAGGGTTCTATTTGCTAATTCACAAACATGCTTCCCGGATGTCGTTTGTTAATCAAATTAGACTTTTCTTTGACTCCTTTTTAATCCCATACGATTTTGCTTGGCTCCCAGTTGTAGGTTCTGGACCGTTGGCTTCCCTTGGAGCTCAGGAATGGCCCTGCTCTCTCGTGCTTGAGTCCAAATCTGGCTTTGAGATCCTCAAGTGTTTCATATGCCTGGAACCTGATCAGAAGCCCTGCCTTAGTGAATCAAAAGCTGCTCCTCCCCCAGTGGTTTCTGTTTTTGTATTTTAATGAATTCCTGTGTTTGACTTTGTTAGGGGTATGTGAAAATTGGTTACTTTGAAAATATCAGACCAATTTAAATGACTTGCTTGACTTTGAAATGGAACACGCAGGAACACTTCTATGCCACAGCTGGACCAGTGTTGATGTCACAGTGACTCCATCTCTATACCGGACTCATTCTTCACTTCTGTCACCTTTGACCCTCATAGGCAAGGAGTCCATGGGGCTCAGATATGTTGCATTACTTCCTCAGACTGGCTCAGCTACTGAGAAACAATATGATAATAGACCCAGGTTGGGCCAGGAGAGGAACTTGGGTCTTTAACAACCAAGCCTGGCATCTTTCCCTCTGCCCCTGCACTGTATCACTGTGCCCTGCGTACAGTAGGACCGCAGATAATTCTTGAGCTGCTGACTGTAATAAAGATCCAGGATACAACAGGCCAGTTATATTGAGAGGATTCTACATGCCACCCCAATTTGGCCTCTTTAGAGACCCCAACTATGCTGCTGCTTCTTGGGCTCTGTTATGATAGTACTTCAGGGCTCTTAGGATCTTGAGGATCCTTCCAGCCTTACAAGTGGAGCTTCACCCAGTCCTGGGGTTTGTGGAGGTGTCAGCCAGCAGGGCACCTGCCTTTAGCTTTACAGTTTCCTGTCTGCTTAGGAGTAAGCCTCACATCAGGAAGGTGTTAATAGGTGAAAGGGAGTGCAAATCTAGAAGGTGTGTGTGTGTGTGTGTGTGTGTGTGTGTGTGTGTGTGTGTGTGTGTGTGTGTGTGTGTGTGTGTGTGTGTGTGTGTGTGTGTGTGTGTGTGTGTGTGTGTGTGTGTGTGTGTGTGTGCGCGCGCGCGCGTGTGCGTGTGTGTGTGTGTTGCCAGGCCTAGGCACTGTCCCTGAGCTTTTGTGCTCTAGACTAGCACTCTCCCACTTGAGTCAAGCTCCACTTCTGAATTTTGCTGCTGTTGTTTGTTTTGGCTTTGGTAATTAATTGGAGACAATAGTCTCACTGACTTTTCTGCCCAGGCCAGCTTTGAACAGAGATTCTAAGATCTCAGCCTCCTGAGTAGTTAGAATTACAGGTGTGAGCCACCAGTGCTGGCTAGAAGGTGTGTTTGCTGCATCTCAGGCAGCAGCCCTGGGTTACTCTACCTCTGGAGCTGCTGACCCGCAGACAGCCACCCTGAAGCACTGAGCAGAGCCCGCTGAGTATGAATCTGGTGGCAGGGCTGCGATATAATACTCTAAAGAACAACAACAACAAAAGGACACTTGTATGACAGTCAGATCTGGTAGACAAGTCTTACTGGAAGGGAGGGCATGTGGTGGGAAAGGGTCCCACATTTTGCCTTTGGGTGCTGTGTGATCCTCAGCAGGTGAATCAACCTTTCTGGGTCTCTTTTTTGAAGCCTATGTGTGCTAAATGTGCCTGAGTATGTTTATAGAGTCACTTATAGATTTCTTAAGAAACAGATCATTTCTAACCAGCATCTTGGGATAAAAATGGGCCAAGGCAGCTGGATGCTGATGGCTCCCACCTGTCCTAGCCTCTTCGGAGGCTGAGATCTAAAGGCTGTCCGTGTGAAGCCAGCCCAGGTGGAAATGCTAGTGAGACTTCATCTCCAGAACAACCAGCAAAAAGCTGGGCTTGAAGGTGTAGCTCAAGTGGTAGATAGAGCACCAGCTGAGCAAGCAAGCCAAGTAACTGTGAAGCGCTGAGTTCAAACTCAAACTTGGAAGGGAGAAGACCAAAGGAACTAGGACTGAGAGGCATGAAGTAGTTTGCTCAGCCGTTATTGGCAGAGTTCAAGTACACCTGAACTGCTTGCCCCAAAGGGCTACTGCCTTCTGCGCTGCCCAGCTAGGAACTGAGCTCCTAATGTGTGTTGTAATCGCAAAGTGTGAAATGACCAGGCTTGGAGAGGCCAGCCTTCCCTAACCAGTTGCTAGCTTGCAGTCCACAAAGGTGACTTAACTTTGAGCCATTTTTCCAGCAATATGGTACAGGAGCCAAGGCTGAGTCCCAGGCTGGGCCAGGCTCTGGTGGGCAACTTACCCTGTGACTTGGCACTGGCTGTGCCCTGCGGCGAGCCTGAGAGCCCTGACTTAGTGGTCCTGGCTGATGGCTGAGGCCGCTCTGGCGTGTGGGTGATCTCTAGAGACAGGGTGAATAGGAAAGCAGTGCCTTGCTGACAAAGGCCCTTGGAAGGTGTGGATTCAGGGGTGGCTTTTGCTCCCTAGGTGGACTAGAGCAGACTGGTCCCCAAACTCCTAGTGGCTGGACTCCCCCCATCTGCCCCCCACCACTTACTGGAGAGTTTTCCGGTGGTGAAAGGAGCCAAGTCTGGTGGCTCTGCTAGCAGAATAAGAGAAATGAATCAATCATAGGTGAGCCGGGAGACCTTGCATGCCAAGGACTTGAGAACCCTGGGTTCTGGGCCTCAGTTTTCTCATGGAATTAAAGGATGGGAATAGATGAGCCTCTCCAGGACTAGCATCCTAAGTAAGGGTCTGAGCCCCATGGCCCACTGTGGGGCCTGGAGTGTGTTTAGCTTGGAGACATGAGGAAAATTGAACCACAGTGGCAAGTTTGTTTGTGGGCCTGGTGGGCAGACACCCCCTCTTCCTCCCCAAAGCTGCCCAATGGCTTTCCCCAGTGTAGGATGGAACTGTAAAAGCCACTCTGCTATGCCCCAGAGAAGCACAGCTCAGCAGAGAACTTTAGGAGAATGTCCAGGCTGCAAGCCGCTGCCTGCCAAGTTGGTCAGTCCCCCCATGGACCCCTCTTCCTTGTCAAGGACATGATCTGTGTAACCTTGGTTGCTGAGAGGCCTCAGGTTTATGAAACAGTTTTATAGATGGACATTTCAGACCCAACCAACCTTGAGGCCGATTCCAAGGTCACACAGAGTGACCTTAGGTGCTTGGTTCTGTCGAGTAGCAGGAAAGGGAATTCTTGTAAATTAGATTGAATGCCTTTACCACATATTCATTCAACAAACCCGAATGTAATAATGATGAGACACCACTGTACAAATCCAGACACATACAGACATAAACCCTGGGCTCTAACTACACTGAGAGACAATAAGGAATGGGGGTTTACGTAGAGGTGAGCTCTGTGTTTGAGCCCCCATGGGACTTGTCTCAGGGTCCTGGGCATAGTATTTCTATTTGAAAAACATGCCAGACATAATTTATGGGGATAAAACCTCTATTAACCCCATTTTTCAGCCAGGAAAAATCAACTTGCCTGGGGTCCCTCAAGGGACTGTGTTTGGAGCCAGACAGCCAGGCCCGTAGAATCTACACTGGCACAGCTCTCCCTCTGCGCTGTCTGTGGTTTATGGTTGGGGTTATAAGTGCTTGCTAGATTGGCTTCAGCTGAACTTGGCAGAGTTCATGACCTTAGAGGTCGCTGTCCACTCTGGGCTTTCCTGATTGCAAGTCCCACCTGTGTGGATGAGGATTCTCCAAGGCCAGCTAGGGTCATCAGCTTCCTGTGACCACAGTAGTGAAATTCCATCCTGAGCCTGCCTGTGCACCCCCTCTTCAGCCTCACCCAGCTTCACCGGTGTGAGATTCCCCTCACGCTACAAAAACCAAACCTCCCTACTAACTCTGTAAAGGCTCTGTGTCCTTCTATGGAGGAAATGCTGTGTGAGAACCAGCCCTGGGCCTGCCCATTCATAGACACCGGATTGAAGAGGTAGAGGAGGAGGAACTGGTGCCATTCATGGCAGGTTGGTGGGATGAGAGTATGGGGGGAGGGGTACGTATGTGTTTGGCAAAGCATCTGAAAGAAGCACCATATGGGAGATACTTTGAGCCCTACACTGATGGTCTTTTCAGGAAAGCTGACATGAGTTGGTAGCTCACATTTGTGATCCTAACCAAAAAGACTGAGACCCGGAGGATCTAGGTTCAAAGTCAGAAAAGGCCGCAAGACTCTTGATCTCCAGTTAATCAACCACAAAACAAAGCCGGACTGGAGGCATGAATCAAGCGTTAGAGCACCAACTGTGATGAAAAAAGCCAAATGAGATCTCAGAGTTGAAGTGTTGGCACAAAAAAGTAAAAATGGAATGCTGACAGAATGGCACAGCCGGGCGGATAACAGGTGGGGATCAGGAACCAGCCAAAGGCTGCCGTGTGAGAAACAGAAATCACAGCAGACTGACCAGATCAGGTGTGATCCTCTTGACAGGAGTGGACGAAGCTTGTAAAGAAAGCCAGGGGCCCCTCAGGAGGCCACTACTTCATCCTGGGCAGGAGCTGAGGGCAGGAAGGGACTAGCACATGTCTTAGGCACCAATCTACTACTGAGCTATGTTCCCCGCCCAGGAGGGACAGTGATCCCCAAGGCCCCACCCACACCTCTTAGAACGCTGAAGGCCATCTTTTAAAAAAATTTTTCCTCTTGCCTGTCACTCAGTGCTGTTCCCTCACCCTCAACTTTTAGGCTTTTAACTTTTTCTAGCAGCCCTTCTTGTCCCTTTATTTGGGGAAACAGGCTATCTCCTTCCTGTTTTGACAGTCCCTGTCCCAGGGCAAAGCAAGGCTGCTTGTGTAATCTGTACCTGTACGTGTGTATACCTCACCCACTCAGGTAACACCAATGGGTGCTTGCTCTACCTCTCAGGTGCACAGGTTCCCCTAGAGGTTTGTTTGTTTGTTTAGCATCTGCTTGGCAATCCCATGAAGCAGACTGTATACATTCTAGAGCTGACTGAGTCTGCATGGAAACTTGCCTAACGTTCTTATCTATAACCATGAGCTAGAGCTGAACCCTAGGTTTTGGTGTGTTTTTTTTTTTCTGGCCTGTAGGTTGGGATTTTGCTAGACATAATAGGTGTCTATGGACTTGAGACTACGGAGACATCTGAGCTGGCTAGGAACGTTGGAGTCTTTATACCCCAGGAATTGGCCAGGATACCAGTTCCGATACTTCTTCCCCTTCCTGAAGGTTGGCTTATTGGGGTATACACGAAGGGCTGTCCCCACATTTTTGTCTATTTTCCATTCTTAGGCTGTGTAAATGTCCCTGTCAGAGAAAACATATTGAAAAACGTGTCTTTTAAGATCTCTTTTGATTAACAAAATGATATGCTATTCCTCCAGGCTCTCAGCCACCCATTTTCCTAAGTCAAACCCCAAACAAATCCATTCCCCTTGGGTTTCAGCCTGCATACAATTTAAAAGCAAAACTTTTCAGATGCTTAAAGCTGAGGCAGACTGCTCAGTATTGCAGAAAGTCATAAAATCCTTAGCTATTGTTTTTATAACCTGCTTTTATAACATTTGCTTTTTAGACGCCTCTAAGAACATATACTCTGTTTCTGTGTTAGTTTGGATAATTGCACACTAGTTTGTATTTAACAAGATTATCATTAATGTGGCTTGGGGTTTATTGCTGTACATTTAGTCACAAAGACAAAAGCTTATAGAATGTGCACATGCTAGTGGTTTAGGACCTGGGATATTACAATAATGTAGGGTGGGAATGTGGAAGGAGCCAATCTTGCCCTGATATAAGGGACACTGTGTTCATAAGGTTCATAATAAACAGATTTTTAAAAAATTCACCAAGAGACTAATAAAAGTTTTGAGAATGCCAAAGATTTCCATGTGCTCAGTACATTGATTTTTTTTTTTATTTTAAAGCACTTTCTTATAGAGCAAAATGTTTGCTTTGTAGTGTTAGAAAGGCAAGTTCGTATGAGGAACGGAAAACAGGCAAAGCTTAAGAAGCATTTTTGCTTGGAGCATTTGGAGGGCACAGATGGCTGACGTAATGTAGATTGTTAGTTTGCCACGAGTTACTATATTTTATTGAGTTGAATGAAAGTGTGCTTTTGGGCCAGGCGATGGTGTCTCATGCCTCTAATCCTAGCTACTCAGGAGGCTGAGATCTGAGGATCAAGATTTGAAGCCAGCCAGGGCAGGAAAGTCTGGGGGCAGACTCTTATCTACAAACAACCAGCTGTGGCTCAAGTGGTAAAACACCAGCCTTGAGTGGAAAAAGCTTGCTCAAGGCCCTAAGTTCAAGCCCTAGTACCAGCATACAAAAAGTAAGTAATTTAAAAAAATTTAAGTGTGTGTTTGGAAGGTAAATAGAAGATGAGATTGCCAACAGCTAGGAAATTGTGGGATTTCACCTATTGACCTGTTACTTTCTAATCTAAAAGTAATAACTGAAGGTTTTACTCATTTGGTACTTTATAGTTTACAAAGTACTTTTGTGGATTTTTAAAACTCAAGATTCAAAAAGGCAGCGAGGGCAGCACAGATTAGAAAGTGGACCTATATAGCAGAATTGGAGTTTTGAGATCTGTTTTTCCATAGCTGTGTTACTTATGAAGGTTCTTACTGAAGTACAGTAAGAGTTTATTCTGTCCTTGTCAGCCAATAGTTGTCCCTATTGCTTTTGGGCCAGTGTGAAGGTAACACACATTAGACCAGAGCCACTCACTTCATGGCCAGGAAGCAGAGGAAAGGAGAAGAGAACACTTTGGTCCCACAGTGCCCTTCCAGAGCCCACAGAACTATCTACTGATCCACAGAACTATCAGTGTCTCAAAAGGCTTTGTCACGTACCCAGATGCCAAGCAGGGGGCAGTAAGCCTTGAATATGGGCATTTTCAGGAGCTATTCCAGATGTGAATTCTGACCTGTCTTAAGGCCAAACCTGAATGGCGGGGAGCTAGACCTGTAGGTCGCTGGGTCACTGTGGAATTTGCAGGGAAAAAAATCTAAATTCTCTACTGGATCCTTCTACTGCCTCTTCTCAATCTTTTTTTTTTTTTTAACTTAATTTAATTTTATTTGTGAACATACTGTACAGAGGGGTTACAATTACATGGGCAGGATAACGCATACATTTCTTACCAAGCATTGCAGCCTCCTCCTTTGTTTACCCTTCACATCCCTTCCCAGCCTCCCCCCTCCCAATCCCAATCCCAATTCCAATCCTTCCCCTCCCCCCCCCCCCACACCGATGTTGTAAAGCTCGTTTTGGACATGACAACTTGTACTTCTCATTGTTGCAACAGGTCCACCTGTATCCTTAAATGACTTGTTTTTCCCCATCTCCTCCACAAGTTATACTGACATCAAATATAGTGAAAGCAGGGATTATACTGTGGGGGAGGGACATACAAAGGAGGGACATACAAAGCAACAAAGAAATAATCTTATAAATGCGTTAGAAACACATGCATGAAAGAAAAAAAAACATTAAAATACATATCTAAGGGTTCATTCTCTTAACATCACATTATCTGACCTTTTCCGCTTGACTCACACATATACTAGATATTGCAAATAAGGGAAACCATGGGACCTATGTTTCTTTGGGCCTGGCTTACTTAACTTAATATAATTTTTTCCAAGTTTTTCCATTTCCTAACAAATGGGGCAATGTCATTCTTTCTGATGGAGGCATAGAATTCCATTGTGTATATATATACCACATTTTCTTGATCCATTCATCTACTGAGGGGCATCTGGGTTGGTTCCATATCTTAGCTATGGTAAATAAGGTTGCAATAAACATAGTTGTGCTGGTAGCTTTAGTGTGGTCTTGTTTGTAAACATTTGGGTAAATGCCCAAAAGTGGGATTGCTGGGTCATAGGGGAGCTCTATGTGAAGTCTTTTGAGGAACCTCCATACTGCTTTCCAAAGTGGTTGAACAAGTTTACATTCCCACCAACAATGAAGTAAGGTTCCTTTCTGTCCACATCCCCTCCAGCATCTGTTGTTGTTAGAGTTCTTGATTTTTGCCATTCTAACTGGAGTGAGGTGGTATCTTAATGTTGTTTTCCTCCTCTCAATCTTTAGGCACGGTTGTAAATCCAGTAGCTGAGAATGTGTTCTGTAGACAAAGGAACTTGTTAGGAATGGTTCACCCTAGTAATAAGCACTCCGGAGCCTGAGATGTGAGAATTACATGTTTGAGGCCAACCTGGGACTCATAGTGAGACCCTAATCTTTTCCCTTCCTCCTTAGAAACACTGGGATAGGGCTCAGGAGCCTGTTTTACCCAGTCCTCAAAAATCCCCACTGACCATTTAAGGTCTGGGAGTAGTTACTTAAGGCCTCATGGCCTGGAACTTTACTCTGCGTCTGAAAGACAGGAACAGTGCTGGGTGCTTTTAGGATATTTTTATTTTACTTCAAAGCATTCTGGCACAGGCTGGGAGACGTGAGCGCAGGTGAGTCAGGCAGGAAGGCTTTGCGCCTCCGAACAGGTTCATCTCTGCTTTTCGGTCTCCTAGGCCACGCTGTGTAGCTGCTGAATTTCTTCTAGTCCTGTCTCTCTGCTATGTTGCTGTCACCTTAGCTTTCCCTGCCTCTTGTCTGGCATACCTGTTCCTTCCTTTGTGTTGTGTTTACTTCTATTTTGAGATCTTAGCAGTTGTTTCAAGTATTTAAACAGATTTGTTGAAAGTTTTCTGCTTTGTGCCAAGCTCTGGGGGTACAGCATTGTTCCCAAGAGAAGGGGCCCCTGTCATGGTGGATCTTGGCTCTGGTGTGGGAGACGGGCTGAGAAAAGATACTCAGAGGGCGGCGTGGAGGAGATGGCGGCGTGGAGGAGATGGCGGGGGTCTGGTTGGGTGTGGTGGGTACAGTGCTAGGCCAGGCCTGCTGAGGAAGATAAGCAATTCAAGGTGGCACACAGATTTTGGGTCCTGGAGACCATGCATCCTGGGGTCCTTATATGAGCTTGTGGGGGTGGAGGAGGGAGCTGGGGCCTGAGAACTGGGCAGGCTCTAGAAATGTGGGGGACCTTTGGGAGCCTCTCAGATCCTGAGAGACAGAGACCTGGGTTGGATAGAGCTGGAAAGGGCTCGGTGGATAGAGGTACACGTTACAGATGCCATTGATAAATTATGTAGGGGAATTGGATGGTATCTGCCTTCACAGAGCTATGTCCAAGTGGAAAGACTCTGTGTGTGTGTGTGTGTGTGCACGCATACATGTGCTCACACACGTATACATGTGTGTATATGTACATGCCTGTGCATACTCCAATACTAAGGCTTGAACTCAGGGTGTGGGCATATCCTTAAGCTTTTTTATCAGCTCAAGTGGTAGAACAGCTGCCTAGAAGGCAGGAGACTCTATGAGTTCAAACCCTAGGACCAACAACAACAAAATCAGATTCATTCATTTTGTTTTAAAGACATTCTTCTGTTTGTTTTTTTTTAAATCATACAAGATGATTATTTTTTTTCCAAACAATTCCCAATTCAGGTGCATCTCAACTGTGAGGAATGATCTGGTCTCCAGGAAAAGGAGAGATGTCTTTGGACAAAGGCATAATGGTGGACTGTGGAAATTAAACCAGTACCGTGTGTGTGTGTGTGTGTGTGTGTGTGTGTGTGTGTGTGTGTGTGTGTGTGTGTGTGTGTGTGTGTGTGTGTGTGTGTGTGTGTGTGTGTGTGTGTGTGTGTGTGTGTGTGTGTAAGGGATGGGGGGAGGTCTGCTCTTACTCTGGGATTCAAAGCAACTTTGTTGTGGTCACAATACCACAAGACAACAGTGTGTCTTTGTCTTTTTATTGGTGTTTTTTTTTTTTTTTTCTGTAGAAATGGCTTGCTTTATTGATACTCCCTTTGTGAGCTTGTGGAACCAAATGGAAGTTGCTTTACATCCCACACATGCCCTTTCCCTGGCTTGTGGCTTAGGTACTTTCCTTCCTCTCTCCAAGCCTCTGAGTCTCCTGAAAGGCAAAGATCACATTGAATAAGCGGGTGTCTCATTGTGTGACTGCAGACCGCACCTCTGATCATCTCTGAAGTACTTATCTCCAGATCCTAGGATGTAGCTCGCACAGTATCTAATGTGATAATCACATAGCAGATTCTCTTAACAAGTTTTTGCAGATTTTGTAGGGGAATTGAACTTTAGAGGCCTTTTTTCTGTGTGTGTGCGTGTGCGTGTATGTATGTGTGCACACACACACATGCGTATGCACAAATGCCACTACTGAGGCTTAAACTCAGAACCTGGGCACTGTCCCTTCAGTTTTTCCCTCAAGGCTGTTGCTCTACCCCTAAACCACAGCTCCATTTTTGGCTTTTTGGTAGTTAAATTGGCAATAAGAGTCTCACAGACTTTGCCACCTGGATTAGCTTTGAACCACAGTCCTCAGATCTTAAGACTCCTGAATAGCTTAGATTACAGGCATGAACTACCAGCAGCTAGCCACTTGAGAGAGTTAAGTTTTCTTACCAAGAGCCAGCTGAGTTGGGATGCCATCCCACTCTGAAAATCTGTGCTTTTCCCCCTCTGTTCTCTTACCCATCTATCTGGGCAACACAGCTACACTAGTTCAGCCAGTGACCTTCCTGAGAAAAACAGGCACTTGAGGATCCCGGTGGTGTTTCTTGACTTCTTTACTACTAGCTGGCCCACTTTACTGTCTAGAAATGCATGCTGTTGTTCTTGTCATTCATTGACCAACCTAGCATGAGTTAGAGGAAGATTGTGTCTTGTCCAAAAGGACAGTCTGATTTTAAGATTTGCTCCTGTTGGGGTTGGGAATGTGGCTCAGTGGTAGAGTGCTTGCCTTGCATGCATGAGGCCCTGGGTTTGATTCCCCAGCACTGCATAAGCAGAAAAAGCCAGAAGTGGCGCTGTGACTCAAATGATAGAGTGCTAGCCTTGAGCTGAAGAGCTGAGGGACAGTGCCCAGGCCCTGAGTTCAGGCCCCATGACTGACAAAAAAAAAAAAAAAAAAAGATTTGATCCTGTTTACCACCAGCCCAAGTAGGAAACAAAGGCGAGAGAGGGGAATCGCTGCACATGGTGTATTTCACTCCTACAAGTAGTCATCTTACAAACAGTATTTCACCAAACTGGAAAGAGTTGAGCCTGGAGAGCTTGCTTAAAGAGGTGTGATGTTCATTCAGTATAACTTAAGCTGTTTTGAAGCCAGGAAAATAGAAGTCAAGATCGAACTGACTGTAAGGAAATGAATAAGATAATGTAGTGGCTGATGAAATCTGGCATCTACAGAAATATTTTTAATATAGTTTTATTGTAAAGAGGGGTTACAGTTACATGAGTAAGGTAATGAGTACATTGCCTATGGAGCATTGTTACCGCCTCCTTTGTTTTTCCCCTACCATCCCTGCCCTCCCCACCTCCTCCTTCCCCCCACCGAAGTTGTGAAGTTTTCAACATAGTGTCTTGTACATCTCATTGGTCATTCAGAATTGACTTTTACATAGTCATAAATGAGTATCAGAGCCTGAATTTCAGACAGACTCCTGAAAGGATCTGAGATTGGGAGTTGAGCAACAAATCACATTGCCGTGTGGAATGCCCCTGGACAGTTTAGAAGTTTCTTTCTGGCTTCAAAGGGGCGAAGGATGCAAATTATAAATCTGGAAATCTAGCACTTTTATGACTTGCAAGCAGCAGAAGATGCCCGCAGGAAGGAAGTCTCCAGTTTCTTTTTGTAACGCTGGCAGAAGTCACAGAGGTGATACTTGATTAACATTTCCATCTCCCTGTGCTCTGGGAGTTGGTGCAGCCATGCCTCAGTACATGCGTCCATCCCTCCACGCTTCCCTTCACACTGGGCCAGAGGAGAACCAGAACTCCTGGGGCAGTCATGGCCCAGGAGCCGCGTCAGGGTGATAAGGAGTACTTTTCACCTGTGCTTTTCCTTTTGCCTCCTTACCTTGTAGGCCATTTTTCTTGCTGACCTTTGAAGGCTTCATCAAATCAGTTTGCCTTGGTTCTGGCCGCCCCTCCCTCCTGGTGGGAGGCTTGAACTACTAGGTGCTCATTTGCTCAGTGATGAGAAGTGTTGGGCATAGGACAGTACTATCACTGGGTCATCTGAAGCCCAGTCTAGAAAAGAGGAATGTCTGCAGCTGGAGGGTGGCATCAGTGGAACAAGCCATCTAGGATGGAGAAGGGCTCCACGGAGTGTCCTCTTGGGCCTGGGTGGGCTGTGGTCAGCGGCAATGGCTGTGTGCGCTGAAATGAAAGGATGGAGCTCTCGTCTCTGCCCCCTGGCTGCTGCTGGCCAAAAGCTTCTGGCTGTGGACAGGAGATCACAGTGTGTTCTCGTGTTTTTACATTTCCTCTCTTAAGCCAGAACCTCTGTTTGACACTGCCTGTTTGTACCTCATCTTCCTAAGTACCCACTTCTGCTCCGGGGGGGGGGGGGCAAATTTTGTGTGTGTGTGCATGTGCGTGTGCGTGTGCGTGTGTGTGTGTGTGTGTGTGTGTGTGTGTGTGTGTGTGTGTGTGTGTGTGTTATCGGGATTTGAACTCAAGGCTTGTTGAGCCCATTTTACTTTTTCAGTTATTGTTCAGTAGAGTCTTGTTCTTGCCTGGGCTATCCTTGGACCCTGTTCCTCCTACCTGTGCTTCCTCCTAGCTAAGAAGAGCAGGCGCATTACCAAAAGCTTGGTTTGTTGATTGAGATAAGATCTTGTGGTTTTCTCCGACAGGCCTCAAACTGCAACCCTCCCTTATGTCTCTGCCTCCTGAGTACCTGGGATTACAGGCATCAGTTACCATACTTGGCCTTAAACATTTTAGCTACTATAATGAGTTCCCATTGTTCATAGTGGTTTATTTAAAGTTATGGAAGACACTGAACTAAGAGGACTGAACCATAGCTCCTAGGAAAATAGAAGGCTGGATCTCATGAGCCTCTGCTCACAATTGTCCCATCTGTATGTAACCCTGTGTGTTGCCTTCCTCTCTCCCTCCCTGTTGAGATTCGCTGTTTATTTGTGGTACAGACAGCAGCATCCTAACTCATGCCTGAACGAAGCTTCTTGAGGGGTATTTTGTCCCTCAGCCCTGGAAGAGCCGCCTCTGCTTAGGAATATCAGACAGCACTTCTGCACCATGCTTTGATCATTTTAAACAGTGAAATTACAACCGACACTCAAAAATGGAAAAAAAACAACAACAACTGGCAGCACAAAGTGGGATGAAGCAAGACATGTTGTGGAATGAAATACGAAGGCAGAGTCACCGTGTTCCCTGAGCTCAGCGTGAAGGGTGACAGCATCTTGCCACTGCACGTGTGCGTGCTGTGAGTGACCAAGGTGACTCAGGGTGACAGATTTTAACAGGTAGACACACTTAGAAATTCTGAATCTGTGAGTAATGAAGGTCCAAAGTGGTTGGGTCCCATACTTGTGCCTTCCCTCCTGGGGGTGGGGGGGTATTCTAGAAGGAGGCCTTTCCTTTACAAAGGCCTCTCTTCTCTAGCACATGCTTCCTTGCCATCTACTTGAAGTGGGAGGCAGGCATGCTTTCCTTTCCGTGTATGAAGTTGCCAGGACTTGGCACCAGGAATCGGAAGTCACATGGCTAAGGCTCACGGCAAAAAGAATCCGATCTCTTGGCTCTAGATGCTTCCTCCATCCCCCTTACCTTGATGCTGGACCAAGGTCTGTCCAAGAACAAGTGCCTTCAGTGATACAATTTAAATGTTCTTATCTTTTGAAGACACAATCTTGTTACGTAGCCCAAGGTAGCCTGTAACTCTCCACCCTTCTGCTTCAGCATCCCAAGTGCTGGAACCATGCATGGCACTGGCATCATATCTTAATGTAGACATGATCTGTCTCCCTAATGATTTATATTTGACTTAATTAGATGAGAAAGGAGTGTGGCATTGTGATGAAGAGTATACATTTAGAGCCAAACTTCCTAGGCTTGAACCTTCCGGTTTGTTGCTCCATTCCTGTGGGACTTGGGGCAATTTAGAAATCAGGTAAAAACCTTTCTGATTTTGCTTCCTTATTTGTAAAATGAAGATGGTAATTAACTGCAGGGCTAATGTGACTTCTGTGCTTGGCATGCTGGAGATCCATCCTCTAAGCACTTTAGATGAGAATGTTTAGACTGATGCCTCTACCCTGTCCAGCAGTGATGGCCGAGTAAACAGGGGGAATGATGTAGTATGGGCTGTGATTGCACAGCCTAGAGCCAAGGAGGGATTTTGGTAATTTTCTAGTCTTTATGACCCACTTGGGCTACATCATCTGAGCCAGGAAATCTGTATTGGAGCTTTATTATCAGTTTGACTGTCAGCAGACTTATCATTTTTGATGAGCGGACAGCGCTAATCAGATGAGCAAATATGAGTGGACTTTGAATACCATCCCCCCCAGCCTGTGAAAATGTAGGCTGTGAGGGGAGTGCTCACAGAGCAGCTAACCCTTAGTGGTGACTCTCCCCCTCCTCCTCCTACCCATCTGTGTGGTAAAGAAGAGCGGCCTGCCCTCCAGAGCTGGTGGGGAGAGAGGGTCTCGAACCTGAAGTTTGTCCCAGCTCCAGGGAGACCTCCAGCAGCCAGCCTGCCCACTGGATGCAGTGTCTTTCATGTCACTCGAAGAAGGTAATCACAAAGGACAGGGCTGCATTCCACATGTGTGTCATTAGGGCACGTCAGCAATTTGGGAAATAGGCGGCTTTTTCTTTGTGGAAGTTGCACCCTGCATTTCTTTCCCTCCATTGAGCCCACTCTCACAGTCCAGTGACACAAAATGAATCCTTTGGAGGATGTATCAGTGAGGGACAAGTAAAAAGGGCCTTTAGAGAAGTAGGCAATTCCTCTTAGGGGCTCTGAGCCTTCCGGTCCTAGAGGGACAAGGGAAGGTCTGTGATTTCCTTCCACAGAAATCACATGAACATTCACATTTGCCTTATTCTCTAGCATTCAACTTTGCCTAAATAGTATGTGCTTGTAGAAATGCTTTTTTGTTTTGAAAATCGATATTTTTGCAGATATTTTGTGACATATTATTTAAAGAAGATCTTGGATCCTAGATGTTTTTCCCCTACTATATACGCTTTTTTTTTTTTTTTTAAATTGGTGAACAAGTGTTTCTTTCTTCTGTGTCTGTTGATTTTGCCCAGGGTGATGGTGTGGGATACACTGCTAACTAGATTCCAGTCAGATGATCCAGACTGTGTGAGCTTATAAAAGACATCTGTTTAAGTTTAAAAATAAATAATTAACACACACGCCTAGACAAAAGGTTGCTGCTTTGAGCAAGAGTAAAATTAGTTTGCTATTGCAGCGGCTTTTTGTATGTATCCCCAAAGAGCCTTTTTTAGTTCACTTGGGAAAAGTTGAGATAGAGAAGACAATAAAGGTTGGTTTTTTTTGTTGTTGTTGTTGTTTCTTTTTGATGCATTGACAAGTGACACCATTGGAATACTCTTTCACAACCCTGGGGCTTTTTCATCTCTTTAGAAAGTCATAAAGCCTCCATGACTACTTTGCAGTTTATCCCAAATAAGAAAAAACTAGCCTAGGCAAGAACTTTTGAAGGTATGTTGATTTTTCAACTGTTCTGGTAGATAATGAGTTAGCAAAGGCTCGAATTTAGAAATGGAAGGGGCATATCAAGCTTATTTTTCTGCACACCCAAGGCCTAGCAGAAGGGATGCAGAAAGTGGTGCACAGATGTTGTAGCAAGCAGGTAAGATTCCAATAACACCTGCGTGTACCAAAAAGCCAGAGAAGGAGTTGTGGCTCAAATGGTGAGTGTCAGCCTTAAGTGAAAAAGCAAGGGGTAACAGCAAGCAGCCAGGCCTTGGGTTCAAGCCCCAGTATCAACAATAGAAACTAAAGTTAAAAAAAAAGAAAGCCTGCAGCTGGATGCAGTGTACACACTTAGTAGTCTCAGCCGAAGCAGGAGGATCCCTTGAATCAGAGTTTAGAACCATAGCCAGACCCTATCTCAAGAAAAAGTTAAAGATGACACCAGGGATGTGATAAAATTCTCACTTTTAAAGTGTAGAAGAATAACAATGATAACTCTTCCTTTATCTGTCACAGCCTGTCTGCTTTCTCCTAAAATGGTAGCATACTAGTTGCTGGGTACATCATGTTGGGGTGCTGTGTTCTGGAAAGATTATATTAAAAGTGAGCATCAGGCAGGGTGTGTTGACACACACCTACAGTCTCACACAAGAGGTAGAGATTGGAAGATCACCGTTTAAGGCAGCTTGGGGAAAAAGTGAGGGGAATACCTATCTCAACAAACAAGCTAGGCATGGGAGTGCACACACGGGGTCCTGGCAACAAAGGAGTCCTAGGAATGAGGGTGAAAGTCCGAGGCTAGCCCTTTGCAAAAATACTTGACCCTATCCAAAAACAAACATTAAAAATAAAAAAGGGCTGGAGATATGGTTCAAGTGGTAGAGCTTGTGCCCCGAGTTCAAACCCTAGTACTGCCAAAAAAAAAAAAAAAAAAAAAACGCTAAAAACAACTCAAATGAATGTCAGTTAAGACATGAGTCAAATGCCTGTAATCTCAGCATTGCTAACTTTTGGTATGCTCACTCCTCCATGGGTGTCTCCATCCATCTGTCCATCTGTCATTATATAGAGCAGACAGGTAAGATGACACCAACCCTCCCCCATGGAGTTAGAGAATTAAACATGAGTAACCTGTTTTGAAACCCTGTTATGCTTTGCACAGGCTCTAGAGACAAAGGAAAGCCACTGTTTGGGTGGGCAGGCAGGTGCTGGAGATTGAACCCAGGGCCTTGTGCATGCTAGCACTTGCTGTATCACTGAGCTATGCCTCTACCCATGCCCACATTTTGAAAAGGACTGAGAAAACTAGGCATGGTAGTGCCTGCCTACAATCTCAGCACTGGGGAGGATTGGGTAGGAGGATTGTGAAGGTGAGGCCAGCTTGGACTACATAATGAGATGGGATTGTTACAGTCTTTTTAAATTAGACATTGATAGGTTAGATAACTGAATGCTTACTGTCCAGATGGCCTTCCATAAACTTGGATATATCTTGGGGGCACATATCTGACAGTGTTTTACATTCAGTTCTTTTTATTTTTTTCTCTCTCTGAGGCTTGGCCCTCCCAGGGCCTGCGTGCTATCTCTGAGCTTCTTTTGTTCAAGGCTAGCGGTCTACCACTAGAGCCACAGCTCCACTTCCTGATTTTTTTGAGAAGTTTACTGGAGATAAGAGTCTCACAGACTTCCCTGTGGGCTAGCAGGCTTTGAACCGTGATCCTGAAATCTCAGCCTCCCAGGTAGCTAGGATTACATATGTGAGCCACCGGCGCCCAGCTTCATACAATCTTCTTATTTCAGGGGTCATTTGCAAAGCTTGTCCTGTGTCCTGGGAGTTAGACATTGAGATTTGAACAAAATGTCTTTGATTTTTGCTTCCAGGATCTTTGTGTCCCAGGCAGGAGACAAAACAAGTCAACAAACCTGTGGGAACGTAAGCATATAGTAAGTTGAACATCCTAGGGAGAAGGATGTGCACTGTGAAAGAATAACGGGAGGGAAGAGCTTCTTCTGGAGGTACACTAAGGGAAGACCTTCTAGAAGAGGCGTCAGGCTGCAGGTTGCACAGGAGTAGGTAGGTGGAACAGCCATACATCCCAAGGCCACATGGCAAGCAAAAGCCAACTCCTCCCTCCCCCCCACCCCCGACATTGTAAAGTTCATTTTCATCATTGTATCCTGTACATCTCATCATCACAATGGGTCAGGCTACATCCCCATTTAAGCGTTCCCCAATATCCCTTCCCCTCCCCAAATTACAATATACAAGGTGTAGAACACTAGCATCAAATTCAGTGAGAACTGGGGTTATACTGTGGGGGAAGAACATACAAAAGAAAAGAATCACAAAGTACATTAAAAACACTATCAAGAGGGGCTGGGAAGGTGGCTCAGTGGTAGAGTACTTGCCTTGCATGCATGAGGCCCTGGGTTCAATTCCCCAGTACCACATAAGCAAAAAAAAAGTTGGAAGTGGCGCTGTGGCTCAAGTGGTAGAGCACTAGCCTTGAGCTGAAGAGCTGAGGGACAGCACCCAGGCCTAGAATTCAGGCCCCACGACTGGACCCCCCCCCAAAAAAAAAACACTAGCTAGAAAGGAAAGTACCACTTGTATCCCTGTGTTGGGGTACATTTTGCTTAACATTATCTCATGTGGTCAGATGTACATAGCCTTTGACCTCCTCTTCTTATCCTAGACATGTACTTCACTAGCCATATAATGGACAAGGATCTCATATCTAACATATACTTAGAACTCAAAAAATTAAATTCTCCAACAACAAATCCTCAAAGAAACAATTGCCCAATTAATAAATGGCTAAAGACTTAAAGAGAGACTTCTCTGAGGAGGAAATAAGAATGGCCAATAGACACATGAAGAAATGCTCAACTTCTCTAGCTATAAAAGAAATACAAATCAAGACAACATTGAGATTCCACCTCCCCAGTTAGAATGGCTATAATCAAGAAATCTAGTAACAACAGATGCTGGAGGGGATGTGGCCAAAAGGGAACCCTACTGCATTGTTGATAGGAGTGTAAACTTGTTTAACCATTCTGGAAAGCAGTATGGAGGTTCCTCAAAAGACTCCACATAGAGCTTCCTTATGACCCAGCAATCCCACTTTTGGGCATTTACCCAAATGATCACAAACAAGTCATACCAAAGCTATCAGCACAACCATGTTTATTGCAGTATTATTTACCATATCTAAGATATGGAACCAACCCAGATGCCCCTCAGTAGATGAATGGATCAAGAAAATGTGTGTGTGTGTGTGTGTGTGTGTGTGTGTGTGTGTGTGTGTGTGTGTGTGTGTGTGTATGCGTGTACGCGCGCACACACACACAATAGAATTTTATGCCTCTGTCAGAATGACATTGCCTCATTTGTTAGGAAATGGAAAGTCTTGGAAAAAATTATATTAAGTAAAGTAAGCCAGGCCCAAAGAAACATAGGTCCCATGGTTTCCCTTGTTTGCAATGACTACCTGTTATATTTTAAAGTGTTACTTACCAGCCAGGCACTGGTGGCTCACACCTGTAATCCTAGCCACTCAGAAGGCTGAGATCTGAGGATTGAGGTCAAAGCCAGCCTGGGCAGGAAAGTCTGTAAGACTCTTATCTCCAATAAACCATCAGAAAACCAGAAGTGGCACCGTGGCTCAAGTGCTAGAGCACTTGCCTCGAGCTGAAGAGCTAAGGAACAGTGCCCAGGCCCAGAGATCAAGCCCCATGACCAAAATAAATAAATAAATAAAAGTTACCAATCAATTCTTTAATACTACCCAGAATGCCATAAGTCTGTGTGCACACACAGACACATATTCCATCTTGTAATATAATATGAGCACATTATTTAAAACAATTTTTTCTCCCTCTGACCCATAGACAACAGTAAAAAAAAAAATTCAGATTTCCCATAAATCTACCCCATGAGGTGTCCAGCCAGTACTTCAGTGTAGGACATGTGAACATGTTGTCAGTTATATTTTATGGTGTGTGTATATAGAGAGATTCAATTTATAGTGTTTCTAATGATCTTTAAGTAGTTGTAACAAAGAGGTTTCAATTCAACCTATCAGTTTATGACTACAACACATCTTAACATTTTATGGTGTTTGTAGAGATTCTGTTTTTGTAAGAAAAAATTGAGACCAGACATCATGTACTTTGCTGTTTTGTCAGTTGGTTTTTTCAATCCAGTGGTACGTGGTGAGTGTTCTTGTGTGGCTGTGAGAGGCGGCACGGAGCCCCATTCCTCAGACACCAAGGTGTCCTGGGGTTCCACGCTGCATGTGACTCCCTGGCTGTGGCCCTTTTCATAGTAAGGCAAACCAGGAGTCAAAACCACACTCTCTCAAGCACTTAGCCAGGTCAGGGGGCTGCAGACAGAAACCAGATCACCCCTGCCTTGTGCTTGATTCACGCCATGAAACCAGTCTCAAGATCATTATCAGGGGAAATTATTTTCCTAATCTTCTGGGAGTATGTTTTAATATCTTCATACTTGCTCAGTGGTAATTTCAATTCTGGTGTGTGTGTGTGTGTGTGTGTGTGTGTGTGTGTGTGTGTGTGTGTGTGTGTGTGTGTGTGTGTGTGTGTGTGTGTGTGTGTGTGTGTGTGTGTGTGTGTGTGTGTGTGTGTGTGTGTGTGTGTGTGTGTGTGTGTGTGTGTGTGTGTGTGTGTGTGTGTGTGTTTTGCCAGGTGCCAGTGGCTCGAGCCTATAATCCTAGCTACTCAGATCTGAGGATTATGGTTCAAAGCCAGCCCAAACAGGAAAGTCCACGAGACACTTATCTCCAATTAACACCCAAAAGCTGGGAGTACTAGCTTTGATCACAAAAGCTCAGGGCCAGGGCCAGAAAGAGAGGAAGGAAGGAAGGACTTTCCAGCCTTTTTCTGGAGGTATCTTGAATCTTTCCCTTGCATGACTAGAAACTCATGTAGCCACATGACCCAGATCTGGGATGGGCTGGCTTCTGGGGCTTCTTCACACTCTGTGTGGAGAATGGTCTAGCTATGGGCCAGTGTTTTACAAGAACTGTTAGGAATTCTGCATCTGTTTTATTTACCAGATGCCTGTCTCTTCAGTGTTATTAGCCCTTCAGAAGGACTAGAACCAAGTGCTGGGCATATAGAATCATGGTAGATCTATTGATTATAACTTTCATGGTTACATAGCTACTTATTCTAACTTGTATAGTTATTTTCAGAGTGCTAAGTACTTTGGTTTGTTCAATCATTCATTCATCGGGCCTTTATTTGTTGTGCTCCCTACATCCCCAGGAGAGGTGACAGTGGCTCTGCCTGCCCACATGAAGCTGCCACGGCCCCGTGCAAGGTCTGAGTGCAGGGAGGGGTAAGAGGAAGGTGAGGAGAAGGAGGTGTCTGGCGAGGGCTTGCTGGGGCCCACAGGTAGCCCTTGGGGATCTCAGCAGGTAGTTCTACCTCATTGGTGCAATGGGAGCCTGTGTTTAGGGATATGACCCAACACTCGTGTGTGGAGAGGACACAGAGACCATTAGGGATCGAAGTCATCAGGCCACCCCCATGCTGAAAGCAGCACTTCACCATGGAGAGGCTGAGTTGGTAGCTCCCTGTTCCTGGGGACAGACCAGATTGTAGAGTCCTGGAGCTGCCTCTGTCCTCTTACTGGAGCTGCCTCTGTCCTCTTACATCAGAGGCTCCTCAGTGCCAACCTGGGGTAACCTTGGATAGCTGGGCGATGGATTGCAGTTGTCCTGAGAGTGAGTGTGGAATTTGTGCACCTGTGCTCCAACAAAAAGGTCGAAACAACCCGTGTCCACTAAAGAATGGATAGATGGAAACAAAATGAGGTCTATATGTACAATGGAATATCATTCAGCCTTAAAAAAGGAAAGCAGCTCTGACACATGTTACAGTGTGGAGATACCTTGAACACTATGCTAAATGAAATGAGCAGATGCTGGGGATTTCCCTTAGATGAAATGTCTAATGTGGTTGAATCGACAGAGGCAGCATGTGTAACAGGGCCCAGAGAAGGGAAATGGCAAGTTAGCATCCTCTGGATGCAGATTAGAAAGTTCTAGAAGACCAGTGTTGGTGATAGCTGCTCAACAATGGTTGCACCTAAGGAGGATTAAATGGTGAAAATGAACCAGGTGCCAATAGCTCAGGCCTATAATCCTAGCTGCTCAGGAGGCTGAGATGAGAAGATCATGGTTGGAAGCCAGACTGAGCAGGAAAATTTGTGAGACTCTTATCTCCAAGTAACTACCCCAAAAGACAGACGTGGATGTGTGGCTCAAGTGGTAGAGCATCAGCCTTGAATGAAAAAGCTAAGGGGCAATGTCCAGGTGCTGAGTTCAAGTCCCCAGTTCTGGCACCAAAAAAAAGTTAAAAAAATGTTGAGTATTATAGGTATCATAATAATAAATTTGGGTTTTCAGCGAAGCTGTGGCTCAGGCAAGACAGTTATAGAATGTGAGACTCTCCAGCCACCCCTTCTCCTGTCTCAGAAGATGCCCCAGCCCCAGCTTGCTCAGCACCCTCCTCAGATCTTCCCAAGCCCCTTGTAAGTAAGGATTTCCTTGCAGAATTCCTCAAGGCGTATGCACGCATTATCTCCATAGACCCCAGTCACATGGAGACTGGATCTGCTGATGGCATAAACACATTCCTCCTGTAATCTCAGGCTATTTCCAGAGAAGCTGCCCCTCTGCCAGCAGTGCAGAGTTATTTCTCGTGTTCTCTGAGTGAGCCCCCTCCAGCCTGGCCCAGGGTTCTGAAGTCTATATTTTAAAACCCAAATCATTCCTCCTCCTCGTAGGGGTAAAGCTTTTTGTTTTGTTTCTTTAGCAAAAATAACGTTCACTTGAAAATAGGCTTTGAAGTTGAGGTTAAAAGAGCTTCACTTCTTTTGAAACCAACTTGAGTAGAACTGTTGAGACTTTGAAAGGACTGGCAGGGCACCCGCAAGGCCACTGGTGCCCATGTCTGAAATAAGTCCTGAAGGGCCTTGAAGGGGGGGGGATGTGACCTACAGAGGCCCCACCCCCCGCCCCCCTTCTCCCTGGGGTCCTTTGGAAAGCCTAATGTTTGAAGCTTTGAAAATGCTAATTACCCTGATTTGATCATTACACGTTGGATACATATATCCAATTATTGCAGGACGCCCCATAAATAAGTATACATTTTAGATGTCCATTAAAAAGAAGGAAAATTGAGGGTTTTTTTCATAGCTGGAGCTAGCTCTCGGGTCAGGGGTGGGGAGAGGGAGTCTTAAGCAGCTGTCTCCTGCTTGGACATGGCTGTAGCCGTGGTCTTCAGACAAGCAGCCCCGTCTCTACCAGCTCTCTTCATCTGAAAGACACCTTCATTTCTTCACCATGCAGTGAGCTGCTATCTCTGTAGGTTTACATGTAAAACAAACAAACATGCTTTTTTAGGGTAGGGTATTAATACTAGAGACCTTGTACTTGCTGGACAGATGCTCTCCCACTTTGGAGCCATACCTCTAGTGCCTTTTTGCATTAGTTACTTTCAAGCTTTGGTTTCACCTATGATATTCTAGGCTTTGATCCAACTATTTGTTCTTCCTCTTGTCACAGGGCTGACAGGTGTGCACTACTTACATCCAGCATTGTGCTCCCCCCATAGCTGGGATGATGGATGCTTGTCACAATGTAAAACCATTGGTTGAGAGAAAGTCTTGTGAACTTTTATGCCCAGGGCGGGTCTCAAACCATGATCCCAAAATCTCTGCTTCCCAAGTAGCTAGGATGACAGGCTTAAGCCATCACACCCAACTAAGAATGTGATGTGTGTGTGTGTGTGTGTGTGTGTGTGTGTGTGTGTGTGTGTGTGTGTGTGTGTGTGTGTGTGTGTGTGTGTGTGTGTGTGTGTGTGTGTGTGTGTGTGTGTGTGTTACATGCATGCATGCCTACATGCATCTACCAGTCCTGGGGCTTTAACTTGAGACCTGAGTGCTGTCTCTGAGCATTTTCTAAGCAAGGCTAATGCTCTACTACTTAAGTTATAGCTCCACTTCTGGCTTTTTGATGGTTAATTAGAAATCAGAGTCTCAAAGAGAAAAAAAAATGGGTCCTCAGACTTAGCCTCATCCATCCACCATCTCTTGGGTCTAAAGCTTTGGACAAATTATGTACCATGTTAGAACTCAAGTTTGTCCAGATACAAAGTGGGAGTCAGAATAAGACTCACTGAAATAGTAAGAACCTAACACAAAGGTATCTGTGAAGGCCTTAGTACATATTGTCCCCCCAAATTAATACAAGCGTGTGACATGGGCTTGCCTTATTTTTTGGGGGATTTGAACTCAAGCCTTCTCACTTGTAGTCAAGCTTGCTCACAGCTTGCTCTACCCCTTGAACCACACCTCCTCTTCCTCCTTTGTGCTGATTAATGGGAGTTGGAATCTCATAGACTTTTCTGTCCAGACTGTCTTTGAATCATGGTCCTTCAGCTCTCAGTCCTCTGAGTAGCTAGAATTACAAGTATGAGCCACCAGCGCCCAGCTTCAGCCTGCTTGATTTTGATCTGTTCTGAGCCTTTCATGGAAAGAAGAAATGTCTGACCACACACTGAAGTTCCCTTTCTGCCACACCAGCTCTCTTGCCTCTGGAGGGCTTGGTGGGCAGGGTTGCTTCTGAGTGGTTTACCTGTGTCTGGGCTTGCCTTGTTTTCATACTAGGTCAGGAGCTACCTAGAAGGGGGCCAGGTCTTCCACTTCTCAAGACCCATGATTGAACATCAGAGTCTTTGGTGACGATAGTGATAATGGTAACTGTGACAGCTTGCTTGTCATGTGGAGTCGTTTCACTCTGGAGCCCTGTCACCACCCCTGGGGAAACCACATTCCTCTCTCCAGGGATGATTTCATCCAGGAAATAGGGAAGGAAATGCACATGTGGGCACACACATGCACACTGCACATTGAACGTTCCCAGGGGCCCTAGGAGGTCCAGAAGCCCTGTTGCAGGATCTCACCATAAAAAAAATCACTAAACACCTTAAGGACAGTATAGTTATGGATTGCTCTGTGTGTGTGTGTGTGTGTGTGCGTATGCGTGCACGAGCACACTAGCTAGGACTTGAACTTAGTACCTGGGCACTCCCCTGAGCTGCGTTTTGTTCAAGGTTAACACTCAACCACTTAAGCCACAGCCCTACTTCTAGCTTTTTTTTTTTTCTTTTGTTGAGTCATAGGTTGGAGAGAAGAGTCTCATGGACTTTCTTGTGTGGTCTGGTTTTGAATCACAATCCTCACTTCTCAGCCTCCTAAGTCCCTAGGATTACAGATGTGAGCCACCAGTGCCGGCAGATTGCATTCATTTTAGTTTGTTCCTTTCTGAAAACATGGGTTTAAAAAACGGTATGTCTATCCCACACCCTTCCCAGTCATTAAGAATGTATTCTGTCTCCAACCACGTGGTATCACACCAAAGGGCCAACATAAAATGGCCTCTCAGCCCTCTGAGATGGGCTGGGAAGGCCAACCAGCAGAATCCACATGAAATCTAAGAGACTATTCACATGGCTTGGGGCCTAGGTCTCTTGCTGAAGACTGACTTTCTTGAACGGCCTGGTAATTAGACTGCGGTTGCTAATTATGTATATGGTGAGGCAGTTGCACTAATAATATGTCTTCAAAAGGCTCTAGGTGAGATGTTAAAAAGAATTGAAATGCCCTGCAGACGCTGACAAAGCATTCTGGGTTGTGTTCTATCTTCCTTTGCCCCCTCCGTAGATTCCTAAAGGTGCTAGTGGGTGCGTCCTGAAAAAGCAGAGTCGCTTTCAAGAAAGAAAGTCATGGGGAGTGTCTCTCACAGAGGCCAGGAAAGGGAGCTAGAGAATGAAATCCTGAGTCCCCTTCCTGTTTGCTCAGGAAGGGTGCAGAGTGAAAAAGGGTAGAAGGGGCAGGAATCGAGGCAAAGTGGATGGCTTCTTGGTTGCAGAAGAGGTTTGGGCATTCAGTGGGGATCTGTGAGCTGTGCACATGTGACCACCTGGCCCTGCTCTGTTGAGGTCTGCCCACCTCTGGTGCCTCCTCCAAGGTCTGGAAACAACCACCCACAAGAAATACTGAACCCACTTTTTTTCAGTACTGGGGTGTTGAACTCAGAACTTCACATTATTGCTTGAAGCACACCTCCAACCTGTTGTACTCTGATATACGTGATAAGATCTTGCTTTTTTGCCTTAGGGGCCAACCTGAACCACTGTTCTCCTATTTTACACTTCTCACTGTTTCTGGGATAACTTTGAACTTGTAACCCTCCGGTCTTAGTTTCCTCTAGGTCTCAGAAGCTAGGATTACAGGCATGAGCCTTTTGTTCCCCAGCCAAACCCATGTTCTTAAAAAAGGGATAAACTAGAAAAATGATCACCTAGTCTTTAGTGTTTGTGCCCTCACTGTCTAGCTCTGACCTGAGTGTGTTGTCCAACCTTCCTTTGTAGCCTAGGTAAGAAGAGATGAAGCCATATACACTTTTCAGAGTGGGGCTGGCATTACAGCCAGGGCTCTGGAAGTTCTACAAATGTTTGATTCCTTCCCACTGACTGTTTTTCCCGACACACGCACACACATTCTACACACATAGTTTCTATATATCATTTGTAAATATTTTAACAGCTTTATTGAGATATAATTCACATGCCATCTGTTCAAAATAGACTGTTGAGTGGTGTCTAGTGAAGTCACAGTGTTGTACAATTATCACCACTGTCTCATTTTAGAAAGTTTTCATCACCTCCTGAAGAAGCCCCACGGTCATTGGCAGTCATTCCCCTTCCTCCTTCTCTCCCTTCCTTACTCAATGCAGCCAGTAATCTGCTTTCTTGTGGGTTTGCCTTTTCTGGACATTTCACGTAAATGGAACCATATGCTGTGTAGTCTCCTGTGACTGGCTGCTTTGGTGTAGTGTGATGTTTTCAAGGCTTGTATAATGTTTCAAGCAGGTACCAGTACTTCATCCCTTTGCATGGTGAATATTTGAGCTTTTACCTGTTGGCTATTGTGAATAGTGCTGCTGTGAACCTTTATGTGCTGAGGTTTGTGTGGACATACATTTCCATTCCTCTTACATTATGTCTAGGAGTGGAATTGTTGGTCATAGGAGGTAGCTGTTTAACATTTTAAGTTTTACTATATAACATGCATGTATTATGTAAAATACACATATGCATAGTTGAATGCAAATTGGCTTTTGGTTTTTTTCACAAGTACTAGGGCTTGAATTTGGGGCCTGGGCATGATCTGTTAGCATTCTCACTCCAGGCTGGCATTTTACCACTTGAGCCACCACAGCTCCACTTCTGGATTTTTGGTGATGCAGAGAGTCCCCCCAACTTTCCTGCCCATGCTAGCTTTGAACAGTGATCCTCAGCTCTCAGTCTCCTAAGTAACTAAGATTTCAGGTGTGAACCACCTGCCCAGCTTATGGTGTAAAATATACAGAAAAAAAAATATATATATATATAGTGTGTGTGTGTGTGTGCTATAGCATAACCTAATGTTCATGTGACTTGTGCATTAATTATTTAACTATGCACTAATTAACTCATACTGCCAGAATAAGTAGCTTTTATGTAATTAAGCTTCACCTGCTGAGTCCATTAAATGGGTCCTGAGATGTGTAAAAATGGTAATGTTACCATAGACACCTGCTTTTCTCTGCCAATGAGGATTATACCCATACTGTACAAGCAGTACCACAAAACCCAAATGAGATGCCGAGTTTGACGTTAGACTAGAAATGTCATCCATCCCTTCTGAGTCTGTTTCTATGATCAACATAGCTCACTTGGCCAACAGTAATTGAGTTAGAAGTAAACAGAACACTTATAAAGTTTGGAATTTCAATCTTCTATATCTTGGGATTTGGTTTCAGATTTACTTTTTTGAAAAGAAGCATTTAACTGCTTAGAAGAAATTTGAACACCAATATCCCAGATGATGTTTAAAGGTGTGGTTTTGGATTTGGACCTGGTTTGAGGAGGGTCTTGAAATTTTAAATAGGAATATGACTCCCTGGGAATGTTGAGTTCCATCCTTGCCCCTTCTGAACTAGCTGCGGTTACAGAATTGTTCATGCTATGTTTAAGGGTTTATTAAATACCTGCTGTGTTAGCTAACACACTTGTCACTGGAGGTATTTCATAGCAGGAAACAGTTATCTGTCTTCAAGGTACCTGCAGCCAGAATGGCTGAATGTAAAATATAATGATAATAAAATGTTCTAGCTTACATGAATTTTGACATGAATATTTCCAAATGTGGTCCATATATTAAATGTCCCAGGAATTTGGAAAATGCCAAGGATAGATTCTCAGAGCAGGTGGCATAGCTCCAGGTGAGATTAAGGTAGGGAGGATGCTGCCAGTTCTTCATTTTTCTTTTGAACCAGGATTTGGTCACCCTAGGCCATCTCTTAACCCCTGAAGCCAGTAATGAAGCTGTGTCCAGTCCTAGTTCAGCTTTTGACAAAGGCAGTAAGCATGGGTGGCTAAGCATGGGAGAAGCACATTTTTTTAAAATTTTTATTGTAAGATACTGTACAGAGGGGTTACAGTTACATGAGTAAGGTTATGAGTAAATTTTCTACCCCCTCCCTTGTATTTCCCCTCCCCTCCTTCCTCCCCAATACCTCCCTCCCCTCTCCCCCCAAGTTGTAAAGTTCATTTTCAACATAGTATCTTGTACATCTCATTGTTACAGTGGGTCAGCCTGTATCCTCATTTCAGCATTTTGTTATTTCCCTTCCCCTCCTCAAATTAGAAAAATGTATATACAAGATGCTTGGGAAACCATGGGACCAGTGTCTCTTTGGGCCTGGCTTACTTCACTTAATATAATTTTTTCCAAGTCTTTCCATTTGCTAACAAATGGGGCCAGTGTCATTCTTTCTGATGGAGGCATAGAATTCCATTGTGTATATATAGCACATTTTCTTGATCCATTCGTCTACTGAGGGGCATCTGGGTTAGTTCCATATCTTAGCTATGATGAATAATGCTGCGATAAACATATTTGTGCTGGTAGCTTTAGTATGGCCTTGTTTGTGATCATTTGGGTAAATGCCCAGAAGTGGGATTGCTGGGTCATAGGAGCTCTGTGTAAAGTCTTTTTTTTTTTTTTTTTTTTTTTGCCAGACCTGGGCTTGAACTCTGGGCCTGAGCACTGTCCCTCAGCCCTTCAGCTCTACCACTTGAGCCACAACTCCACTTCCGGCTTTTTTCTGCTGAGGAATTGAACCCAGGGCCTCATGCATGCAAGGAAAGCACTCTACCACTGAGCCAACTTCCCAGCCCTATGTGTAGTCTTTTGAGGAACCTCCCTACTGCTTTCCAAAGTGGTTGAACACGTTTATACTCCCACCAACAATGCAGTAGGGTTCCCTTTGGGCCACATCCCCTCCAACATCTGTTGTTATTAGAGTTCTTGATTATAGTCATTCTAACTGGGGTGAGGTGGATCTCAATGTTGTTTAGATTTGCATTTCTTTTATGGCCAGAGAAATTGAGCATTTCTTCATATATCTATTGGACATTCTTATCTCCTTTTCAGAGAAGTCTCTTTAAGTCTTTAGCCCATTTATTAATTGAGCAGTTGTTTCTTTGAGGATTTGTTGTTGGGGGACTTAATTTTTTGAGTTCTAAGTATATTTTAGATATGAGACCCTTGTCTGTTGTGTGGCTGGTGAAGATCTTCTCCCAATCCGTGGGCTTTCTATTAATCCTGTTAGCTATGTCTGTTGCTAGGCAGAAGCTCTGCAGTTTCATGCAATCCCATTTGTCCAAACCTTCCTTTGATTTGTTGTGAGAGAAATACATACATCGAAACCAACTCCAAGTTATGGAAACAAGTCTCTCCTTTTCAAAAAAAATTTTTGATGATGCTATATTTGCTTTATATATATTATATTCAAGTGTATATCCTTGGGAAGGAGTCGGGAAGGGTAGAGAACTCAAGGGCTTAGAAAGGGTGAAAAAGTGCAGCAGTGGAGCTCACTGGACACCGATGAAAGTAAACTCTGCAACTCATGGGTAGAGATGGGAGGGAGAGACTGGGAGAGAGTGAGGGAATGGAAAACACTAGAAAGGAAGTCATTACCTGACTCATGTAATTATAATGCCTCTGTACATCATTTTTATAATAAAGTAAGTTAATGTAAAAATTCGAAATTTAAAAATAAAATGGGGATCCTAGCACGTCAAATAAAAGCCTCTAGATACAAATCGGATAATCCAGGTACAGACAAGAAAGAAGCATCGGTTTCTGTTACTGTAAGCTGCTGCTTAGTGTGGATCCAGTTCGTCTGAAAGACTCTTGGAAAACAAAGATTTACAAAACCCCATCAATCTCAAATTTGCTATGAATAATTGCATGCTGTTTCCAAGCTGTCCAATTCCATGGCTGCTGAAGGCCCTTTAGAACAGAGAAAGGTCAGGCTGGAAACCAAGGGGAGAGACTCAGGGGAGCAGTTAATGCCAGTGTCCTTTTAGGAGAGCAGCTTCCTAAAGGTCCCTCAGTCGGACTGGCTCCCTGCTGGCTCTAATTAAATTAGTTCCCCTGGACCTGGACCCTCTGCCCTGGTGGGGAGGGGTACTCAATGCCAGGCAGAGTTTGGCTATCTTTCTTTCCTACATCTTCCATCTTTGGGCCACAAACCCCATAGGGTTAGGCACCTGATGGTATATAAATATGTATCGGGCTGAAGAAGTCTTTAGCATATAAATGCATTCTTCCAACGACTGTCCCTCTTGTGGGAAAGAAAGAAGGGTGATGTCCCCAAAACAGCAATTCATTGCCTGGCTGTGATGTCTAAGAGACCCCATTGGGAATGGACAGGAGGCAAGTACAGGATAGAAGCAGCTCCTAAGAAGACTGGAGCTGAGAAGACCCAGCTGTCATAGCTCATAGCCATTTCTGGGTTGCCATTCCCTCCACCCCTGCACCTTTCAGGTGTTTCTGGGCCTTCTTAGTTCTAGCACCAGACTGCATTGCACCCTTTGCACTTGGACACCAGCTCCTCCTGTGTTAGCCTTAGTCTGTGGCCTCCTGCCTTGTCTATCTGGTTCCTGGAGCCAACCCAACAATATGATTGGGAGTCAATCATCTGTCCCCTGGCTTTTGCCACACTCCTTCCCTGGGACTGGTTTTGCCTTGTGGAATTCCTCTTATGCCTTGGCCTAATTTGTGCCCTATTCTGTTCCCTCTGGGAAGAGAAGGTGCACTGGTGAGAAGCCTTCTCTGATTTATTCCCTGGAAACTCACACTCTTGGTCTGGGAATCTCTTGCAGGTCCAACTCTTGTCTCTCTTTTGAGTTTCTCCCTTGCTTATTCCACGTCTGGTCTTTTCTAGCCTAAATATCCAGTCCAGAGATACTCAGATGCCCTTCCTGGCCAGCTTCCCTAGAGTTTACATGGAGCACTCAGATTGGTTCTACTCAAAAACATACCAGTGCATGTGTTGGTCCTGGGGCTTGATCTCAGAACTTGGGCACTGTCCCTGAGCTTTTGTGCTCAAGGCTAGCACTCTACCACTTGGCCACAGCTCCACTTCCAGCTTTTTACTGGTTAGTAAAGAGTCTTATCGACTTAAATGTCTGGGCAGACTTTGAACCACAATCCTCAGATCTCAGACTCCTGAGTAGCTAGGATTACAGGCGTGAGCCACCAGTGCCTGGGAAGCTACTCTTTTTGAGTATGTTTTCTCCCCATTTTAATGTTTCCTTCCCATCCTCACCCTGTCCTGGCTTGGACCTCGCTCGTGATTTATACCCACAAAGGGGAATCTAGTATGTTCTCCAGCAAGAGGAGTGTTATTTCTCTTATCAGCCTTGCGAATTCTTTCCATATCCTGACTGTTGGAAACCTTCTTCTCCCTGGTCCAGCTTCTCCGCACACCGCCCGCTGGAGGTGCCCCAGATGAGGCTGAGCTGTGAGTTTTGAATGCAGCATTGTCTGTCATTCAGCCAGTTGCCCTGGGCTGGCTTCTGGATTTCTTCAACTTCAAAAATGTCCTGGGAGACTGACCAGGTGCATTCCTAGTGGCCAGGTAGTCAAGTCTGTGTGTTCCCTGGCCTCTTCTTGGTTCTCTTCTCAAAGGAGCTTGAACTTGGCCTTGGAGGGAATTGCGGAACTTCCACTGACATGATGGGGTTTTGTTAGCAGCGCTACGGTAGACATGTGGGCTGTGCAGGTAAATATTGGCCAGTTAATAGATCTAGCTAACACAGCTCAGCAGCCCAGCACACTGATATGGCCTCAACCTTAGTTTTCCAGAATTTGGCAAGTCTGATAAAAAGCCTTAAAACAAGAATGAACAAAAGCCAAGGGCTTTTGTAGTCTCTGCAAACATTTAGTCTCTCTTTCTTGACCCTCCTAGAACAATGTAGAAACAGATCTTATTTAAACAAGTGGATCACCCTTGGCGTATTGAGTTTAACTTAATTTTTATCTGATTTATCAGCAGGAGAGGTTAAAACAGCCAGACTTAAAATCAGTATGTTGTGCTTTTTTGTTTGTTTGTTTTGGGTCTTTTAAAAAACCCCTAACCACTCCTTTTCATAAAACAACCCTGTTTTCCTTGCTTTATGAGGAATGACTCTGTGACTCCATATCCTGGTGTGTATCTGGCTTCAGGTGAGTTAGCTGGGCAGGGAGGAGTTTTTCCATGCAGGAGGGAAGCCAACTGGCTGCCCTTTGCCCAGAGGCCTGGTGGGTGTTGGTGTGACTGGTTCTGCCCAGTCTAGTGACCCAGCGCAGCCCATGTGTCACTGACCTGTCAGATCCCAGAGCTCTCCTCTGAGATTTCTGTACTCTAACAAGTTTCTGGTGCCATGTGAGGAAGTGAGGGCCACACTCGAGTTCATGGCCACGTTTGCAGTCAGATAAAGCTTGAGCTCTATGGGAATAAGACCAAGCATGTATCACTGAGGCCATTTTGCCTTAGAAGGCCATGTTTATCATCTGCTAGGCTCCAACGGTGGGCTCTGTTACTGATTTGATTTCTGATGAAGGATTATTGGGAATCTTGGACTTCAGGTTCACAGTTCACAATGCTACCTTAAACCTCCTGAACAAGGTCAGGAGGCTATGACCCTCAACAGCTTAAAAATGTTAGAGACAGATACTGGTGGCTAATGCCTGTAATCCTAGCTACACAGGAGACTGAGATCTAAGGATTGTGGTTCAAAGCCAGCTCAGACAGCAAAGTCCATGAGACTCTTTATCTTTATAAATTAACCAGCAAAAAGCCAGAAGTGGAGATGTGGCTCAAGTGGTAGAGCACCAACATTGAGGGAATAGGTAAGAAACAGCATCCAGGCCATGAGTTCAAGCCTCAGTACCAACACCCACACCCACACACACACACACAGAATCTCCACTAATGATCATTAATATTAGAAAGCATTAAGTAAGAACATTGGAAAGTAAGTAAAAGCTTTTGGGGAAAAAATTCCCACTTGAGGGAGAATTGTTAATATTCTATTCTAACAGTCTTGATTGGGTACTTACTCTGTGCTAAGCTGGGTCCCTGACTTAGGGATACCTGAAAGGGAATGACACTGTGGTCTCCAAAACAGCCCAGCTGCGGGAGGGAGGTGGGTCATTGACAGGCAAAACACAAATGCAAAAGTAAAGTATAAGCCTATGGGTATCTTCAAGCTACACTAAAATTTCATTTTTATGATTAAACAAAACCATAATTGGACTGACGAGGAATCATCATGACCTCAGCTTACCTAACACCTGTGGAGTTGAGCTCTGTGTATCCACGCCACTTCCTACCCCTTCCAATGACCTAACTGGCAGTCAGGAGAGGGGATTCACTTAGGGAAAAGTAGATCCACAGAGAACATCGGTTTTTCTATGAGCAGAAAGATGGTTGGCCCTGATGTTTAGCAAGTCCTTCCTGCTCTTTAAGTTGGTATGTTGCTCCCAGGAACAATAGAAGTAGGTCTTTGCTCATCACATGTATTCTGTATTTCGTCCACCTGCTTATGCTTAGAAATGGGCTGGGCCTTCCCTGGCTTCCCCGAGCTCAGTAGCCACCTGCCTTTGCTCACTGCACCATGCAAGAGCCTCATGCAGCTTATTACTCAAGGGCTGATGATGAGCATTGCCATCCTGAGAGTGCTGATAGAGGAGACTAAGATGAGTAAGAGAGTGTAACCCTTGAACTGGGCAGGACATGAGGGGAGGGGTGACTTGGCCCAGTGGGACCAATTGCCCTGCTCATTAGAATCCCTAGGTCTCTAGGCTGAATGTAGCTCAGCAGTAGAGTGCTTGCCTAACATGCATGAATCCTGGGTTCAATTCACCAGCACCACATACATAGAAAAAGCCAGAAGTGGCACTGTGGCCCAAGTGGTAGAGTGCTAGCCTTGAGCAAAAAACTCAGGGACAGTGTCCAGGCCCTGAGATCAAGCCCCAGAACTGGCAAAAAAAAAAAAAAAAAAAAAAAAAAAAAAAAAAAAAAAAAAAAAACCATTCATCCAACCATACCCAGACAAGTAGGCAGACACTATGGAGGTGGGTCCAGGTGTCAAGGAACTTTCCTGTCTTTGCCCAAGTAACCTCTCTTTAATCCCTCGGTGTCAGTGGACTTATTGTAACAGGACTACTGAATGAGCCCTGACCTACCCCTTCCCCTCTCCCCCTTCACTCCCTCACCCACAGATGAACTGTTGAGTGCTCAATGAATGGATGAATTGATCTCCATCTTCCTGTGTACCATCATGCTGTTATGGGTTATGTTATCTTTCTTGCTCAGAGTCAGACATTTAAAGCAGTCTTCAGAAACCAGTCTGGATACTTCAAGGTGAATGTGAACAATATCAGCCTCTTATATCATGGACAGCTAGAGAAAAAAGACAGTGTGGACAGAGTAGGAAAAAGAAAGCTTGGACAGAGCAGAAAAATCCTTGTTTATAATGGTTACATGAAATGAGGCTCTGGAAGTGTACGCCCCATCTGGAGACTAGACATAGACACTTTCATCTGACGATGTCGACAGTAAAGCTTTCACCGGTGTGTTACTGAGTGTCTGCTTGGTTATTAAGGTGGCTGCCATTTTGGTCCCAGGCTAAGTGTTCTTCATCAGTCATTGTTTGGTAACTGTGTCTGATAATGAGATGGCAAATCTTAGCCTGTGAGGTATATTGTAGCATGAAAATGACAGTGAAGTCCCCTTAGCTGCCATATGCAGGGCAGGGGGAAGACATTATGGTATAGTTTGGAAAGATCTGGTGGGAAGGGGTGGGGCTAAAGATGAGCACCACTGAGTTAACACTGCTCTGGGGCACTCAGTCATCACATGATGCCATGAGAGTTTCTCTCTATTGAATGGTCCTGTTCCACCTCTATCTGCAGATCAGAAGTGTATTTGTTCTACGTGGTTTCATTTTATTCAGTAAGAAGGGATGGCCATCTGTCTAAAACTTAAAGGTGAACATTTAGGTTTTAGATTATTTGTCCTTTAAGGAATCAGACAGAGCAGGGAGGAGAGGGAAAGGGAGGAAGAAGGAGAGGGAGAAAAAGAGGAGAGAGAAAGAGGGGAAAGGGGAGAGGGGTGTGTAAAGGGGGAGACGGAGGCAGAGGAAAGAGAGAGAGGGAATGAGAATTTATACCTACTCACCTCATGAAGAAAATATCAACTGTGCTCCTTCAAAAAACAATTTTTGTACTGGTCCTGGTGCTTGAACTCAGGGCCTGTGAGTTGTTCCTGAGCCTTTTTATGCTCAAGGCTAGAGCTCTATCACTTGGGCCACCATGCCATTTCTGAAGATAAGAATCTCACTGGACTTTATTGCTTGTCCAGGCTTTAAACCACAATCCTCAGATCTCAACCTCCTTCGTAGCTAGGATTACAGGCGTGAGTCATTGGCAGCCAGCTTCCACTGTGCTCTATTTAAAAAGCAACTTCTTGCCAGGTACTAGTGGCTCATGCCTATAATCCTAGCTCCTTAGAGCTACTATGGATCGTAGTTCGAAACCATGAAACTTTGATCTCCAACTAACCACCGAAAGAACCAGAAGTAGTGTGGCTAAAGTGGTAGAAGGCTAGCCATGAAGGGAAAAAAAGAAAAAAGCTCAGGGACAGCCCCCAGGCCCCAAGTTCAAGTCCCAGGATCTGTACCAAGGAAAAACAAAACAAAAACAACAAAAATTTCTTGTTACTCTACAGAAAAAGAGAAATTCTAATTTGGTTGTTTTCGAAACAAGTGTGGGAGAAGCTGGAAATAGCTTCTCCACAGGGGAATCCATGGAGTCTGTGCTTTTATAGGTAGATCTGTTTTTCTAGAGTGAAAACCTACACAGAATGACAGCTGGACCTGTGAGGCTCCTGCCTGGCAGGGTGTTCTTTGTTTCTGGGAATCATTTGGGGTGCTCTCCACACTGCAGGAGGGGAGGCCCACAGGGCAGCAGGGTGTGGGGAGGTTCTAGTGGATGAGCTGGTGGCCATGGACATACGGAGAACATGGACCTGGCTAGGTTTTGCGGGGTCTGGGTTGTGTTCTACCCATGTAGTGACCACAGAGCTTGTGGAGACCTGCTTAGGGTGGCAGAAGGAGGGCAGTCCTTCAGGTACTATGTTACTATGTCACTATGTCACCTGGTGCCAAAACATAGTGGCAGACTCAGTTGAGGTTTCTGGGGTTTGAAAACGTGTGTATTTCTGCCTGTGGATATATTATCTGAATTGGCAACTTAGGTGTGCATATGTAGGCTAATACTTCACTTGCTAATTAAAAAAACTAAAGATGTTATTCTGAGCTCCATAGAGGAAATATCGAAATCACTATTCTTTACTATTTTCTCTTTTTGAGTCTTGCGACGTACCTCAAACTCAATCCTTCTGAGTGCTGGGATTCTCAGCCTGCACTACTGTACTGCACTGAAATGACTATTTAATTGTTGGGAGACATGGGTCAGAGGGCAGAGCAAGTGGGCCATGGGTAGACACTCATTTCATTGCTCAGTGCCCCCAACAAGTAGGACTTGTGCTGCTAAGTACACTCTGCTGTGGATGAGTGTGGATTTAATTGTGCAAAGCAGTAGGTGTCGGTGTGGAAGGAACACATGTCTCTGGTGGGCTCAGGCATTTGGAGGAGACTGTGCTGCTAGATAGGATTGCAGGAAGGATGGAAACGCAGACAGTTTTGTGTTGTTTTTTTTCAGTTACCATCATTGAACAGTTTTATAGATGAGGATCCGAGGAGCTTTTAAAGGCCCCAGAGCCTTAGCCTGTAGGCCTGCCCCTTTGTGGATTGCACTGTGCTATGCTCGGGGTGGTGTGGCTGCTCCCGGGGGCTGCAGTGGGGTAGTGGGTGGCTGGGAATGGTGACCCAGTCTCAGGCTGGGACTCCAGATCAACCAGACCCAGCACCTGGAGTGGCTGGGGCTTGCTTGCCAAGTTTCTCCATGATTAACTGAGATTTAGAGGGCTTGGCCTGAATTGGTGGTGCAGATTCTTGGTGAGACAGCACTACAGCTGCAAGGCTGTTTCTTGGGGGAGCTGAGCCCTCCAGAGTTACTCTGGCACACAGGAACATACTGTTTGCTAATGAATGGGCTTCGTTTAATATCAGTTCCCTGCCCTGTCAGTCTCCCTCTGCATCGTCGCACGTAAGAGCTGGGTCCGTCTGACTGTCTGTTGGACTGTGTTGGCTGACTGTTGAGACCCTGCCGTATGGTGCAAATGATAATTCCATGTGAGTTATTTGCAGGGTGGAAATGCAGAGCTGCTGTATCACATGCAGATAGTGACTGGGATGTGGGAGAGTGCTGGACACACAGCCATGGACGAGTGAGGGTCTGAGATTAGACCAGTTACAGTCAGAGGAGAGTCAGGGAGGCTGAGGGTCGGTGAGGAGTGTTCAAAGGACTCAAACGTTGTGGGATTAAGAGAAACTCTTCGAAAATTGGTGGAGCTCTTGAATAGTTTGCAAAAACAATCTTTCTGCTTGTCTTATGAAGAAGAAAATCTTGAAGGAAACAGTTTAGGGGTAGTTGTTAAGAAAACGTGTACACAGCCAGACACCAATGGCTTGTATGTTTATGCTGAGAGCTGAGGATTGCAGTTTGAAGCAGTTTTCTTGGCAGAAAAGTTTCCAAGAGACTCCGTTTCCAGTTAGCAAAAAGCTAGGCTGGAGGCATGGCTGAAGTGGTAGAAAACAATGTTGTGCAAACAAGCCAGGCTTTGAGTTTAAGCCCTGAAGGGAGGAAGGAAGTAAAAAGGAAGGGTGAATATACAGGAGTGCCCCCCCACACCCATGATTTTCCTAGAACAGTCTAGAACATGGTTATCATTTCATGCTCTCAACCTAAATTTGGTCCAACTTAGTCCCTTTTTTAGTCCTATCTTCTTGAGAAGGTAAAGACCCAATCAAAACTTTCCATCTATCCTCCTCCCCCAAATAATTTGCTATAAAATAAATGGTCTTTGTTTAAATGGGCTTATTTAAAGTTACCACCACCCTACATTGCTTCTATGTATTCTTGACTAGCTGAGACTATTCTTGTTTCTGCCTGGCAGGAGTTGTTGTGAGGGGGTTTTAGCAGGTGGTATGCAATCTTTAGCAACCCAGAGAAGTTACGGCGGTACATACTCCTATCTAAAATACTCCTTTTTCCTGGTCTGAGACGTTTTCCCTCTTGTTTCTAGTTACTTTTGAAATTATGTCCTTCCAAATTTAAAAACAAAACAAAAATCTGTTATATCGCATCCTAATGGTTTTGAGATTTCTTTCAATATGGCTGTAAAATTAAATCAACTGGGCTCAGCGCTGGCGGCTTACACCTGTCATCCTAGCTTCTCAGAAGATTGACATCTGAGGATCTCAGTTCAAAGCGAGCCTAAGCAGGAAAGTTCATGAGACACTTATCTCCAGTTATCCTGCAAAAAAAGAAAAGAAAAGAAAAAACTGGTAGTAATGGTGTGGCTCAAGTGGTAGAATGCTAGCCTTGAGCAAAAAAGCTGAGGGACAGGGCCCAGACTCTTCATTTCAAGCCCCACAGCCAGCACCAAAGAAACAAAACAATAAATCAGTTGGAATTCAGTGTAAATGTGTGGAGCTGTAACAGTGAAATTATACCCCCTCCCTGTATAACTAATAAAAGCCAATAAAATAAAATATATTTATCTGTTATATGGTTTCGATCACTGATATTCAAATCTTTAGCAGTATTTTCTAATGCTCAAAAGCCACCCAATACTCAGCTTATATCCTGTATTACCAGAGGCATCCCTTTTTTGTCTTTGGAGGGGAATTGAAGCCTAAAAAGAGTGGGTTGCTTTTGTGATTGTCCTAAAAGACCCCATATTGTGGGTGATGCTCAGGATGCATCCAGACCAGAAGATTCTAGAGTCCTTCTGGAGGAGGGGGACCAAGCAGCCTCTTAAAGACAACTTTTGTTGGCTCTTTGTTTTCTTTTCCTGATGGACTTTATTGCTTAGGAGTTTTAGGTTTGCAGGGATGTCTGATTAGTTTCACAGGGAAGCTGTAACTCACAAATTTTTAATTTTGTTTTTGTTTTTCCTGTCTGCAGACGTCGCCTCATCTCTCAGAGATCATCTTTGGAGACCCTGGAAGATATTGAGGAGAATGCCCCCCTTCGGAGGTAATTTTTCCATGTTTTACATATATAGAGAGAGATACAAATGTAGATGTAGATGTATATACTTGTAGATAGTGGGTGGCACAAGATTGTTCTTTTTAAGTTCTTGATGTACAGAATTAAACCTTAAAAACGACCATCTGGCTCCCAGGGACTAAATCCTGGAGTAGCCTAGTATGCCTGCAAATTTGGATCCTTGTGATTTTCCTTTTTTTTTTTTAAGTGCTGGACATTGAACCCACAGCCTTTTGCAAGCACAAGCCCAGGACTAAGCTGCCTCCCGAGCCCTCCTTTCCATTTAGAAGGTTGCACTTCATGGAAGAAGAGCCTAATATTATCCCAGTGATGATTATATAGTAGTTATGTATGGTCTTAGACTGCCTTTTCGGCCAGAAAAGCAGCCAGAACTTGGCCATGACGTCACTCCCAGAGCTAGTTGCTGGGGAAACCTGGTGAGGACATGCAAGGGCTCCCTTGGGATGGAAGGCGTTCCATCCCCCTGAGGGGATTAGACCAACGTGGTAAGGCATCTTTTTCCAGGTGACAGCAATTGCTGCGCTGTGCCGTGCCGTGCCTGTGACTGGCAGGTTAATCCTGCCTCCTCCATTAACTCACATCTGTACTTACTGCAGCCAACCAGGCTCTTGTGGGGGAGAAAATAGCCACACACACACACACACAGTGTCTCTTTGCACCCTCTCTGCGGCCCTGGAATGGGTGGGGCTCAGCCCCAAAGAAGGAGCAGAGGCAAGATGGAGCAGGGACTGCCAGACTAGCAGACCTGCGAGAGGACGCCAGCTCCTATAGACCCTGCCTGCTTCTCTGCTTCTGCCCTAACTGGGCTTAGAAGTCTCCAGATTTCCCATTGAGCTGGGGGAAGTGTTGGTGGGGAGGGTGGAGGCTTTCCCTGGCCTGGAGAGAACTCCCTCCCGGGTGAAAGGGGTGCCCATAGTCCCACCTGCATGAGAATGGGAGCGCAGAGTAAGCCCCAACACCATTCAGCCATGAATCTGATCAGTGGCATCATCCGAAAAGGTCAGCTGTTTTTGAAATCTTTAGAAATGTCTTCGAGTCCCAAGTCATGTGTGCCACATGTGCCTGGCCTGGAGGAACTGTTAGATGTTGGGAGGCCATTTCCTTACAGGACGCATCTGGCAGCTTCAGTAAAAGTCAAGTCAGAAGCTGAGCACAGTGGTACACACCTGTAATCCCAGCACTGGGGAGGTGGAAGCAGCATGATGGAAAGCTCAAGGCCAGCCTGGGCTATAGAGAGTGAGGGCCTGTCTCAAAAACAAAACAATTCAAGATGGAGGCCTTCACTCAGTGGTTGAGTGCATGCCCAAGGCCAGGACTACAAAAATAAAACACCACTTAAGCAAAACAAGTCAGATATCTTGCTTTGGTGTAGGTAAGGGGGAGTGTGGAGCAGCAGTGTTATCAGGTGTGGCCTTGGTGTGGTAAGATGGCCTGTGACCTAGTCTCTCCCTCCTAAAGCAGACAGGAAAATCAGTGATGAGGGCCAAAAACCCCTGGTGCTTCCAGAAGGCTGCTAGAAGCCAAGGTCTGCAGAGCTGTGTGGCAAATGTGAGCAGGATAACTAGGCGATCAGTCAATTGGGGTGAGACAAAAACTTGAGATGGGCCTGGAGCCTGTTCTGGGCGGTGCTTTGCCCTTTCCTCTTGGGATCTGCCCAGACTGGCAAACAAGCTCAGGAAAATGGCTGATGTATGTATCTAAACTACAGTTTCATCCAGGTCTTACACACAGAACATTGTCCGGAATCTCAAACAAATCTTACATAAATACAAACTTAAAAAACAAACAATCAAGCTGTTTTAGAAATCTTTATTTCCCCAAATGGACTTTTTTTTTTACTTTAAAAAGTTCTCATACTTGGAACTTACTTATTCCTAGAAAATCAGTGTGACCTAGGAAGGAAAATTCCATTGGGAATCTGAAGTCCTGAGTGCTTGGCTTGATTTTTTTCCAATGGTATGCAGTCTCTCTGGGGCCTCTGTGTTCCCATCTGTAAAATGGTAGGGCTGATGTCTGTTCTTCCAATCCTGCCAAATAGGAAAGTACCAATAACGACTGTAAGGTATTTGGGGAACTGTAGGGGTGGAAGGTTATTAGCCCGACTTGCTTTTAAGCATTCCACATAAAAACAAATGCATAATTAAGTGTAGCCTATAATCAGTGCTAACAAGAAAGAGCTAATCCTTCATTAAATTAATTTTTAATTTAATTATATCCTAATTTAATTTCACATCCCTTAAAATACATGTCTTTAAATGGGTATTTACACATTAACGTAGGCGGCTTTGGAATTAATTTGTTCTTTGCTTAACCTGCCACCACCTGATGGGGCCCTGTATTCCAGTTTCCTTGGCAATTGTTGCTAACCCCACGGTTCTCTTGAAGCAGTTCTTAGATCCCCTGGTGGTTTAGTTGAATGCTTTAAAAAAAAAATAGAAAGGAAGACAACAAACAGCTTGCAGAATAAAGGGCTGGATCAGTAGGGTGTGCCTTTAGAATTGAGAGCTGTTATGGCAATAGAAGACTCTTATTAAGTTCTCTTGTCAAAAGTCTCCTCTCTAGCATATCGTTAGTGTTTCCTGTATCCACCCAGAGCTCTTAAGAATTGAGCACTTACAATGAGAGGACTTGAAGCAGTTTGCCACCAGCCTCACCTGGTGGTTTCATGGTATTGCAGAAATAAGAGGGAAGGACATCTCTCCTAGGTGCCAAGGAAAACCTTGGTTGTCTGCTACAGGTATGCCAGTCATCAGCTTCCCTAGGCCATCAGGATGAGGGGGATGCTAGTCATTATTTGCTGCTGCCCCCGTTGACAGCTGGCATGGACAGCTACCTGTGTCCCTTTTGCCCATTTTCATTCAGTCCTGGTGGAAGATGAAGGAATTCGGGGCCCCTCTTTCTTCAGGCATGGGAGACAGGGAACAGCTCAGGTTGGTCTTCCCCTCTGCTGGCATTGGTTTCTGCTTCATAGAGGTGGGAGGAGGAAGGTGCCAGAGCTGGCTGAGTTGGCAGAACCTGTGAGCTAACTGTGCCTGGCTCACTCTAGCAGTCTGGTCCACTGCCCTCTGACTGGCTGGCTCCGTTTTAGAGGTAGAGTGAAGTAAGGTATGAAGTCATTCCTGAATCCTTCTATCCAGAAACTACTGGACACTTTGTGTTTATTTTGTTTTTTAATGCTTTTAGAGGTTCTTTTCAGCAATCCCACGTTTCTAGATTCTTCTGTGAGAGAGATTATTGGGAACCTTGAGTGGTCTATAGACTTAGGCAGCCATTCTCAAGCCAGAATGGGGGCAGGGCTGGTGGGCACCGTCTCTTAGTCTTAATTCCCTGAAGCCCACAGGAAGCACCAGTAGATTCTCAGGCAGTGTTCTGCAGGTCTGCAGCACCCTCATCAATGAAAGCCAAGAATCTAGGACCTTAAACAAGAGCTGTTTGAGATTATAAAGCAAATATAATCAAACAGGCACCCTTTATAGCTCAGGCTCATGGCAATAACAACACTTGACATTTGCATATGAATATTCTTGTGTGTGTGTGTGTGTGTGTGTGTGTGTGTGCACGCGCGTGCGCGCGCATGTGTGTGTATTTGAATGTGTCACTTGACAGTTTATGAAGCTTTTTTATTTAGTCCTTACAGTAGCAGCAAGGACCAGCAATATTAACAATAGCAACAATTGGGATTCTTGAGTAGCCTTCAGAGTCCAGCTGTCATGAGTCAGTAGCAGTGAGTGTGAGGGTGTAGGCTGGGAAGACCGGTGTCTGCCCAGGCTTCTAGCTCTAATGTAGTAGAGAAGGCTGAAAGGGGAATTTTCCTGCTTTGGACCCATGGCCTGTGGGGGGATCTTTCCCAGTGAAAGCCATCCAGTAAATAAATAAATATCTGATAGCATGCCTTTGCTTTGGTCTGCACTCATTGCTGCTATGATATTTCGTTAAGATACATTTTAAGGTGCCAGTCCCTAAAAGAAAATAAAAATCATGCTCAGTGTTCTGGAAAAGACTTTGCAGCCTGGCCTTACTAGATAGGTAGGATGGGGGTATGTAGGAGATTTCTAAGCTTGACCTCCCTGGAGAGGAGTGATGTGGGGTGTGTACTACAGGTCCTTCTGTACCCCTGCCCATTCCCCAGACCAGGTCCCTCAGGTGCCCCACACCACCTTCCCATAACTCTGCTTCTGCTGGCTCATCTTGTTACCTTTTAACCTAAAGCCTCCAAGTTAGACCTGACAATTCTGGGTAATGACCAAAGGCAACGGAGCACTGCATTTCTGGAACTCACTTTCTGAGTCATGAGGTGTGTAAACACCCACATTCTATGGCAGGAGTCAGTTCTGGGGACCCATGGCCAAACAGGAATTTTGGTAGCAAAAGTCAAAATAGAAAAGTCACCATAACTCCCTTTTGTCAAGAAAAGATTGAAGCTCCCTTTGTCTGTTGGGTGTTTTACTTGATAGTTAAATTGTGGTTTTATAACTTAGTATTTATGAGGTGACTTCAGAAATACTGTACACAAGTAAGCTATCTTCAGCCTGTGGCCAAACCTACAGTGCAAGCAAATATCACATATTCCAAGCGGTGGGGGAGAATATCTTAAATACAGTGCAATTTCAGTTTAACAGGTATTTATTTAAAACTTACCTTGAAACAAAACCCAGCCACTAAGTGGGTCTCTGAAACTCTGATACTCTTCAGACCTAAGCTGTGATTTCCAGACACAGTCAAGTCTGGACTTGATACAACCATCAAGGTAATGGAGGCCAAAATCTTGCTATGGAAGAAAAATGATTCAGATTGTTTTTAAACTAGATGTTCCAAGGTCTTCCCCACACTTCAGATCTTCTAAAATTTATAACTTTCTGTTTCCTTTACCCATGTTGATTCATAGGCGATTCTTTTTTCTAATGACAGTAAAGAGTAATGGCTTTGTAATCTGTTACTGTAAGGTTATGTTATTGTAAGCAGGAACAACCATTTTCATTAGCTGGCTTTTTGGAAACCCATATAAAGTATTAATCAGTCTGATCAAGGAAGTTTGTCTGTCACTGCTTCTAGCCGTATTTTCTGCACTAGTCTTGCAGCTTTCTGCGTGCCTTGGGGTGACTCAGACCATTCCTCAGGTCTTTCCTTCCTGCCTTTGTGTGGACATCTCTCAGCTGTCCAGCGGGCAACTGACTTGTGTTTTTGAAATGACTTTTATTTTTCAGATGTCGAACTCTCTCAGGCTCGCCCAGACCAAAGAATTTTAAGAAGATTCATTTTATCAAGAACATGAGGCAGCATGATACCAGGAATGGCAGGTACTAACGACCTTACGCCAAAACTATCTCCTAGGCCAGTGGGGAGGAGTGGGAAGGGAGGGGGGCCATTTTAATAGCTAGAGCTGAACAGAGCAAAGCCCACACTTGACAATGAGCAGGATCTCATGGGACCTCCAGAGATATCCACTCTGCTCACCCCAGAACTGTAGGGAGTAGTGATTGAGTGAGAGACTAGCCACAAACTGAATTTTTGATAGTACACAGTATCTTTTATAGAAAACGTTTAACAAAGAAAAACCAGTCTTTTTTTGGTTTTTTTTTTGGGGGGGTGGGGGAGTTGGTTGTGGGTCTTGAATTCTGGGCCTGGGTGCTGTCCCTGAGATCTTCAGCTCAAGGTGAGTGTTTTGACAGTTGAGTCACAGTGCCACTTCCAGTTTTCTGGTGGTTAATTGGAGATAAGAATCTCACAGACTTTCCTGCTTGGGCTGGTTAAAACCACCATCCTCAGATCTCAGCCTCCTGAGTAGCTAGGATTACAGGAGTGAGCCACCAGCGCCAGGCTGCTTTTTACCACTACTCATTCACTAGCCAATAAATAACCCTGCCATCTCTTGTGCCCAAACATGACTTTGGCCACAGTGTTAATAGCCAAGGAGGGCAGAATTGGTGTTGGACCAGCAGATGCTTCCTCAGAGCTGGTTTAAGTTCCTGATCCCATAGGTGTTGCTCCAACATTATAGCTTTTCTTACGAGAAATGCCAACCAATAAGCATTATCATGGTTGGAATTTATATGACCTTGACATTGATACTCTTTAGAGGATGGGTAGATGGGAATCCGTGATGCTGGCATGCATAGGCTTTGCTAAGCCCATTAATCTTGATCCTGTGGTAATAGTAATAGGAACAGAGCTCTGGGACTTCTGGGTTCCCTGTAACTTTTACAGTTTATGAAGTATCCTAGTCTGGGTGAGTTAGGAACACTGGACTAACACAGAGGTCCTGCTGTACAGACCATCTTTGTTTGACTACTAGGCCCCAGCACTCTCTAATTTACCTAAAATGAAATTTGCTGAGACATCTTTGAGTGAGATCCATTAAGGTCCAACAGGCCTATGATTCAGTGGTAGAAAATGTGCTTTACAACCTGTATAATAACACCAATGATTATGGTTTTTCTTGAAGTTTGTACTTGCTTTAATATGGAGCTTTCAATTAAAGTTCTCCCACTTGGAACCAGGTGTGGTGGTCACACCTATAATTTCAGCACTAATAAGGTAAAAACAGGAGGACCTCAAGTTTCAGGCTAGCCTTAGCTATATTTTAAGATCCTATCTCAAAAACAGAAACAAAAACAACACAAAAACCTAGCTTCACTTAACTGTTAATGTTCAGTGGAGTGCTCCCATTATCTGTTTCACTGGGCCTTGTTTACTTAATTCTGAGACCATTCCTGAGGCCATTTCACTATAATTATCATTTCTTTTTTGTAATTATATTTTTATTATCTTGAGTTGTACAAAGGGGTTACAATTCAATACAATGATCATTTCTTTAGTGTCTTTTTTAAAAAATAACCACAACATAAACATTAAGATGCTTTTAATTCCTAAATAAAACTGATAGCAGAAACCAAAGAAACGAGCCATATTAAAAGCGTTGCCATCTCTGGATGCTGCCTATTCAGGATACAAAGAGAATTCCCTGGCATGGTTAGGTGGAGAGAGGATATAGCTGGTGACAGAATTTGGATTAATGGGATTTTCAGAGTACAATAAGAGCTGCCTCCCTTATGCCCTTGACCCAGAGGTGGCATAAACAGGCAGGAGTCACTGCAGTGGCCAGCAGTTTTGATGGGGAGTTTTCAGGGGGTGTTGAGCAAGCTTCTTTTGAAGATCTGTGGACTGGAAATTAGAGCAGGAACAAAGACTGCATGTAAATCACATTCTGTAGGTGGGCTGTACTTGCCCAGGTGAGAACTAGTTTTCCTGTGCAAACAACATGAAAAGGCTCCCTTCCTCCTGTGGGTTTATTAGCAAGGGTGGATTGCCTTTAGATGGAAGAGAAGCCAGGAAGAAGATAGGATTTCTGAGATGACAGGAGGAAGTTATGATCAGGAGTTAATGGGTTGGAGAATGACTCCCAGCCTTTCTGAAAGGAGGGTGGCAGAAGCTTTGCCCCAAGCCTGCTGGCAGCACAGTGGCATTTGATGGGCTCCAGTGTCAGCAGTGGTTGGTAGATGGGTCCCAGTGAGGAAGGTACCTGTGTACCTACCTGTGTACCACCTCAGGAGTAGAAGGATATATGGTCCCTGAGATTCCCTAGCCTGGCACCAGCCATGCACACTTCTGTGTACCTCCCAGGTCTCCTGTGGCCTCTCAGTCTGCAGACAAATCTGGAATCTTTTGCCACAAAGATCCTGTTGTTGAGACCCGCTTTTCCTCCATACTGGTGACCCTGTGATAGATGCCTCATTATTGAGCACTCACGTCCGTTATGTCACCAAGGACCAGATAACAATTCACAGAACAAGCAAAGAGCATCACAGTTGAGACTCTGACCCACCAAATTTTGAGATAGAAAGGGAAGCAAGCTATACTGAGAGCCAGATATAATGAAAGATGATACTTGTAGCATTGAAAATGCAAGCCAGAAAGCATCAGGAGTTCTCACAAATTAGTAATAGCAAAGACACTATCTGCGGAGCCTGAGGTGGCTCCACGTTCCCCATAAGGCACTGCTATCCTCTGGGACTGGAGATGAATCCCAGCTGGTGGTGAGGCACAGTGAACATCTCAAGTAGAAGCAAGAGGTTGTGACAGAGAATGGAATTGCAGTCAGGAAAAAGCATGTTCATCAGTGGATGGTAAGGCTGGCATTGAGCCTGCAAGAGGCCTTTCTGGATGACATGCATAGAAACCAAGCTGACAGTCATGCTGCGGCCACTGGGCCATTTCCTGACCCAGGTCAGCCAGAGCAATGGGCTTTCAGCCAAAGCAAGCCCTTGTCTAGTCCTGCATGGGCTTGTCTCTAGCAAGAGGGGAAGCTGTAGCGGAAGCATCTGCTCTCAAGGTCTGTGTTGGCCTCGATGCAGAGGACAGGTTGGTACTTCAGGACTTTGGGCTGGTGGAAGGAGGAATAGGAAGGAAAGCAGAGCTTCCTTAGATTTAGGAACACAGACTAAGAAGTAGATTCTTAGCTGGGCACTGGTGGCTTACACCTGCAATCCTGTTTACTCAGGAGGCTGAGATCTGAGCATTGTGGTTCAAAGCCAGCCCAGTCCATGAGACTTTTATCTCAGAAGTGGAGCTGTGGCTCAAAATGGTAGAGCACCAGCCTTGAGCAAAAGAGCTCCGGGACAGTTCCTAAGGCCCAGCGTTCAAGCCCACAACCAACAATAATGAAAAAAAAGTAAATTCTTGTGGCCAGAAATGTAATGCCAAAAGCTGTTATAAAGTTATGAATATCACAAGATGATAATAGGTTACAGATTGAGTACTCCGGGAGGAAGGAGGGGCAGACTTCACAGTACTTCACAGGCTTTGCTTCCTGAATTCAAAACTAAGTAGGTGTTTGTCAATATATGAGTGCCTTTCAGTGAGTTTCAACCTTCAGGATTAGTTCTTGAGAAATAGAATTCAGAAATACAAATAAGAAGTAGAATTCAGAAATATAAATAATAGTTGGAACAACCCTATCAAGAAGAAGTAATGTCCTCGAAAGATGTTCACACCCTGTCACTGGATCTGTGAATGTTTGGGTACATAGCACTGGGGTAGTACAATTGCTCATTAGCTGACCTTTAGATAGTAGGTTTATGGGTCCAATGTAAGCACAAAGTCCTTCAGAGAGAAAGAAGGCAGGTTAAGTGTTGTCAGGTAATGTGATAAAACTCAATTGGCCTTGGCTGATCTAAAAATTGAGATGGGGTCACAAATAAATATACATGTTGGCATTCCAGAAATAGGAAAAGCTTTGGAAACATATAGTGATAATGTTTGCATATATTGTGTGCTTAGTGACACTGAATTGTACACATAAAAACTGTTTGAACAGTCCTGTGGCTCACACCTGTAATCCTACTCAGGAGACTTGAGATCTGAAGATGAAAATCTGTGAGATTTTTTTGTCTCCAGTTAACTAGCAGAAAGCCAGAAGTGGAGCTGGGCTCTGGTGATAGAGTGCCAGCCTTGAGCAAAAAAGCTAAGAGACGTGTGTGTGCACATACATATATATATTATATATATGTATGTGTGCATACATAATGATACTTACGGTGTTTTAAAAATTGAAGGGAAGGGATGGTGTACTTTTGTGGTTTAATTGTTCAAGACTAATTGAGGTCAGCTTTTTCCCCCAAATAAAACTATGAAGTGTAGGCTTCAAGCAATGTGCCACACACACAGTAGGCACTCAGTATATGTTGAATAAATGAATAGAGAGGCTTTTAAAATGGGTTTCAGTCTTCAGATCTCAGGAAATGGAAAGAATTTAGAAATACAAGTGATTTTTCAAACTCCATGGAGAATAGAAAAAATTCTATGCCTAATGCCAGGCACGTGTTGCTTTATAAAAGTCAGGCAAAGCCTGCAGTGGCAGCAGAGGGTAAATTCTTATAATCAGCCCAGCAAGTCTTGGGTTGATTGCTTGCAGAGATTGGGAACAGATGGTTTGTGTGCACTCTAGAAAAGCGTGTGGAGGTTTGTTAGCAGTCAGCATGAGTTCACTAAGGAGAAGTCATGTTAAATTAACTTGATTTCCTCATTGATAGAATAACTAGGTTAGTAAATTAGGAAACTGCTGTAGGCATTACATTTCTTGATTTCAGGAAAATGTTAGGCTGTTCCTCATTATGGTAGATCCCATTGGGTTGAATGTGAGGAAGGCCGGGTTACTGGAGAGCCCCAAACCTGGAACAACTGAAGTTTGTTAGAGGACCATCCTTGGTGTAGAAGAACTAATAGTATCCTGACAGCATGATCTGCACATGTGCAGGACAGAGCAGGGACTGGAAGCTTCCCTTTCAGCACATGGAAGGGCAGAGTGAGCAGAGGAGATAGAAGAAGAGAGACTCTGTTACACATGAGCACTGAAATGCAGTTGCTTCATCAGCTAGAAATGCTGCACTCAGCCTGGTGCAGCCTGATAAAACTTAGCAAAAATAATTTGTTCAGGGAATCAACTACAGAACAGAAGGGAGATGTTTCATTTTGGCACTTAAGTGGGTAGTGGGCTCTAACTAGGCTAAATATTTCATATGAGAACAGTGCACATGAACTGGCCTGTTCTAATAGAAGACAAGTGTCAGAAAGTCATGGCTTTGCCCCTATCCAGGGTTGGTCCCATCTGTTCTTTTGTGACCAGCATGAGTGTCACCTCTTAGGATTCTCCATTTATATTGGGTTGATTCTGTAACAGTTGATCTAGAAGGAATCATGTGCATCCAAATGGAAGGTGCAGTTGGAGGATTCTGGTCTTCCTTTCTTTCTCACAGTCTCTAGTTTATTCTGAACTCTAGCTTCCCTCACACCATTCTTTCACATTTGTGTAAGCCATTTTTTTTAGTCCTTGGCCTTTAGCTAGTGATTAAAACACACACACACACACACACACACACACACACAGAGCTCACCAGATACAAGTGTCAGTGGCTCATACCTGTAATCCTAGCTACTTAGGAGGCTGAGATCCAGAAGATAAGAGATTACCCAACCCTAGGCAGGGAAATCCACAAGACTTCTATCCCCAATTAACCACCAAAAAGCAGAAAGTGGAGTTGTAGCCTAAGTGGTAGAGTGCCAGACTTGAGCATAAACACCAAGCAAGAGTGCAAGGCCCCCAGTACTGGCACCAAAGACTTTTCTCACACTTTACCACGACATGTTGTATGATAGTGTGTGCTTTTTATCCTCTACCATTCCCTTCAATTAGGGTTGAGGGGCATGAACATGATCAGTGTATGATATCCATACACATGACATTGTCACAGTGGTACCTATTAACTTGTACAATTGGATGCAGTTACTCTGCAGTTCCACCTCCCTCTCTCTAGCTAGCAGTTAGTTGACTCATGTAATATATGGCCTGCTCCATGCATGTTACTGGTACCTACTCCATGTTGGGATATATCAGTGAGTAAAATACACAAGGTCCTGCTTTGAGGAGTTAGTATTTGGGGTGACTAATTGGGGAGCCTGATGAATAAATGGATAGGCTTTTAAAATAGGTTTTAGTCTTCAGAACTCAGGAAATGGCAGGACTTTAGAAGTACAAGTGATTTTTCAAACTCCATGGAGAACAGAAAAAAATTCTATGCCTAATGCCAGGCACATGTTGCTTTATGAAAGTCAGAGTCTGCAGTGGTAGAGGGTAAATTCTTAAAATGGGCCCAGCAAGTCTGGGGCTGATTGCTTGCAGAGATTAGGACCAGCAGCTGCAGCTTCTGGACAGGACCGGAGCATCCTGAGATGAGGTTGGGTTGGCAAGATGAGCTTCAGCTTGTGTCTTCACCATGAGTAGCAGATGGAGGGTTTGAGCTTGAAGAATGAGGACAACCACCGGCTTTCATGACGCTTATGTCATGAAACTTCCTGTCAATAAAGGCAAGACCATCCCTCCAGACATGTCCAGCTCTTGACACTCATACACATCGACTTCTGGGAGCTTAAAGAGGCAAAAGAAAGGACCTGGCTTTGGATGTCTGCCTGACATACAACACCTGCCATGAGCCCTGGAAATACCACCTCGGGTGCTGCTGGGAAAATGAGTTCATTGTGAACAGTGAGTGAAATGTGCTTGCAGGTACATGGACTGGGCTACAAAGCTGTCTTGTCCTTTGGGAGTTTCCAAAGCGATTTGAAATCATTTAAGATGGAATACAGACTGGATCAATCGGGTGTGTCTTCCATGTGTGTACTTGGTGAGAATACTTAAAGCATATTTTTCCCCCGTCTTTTTTTTTTAAAAAAAGATGATAAAAGAGCAAAAACTCAATCCTTTTTTATGCTAAAAAATGTTGAGAGAAGACATGAAGTCGTCAACTTGGGATCCCATTGCTTTCCAGCCCTCACCCCACTTCAGTGTGAAAGGTGAATTGGACAATGTAGCACCTTTCAAAACGCCACCCTGGAATGACCGTCTGAAGGACGTTGAATGTCATTGCTTTTCTGACTGCACCAATTCCATCCAATGTGAGGAAGAGTGCATATCTTGGGAGAGGCAACTGCCAAATCAGTGATTGCCCAGTGAGCACAATTGGTTCTTCTTGGAGCTTTGTTTTTGTTTTTGAATTTCACGAGCACAGCAGGGGGAAGCCAGCAGGGAAGCATCTTCATCCTAGTCTGTGTTTACCACCAATACTCAGCAAAAGCTGAGGGCCTAAAGGCACCTCTAGCTCCCAGCTCACCAGGTCTCACTGCCCCCTATGCTCCCTTTGCTTGCTTGTGCTGATGGATGGTGGAGAGCAGTAAGGAGGGCTGACTGGACATGAGAGTAGTCACTGGGCTCAGAATACAGGAACTATAGGGTTCTGAGCATGTCTGGGTGCTGGATCAGCACCACACTCACCACGCTTTCTTATTCATGCTTTGTTAAAAAGCATAGAAATAAGCAGAAATGGTAGTGCCTGAAATCCCAGCACTCAGGAGGCTGAGACAGGAGAATCAGGAGTGTAAGGCCAAGCCTGGTTTACATAGATCCTGTCTCCAAAGAACAGGAACAGAGTTAGGCCATGCACAGTGATACAAACCACTAGGCCCAGTTACTTGGGAGTCTGAGGCAGAATTGCATGAAGCCAGGAGATCAAGGTCAGCCTCAGCATAGTAGGAGTCCAAACAAAAACTGGTCTATAAAAAGCATGCAAGAAGCCGGACACTGGTGACTCATGCCTGTAATCCTAGCTACTTAGGAGGCTGAGATGTGAGGATTGCAATTCAAAGCCAACCCAGGCAGGAAAGTCTGTGACACTCTTAACTCCATTTAACCACCAGAAAACTAGAAGTGGAGCTGTAACTCAAAGTGATAGAGTACTAGCCTTGAGCAAAAGAGCCCAAGGACAGCTCTCAGGCCCTGAGTTCAGGCCCAACCACCACCAACAACAATAAAAAAGCATGCAAGTGATGCTGATGCTGGCTTTTCTTGTAGCTGTTGAGAAATCAATGGTGTGGAGGTAGGAGGACACTGCTGCAAAAGTTCTTGGCCTGCAAGTCCTTGTGGCTGTTTTCATCCAATGATTTCCAGGCAATCAGACAAGTCACATAGGAGAGAGATAGAGGGTAGGAAACCCGTTCCACTCAGCATCTTCCCCAGGTTTTTATTCCTGTTGTTGATGTATTTCTTTTTAAGACAGGATTGCACAATGTAGTTCATCCTAGGACTTGCTGTGTACCCCAGGAGCTGACACCACCACTCTCAGCTAGTCATGGATTATAATTCACTCCTTGACAGAAAGGATTCTGAAAGCCAGGGGAAGAAGAGTCTTTGGTCCCCACCAGTAGTATTGAGGGCTCAGAGGAGAAACATAATTACTGCTAATGAGTTGTTTAGGACCAAGCCCAAATTTGATGTTAGTATACTAGTGCTTGCCTGGAAAAGCAGAAGGCTCCCCCTAAGATACTTCTAAGTTATGTGACACTTCGCCTATTTTTTTTTCCTCCTCCCTGTTTGTTCTGAATTGTATCCCTTCTAAATTTATGTGTTAACGCTGGACATAGTGATACAGGCCTGACCTGTAATCCCAGCACTTGGAAGCAGAGCCCAAGGCCAACCTGGGCTATGAGACCTTGTCTCAAAAATGTCATTGGATGGTTGGGGAAAGAGGGGGTCGGTATATTGAAGTTCTAATCCCTACCATCTCAAAACATTAGAAATTAGAGTCATTGCACTTGGAGCTGGTTTAAGATGAGGTCATACAGGAGTAAGGTGGGTGTCTAATCCAAAATAACTTGTTTGTGTCCTTTCTTCCCCCCCTCCCCGCCCCCAAAAGGCACTGTCAGGACATTCTGCCAAATGAATATTAGAGTGCTTCTACAAGCCAGGGACCATCACAAGCTAGAAAGGCCTGATCCCATGCCTTCCCCTCATGCCTTCCAAGAGAAGCACTTTGGTCTAGGAACTGCTGGCCCCCAGAACTAGAAGCTAATCCGTGGATTTGGCTGTTCTTTGTCATGGTGGCCCCAGCTGACTGCATCTTCTTGCTCTCACTATCTTTGAGCTTTACTGCCATCCCGAACTGCCTGGCTCCTCACAGCTCTTCCCCCCATCACCATTCTTGAGAGTTCATCTGTGCCATAGCTTCAGTCACCCCCCAAGCAAAGGACCCTGGTACCCGCTCCCAGGCCCAAAGAGGTCCAGGAGGACTCCTGCAGCAGGCCTTTGTGTCCAGCCAGCCATGCTGAATTATTACAGTAATTATTTAAGGAACAAAGTTAGTGAGCACTAGAAGAAATGCAAAGTCTCATACCGAGTTAGCCTTGTGCTTTATGGCTTGTTTAGTGATAAGCCATTGAGCTGTTGTGTTGATGCCCAGGTGTGTCTTTACACAGCAGTCAGCAGTTTGAGATCAGAGTCTGTTAGTGCCTCTGGCTTCTCTTGCTTGTCATCTCCACCCATTGCTGGACCCAGGAACCTGAGCACAAAATCCTTTGGGGCTCTTGCTATTTCCCTCATTATTTACATTTATTGTCTTGCCTATAGCGGTGTTCAGCTGTAAGGTGGTTTGTTGTTGTGCTGTTGTTGTTGTTGTTTTATCAGTTTGTCTTGCTCAAATATTTTTCGAAGCATGTAGTGATGTTTGTATAGAAAGGAGAGTTTTTTCTTTTTTTTGTTTCATGGATTTCCTTAGTGTGCTCCATCTCTCATGAACAAGTGTAAATTGAAGTGATGACATGACATAATTGATATAGTAAATGTCTAGCTCAGCATGGGTGTGGTCAGTGGCCAGGCCCCGCTTTGCATGTGCCAGGGGTGTTGGCTCATGCTCCACAGAGGAAGCAGGACCATGGTGGGTCAGGCACGGTCAGTGAAGAGCCTTGTGCTCTACTTTAGTTCTTTTTGTTTGTTTAGTTTTGTTTTGTGCCAATCCTGGGGCTGGGCACTGCCCCTGAGCTTTTGTGCTCAGAGTCTGGCTCTACTACTTTGAGCCACAGCACCATTTCTGGCTTTTTGGTAATTAATTGGAGATAAGAGTCTCACAGACTTTCCTGCCTAGGCTGGCTTTGAACTGGGATCCTCAGATCTCAGCCTCCTGAGTAGCGAGGATTTCAGGTGGTTCTTTGGTTCTTGCAGTAAGTCCTACTTACTTTGATTACCACTTCATCTCTCAGGCCACTTCCCTCCAGGCCACCCACCAGGGCTCCTTCAGGCTTGATTAGATGTTTGTGTCTGTATCACTCGCCATCAGATTCCCAGCTCCTGCTGCCACCTCTGGCACCAAAGGAATGCTTAGAAAATGTTTGCTGATGGGAGGAGGTGGAGGAGCAAAAGATCATATAACTTGTTTCTGGGAAATCTGGTGGGATAAGGTGCACCTCCTTCGCCTAAAGTAGAGGCCTGTGCTGTAGTAATGCAAATACTAGCAAGGATGGAAGTGGTTCTTTGGAGAAGGTGCTAGTAGTTGTTTCCAGCTAAGTCAAACACCTGGAATCCATTGTGCAACCACTATCAGCCTCCAAGTCCCTTACTTCTGACCACTTCACCTGTCATTGCATTTCGTCCAGGGCTCCTGATGTCCTGAACTCTGTAATCCTCTTTCTCACTTCTCCAGAGCCTGACTAGGTACCGAACTTGTTCAGGCCAGCTGTGTGGCCGCAGGCTCATTGTTCTAGGGCCCTGTTCGCCCCAGACCTCCCTGTCCCCACAACTCCCACCCTGGAACGCCCCCTCCAGCCTATTCCAGGACAGAAGGGAACAGATCTCTTTCTGTAGAATGTTCTTGGAAGCCCCACAGATGTCTGTGTTGCCCTTGTACCCAGAGGAGGTACATCCAACCATGACGGGAGTACTTCCTAAACTGGGAACGTACCCCCAATAGCTAATGAGTATTAAAATAGGGTGCCCAGGAACATGCTCATCTTGTTGCTGCTTTTTTCATTCAGTTCTCATTGTGTGATTGCCAGCTCTTTGGGTAAGAGAGAAAGGGGCCAAGGCCCCCTTTGTGCCCACTTTAATGAAGTATTGTGAGAGGAGGAAGAAGTAGCTGTGGGAAAGAGGGTCAAAGTGGAGCTGAAAGGGAGCAGGGTTTCCAGATTTCACTGGTGTCCTGATGTTAGTCTTCTCTGAGTACAGTGAGCATACAGGGTGCCCAGCTGGGAGGTGATACATGGCAGAGAGCCAGGCCAGAAAGAACACACCTGAATGCCAGCTATATGCACTTCCCAGGGCTGCTTTACAGAGCACCACTCGCTGAGTGTTTTAATTGGTAAGAAATTCACACTCGGCTCTGGAGGCTGGAGTTCATGCCCCTGAAGTTCTGGGGCAAGTCACCCCTTGTTCTTTCAGATTCAGGTGGTAACTGACTGGCTCTTTTTTTGTGGATCTAGGACATGTGTCTGCTTGTTCCCAGAGCCTGGTGTGGTTCCCTGGGATGTGTTTGGGGATCACTAGGCTCATGCCACGTTGTTGCAGAAGTCGTTTTCTTGGCAGGTCATTTTTAATATCCTTAAGGAAATACGTTTGCTCTCCTGAGGTAGTCCACCTTTATGAGATCTAGTAGATGTCAAATAGATGAGCCAGTAGATTCCCAGGGATCTAGAAATGCACTGAGAAGACCACTTTGGGGCAAAAGCCGAATGCTGGAGGATATCCCCCCGGTTAAACATCACAGGTGACCTGTGAGAGCAAATTCGAAACTAACGGCCTATGTCTGCCAACTGCTTGTGGGTCCCCTGGCTGCTCTGAACAGCCCAGTATTTCATGAGCAAAGCTAGGGAAGGTTCTAGAAGCTCTTTGATCAAAAGTGACCATGTCAGATCCCTCCTACCCGACAGCATTTCTTTCCCAAGAGCACGGACACAAAGCCATTCAAGCAGACCGCCTAGCTGGTGTCATTCCGGCTGCAGGCGCGCGTGCGTGCTGCCTAGAAGTTTTGGAAAGCCATGTGGGCGGCAGCCCTCTGGAGCTTTTTTCTTTTGTGGGTGACCTTCACCCCCTGCAGATGTTTTGTGGAACTGTGACCTTTTGTTCCTTAAAAAGACGCATCTCCCCAGAGTTAATTCCTCTTTTGAAGTCATAATCTTTTATGGAATCCTTCCTGGCCATCTTGATTTCCAGGGAAGTGTTATGCATCCCAGATGGGGAAAAATATGTAGGCTTCACAGGCACCGCATGGGACAGGACAGAAGGTGCTGGCATCAGTGACAGGAGAGTGGTCAGTCTCTGAAGCCCATCGGAAATGGAGTTTGGTTGTTGCACATCAACACCAAACAACCACATCTGATTTAATGCTTTCACCAGCAAATAACAAGCACTCAAAGGAAGCAAACATTATAGAAGGCAACTCTCTATCATGGTGGACATTCCCCCAAGTGCTGAGCAAAGTCCCAACTCCCATGGACCCTCCAGGTTCTAACTATGGCGGTGGGCCACATGCTCCCCTCCGTTAGAAGCATGCTGGCCATACTCACAGCATAGGAAACCGGGAAGCCAACACTCACCACTTGTTGGTTCTTGCCTGCTCTGGCTAAGGCCTGTGGGACCTTCCGGGTGCCAGAACTCCGTCAGGAAACACATTTTTTCCCCCTGGGAGCCCTGTTGGTGAGCTGCTATGTGGATCTCTGCCACCTCCTACTCCAACACCTGCAGAGTGGGAGGCAGAAGGTTGCACCAAGGAGTGGCAGGAAGAGCTCCTCCTGGCTTCCCCCTCCCACTGCTGAAGACTGGCCAGCCCGAGGAGAACCCTCCTAGCGGAATGGTTGGGAGGCTGTGTGTGTTTATGGTTGCTAAACTTAGCCTGCGCAGTAGAGGAGCATGTTTTTGTGAATGAGATCCACTGCCTCTCCGAGACCCCATGGTAAGGACCACCCAGCACGAGCACTCACCCCAGAGAACAATGCAGCCTATTTACCGACCGGCGCCTTGTGGTCGAAATGCTGGAAGAAGACTTGAATTGCACTTGGCATGGATAGTCACTCATTTTTTTTTTCATTCTATTAAAAATGTCCAAACAAATTTGGTGTGTGGGAAGGAAGTACGCATTAGCACCGAGGAATAAGGAAAAGGCAGTAACATCAAGTCAGGCTAATTCATTCCACACCCTCCTTCCTGGGCACTGCTGAGAGCTCCCACATCAAGCCATGCCAGCAGTGAGCACGTTTCTTGCTGGCTGGATGGTGAAGACAGGGCTGGAGTGTCAAGAACCTCACTCCTTCATCTGGAAAGTTGGAGGCCCAGGCTGAGCAGAGCCCAGCCTCTGTATGGTGCCTACAGTGGCTCCCATGTTCTGAACTCCTCTGGGTGACCCACAGGCCAATCTGGAAAGCCATTCTGGAACACTTAGATACTAAGCAAGTAAGCAAGGAGCACTCATCCGATAGGAAGAGCCCAAGTTCAGATCCCTGGTCTGCCACCTGCTGGTACGTCACCACTGCCATGTCTCTTATTGGCTTATGCTAAAGCATTTAGAATCAAACATATTATCAATACATGTGTCAACCATTATTATGCCAGCTTGATCTACACAGGCATTGGCATGTCTGGATCTTTGTTGCTGAGTTCCATGCATGAGAGCCCAAGGAAGTTGGCTGGTGTCTGCAGATGTGCTCATGATTTCTGTGACCCTTGGACTGGCCTTTGGGGCCTTGATGGCCCTTTCAGGATGTGACATTTGTGTTCTCAGTGCAGTGAGCAGGGGTGGGGGCCTGTGGTATCTGAGGAGCAGCCTTTCTCTTCAGTGACACAGTTCTGTGCATCATGTGATCCTAGATAGACCACACATCTTAGTAACCTGGATGTTTAGCACCAAGTCTTGAGAGGTTCTAAACCCAAGTACTACACTGCTCAAAGGTAACCCAGGAAGCTGGCCTGCAGAGAAGATAATTGCTATTCATTGGGTGCATTCTATAGGCAAGATTCCAAGGATTCTCCCAGGAAGGACTAATATTACTCTAATATTCCAAAAAGATTAAAGTTACTAAACTACCCAGGAGGCTGAGATCTGGGGATCTCAGTTTGAAGCCAAGGTAAGCAGGAAAGTCCATGAGACTCTTATCTCCAACTAACCATCAAAAAGCTAGAAGTATAGGTGTGGTTCAAGTGGTAGAGTGTCAGTCTTGAATGAAAAGTGAAGGCACAGGAACCAGGCCCCTGAGTTCAAGTTGCAATATCAGCACACACCTACACAATAAAGATACCAACTTTATCCTGTTTTTTTGTTTTGTTTTGTTTTGCAGGGGATGGGGAGAGTTGTTTGTGTTTTAGACAAGGACACAGGCTCAGCAGAGTTGTTAAGCTACCTAAGGTCAAACCAAGATTACAGATCTGGTATTAGGAGCATGGCCTTAGTTGGTCCTGTTCACTTCTTCAGATAGGAACCACTAGGGGGTAATTGCAACCCTGACCTCCCTTTGCTGGGTACTCTATGCTACTGTGCAACCACTGCATTTCAGTGACCTCTCACTGGCATTCACGGAGGAGCTTCAGTGTGCTAAACCCTTGGACTTGTCCCTCAAAACAAAAGGCAGGCAAATGGTTAGCAGCACTGACTGCACCAATGCCACTACATGATTGTAGAGGGAGCACAGAAGAGATAGGGATAGAAATGATCACTAGAGGGGTTACTCTTCTTTGAAGAGTCAATAGGAGTTCACCAAAAGTTCCAGAGTAGGATATTACAGGTGAAGGAATAGCATGCAAAGAACACAGGGATAAAACAGGAGGATTTTCTTTTTTAAAGGTTGGTTACTGCAAGTACTTTAGCACAGGTACATGATATAGTGCAGGGGATATACCATGTTGCTGAGACTACAGAACGAGCCAGGAACCAAAGAAAGGGAACATTACAAACCTTGTGCACTTGGTAGTGTTTTTCCCATTTTTATTATTATGATACTGAAGGAAACATTTGTGAAAGTAAAGAAGCTTGATATATGGTATGTATTGACTTTGTGCTAAAAAGGCTGGGGTTTTTGGGTGGTTTTTTAATCTCTTCACTTAATTTCTCCATTATTTTTTTCATTAGCAATTCCCTTTGGCAAAAGTTATTCTCAGAGGCGAAGATAAGTACTTTTGAGAGTTTTTGTTTTTTGTTTGTAATACTTTTTTTTCCAAGTGGCTTTTGATTGCATAAGAACATCATGTAGAACCATTTCCAGTAGATTCTTTATAGCAGGAATGGAGGCTAAGACTGATTATGTAATTGTTCCCTTCATCTATTCTCAGAACCTAACATATTGCCAGCATATTAAAACAACAACAACAAAAAAAAAAACCACTAATGATTGTAAAGGCATCTGAGTGTCTTTCAGGGTTTCTGGCACTCCTGCTCTTGTATTGTACACTGCAGAACACAACTCAGTAGTTTAAGTGTGACAGGACTGTGCACTCAGCTAAAGACTGGGTGCTCCCTGCTCTGTCTTGTATGGGCAGCCCACAACTAGCTCCCTTGCAGGAGTGAAGTCACTGATCCACTGGCAGCACAGGTGGTGTTACTTGGGTGTGGGGAGGCCATCGTTCTGCTGGGCTGTGGCTGCCTTTTGCAGAGGAGGGCAGAATACCATCTGTTGGAGGAGGAGGCAGGAGTATGCAAATGCTGTTGTGAATTCCCTGAATGGTTAATTGCTGTAGAAGTTTTGTTGTTTTTTTTTTCAATTTAAGTCTTTACATTTAGTTTGTTGCTTTTTGTTTTTGTTTGTTGTTTTTTGTTTTGTTTTTCACTTTTTAGAATAGTCCTTATCAGTGGCAGAAGATCCTTCTGTAGTATATTTTCCGTGCTGCCATATCGAGACTGTACCCAAGCCGGGTATGTATATGCATGCATGCTTTTATTTTTTCCTGGGTGAAAAGTTGAGATGTCAATGTGCATAATGTGGCGTTCCTTTCTGTGTTCATGAACTTGCCTCTCTTTGATGGTACAAATTCAGTATTTGTGAATTTGATTTAAAGAAAATGGAACCATTTTCTTTTCAGCCAAAAAGCTTCTTTGTGTGTGTGTGTGTGTGTGTGTGTGTGTGTGTGTGTGTGTGTGTGTCTGTTCGTGTGTGTCCTCACCTGACTGTGTGTTTTGTCACCTTGTCCAACACTGTAAAGCAAGAGGAATATGGGGCCTACCATATTGCACAAGGTCACACTGGCCTTTGGACAAAAAGGTAGGTTAGAGAATCAGCCTAAACCCTGTGACTGTCCTACCTCTTCAGTCTTGGGCTGGAATTTGGAAACTGACCAGCTGCCACCCCTGGGCAAACATCACAGCCAAGTGGCACCTGACTTAATTTCCTCTGTGATTCATAAGCCCTTCTAGAAGAAAGGGAGTAATGGAAGCATTGTTACTATGCAGTCTTGACTCCTCGCCATCCCTGTGGCCTGCATTCATTCCTCTCATGTCTAGACTCTTGCCCCATCCCCATTCAGTGGCTGTCACTTCCAGTATGTAGGACAGGGCAGTTCAGTCCAGAGGATATCTGGAATATTTTAGGGTGTTGGCTCTAGCCAGCTGCCTTGTGGTCATCATGATCAACCAACACTACAGCCCACAACCCTTGAGGAGGGCAGTGTGACCTCTGATGCTGAATTATCATTTATCCATCTTGTTCCATCTCCATGGGCTCTGCCCAGGCCTTCCTTCCCACCATGGTCTTTCTCTCTCCTGTAGTCTGTCATATTTCTGGTCTGTTCACCTCACTTGCTCCTTACCAGGACTCTGCAATATAAGGCCCATAGTACAGACTGTCTCTCTTCCTTTATGGAGGACTGAGGTGTGCCTTACAGAGCATTACTAGCCATACCATGTATCAAATGTGCACTTTTTATTATCTGCAACCTGAGAACCACCTTGCAAAGTAAGTGTTCCAGAAAAAGAGCAAATCTTGAAGCTCAGGAATTAAGGACCAGCTTTTGGGGTGGCAATTGAGTTGGCCTGAAGGACACAAGCTGACTGGATCTGAAGAGACAGCCCGTTTCCTGGAGAACCCAGTTTGTAACAGTTTATCAACCCAATGTGTGACCCCCAGAGAGCTAGACTAAGTGCAGATGGCAGCCCCAGGTCCTAGAATATCTGAGTATGAACAGCTTGGACATATGCCTTCAGAGAGATGGGCAGCATCTATAGATACCCTATATCAGCCAGGGCTTGAGACTCTGGGCTTCCTTGCTGCCATCTCTGACAGCATCATTCTTTGCTTTGAGCTTAATTATTTAATCAGGTATTGAGTGTTTACCCTGTGACCAAGTGCCAGGGACACACATGGGGACTGAGGGATGGGTTCCTGTCCTCCCAAACTTACCACCTAGTAGGGGAGACACACAAAATTACACACAGGATTACTTATAACTTTTAGTAGATGCTAAAGATATCCTAGCAGGTAACTGCCAAATCCTCCTGGCTGCTTCTTTAAGACAGTTTGGCTTCCCTGTGCTTGAAGTCTTTATGTTGGGTTTATTCTCATATTCCTAGGACTCTCCTCACTGTGGTACCAAGTGCTTTATCCTTATTTGTAGATAAGATCTTTAAAGCCAGGAGCTAGTGACTCACGCCTGTAATCCTAGATATTTGGGAGACTGAAAACAGGAAGATTGTGACTTAAGGCCAACTGATAGAAAGGTTTATGAGGCTTGGAATAGTGCTTGTCATCCAAAGTCACATCAGAGGCTGCAATTAGAAGAATCATGGTAGGCCACCTTGAGCAGTCAAGTCCATGAAACTTCATGTTCCTTCTTCAAGTGGCTCGATGTACTTAAACCTCCTTCACAAGGAAGCCTCTACCAAGATGGCCTGTTCTTCCAAGGTGGCAGCTTCCAGAACCCCTCCACCTCCCACATCTTGGCTGGCCCTGACTCACCTTCCACTGTGGCCTCAAAACTTGGCTCTTGGTTTTTTAACCTGAAATGAGCACTAATTCTGGCTCCTGACATCCGTTGACCAAAGCAGATCTTAGGAGTGGTTTCTCCACTTATGTATGTATCATCGTGTATGTCCCAGTGAATGTGGGAATGCTGATAGGTGCCAGGGAGGCAGGGGTGAGTTTCCAATTCAGGGCAACTAGAGAGCCCCAAAGCAGCCCTGGAAAAGATAAGACCATCCTTGTAGTTGCTTTCCAAGTGAAAGAGGTTTGAGTACATTTAGACTGGGGATATAAAATCCCATTACCCCCTGCAGCCCTCCAAGTCCTACCCTGACATGCTGCTGACATACACCACTGCCTCACGGGATTCAGGATTCATGCATGCCGTGGAACCAGTAAGCACCTACTGTGTGTCCGGCACTGTTCAAGGCAGTAGATACAAAGTGAACATGAAGATATTGCTTCCTCATGGAGACAAGAGAAAAATAAACTAGACACAAGCAGAACAGTTCCCAATTAAGTAGCCTTACACCATGCCCGTGCATGGCCGAGCCCAGAGGAGGAGGTGTGTGCTTCAGGAGGAGAATGGGGAGACTTCCCACAGGAGATGGCTCTGCCACTACCCTTAGAGGTGAGGGGGAAGGATATCCCAGATTTTGTGTGGACTTGCAAGGATGTCAGAGGATGATCCCACTTCTAGTGACCTCCTGGGGGCACAGCTGACCTTGCCTGCCCTGTTGAGAGAATTCAATAAAGCCCCATTCAAGCTAGAATCCTGTTGCAACAGTGCCATATCCAGCCCTGTGTCAATGAGACAGAGAGAGACAATTACAGATGGAAGTGGGCTCTGGGAAGAGACTGCCACGGGCTTACCGTCAGCCCTCAGTCCCAGCTCCCTTGTCTGTAGTGGGGATGTGTGGCTCCTGAAGAAGATGGTTGTCCATACTGCTCATGTGGAAGTGGTAAGTCCTGCTGAATGAGGAATGTATGAAGGGGATGTGCTCCTCACACTCCCCACCATCAGTGACTGCATATGTAATCATCCAGCCTTCAAAATTTTGATGTTTGTCAGAATGCTCAGATCTGCTGAACATTGCAGTTCTAGTTGGTGCCTTGTTTTCTGCTGGACCTCAGGATAGAAGCCTCATTGGCCTGGGCTGGAGAACAGTGTAAAATGCAAGTTACCAGGCACAAAGCTGAAGGTCAGGGTGGTTCCCATGATCCCAAGTTCAGACTCTGTGTCCCTGCCTTGATTGAGGGGGAAAGCTATCTGAGAGACAAGTATGTTTACTTAGGACTCACTGAGGGTATAGTCAGGCATTTGTGTGAATGTGCCAAACAGAGGTATCAAAGCTAACACCGGAATATTACTTAGTGTGCTAGGCCCTGTACCAAATGCCTTCCAGCTGTTCGCTCATTTCTTATAAGAATCTGTATAACCTGGACACCAGTGGCTCACACCTGTAATCCTAGCTACTCAGGAGGCTGATATCTGAGGACTGCAGTTCAAAGCCAGGCCAGGGAGGAAAGTCCATGAGACTCTATCTCCCATTAACCAATAGAAAGCCAGAAGTGGTGCTGAGGCTCAAGTGGTAGAGCGCTTGCCTTGAGCTGATAGACAGCACCCAGGACTAGAGTTCAAGCCCCACAACCAACAAAAAAGAATCTGTCTAAGTTGAGTACTTAGGTTATCAGTAGTTAACTTGAGGAGGCTAGACGGGAGCAGAGCTCAGCCACCTCCCCAGGTGGTGGAGACCAGGGTGGGAGATTGGGATAGTCAGCTCACAGAGGCAGCTCTGTCTGCTGATACACAGTTTGAAAATTGTTTTCCCCTTCAGAGTTGGGCCTGCTTAAGGACCATCAGTGTGCAGCCAGTGCTAACTGCTGTTCCTCTCTGGGTGATGGTGGAGTTCAATGGTCAGGACCAGCTTGGTTCTTATTGGAAGGCATACCACATGGAGGTCACCTCCTGAGGATGCTGGTGGCTGAGTTTCAGAAAGTTTCAGAGATTACTGGTTTACCCTGTGGCACTGGATCATCCGATCTCAAATTCCAAGCATCTCTGGATAGAATCAGCTTTTTAGTTCCTTTTTACAGTGCTGAGGATTGAACCCAGGGCCTCACACATGCTAAGCTACTGTTCTACCACTGAGCTGTACTGCCACTCCTATTTATTTTCTTTTTACTTTGAGACTGGGTCTTGCCTAAGTTACCTAGTTGAGATTAGAAGCATGTGCCACCACAACCAGCCTGGGTAGAGTCTTGCATAAAAAATCGTCTTGTTAATTCCTCCATTTGGATTGTTATTGTGAGACTGAAGTGTGTGGTAATGGGGTAGCATCTATTTGATACAGACCTGCTGAGGTACCTTACTGACATGACGATAAAAGTGCCACCCACTGGACCTCCCTAGTACCTTTCCCTTTGTACCCAGGCTGCCCCACCACCCAGAAAGGAATTTAGGAACAATAGAAGCCTTTCCCAGGTCTAGATGCAGTGCATGAGAACAATACCAGCACCCAATAGTTCATGAGAAGATCAGTCACATTGCTGGATGTATCTTCTTCAACAATGGCAAGTAACCAGGCTCCTGAAACACAGAACAATTTTTTTTTTAATTTGTTTTACTTTCTTTTTTGGGGGTGGTATTTATTTTGCTGTTATTGTTGGGTCTGTTTTTGTTTTGTCTCATTCACAGTACAAACAAGGCAGAGAGCCTGTGCTGAGCTATTTATAGGGGTAGGTTTACTCTGCCTTCTGTTCCTGTACAGTGTAGAAGTACTAGGGTTTGAACTCAGAGCCTTGCACTTGATAGTCAGGTTCTCTACTGCTGAAGCAGGCCTCCAGACCTATTTTTTGCTGGTGTTGTTTAAAGATAGAATCTCACTTCCTGCTGGGATGCATAGAAAACAAAATATGCCTCTTGTAGACCTCTCACTGTTGTTGGACAGGAGCACACCATTGCATCCAGTTCTCCTCCACGGAGATAGAGTCTCAGGAGCTTTTCTGTCCAGATTGGCCTAAAACTCCAGTCCTCCCAATCTCAGCCTTCTAAGAAGCTAGGTTGACAGATACATACCACTGCACACGGGTATGAGTTAAAAGGCTATTATGGAGGGGGGACCAAGATGGCGACGGGGCAGTAGGGAAACGCCACAGCTCTCTCCAACCAAAAAGAGAGTTCGAGCTCCAACGCTTAATCTCCCCAAGAGATCGACAACAACAAAAAGACGAACACTCAGAGAAAAACCAGAGGCGGAGAATAACAAAAAAGAAACAGAGGAAAAGAAGAATTTCAGAAGAAAAGCGAAGACCCCTCCCCCAACCTTTACTGGCCGCGCGGCAGTGCGCCAAGCCGCCGGCCAGCCGGCCCGGCGGGGGCTGCGGGAGCCCCAAGAGACACAGCAGAGACACAGGGGGCCGCTTTCAGATCACCAGGTACTGGTTTACAGAACAGCGGATCGCCAGGAACAGAGAAGCCTACCAGCCGGGAGTCTCCACGAGGATCCCACCCCCACCCCTCACTCTCCACCTGAGCAGAGAGGCTCCATCCCGCCAAAGCCACTCGGCACCAGCAGCGCGCCCACCCGATCGCGATCGCAACGACCCGGCACTCTCCACCCGAGCAGAGAGGTTCCATCCCGCCAAAACCGCCAGCAGCACGCAAAGGGAACTGTCTGCAGACCACCCACCCGCCCGCCCGATCACGATCGCAACGACCCGGCGGGGCCACTCGGGCCCCAGAGGTACCGCGAAGAAGCTGTCTGAGCGGGGACACTCTTGACCCGACAGCTTCGACAGAGGCAGAGACAGAAAAGAATCACACAGAGCCACCACCGCCCAACCCAGCCCGGATTGCAACAACAACTGACGACCTACACCACACAGAAACAACCAGCTCCAGGGTGAGTACCCCACAGGGGAAGTGTATCCCTCAAGGGAGACCAGAGCTGGAGGGAATCCCCAGACCCTGACCTAGACTCCCTACCCCAACACCCGGACCACAGGACCCACTAAAACTGGGAACTGTTTGAGAGCTCCACCAGCCCGTGGAGCACACTCAGCTGGCCAGGCTAGAGCAAGAGCACCCCTGGAAGGGAGCTTAAATGCCCAAGCCAGGAACAGCGCCCCTGGGTCAAGACTACCAACAGTAGAAGAAATTTGAACTGTGTCCCCCAGGCTGTATAACCTAGGTGGTATACACATCAGCACAGGCCTAACGAGTGCGCTCCAGGCTGCATAACCTAGGTGGTATACACATCAGCACAGGCCTAAAAAGCGCGCTCCAGGCTGGGGCCGGAACCAGGCCCGGGGATCCGGCGCCTGAACAACACAACCAACTCCTCCCAATTGAAGTAAAAAGCTGAGCATACGCCTCAACAGAGGGGAGAAAGCCAGGAAACAACACTCCCCAGGGAAGCACGCCTGTGACAACAAAAGACCTGGAGGCCCAGGACAAGAGAAGCCCAAACCCCACCAAAACTCCACCCATATACCCTAGACTGGGAATTGGGCAACACAGGCTGCCAGCACCTGATAGTAAGCAGGAGCTCAGACTGTTAAGGCGGCTCAGCAATAGAGTGATAGTCTTGGATGTATGAGGCCCTGGATCTGATTCCTCAGCATCACAAAAGCAAAAAGGGTCAGAAGTGGTGCTGTGGCTCAAATGATAGGGTGCCAGCCTTGAGCTGAAAAGCTGAGGGACAGCACCCAAACCTAGAGTTCAAGCCCACAACCAGCCCAAAACAAACAAACAAAAACACATCAGGAGCCCATAGCAGACTCCAGCATTTGGGAGAGTGCATCCAGAGCATCTGTTCTTCACAAGAGCACCCGTAGGAGCAAACACAAGCAGTCTAGGCTGCTCAACCCTTCCAAAGGCGGGAACTGCCAGCAATCTACAGCAGAGAGCTGAGAATCCTAAGTAAGTCAGAATAGCAGCTGGAAATAGGCTCCCAACAGAACCCAGATCAGGCACAGACTCTCTCTACCAATACAGAATCAGCAACCAAGCAAAGACAGACACACCAAAACAAAATTGAAGAGCAGTCTCCTGAACCTCCATGCGAAAATCACAGAGAAAAATCACAAGGTTTACTACCACCCAGGACAGCAAGCTCACCTCAAAAGCCAGCAGCCACACAGGGGAGAGCCCCAGTGGGAGCAAAGCAGGAATGGAAGACAAAGGCTACTTCCAAGGGTTGCTGGAGGCAATGACTCAAGAAATAAAGCGAGAAATTGATCAGAAATTGAAAGAGCACAAGGATGAACTATCCAAAGAGATACAGGGTATCAAACAAGAGATGCATGCAAAAATAGAAGCTGCACAAACCTCAGTAAGAAGTGAGATAAACGCCAAATTAGAGGTAATGCATACCTCATTGAGAGGTGAGATCAGTACTCTGAGAACCAACATTGAATCCATAAAGGGATCCATTTCCTCCATGCAAACCACAATAGAAGCCACTGTCAACAGAGTGAATGAAATGGAAGGTCGAGTGTCAGATACAGAAGACAGAATACACCAACTGGACCAAAAAGTGACAGATATGGAAAAATTACTCAAACCAAAGGGATATTCAAGAGCAAGCAGATAATGCTAAAAAATTTAACCTTCGCATAATTGGAGTGGACGAAGGTGAGGAATTCCAGAGCAAGGGAATGCACCACCTATTTAACAATATAATCAATGAAAATTTTCCCCACCTCAAAAACGACCATCTTAACTACATCACAAAAGCTTATCGAACACCCAACAAGCAAGACCCCAGGAGAAACACTTCTAGACACATTATAGTAAAAATGATAGATCTGAATAATAAGGAAACAATCCTGCATGCAGCAAAAATGAAGAAGGAGCTATACTACAATGGGAAAAAAATAAGAATTACTGCAGATCTCTCCACACAAACAATGAATGCAAGAAAAGCCTGGGAAAGCACCATACGAGCCCTGAGAGCCAATAACTGCCAACCCAGACTGATCTACCCGGCAAAGCTAGCATTCACATTTGATGGAGAACTGAAAACTTTTAATAGCAAAGAAAAACTAAATGAATACATAAACATTAAGCCAGCATTACAAAGAATTCTAAGAGGGGGGACACAACCTGAAGAAAGCAGCCAGGAACTGGGGCCTGCCCCAAACAGGCGTTACTCAAAGTCTAACTGAGCAAGCACAGGAGGAAAGGAAAAAAGAAAAACTTAGGAAAACGGAATGGCAGGGACAACAATGCATCTCTCTATACTTTCTCTTAATATAAATGGGCTGAATTCGCCAATTAAAAGAAAACGAACTGAGGACTGGATAAGAAAACAAGACCCATCCATCTGTTGCCTTCAGGAGACCCACCTCTCAGCCAAACATACAAACAAACTCAGAGTGAAGGGGTGGAAAAGGATCTACCAATCAAACGCCCCCAGTAAGAAAGCAGGTGTAGCTATCCTGATATCTGACAAAATAAACTTTTCATTAAAATCAGTACAGAAAGACAAGGACGGACACTACATATTAATAAAGGGAACAATCCAAGAGGAGGATATAACCATCATCAACTTATATGCCCCAAATATTGGTGCACCCAGATATGTCAAACAAATGCTCTCAAACTTACAGAATAAAATAGATCCCAATACGATAATACTAGGAGACTTTAACACACCACTCTCACCAAAGGACAGGTCTACCAACCAGAGGATTGGCAAAGAAGCTACCGAATTAAGAGAGGCCATACTGCAAGCGGAATTAACTGACATCTACCGAGTATTTCACCCTAAAACAACACAGTACACATTCTTCTCAGCAGCTCACGGAACTTTCTCCAAAATAGACCATATCATAGTTCATGCAAGGAACTTAAGCAAATACAAAGGGATCGACATAATCCCCTGTATCCTATCTGACCACAGTGGAATCAAGCTAGCTCTCAATAACAAAGCATACCGCAGAAATTTCTCCAATACATGGAAATTGAACAGCACACTCCTTAACAATGCCTGGATAACAGAAGAGATCAGAGAAGAAATAAAGCATTTCCTACAACTCAATGAAAATGAAAACACCTCACAAAGAAACTTGTGGGACACAGCAAAAGCAGTCCTGAGGGGCAAATTTATTGCCCTCAGTGCCCACATCAAGAGAATGGAGACAGACCAAGTAAATAATCTCATGTTGCAATTAAAACAGCTAGAAAAACAGGAAAAAATGGGACCTAAAGCTACTAGAAGAAGCCAGATAACCAAATTAAAAGCAGAGATTAACCAATTAGAAAATCAGAAAACCATAACCAAAATAAACCAAACAAAAAGCTGGTTCTTTGAAAAAATAAACAAAATTGATGGCCCATTGGCTAGATTAATTAAAAAAAGAAGAGAGGAAACCCATATTAATAGGATTAGGGATGCCACGGGAAACATCACCACACGTACCTAAGATATCCAAACAATTCTAACAGACTACTTTCAAAAGCTATACTCTCTAAAGGAAGAAAATCGGGCAGAAATGGATGCATTTTTAGAGAAATACAAGTTGCCCAAACTGAGCAAAGAAGAAGTTAACCAATTAAATAAGCCAATATCCTATAATGAGATACAGGAAGCTATCAAAAGTCTTCCAACAAAAAAAAGCCCAGGACCAGATGGATTCACAGCAGAATTCTATAAGACCTTCAAACAAGAACTAATACCCATACTCCTCAAGCTCTTCAGAGAAACAGAGAAGGAAGGAGCTATCCCAAACTCATTCTACGAAGCCAATATCACACTCATCCCCAAACCAGGCAAAGACCCAACCAAAAAGGAGAATTACAGGCCAATCTCCTTGATGAACACAGATGCAAAGATCCTTAACAAGATTCTAGCTAACAGAATCCAGAAACACATAAAAAAAATAATTCACTATGACCAGGTAGGCTTCATCCCAGAGACACAGGGATGGTTTAACATACGTAAGTCAATAAATGTAATCCAACATATCAACAGAGCCAAGGTCAAGAATCATATGATTATCGCTACAGATGCAGAAAAGGCCTTTGACAAAATTCAACATTCATTCATGCTAAAAGCTCTGGAGAAAATAGGAGTAGAAGGAACATTTCTAAAAACAATAAAAGCCATTTATGACAGACCAATAGCCAATATTATACTTAATGGGGAAAAGCTACAACCAATTCTCCTAAAATCAGGAACAAGGCAAGGATGCCCACTGTCTCCACTCCTCTTCAATATAGTCCTAGAACCCTTAGCCAGGGCAATAAGGCAAGAAAAAGACATTAAAGGGATCCGCATAGGAAAAGAAGAAGTTAAACTATCCCTTTTTGCAGACGACATGATACTATACCTCCAAGATCCCAAAAACTCCATCCCCAAACTCTTAGAAATCATAAATCACTTTGGCAAAATAGCAGGATACAAAATAAACCCACAAAAATCAGTTGCCTTCCTATACACTGATAATGTACAGGAAGAGAGGGAAATAAAGGGAGCAACCCCATTCACAATAACCTCCCGAAAAATAAAATATTTAGGAATTAACCTAACCAAAGATGTAAAAGAACTATTTCATGAGAACTATAAAAAGTTAAAGAAAGAAATTGCAGAAGACACTAGGAAATGGAAAGACCTCCCATGCTCCTGGATAGGCCGACTTAATATAGTAAAGATGGTAATACTTCCAAAACTAATATACAAATTCAACGCAATTCCTATTAAAATCCCAGTGACGTACATCTCTGAAATACAGAAAACAGTCCAAAAATTCATATGGAACAACAAAAGACCTAGAATAGCCAAAACAATTCTAGGGGATAAAGACAATATGGGAGGGCTATCCATGCCGAACTTCAAACTCTACTACAGAGCTATAATAACAAAGACAGCATGGTACTGGCACAAAAACAGACCCGAAGACCAATGGAACAGAATAGAAGATCCAGAAATAAATCCACAGGCCTACAGCCAGCTGATATTCGACAAAGGAGCCAAAGACATACAATGGAAGAAACACAGCCTCTTCAACCGCTGGTGCTGGGAAAACTGGGCATCACATGCAGAAAACTAAAAGTGGACCCCAGCCTATCACCATGCACCAACATCAACTCAAAATGGATTAAAGACCTTAACATTAAACCTGAATCTCTGAAACTACTGCAGGACAGAGTAGGAGAGACACTTGAACTAATAGGCACAGGAAGGAACTTCCTGAACAGAGTCCCAGGGTCACAACAAATTGGAGAGAGACTCGACAAATGGGACTAACTTAAAATAAAAAGCTTCTGCACAGATAAAGCTATCGCAACCAAGCTAGAAAGACAACCAACTAATTGGGAAAAAATATTTACCAGCAATATATCAGACAAGGGGTTAACATCCTGTATATACAGGGAACTCAAGAAACTAATCCCTCCCAAACCTAACAAACCAATTACTAAATGGGCAAGGGAACTAAAGAGGGACTTCTCAAATGAAGAAATAAAAATGGCAAAGAAACACATGAGGAAATGTTCATCATCCCTGGTGGTGAAGGAAATGCAAATAAAGACAACCCTGAGATACCACCTTACCCCAGTCAGAATGTCCCACATCCACAAATCAGCCAACGACAAATGCTGGAGGGGATGTGGAGAACGAGGAACGCTATTACACTGCTGGTGGGAATGTACACTCATACAACCACTTTGGAAAGCAGTCTGGAGGGTCCTTAGAAAGCTAAAGATTGACCTCCCTTATGACCCAGTCATACCACTTCTAGGCATCTACCCTGAACAACAGGAACCAATATACAAGGACACGTGCACCTCCATGTTTATTGCAGCACTGTTCACAATAGCTAGGATATGGAAACAACCTAGATGCCCCACCACAGATGAATGGATCCAAAAATTGTGGTATCTATACACAATGGAATATTATGCAGCCATTAGAAATGACAAAATAATGGAATTTGCAGGGAAATGGATGGAGCTAGAAGGAATCATGTTGAGCGAGGTAAGCCAAGAACGAAGAGACAAACAGTACATGGTCTCCCTGATAAGCGGATGATAAATCCAAAATGTTAGGTGATATGACAAAACTAACAGGACTTAAGAAACAAAGAACTCCCACTCATCTGGTTGAACCACTACTAAATATCCCCATGCTGCTGATCACGTGTATGGTATATAACATATGAACACCGTTATATATTACAGACTGTGATAGACAATTTGCTCCAGGAAAGTTAGAATGAACATGTGACTTTAAATGAGCATCATTATTCCACAATACTGTGAATTTCCGGAAATTAAGTAATCACTTAATCACAATCAAAAAAAAAAAAAAAAAAAAAAAGAACCTTGGGGAAGGGAGGGAGGGAGGGGATGGTAGGGAGAAAACAATGGAGGGGGTAACAATGTTCAAGAGGAAGTGTACTCATTACCCCACTCATGTAACTGTAACCCTCTGTATAGAATCTTTACAATAAAAAAAATTAAAAAAAAAAAAAAAAGGCTATTATGACCTTTTCTGCATGGCCCCACTACATGACCAGTCATGTAGTCATTGCCATGTCAACCCTGCCACACCTGGCTTCTGCTGTCTTTGACAGGGCCCCCTTCCTGTCTCCTGGCTTTGGCTGAGTTGCTTACCAAAGGCTAGTCCTCGAACAAATCAGCTTGTCTACCCCTCAAGCTAGTATCATAGGCTCAAAGTGTGAATAGCACATGGCCCTATTTTGAGCAAGTCACAGATGATTTTCCTTTGCTGTGGGCTGCTTTTGCTTAAGGGACAGATGTGGGTGGAGCCTGGGCTAGTTTAGAAGAAGGAAGTTCAATGAAGCCTGGCGCTGTGGGAGAGGGGATTTCGCCCTTCTTTGTGTCTCTGGTGAAGGGGAGTACCCGCCGCGCCCCCCACCCCATCACACATGCCCTCTAGTCCATACTGCCCGCCCCTTGCACAAGCTATGTAAGCAGGTGCACGTGTCCCAAGATAGGTGCACTAACTGGCCTGCTTGTATTGAAGATGGGCTGTGGGTTGTATTCCACTCCTTTGAAGTTCCACAGCCAAGAGCCTGCAGTCCTGCCAACCTTTCCCCAGGTGGATTCCATCTCAGCAGCAGCCTACAGGCTGAGCATGGTGAGTGAAATACACTTCCCAGGCCAGAGAGGCCCTTCCTGGACATAGGGCACTGCCACTTCTAGGCATATCCCTGAGCTCTGCTCCTTCATTATAGGGCATGTGTTTGAAGCTGGACAGCCATGGCATATGCCTATAATCCTAGCTACTCAGGAGGCTGAGAGTAGCTAGGATTAAAGCTTTCCCTGTGGCTCAAGTGGAAGATCATCAGCCATGAACACCAATTAATTATTAACTAATTAAAAGGTCTTGGAAATGGGAGCTAATTTGAGTTATGCCAGTTGCAGTGAGTTCAGTAGGAAGGGAACATTACAGCTCAAGCAGAGACTTTTGGAGCTACCAAGAACTCAGACTGTCTAGTCCTGTGGATTTCTCCCTTAACAGGGAAAAAAAAAAAAAAAGCTACTCTTCCAATACAAGTTTTATGGAGCTCCAGTCAATAAAGCAGCTAAGCGTGGAAGTGCTGTGGAGAACTGAGGACGAGGAGACGCCCTACCCTTAGGAAAAGCCCAGTCCTTAAATGTCCTAGCCCATCCATGGTGATGGTGGTCTGGGCCAGGCTGAGCTGTGGTACACAGTAAGCAGCAGTCAGGCAGACCCTCCATTCTGATAAATTAACCTGTCTTCCTGACCTCAGGTTTGCTCTGCTCTATGAAGCTGACTGTAGCATCAAGCTTGGGAAGCTTCGAGAATACTAAATGAGCTATTATATAGGACGACTGTCAGGAGAGTCGTGTGTGTCACCTGCAGGTCTGTTTTTACCCAGTCATAGAGCTATCTCTTAGTTTTTTCTAGATCTACTCCAACATGGTTCATAATGCATTAGCCAGCAGTGGGGTTTCTATGCATGGTTACATCTTCAGCTTTGCTTTTATTTAATCTTTAATTTTTGTACTTATGAAAGTAAGTTTGGAATGAGTGTGGTAGCTCATGCCCGTAATCTGAGCTGCTTAGAAAGTAGAGATAAGAGGATCTCTGCTCAGGGTAAAATTAATCAATGCGATCCTATCTCAAAGACAAGTCAGAAAGGGTGGTACACGCCTATAATCCCAACTATGTGGGAGATATAGGTAGATAGATTGTGATCCAAGCCAACCTGGGCAAAAAGCTTAAGGCCTCATCTGAAAACTAAAGCAAAAGGGCTGGGAACATTGCTTAAGTAGTAGAGAATCTGCCTAGCAAGCAGAAGGTTCTAAGTTCATACACCTAGTACTGGAGGGGAAAAAAAGATATGCAAAAGTAATATTGGGCTCACCACCTCAACAAAGCTACTGTTGGCCTTTTTTTGGGGGGTCCAGTCATGGGGCCTGAACTCTGGGCCTGGGTGCTGTCCCTCAGCTCTTCAGCTCAAGGCTAGCGCTCTACCACTTGAGCCACAGCGCCACTTCTGGCTTTTTTCTTTTTGCTTATGTGGTGCTGAGGAATCGAACCCAGGGCCTCATGCATGCAAGGCAAGTGATCTACCACTGAGCCACCTTCCCAGCCCCTGTTGGCCTTTTTTTCTTGACTTCATATGGAATGTGAAGATGGTTGTTTGGGTCTTTCTTGCCATAGCTACCTTTTACAACATGCTGGCTGAGCCGGTTACCGAGAGGGAAAGAGATGCTGCCCATCCTTTCCTCTGTAACTGTGACACCAAACCTTCCATCGCTGTAGGCCCCTCTTCTCAGACAAGGCTTGTAAATTGTAGCATTTTCTGGAAGTATCCAGGTCTTAAACCCTCTCCTCTTCCTCTTTGCAGTTACAAGGGCAGCCTGACTCCTCCTGTCTCTTCTCAACATTAGTCACCCTCTCTGTTCTGGCGTGGATTTGTGGTTTGGCTGGGCGACCCTTAGCACATAAAATGACTTTCTGAACTCTCTTCCACATAGCAAACTGCTGGCCCAGCACTTTTACTAGAGACCATGCTCTTCCTCACCCCCAACCTGTCTTCTAGGACCACAACATGACACCAGCAGTAGAGAATCTGAAAGCTGCAAAGCAATGCATGGGCTTAGTTGATAGGGAGGAAGGTGCTCCCAGCTTCCTCCTCTTTTCTGCCCTTGTACCCTAGGTAAAGGCTAATGGGTGCTATGGCGGCCCATGTCCGCTTACAACCCAGACTCTCATGAGACAGTGTATTCTGCATTCCAGACTTGCCAGTCCCCAGAGGCGAATGCTTGAGACTATAGGCATTGTGTTGAGGGCTTGTCCCAGGACTGACCCTGTGCATAAAGAATGGTGCCAGTGCCCAGTGTTCTTTCTTTCCTGAAATGTTTGGCTGTTGGTAGGCAATTCTGTCTATGGATCTGGCCAGAGGAAAGTAGGGATGAATCCAACTAACCTGTGATCAGAGGTCGTGATGGCAGCAAAAAAAAAAAAAACAGTTTCTGCAAAGTGTGTTGTGTGGGTGCACACAATTATTCCCTTTTGGTGAATAATTCTTGGTTAAGCAGTAGTTTCTGGGTTCATTTACTACACATGCCATCAAAAACTGCAAATGGTCAGGTGTTGGGGGCTCATGCCTGTAATCCTAGCTACTCAGGAGGCTGAGATCTGAGGATCGAGGTTCAGGGCCAGACAAACCCAAGGCTTTTATTTTTAACCAGCCGACTGGATGCATGGCTGAAATAGTTACGAGCCAGCTATTAGCCAAAAAGCTGAGCAAGAGCCTGACGCCCTGAGTTCAAGCCCCAGTACTGGCCAAGAAACAACAACAAAAAGAGGCCAAATGTGACATTGCAGTGGAGTACAAGGTGTCTCTGGGGGCGTGTTTTTACATTATCAACAGCCCCTACATCGTGTGTGTGTCCTTAGCTCTTGGCATTCAGGGCATCCAGATGAGGTCATCCACTTGGGTCTGCTTCCTGAGCCTTGATCACTTTGTGACACAGAGAACAGCTTCTTCTATTCTTAGAGAGAGCCTTCAAGCCTAAATGCTGCCGCCTGGCCCTAGGCCCATCCTCCTTCCTCCCCACCCACTTTCCCCAGAAACATCTCTTTTCGTGGTGGAAAATTACACTTTCACAAGCTGCATTTCTTTCCTCACACCAAGCATATTCCCACACAGAGACCAAGTCTGGAATGATCTCATGGGCGAATCATGCATTATTGGGCTGTTTATAGGAGCTGCCTTTAGACAAAGATTTTGGTGTAAGCTGCATTAAGACCCCTTCATTGTTTGCCAGCTGCCCTTGTGGGATGGCTTGTCCATGAAGTGCTGAGTGAGGGAGGAGGACTTGTAGACTAAAAGTGGCTTTGATTTCATGTTTCTTCTGTTCACTGTGGGCCCTGTTCATTGGCTCCAAGCTCTGGAAGTATAACTCTGATCCAAGACGTCAGCTGTACTGTGTGTGAAGGGGCAGTGTGTTTCTGGTACTATAACCAAGACCAGAAATAGTCAATATCAAAGAGAAAAGGATTCTTTTGGCTCTGGTTTTAGAAGTGTCAGTCCTGTAGTCTGTTAGCCTTCTTGCTTTTGGGCCTGAGGTGAGACAGTGCTTCCTAGTGGGAGCACATAGCCAAATGACTCATGGACAACAATATCCCCTTTAAGGTCATGCCCCCTAACCTATGACCGTCTAAAAGCTCTACCCCCTCTCAAGAGTATATGAACCAAGCCTTTAACCCAGTTCAAACTCCAGAAGGCAGTAAATGGGGCCTCTTTAGTTAAGATAAATACTTGGATCATGGCGTCCTGGTGGATGTGTAATCTCTTAATTCAAATTAGTTCACATGTGGCATTTCCATTCCTGATCCAGCTTTCAAGCGGTGCTTTGTGTGCAGCCAATATCTCTCACTTTTTATTTCTTTTGAAGAGTCTAGAAATCCTGTTAATATTTAATTGGCTCTTAAATTATTTACACATCAAAGTGTTTGAGCCATTGTTGTCCTTAAAGAGCAAGTGCCCAGTGGAGTGCCTGGCTGGAGTTCCAAGGGCTGAAGCTTAGGACACCATTAGAGAAATGGTTAGACGCCAGGACAGCCCCATCTTGAACGCAGAAAGCTCTGGAAAGTAGTTAATTGGGTCGCATACATTTTCCCCCCAGCTACTTCACAGGAATAAAGTATTTAGATTATATTTGAAGAGAAATATTACTACATTAATCATAGTCCCTGTGGAAAGAGCCATACCTGGGAACTTCTTGATATTTAACAGGGAATCTTGTGTTCCCATCAAGATCAGTTCTATGCATTACGGTTCAGTGAGCAGCCAGCTGGTCCTTCGCCAGCTAGCATTGGGAGAGGAAATGAAAAATCGCTTTGCCTTTTACAAAAGATGAAGTCAGGAGTTGGCCATTTTATGGTTAATAGGGTCCTAGGGAGCCCCTCTTTGGACACCAGAATATCTGGATGGCCTGTCAGCTTTGATGGGATGACTTCCATGTAGCGACATCGCATTGTTTGCTTTAGGCAGTAGAAGCCAAGGCCAAGACAAGGCCTAGGAGGTTTCCTACCATGAGATTACAAAATAAATTGTGCTGCCATCCTACAACGGATGTTATCCTCCTAAAAATGAGCCAACCTGTTTTTCTGCTCCTTGCTGAAGGGTAGAACTACATCTTGGCTGTCTCCCAAACACACTTTCAGCTCCTATTTTTAATTCCCCTTTATCTTCCCCGACCCCCTCCCCTGACTCCCCTACCAGCCATTCCTGCTCTGCCGCTGACCAGTTTCAAACATCAGACTTTGAGGAGGAGGAGGAGACAGAAAACAAGTGTTCATGCTGGATTTCCAACATGCACTTGTTGCATGTCAGGACTCTGGCTACATTTATGCATAATGTGTACATTGAATGACGTGCAAAAGTTAACAACCTTCGAATGAGAACTGAGCTCCGGTTGGCAAGAACTTGAGCTGTGCCAAGCTACAGTGGCAGCCAGAGCTATGGTGATGAGGAATGACTACCATGAGCCACCCCCCTTTCCTGTAACAGGGGCTCAGCTCCCACCCCTGCAAAAAGGAGATTTTCTCCTACAACCTGGCCACTGTGTTCACCTCTGAGGGCTACAGCATTTTAACCTAATGCACACAATTTGGGACACTGCCCACAAACAGTATTTGAACTGCCCCTTCCATTTTTAAAAGGAGATACATTATAAAGTAATATTTAAACTATAGCTTTAGCTAGAAAGGAAATAAGCCTGGAGGCTTTTCAAGTAAGTTGAAAAGTCCAATTTCAATTTGCTCTTGTACCATTTGCAGCTCTTCTGGTACTAGGGGCATGTGAGTGCATTAGGTAGTTTTATTTTCATAATTGTTCTATGAGAGTTCCAAACAATGGTCTTAGAAAATGGAGATTTTAATCACTATCCCCTGGCCCCTGGGATTTCTGCTTAACTATTTACTAGAAGATTTTTGTTGTTATTTGTTTGTTGTGCCAGTACTAGGGCTTGAACTCTGAGGGCCTGACACTCTTCCACTTGTGCCACAGCTCCACTTAGAGATTTTTTTGGTGTGAATTGGGACTTTCCTGCCTGGTCTGGCTTTGAACTGAGATCCTCAGATCTCAGCCTCCTGAGTAGCTAAGATGACAGGCATGAGCCACCAGTGCCTGGCTTTGCTAGGGGGTTTAAAGGACTCTCTGGCTGGGAATCTCTTCTTTCAGCAAGCAGCCTCCCAACCCTTCAGGCTTATGCAAGGCACAGCCCTGGCTGTCTTGCTTGCTCTGCACTCACACCTAAGGCCTGGGCAATTGCCTTCAATATTAGAAGACACAGTGTAAAATTGCTCTTTCTATTGTTGATGTCAAGTGTAGCCAAAAGGTGATTTCTTGAGGTTCAGATCAATATCTTGCAGTACCAGTGCTTAGCAAGAAAAAGCAACCCAGAGAAGTTTTCAGCATCTCTTATGTTTTCAGATGCCAACTGTATGGTGCCAAACACTGTGGTCAGAAACCAGAGCTGATTAGAAAAGGCCTTTCTACTTCTGTTCTCTTCTGGGCAGCCCCTATGCAAGTGACTCTCTGTATGTACACATGTGCTCTTAATTCACACCCACTCATAAAGCAGCTAGCAACAGTCTTCTCCCTGAATGCAAATGAGAAAGTGTTCAGAAAAGTGTGCCCCCAACCCCTTTTAGTCAGTGTTCTGGAGTGCTTGTGATTTTTGTTAACCAAGGCAGTGAAGTTTTTCACCTATGAAAGTAGCAGATGCCAGTGTACCCGCCACATTGCAAGAAACACCTCACTTCTGATTTGCTCTGTGTGGAAGATTATCCCCCTTCCTCCTCCCCCTCCCCCTCCTCACCCCCACACAAGGCTAAAGGAAAGCTCAGATTGTTCATCCCAGAGTGCAGCTCCTGCATCACACTCTTCACGGTGCTGTGGTGTAGGGTCTGGAGGCATCTGCCGTGCTAGGGCTTGGGGTTGCACTCTGATCACTGCTAACACTCCACCACTCCGTGACCCTCAGGCAGGCCCACTTCTTACATATGGTCTAGCAGCTTTGTTGAAGGAGTAATGAGGGAGTCCTGGGCATGGTGTCCATTGCCTTCCATGGAGGGGATGTGGGGGTGGGGGTGGGGGGAAGGATCCTCCTCTAAGGAGCCCTGTGACATCATTTCTTCCATCTCTGGGGCCTATAAAGTCAACGCTTCTGAGGTGCCAGGCAGAAAGACTGTTCGGAGAAAGAAAATGGGGGAGGCCAAGCCACATCATGAACTTAATCATATGTGACAGGTCGGGGGTGGGGGAGAGTTACCCACAAGCGCAGCCAGAGTCCTGCCAAGCAAGCACCAAGCCTTAGTCAGATAAGCTTGTCCCCAGCTGCCTGCGGCTACTTAACACCTAAAACTGCATCGGATTAAACGTGGGGTTCCTCATCTGCTGGCCACATTGCAAGGGTCCTGTGCCCACATGTTGGGCAGAGGTTGTGGAGACCACTTCCATCATGGGGGAGCCGGGATGGCTGCCCTGAGCCAGCACAGCTGAAGGTGGACTCCAGCTTCTGCCGCCTCGGCTCACTCAGCTCAACTCGAGCTCTTTGGAAAGTAGAATAATGGGAGGGGAAAAGCCAGCAGGAAGTGTGACACCATTCCACCAGTTCTCCAGAGAGCCTGTGAGGTGCAGCCTGGCTCCACCTAATCTTCCACATGAGCCCTGGTGTCCTGAGTGCCTCAGGACAATCCAGTGACTCTACTAATCCCCAAAGGGCTGGCGTGAGCTCATGGAGAGGAATTTTGGATTTTATGTGAGCACATTTTGTATTTTTTTGTTCCTTGCTTCGTTTCTCTTGGGAGGAACATGGAAAAAGGAGGTACGGGAAAAGACAAGGCTTGTTTGCTTTTGTTAACGGTCATGTGCGCAGCTAACAGTCAGTGGACAGCCATCGGGGCAAAGCCTGTCCCAGGGATGTCATGAGTGTGACAAAATGAAGACAGGTGAGAGAGGGGAGTGATAGGAAACACCCACAGCTGGGCGCTAGTGACTCACACCTGTCATCCTTGCTACCTGGGAGCCTGAGCTCTGAGGATCCTGAGCAGGAAAAGTGTGGAGACTTTTCTCCCCAGTTAACCAGAAAAAAAGGCAGAAGGGGAGCTGTGACTCAAGGGGTAGAGCAAAAACGCTAAGGGACAGCACCCAGGCCCTGAGTACCAGTCTCAATATTGGCACAAAAAGGAAAAAAAGCACCCATCTTCTATGCCATCTTGGTAAACCAGTACCAGCAGGACAGCCAGCTTACTGCTACAGTTTCTTAATGTATCACACACAGTAGACAATGGGTTGGGGCCTCCTGTCCTTCAGCCTATCACTAAGAAACATTCTTACTTAACCTTATACTTCCCTGGCTTTCTTCCCTTAGAAAAATGTTCCCTGTTTTTCTATTATCAACCCTAACTACTATTCTCTGTCAGACCAAATGAGAATAACTTAGGAGTGGCAGTGGGGTATGGGAGGACCCTGAATTCCAGGGTTGGGGTCTGGGAAGATAGGAGACCATGATAGCCAAGCTCAGAATCCCTTGCCTATTGGCTTCTGTACCAGCTAATTTTCCTAATCTGTGCCCAGATTCCTCTCCTTGCTCTCTTCTCCCCAGGGATCCTTTCCTCACCTTCCTGTTGAAGTTTTTCCTTTGTGGACATCTCCCTTGGTGAAGGACCAGGCACATTCACGCTCTCCCTCCTTAATTGCCTTAGGCAGTCTGTGGGGAATCACACTGGGAAGCTCCTGCCGCAGGTGGAATGGTGGAGTGATGGTCTTAGTGTCTTGGCTAGGCCCTGCTTGCCTATAGCCTGCTTGATCTTCCCAACGGTGAGCAGTCACAAAGTAATGTGACTTAAGTGATCTTGGACCTCGCAGCCTTCCAGGAGTGTGGTCCCCATGGGTGGGGGGAGGGGAGCAGCAGAGAAGAATACTAATACGTGGGAAAGTAGTTCCCTTGCTCAGAACATCCGTGAAGGCTTCATTTGGATGACTTGTGTGTTCTAGCTAAGCGTTTACAGGGTCATAGTCTATGCTGTAATTACCTGAACTCATTTATGTTCATAGGGTATGAGCAGAAATATTGGGGGACATACAGTGATTAATAGTTCTCAGGGTTGGGGGTTGGAGGTGTCACTCAAGTGGCAGAATGCCAGCCAGCGAAGCGAACAGATCAGTTACTGAGTTCAAGTTCCAGTCTCAGAAAAAAAAAAAAATTCAGTGTTAAGAAAAAACACTAAAAACCTTACGAATACAAAGATGGAAGACTTGGGTATGTAGGTCGCTTGATTGCTTGCTTTTGTTCTGCATAACTGGTGGTGGTTTGCAAATGGCAGTGCCATGGCCTCCCAAGAGACTATGTCCCCAATCAGACCATGCACTTGAGGTGTATTAGGGATCCAGTCTGTCCCAGAATGCCGTAGATGAAGGGGGGCTAAATTTGGTGTTCCTCTACATTTGAAAATCTCTCTCTCACTCTCCTTCTCCCCTCTCTCTCTTCCTCTCTCTTCTTCCCTTTCTCCCCCTCTCTCCCCCTTCCTTACCCCTTGCCTTTCTTCCCCTCCCCTTTCTCCTCCCCTCCTCTCCTCTTTCTCTCCCTCTCGCTCCCTCTCTCCCTCCCCTCTCTTATTCTTATAACTCATTTGTCTTGCTTAGGTCTTGGCCCCTGAATACGGTGCCTCTGTGCAGGTCTCTTGGTGAGAACGCGGTGGTGCAGGGTGGCCCCCTCTAGAAGCACTGAGTGCCATGGAGATAAAAGGCAGAAGCCAGCTCCTCAGTAGGCTGCAATTTAGGATGCTTTGGGGGTGATGTAACCGTCTGGATGCTCAGGTTCCATCTTCTACAGGTTGTTTTGGGGAGGAGCTAAACCTCAGTAGATCATAGGGGTCCCGGACAGTTCTAACATTGAGCAGAGCTTGAGGACTCCTGGAAGGAGGACTGTTCTTTGACAAGCCCCTCTTGACCCACTAGGAACATTGGGTTCAGAACCAATCCTATCACCTACTATCATGGTGACCTTGGCACGCCACTTACCTATGCTGGGCCTCAATTTTTCTCTTCTATAAAATGAGTTATTAATAATATTTCCTGTCTTACAGTCATCTTTGTTTTCTCTTATTATGGTAAGGATTGAACCTAGAGCCTTTTATATGCTGACAAGCACTCTACCACCAAACTTCAGCCTAGCCTTTAAAATTACCTCAAAGAAATTTAAAAATGAATAAAAAAGGCTTTGGAAATTGCACGGCATGATGCAAGAGGCTTATTATTCCTGGGGATTATTCTTTCCCCCCCCCTCAGGGCTTGGCAAGGTTGTTGGGCTGAATATTGTGATATAAATCTTTTAGCTACTAGCAGTGGAGATGGGCATTTAGGATATTAATTGATCCTGTCTGATCAAGAGAGTAGCTTTCATCTAACAGCTTTCAAAAGAACTCAGCATCGCAGGAAACTCGCTGTCTCTAGCATTCCTGGGATACATCCCCACTTGATAATTGGCTTTCTCTTAAGAACTTAGGGGCCTTACTGGATGACCATTGGCTGAGTCTGGCTTTAATCTTTATACTTGGGTTTCAGTTGTGTCAAGTGAAGGGAACAAAATAGAGCATCACTGACAAGCCCCCCAGGAAAGATAAAGGGACGTCCCACCCATTGCAACCCCATGGTCCTGCATCAGTGTGATTGTCGTGTCTCGTGCAGTAAGCATCCTTTGTCACTCTTATGGGAGCACACAGGAGTATTCTCCCTTTGGTTTGTCCTCTCCAGGGATCTGAAGTTGGATGGAGGGAGACAGTCAGCAGGCGCCATGAGCTTGAAAGAGATCATTGGCCTGGAAGGTGTGGAGCTGGGTGCTGATGGGAAGGTAAGGCTCCGGGCTTTCACTCCGCAGGTGTTTACAGATGCCCTAAGGCAGAGGCAGTGAGCTAGACCATGAGACTCAGCTAGGAAGAAAGAAACAAGGTCTAGGGGCAGATTTCCAGCCGCCTGTGCCAGTCAGAGTGCAGACAAAAATCCCACTGAGAGCCCCTGGTTCAGTAGCAGTGGGCTTGGGAGTTCCTTGGGTACATGTACAGTATTTCTCTGTTGATACCATTTACAGCTGCTTGTGCAATACTGACATGCTCATATACACATGTGCACATTCCAGGATGGACTGGGTGATTTAAGCACCCTTCACAGTGGAACAAGGCAGTGTGGGATTGAGTGTCATATAGAGCACCAACCAGAAAAGCAAGAAGCCCACCATCCTTATCAGAACTCTGCTGGCCTGGTGTGTCCTAGAATTCTGTTATTTGGTAGATTATACAGAACAACACAAGGCCCAGGGTGGTGGCTCATGCCTGTAATCCTAGCTATGAAAGAGACAGATCTGAGGATCACAGTTGAAAGCCAAGCTGGGCAGGAAACGCCTTGAGACTCTTAGGTCTAATTAAAACCAGCAGAAAGCTAGAGTAGTAGAGGCATGGCTTAAGTGGTAGAGTGTTAGCCTTGAGTGAAAAAGGGACAGTCCCCTGAGTTCAAGTCCCAGTACACACACACACACACACACACACACACACACACACACACACACACACACACACACACACACACACACACACACACACACACACACACACACACACACACACACACACACACACACACACACACACACACACACACACACACACACACACACACACACACACACACACACACAGAGAATATGTTAATATTTCTGTCTTATAACAGAAGCAGTTACACCAGCTAGGGTACATGCCCTCAGGTCCAGGTGAGGTTTTGGCACAGTGAATACCAAAGCAAACTGCTTTGCTGAGTTTTCAGATCTCAGTTGAGAACTGTACATTTAAAAACACAAGCCTGCATTTGGAGCGGCGGGATAGCCTGGGCAGAATGCAAGCCTTAGCCTTGCCAGGGAACAAATCACTGATTGATTTCTACCTTCACCTTTTAGACGGTTTCTTATACCCAATTTCTGTTACCCACCAATGCCTTTGGAACCCGGAGAAATACCATAGACTCCACCTCCTCCTTCTCCCAATTCCGTAACCTGAGCCACCGCAGCCTCTCCATAGGCCGGGCCAGCAGCACCCAGGGGAGCCTCGACACAGGTAACCTCGGCCTGGTGGGATGTGGTAACGTGTGCAGTGTGGGTGGTGTCTCTCCTTGTGGGGACTGGAGGACACGTAGATGCCCACAGGCAAGAGGACTCCGGGGAAAGCTTGTTCTCCCGTCATGGTCATCTCACAAGCAAGTCATAGGTAATCTCTCTGGACAAAGCCTAGGCCATCTGCCCCATACAGAGATGGCTGGCTTCCCAACTTTTCCTGACCACTCAGCTCTTCCTTCACCCAGTTATGTCCCCCAATATCATGGTACTTGGCTTTGGGGGTTCCCCCCCCACAAATAACTGGAACCCACAATGCAGGATCAGGATCAGGTAGGAGTTTGTTTGTGGTTATTATAGTACATGAGCTGAGTGAGCCATTGAAGGAAGGTTTGTGTACTTGGGCTCTGCCCATACTAACTTCTGTAAGAATCAATATGAGGACAAAAACTCATTAGGAAGACATCATTTCTGTTCTCAACAATTCCAGGTGAATGAGCTGTTTGCAAGGTCAGCTGGCCTCTGTGTTGGCACCACCTGGGTTGTTTATAGCTATGTGCCTTGGTGGCTGCTCTGGTTTGCGTTCATCCTCCCGTTGTGGCCTGCCTGGAAGCTTGCATCCCAACTCATGCTCCTAGACCAAGTCTCGTAATTGGTCTTCAAGTTTACAAAAGGAGCCTTCTCTGGGCTGTGCTGAGACTCCAGGCATCTGTGCATGTGGTAGTCTGTGAGAAGGTTTTTGTTGTCCTGAGTCAGGGAGTTTTCTAAAATGGAAAATGTCAGAATGGTAAGAATTTGTTGAGGTTTTGGTGAGGGGATCTACCTCAGTGAGAAGTCAGCTTAAAAAAAAAAAGCCAGTGATGTGACACTGAGCCAAATGCTTGTCTTCAAAAACTAACTGGCATTCTTCCAGCAGCCTCTGCCTCAGGAAATCCAGGGCCCCTACTTATCATTCTGCATGTGATCTTCAGGTAGTGACCCAGGAGACTTTATGGACTATGACCCAAATCTCTTGGATGACCCCCAGTGGCCTTGTGGCAAGCACAAGCGAGTTCTCATCTTTCCTTCTTACATGGTGAGTAGCATTGGATGTGTGGATGGATGGATGGATGGATGGATGGGTGGGTGGATGGATGGATGGATGGGTGGGTGGGTGGGTGGATGGGTGGGTAGATGGATGGATGGATTGGTTCACTCATCCTTGCAACCACCTTGGACAGCTTGCCTGCATTCACAGCCTTGAGATGGGGTTCTGTCTGAGGCATCTTGGTAAGGAGCTTTCAGTGGGGGTTACTTATGACAAGACCAAGCTGGGGTCCAGGATCTTGTTGGTCCCCTGGCCTGCAAACATTATTTCTAGGGTATTTGAGAAGATTAGGTTGTCACCAGTGTATGTGAAAACTACCAGCTGAGGCTGGGTCAGCATTCCCCTCTGGGAAGGCATGGCCGAGCTGACACACTGACAGACCCTGTTGCAGGCAGGACCCACCCATCAAGCTGAGCCACGTCTGGATCCACTAGGTAACCGAGGCCCGCCCCCTGCACGCCAAACAAACCATTGGCACCAGGCTGGAGATGACAGAATTATCTCTTGGGAAAGTGAAAGTAGGACACTGTGGGTGTTAAATGCAAGCCCTCTCCTTGCTGTTTTTACTTTGCAGACTCTTCCTGTTTTTCCCTTGGTATAATTTTAGTTTCTGCTTTTGTTTGACCATCTTTCCCGCCACCGATGGCTGTGCCGTTCCTCCAGATACCAGGAGGGCCATGTACTTTGGGCTGAGCTGCCTGGATTCCAAGACTAGCAGAGCATTGGCTGCTGTGGGAGGAGGGGACAACTAGGTGTGTCCTGCATAGCATGAATGCGGAGACTGCCAACCCAACATGCCCTCAATGCCTTCTTCACTCTGGCCAGGATGGCAGGGTGGGCAAGCTGACTTCTCCTGTGGTTCCCTCACTCCCAGTGCTCTTTGCACTCACCTTGCATTGAACAGACAATCATTGTTCTGGGCTTTCGTGTGTGTAGGTGCTATAGTGCAGACCAACCCACAGATTCAAAGGACACTGCACTTAGTGCTTAGCATTCTCAGCTGAGCACTCGGCTTGGCTGATTACTTTCCACATACATCCTCCTGTGATTTAGCCCAGCATCCAGAGGTCCTCCTGACATGCCACAGGAAGGTAGAGGTATTTTAAAATGACCCTAGTACTGCTGGGCACCAGTGGCTCACACCTATAGTCCTAGCTACTCAAGAGACTGAGACCTGAGGGTCAAAGTTGGAAGCCAGCCTGGACAAATGATCAAGACGCTTATGAGTGAACTAGTAAAAAGCCAGAACTGGAAGTGTGGTCAAGTGATAGAGTACCAGCTATGAGTTCAAAAGCTGAGCAAGAGCTGAGTGCTGATGGCTCCCACCTACAATCCTAGATCTCAGGAAGCTGAGATGAGGATGGAAGTTCAAAGCCAGCTGGGGCAGGAAAATCTATGAGACTCTCTTCTCCAATTAACCACCAAAAACCCAGAAATGGAGCTATTGTTCAAATGGTAAAGTGCCATCCTTGAGAGAGAGAAAACTAAGGGACAGTGTGCAGGCCCTGAATTCAAGCCCCAGGATACTCCTCTTTCTTTCTCTCCCTCCTCCCCTAACCCCACCTCTCACATCTCTGTCTCTTTCCTCTCTCTCTTTCCTCTCTCCTCTCTCATTTATTAAGTAACCTTGGCAGGAAACTGGTTTGGAATCTGAGTTAGGCTCTCACAGTTAGTTGAAAGATAGGAAGTGGGCGTCTGAGGCTACAAATCCTGGATCAGGATGCGTTTCACTTTGACCTTTTCTGGTCATGTCTGAACTCACTGTCTGCTGGGACTGCCCACCAAGGGCAGAAGTGACGCTAGTTGTTTTGATCAGTATCTGAATAGTTATTTAGGTGCCTAAGAGGAAATGAAGGTGCAGTGCTTCCAACTGACTTAGTTTGGGAGCAGAGGCTTCCTATGGGCATGTTTTGTCTGGTGATAACACTGACTTATGCTTTAACAAGCTAGGTTTCTTTCTTAGATGATTTCATTGTGAGCTTTGAGGTTCTGGCAGGAGTGAATATATATGTCCATCCATGTTTGTCTATCCTACTTGGACAGTGTTCTGGATGACTTTCCAGTTTGAATATGTGTCCTGTCCTTATGCTCCCAGATGGCTCACTCTTTCTCTTGCATGGGATGTGTAGTATGTGCTCCCTGTGAGAGTCCATGCTGTAGAGACTGTTATTTCTCATCTGCTGATTTTCCTGGTCAGCTCTGGGAGACCTCCATGCTTCTCTCCTGGCTGCAAATGTCGGTACTGTGCTAAAAGGCAGGAAATCTACTGTAAATTGTCAGCAATATGTGTGACAAAGAGCCTTACCCTGCTCCCCAGGACCCTTTGGGCATTTGCACTGAACTTGTAGGAATGAGAGTATGGAGCTTTTTTTTGTATGTTCGCTTTGTTTTTGTGTGCTGGGTAACAGAATTTGCACATTCAGCAAGTTTGGTTGCATCGCCACACTGTGCCAGATTCCCACGGTGCTTCCTCATCCAGTGGACAACTACCCCAGTCCCCATTCTCATTGACATGGGGTGAGTAGGGAATCGCTCATGTAGATGAATCACTATAGTCAGGAGGAGGGTATGGAAAGGTGACAGATGAGGCAGAGGGTCAGAGGTTGGGCTTCCTACATGGGAACACTGTATAAAAAGACCCTGTATATACATGCGTGCACATGCGCACACACACACACATCACACCAGGTAAAGGGAGCTGCAGTTAGAGACTCCCAAAATGGGCCGCAAGAGTTAGAGGATTGGGCTGGGAAGGTGGCTCAGTGGTAGAGCGCTTGCCTTGCAAGCCTGAGGCCCTGGGTTCGATTCCTCAGCACCACATAAGCAAAAAGAAAAAAGCCAGAAGTGGTGCTGTGGCTCAAGTGGTAGAGCGCTAGCCTTCAGCTGAAGAGCTGAGGGACAGCACCCAGGCCCAGAGTTCAGGCCCCACAACCGGACCCAAAAAAAAAAAAAGAAAAGAGGATTATCTGAGCTTTGGGGCCCATTTGGCCTCTTAGAGGAAAGCTCTGCCTAGACAGATGGAGGAGTGTTATACACTCTCCCTCATTGTCAGCAGGCAGCCATCAGGCTGTGAGGCCAGGCTGTGCTGCCCACGGCCCCCGGGGCTTCCTGCTGCCACCTCTGCTTGCTGATGGGAACAGAGCCAGGGACCACCCAGATTCAGGGCCCTACTGCCTTCTCTCAGGCCCCCAGGGCAGGCCCAGCTAGGCCAGCCCAGTAAAGGGCTTGGAACCTGAGACTCTGACCCTGGAAAGGAGGCTATTGTCCTGCATCTTGACATCTCCTGATTACATGGAATGTCAGGCTCTGGGGTACCTGGGAGTTCTCCACAGAAGCAAGCAGCTCAAGTTGAGAAGTGTACCTTTTCACGGAAGCCACGGAAGCCATACGAGGTGTGGTTTATGCCTGTGCCCATTCTAACTACACTCCTGTGAATTCTCTTACCACCCTCTGATTCAGATATAGGACAGTCTTATCCCAGGCATCCTAAAGCCACTGCTCTTCCGCCTTAGGCCACCGTATTTATTCGGTCTTACCTATTCTGGAACTTCATGCAAGTGAGATAGTAGTGTATGTACCTTCGTTCACACCTTCTGAGATTCACGTTTTTTTCTTTTTCTATGTATGGCTAGAGGCACCGGGAGGCTCCTCCACCCCTGTTATTAAGGGATGTTTGAGTTGTTTCCAGTACATGGCATCGTGAACACTGCTGCTGTGCACATTCTTACTCAAGACTTTTTGTGGGAATATGTTTTCATTTTTCTTGGGTAAACAACACCTCGGCAAATAATGGGATTTGAATCATTCAGTACTAAGCAGGTACTTGGGTATATATTCTCATTAGCGTTTGTAAAAGGGACACTCACCGCCACAGTTTGGTCATGTCTATAAGTTGGAAGGGTCCAGAGGTGAAGCCTGTCATTTACAAAGGAGAAATGGTACCTTTTTGAAAAGTGGCTGTGCACTGTATTTCTCAACATTGGCACGTCAGTCCTAGGACCAGCCATTGTGAGAGGCTGATCTGAAAACTCAGGCGGGTGTGGAGGCCATATTGTAGCTACTCCTGTGGTTTGGCCTGCCAGGCTCTAGAAGGTGACCACAGAATGTGAAAACGAGTACTTGCAGGTCCTTGCAGGGAGTTGTCTAATGTGTGGCTAGAAGGTCACAACCGGATGCTTCCAGCCCTCTGTCCTGCCTGGCATATAATTTTCACTAAAGAGTGGTTATTTATCATTAGGACCTGGCACCTCACGTTGGTGTTGGTTTTCACTTTTCCTCCCTTTGTGGGTGTGGAAAGCAATGAGGAGAGAGCGCTGAATTGTTGTAAGGACAATAAATATTAACCCTATCTGAATGGGTTTCTGGAATCATCTCCTTACACAGAAAGACAGCTCTCTTGTTGCTTTGACATTAGAAAGGAATCTTACTAATATCCCTTCTGGTGTCTCTCATGTATACACACCACAGGAAACTAGCTGCTGGATTGGTCTCCAGGACCAACTTCCTGCTTTCTATGTACTTCATATCAAAATCTTAAGGGCTCATGGAAAAAGCCTGCCATGAATTCCCATCCCTGGTACTGTGGGAAAATGTCTTAATTTTTCAGGACACGGTGAGATACTCAGCAGTAGAAATAAAATGACTCCGAAAATGAAAGATTAAGTTGGGAACTGGTAGTTCATGCCTATAATCCTAGCTCTTCAGGAGACTGTAATCCCAGAGATAGTGATTTGGAGACAGTCTAGGTGGAAAAAGCCAGGAGACTCCATCTCTAAAATTACCAGCAGAAAGCTAGGCTGGAGACACAGGCTCAAGTGGTAGAACATTAGCCAAGGGAGCACAAAAGCCTTGCGATGAAGCCCACAAGATGACCAAAAACTAGAGTGAACTCAACCTATCCTGCTTGCTGCTGGACTCCATCTTATTGTTTTTTAAGGTTGTGGTGATGGCTTAGGCTCCCAATTTGCCCGTCTGCAGATTAGATTTGTTGGGAAATGAAGCAGCTTATCTAGCAAGGCGCCTTTGGGGGCTCTGAAGCTTCTAGATGCTTGACATTTCCATTTGGGAAGGTAGACCTGCTTTGAGAAAATGAATACCGCATTACAAAAGCACAATTGCTGACTTGTCTGATAGTAACACACACTAGATGGTTTCTTTGTAAAAAAAAAAAAAAAAAAAAAATTCAAGGTGGGCAGCATCTGCTACCAACACTTTCCCCTCCTGATCTATGCCCAGGGTAACGTGAACCTCAAACCAGTTCATGTCAGTGAAGGAGCCTACAGGACTGCTCCCCTAAAAGGGGAAAGACTTAAAGTCAACCTACAGTCCTGGGTTTGGAATTTGAGGGGTAGAAAGAGCAGCTAAGGCAGCCCCAGACCGTGCAAGCCAGCCGCTCACTCAATCCCATAGTTTCCTTGTCATCACTGTCCTCCTAGAGAAAAGGATTAAATGCATAGAACAGCTGAAATGCCCATCTGTTGGTGGTTGGAGATATTTCGTCCAGGGCCACCCCCTCTGCTTAATTACCTGAACAAGCACAGAACATCTGCTTTCCCAGTGCCCAGCTGAGCTGAGCATGCTGATGGCTCTCAGAGAAGTACAGTGGAAGCAGAAGGGCTCTGAATTTGCCGGACTGCTGGTAAAGGATCTGCCCACATCATTGCCTTCTAGCCCTTCCCTTCCCAGGTACAGCAGGGAGGTTGAGGCATGGAGGGAAAACATACATGTCCAGGTGTCTAGCTAGCACCTGGGTGTAAGTCGTCCTGAGGCTGGAACCCAGCCTGGGGGAAGGAGTAGACTCAGGCCCAAAGTCTGCAGCAAGCTTGCACCCATTCAAGACTGCTATGAGCATTCCTGTGGAGAATGGAGGCCAGAGCTCCTCCAGGCCCCAGAAGGAAGCACCTTTTCTGTTTCTTTTTAAATCGACCAGCAACCTATCAACTTGGACCCAGTGCAGCACTGGTGGGCATATGTACCCCTATGCTCTGCCATCGCATCCCAACCCTGCCCTGAGAGGCCTTCCCTTCACAATACTGCAGTTGGTGCTCGGGGCTTGCATTCAGATTTGGTTCCTGGGAGGCCTCTTCTTTCCCTCATGGTGAGTTAAGCTATGCAATAACCTTGGGAGCTTCTTCTAGTTGGATAACCAAGTTGAGGGCTTTTTCTTCTTTTAGAGTATCCATACCTCTGCCGGGCCATCCTAACTTGGTTTCCAATATCCAGCAGCGGGGCAGGCTGGGTAGGGCACCTTTGTGAACTGCATTTTTCCCAGCTGACTTTCCCTCCTTCCTCTTTGTGCTGTGTACACATGGCTTCCCTCCAGCCAGGCAGCTTTGAGGAAGTGAAGTCAGGTGACACCAGTCCAAGAGCAGGAGGGCCACCTCTGCACAATGCAAGTGCATGGTGCTCGACTACCCATCATCCATCACGCAGCCCGGCTGCTGCCTGCTTCAGCTGTGGACTGAGAGTAACCCCTTCATGAGGCGAATCCCTGGTAGCAATAAATCAGACCATCCCAGACCAGGACCAGAGCCTGGTTTAATTATACTATAAAACAAAGTGCTACTCTGGCAAGAGCCCAGGCATCACAAGTTTGCCCTCATACAATTGGAATATAGTGGGTGAGCTCAAAGCATTGGGCCTCACATTTCATTTATTGTCTCTCGAGTCAGAAGTGGGGGGCGGGGAGCAGCTGGTAATCTCACCTGCAGCTCGGTCTCCCCGACTGCTTCCTCCATTCCCATGCATCATGGCATCCATACAGCAGAGAGCATTCTTCAGTACGTGCAGTCTAAGCCAGGTATGGCCTCAAGATGCAGAGGGTAGATTGTCTCTTAGGAGCCACCCGCTCAGATTTTGTGTCCCCAGCAGTTGGGTATGAGCAGGACATAGAATAGCCTTGAAGATCAGGTGTTCCTCAGCCATCAAGGAAGATAAAAGCCAGGTGAGGAAACTGAGGCCCAAATGCATAAGCAGGTTACACTGGGCCACTTGGATGCTGCATGGCAGAGCTAGGTTGAAGCTCAGGGGTCTGTTTTTTCCCACTGAGCTCAGAGAGGTGAGGACAAAGGCAGCGCTGACGAGAGCCAGGGCCACAAGCAGAAGAGGCCGGGAAAGGAGATGCTCATAAAGCCCTCCCTCAGACCACAGTTAAAGCTGCCAACTCTTCTAGGCAGAGTTGGGGGCTCAGAGCCTAACTGAAGAGGACAACTATGCATCCAAACCCAGCTGTAAACTATTGTGGTGGGCAGAACTCTAAAGATGCTCTAATCCCCTAGTTCCCTTGGAATGCGTCTTTCTAGGGGCAAAAAGATTATTGCAGATGTGAATTAGTTAGGATGATGTCAGATGATTGTGGAGGGGGACCTGATGCACAGTGATTCTGGCCTCATCCTGCTTATAGTGGTGACTAATTCCCATCTGCTTCCAGAAGGCCACTTTCCTCTTCAGGCTCCTGGACTTGGTGGAGCCCTTGTTTTGGCTGTGATCTGACTTTCCCTATTTTGTCATGTTTTTTGAAGTGGTAAGCTGGCCATAAACCCTTGGGGTATCATTCATAGACATGACCTTTACATAGAGTGACTTCTTTCCTGCTCCATTCTAGACCACAGTGATTGACTACGTGAAGCCCTCAGATCTCAAGAAGGACATGAATGAGACATTCAAGGAGAAGTTTCCTCATATTAAGTTAACGCTCAGCAAAATAAGGAGGTAAGGGAGGCTTGTGAGCCCTGAACTGTTCCCTCCAACCCTTCCTCAGCACAAATTATTAAGCTCATGTACTTTGTACAGTGGGCCTTTGTCCTTTGGGTCTTATCCAGAACAACCTCTCCTGATGCTGACTGACTCATGCCTGGGCGTGGTAGGAGTGTCCAGGGCAGCAGCACAAAAAGCCAAATTCTTGTCATCCAATGAACACAGTTGGAGATGCCTGCATGTAGCTTCCCAGTTCTGTAAGCCTGAGCTTATGGAAGAACTCCAAATCAGCTGAATTCAGGTGTCTGCTTTCTCAAACGCAGGCAAAGCCAAAGCAAGCTAAGCTGTTATCTTCAGGTGAGATAACTTTACCCCAGTAACCCACTCCCCAGTAACAACAGCAAGGCCTTGTCTTTGAGTAGTCATAAAGCAGTCCAGAGATAGGTCTGTGTTGACTATTGAGCTGATTGGACTGGCTTTGTGGTAACCTACGTCTGCCAGCCACATCGTCAACATGACCAACCCAGCCAGGCCAGCGAGGAGCTGACTTGTGTTGTGGCAGAATCCCAGTATGTGTGGATGTGTGTGGCAGACAGAAACTAGACTGGATGTTAGAATATGTGCCAACATTGACACCAGTGAGCGTCCTCATACAGATGAGATTCTGACATGTTCCAAGCCCAAGAATTAACAGTACAAAGTTTTAGTTTTAATGAATCTTATCGATATTTGGCAGAGGTTAGAGCAAGTTCCTCATTGACCTTGGACAGCACCCCTCCTAGCTTGCAGGGTGATTCTAGGACATCTGTGTGTGCTCACTGAGTCCTTCCATGTCCCATGTGACATTCGTGGCACCCAGGCTTGTCCTTTGCCCTCTGGACATGGCAGTTTGGCAGTGCTGGGTCTAGGGTAAGAATAAAAGTAATCATGGTCACCAGGTGCTGATAGCTACTCAGGAGGTGGAGATCTGAGGATCGCAGTTCAAAGCCAGCCCCTGACAGAAAGTAAAGTCTATGAGACTTTTATCTCCAATTAATCATTAAAAAAAAAACCAGAACTGGAGCTGTGGCTCAAGTAGTAGAATACTAGTGTTGAGCGGAAGAGCTAAGGAACAAAGCCCAGAACCTGAATTCAAGCTCCAGTATTGACACACACAAAAAAAATAGCAAAAGCATACATGGCCTAGGCAGCCAAACCAGCAAAGAAGAGCCTCGAGCCCCAACTTCCGTGTCTGTAATGCAGCCTGCACAACCTAGGGATTTCGTTCTATTTTTCACCTTCCTGGGGTAAGAAAGAGAAGATGCTTCCCATATGGAGCTGTCATCTTTTGGGACCCCTACAACTCCTCAGCCCTTCTCACAGGACTCTTCCCTGCTTCCCCTCTTTCTCTAGTCTGAAACGAGAGATGCGGAAGCTCGCCCAGGAGGACTGTGGTTTTGAGGAGCCCACGGTGGCCATGGCTTTTGTCTACTTTGAGAAGCTCGCCCTCAAGGGAAAGCTAAACAAGCAGAACAGGAAGCTTTGTGCAGGAGCCTGTGTGCTGTTAGCAGCGAAGATTGGAAGTGACCTCAAGAAGCACGAAGTCAAGCATTTAATTGACGTAAGTATGTGTTTACAGCAGAAGGATGTTACACTTGGACAACCAAAGAGCCCCGGTACTGGGGCACAAAAATCCATTCTTTGATACTGTGGGGGTAGAGTCATTCTCTCAGCCACGGATGCAGCAAGGGGTCTTGCGAGCATCCAATAGGTACCACGCCTACCATCTTGCTTCCCTCCTCTTTGGGAAACGGTATGGTTTTGATGGACTGCTGTCTCCTTTCTTTAAAGGGAAAAGTCCATCAAAGCAAGGAAACCCTTCTAGGATAGATATATGAAGATCTGTTTTAAAATAGTATTTTTTAAATTGATGAGCAGTAAAGCATTCAGGAGTTGTCATTAAATAATGTTACAGTTCCCAAAAAGAAGCATTTGACTGCCATAACAAAATACTGTGCTTGTTTCTTGTACTTCTACAGGCTGGCAGAGCCAAGGTCAAAGTAGCAGCTGCTTCTATTCCTGAGACACTCTTCCTTGCTCCCAAATGTCTTTCTGTGCCCTTCAGTGGAGAGAGAGACTGCTCTCAAGTCTCCTCATTTAAGGACACTAATCCCATTGGGAAGGCCCCATCCTCATTGACCCACCTGAACCCATTACCCGCCCCCCCCCAGAGGCTTTAGTTCCTAATACCATTACATTGGTATTGGGGTGGCAGGCCACCAATACTCCATGTGCTGGGCATGACATGCTGGGCATGGCATGGGAAGCCAAGCAGAGAAGTACTAGGTTAGGCCAGGAGACAGAGGGAAAGAACTATGGGCAAGATACTGTATTATAATTTCCACAGGAAGGAATGATTGCAAGGGATATAGGTCTCTACTTATGGAATACCTGTTCTGGAGGTGGTTTGTAAGTGGGAGCTCTGGATTCATAGGCTTGCATTTTAAACGCATGCTGGCGTGGCGTTGTTGACTGAAGTATTGGCTAGGAAGAGAAGTTGCTCTCGGGTCAGCAAGATGTCCCAGCATCTCAAAACAGCAAACGAAGGAGAGTTACACAATGTTCTGTATGTTTCACTATCTAGCTATCTTTAGTAGCAAAGGAGAAAAAGCAGAAAGGGAGCTAATGTAAGGACTCGCCATATTTCAAGAAAAGAGCACACATGAGGGTTGTGTTACTTTCTGAGGGGCATGATAAAACCTTTGCCGTCTCACCCTGCGCACAAATTAGCTTTGTCCCAGTACATCTACAGTATACTCAGACTTGCTTCAGTCACTCCATCTCATTCATCAGATTGACTGTCGTAGTGTCACAGGACTCCTGTTCCTCAGTTAACCTGTGGTAGCCCAACAATGTCCTGTTCCTCAGTTAACCTGTGGTAGCCTAACATTGTCCCAATGCCTTACGTCATGTGCCTAATTCACCTGACATCGCAAATGCAGGGCAGTAAGACACTACAAGAGTGAACACATTCTGGTAACTTTCACTGCTGTATATTATTCTCTTATCAGTACCTAGTTTATAAGTTAAGCTATCATATTCTGTAAACCGTCATATACTTACCTGGTCTGGTACTATACATAGCTTCAGGCTTCTGCTATAGAGAGTGAAAAATACCCCCTCCAAGCCACCCCCTCATTCTCCATAAGATAAGGTGAACACCTATATCTTATTTCTTGTTGAGCTGAGTCTCTAGATAAAATTATAAGTGACACACATTTAACCATGGTGAATATACCACACCACAAAAGCTGATGGTATTAAAACAGAATATAGAGCAGTCATGCTTTGGCAAGCCAGCAGCAGCAGCAGCAATAAACCTAAGATCCCAGTTAGAATCTAACTGCAGGTCAACAGCTGCTCTGTTGGGGAGGTAGCTTTTGGCTTAATGAAAAGGCAGAGTTTCAGCTGGAGCAGACTGTCTCAGCACAATGAGGCCTTCCTGTCCCCCCTCCCACTGTTCTCCCCAGCATCTCCTGCTGTGAGGTAGATGGGTGTGGGAACCACTGGCCACTCAGCTGTGTAGCTCTGGAAAGGAGGAGCACTTAAGAAGGACCATGTTCCCCGTGAGGAAGATGAAAAGCCTGGATTGCAAGTTGGTCATCTCACCTGTTGAGGATCCGCGAGGGGTTGTGAGTGGTGTGGATGAGGTGCACTGTGTTGTTAGTTCTGCCTCTGTCCTGTATGAGTTGAAATCTGGTTAGCTTTTGTGCTGGCATTGAAGTTTTCCATCCACGTGACCTTGGGCAAGTGGTCTTGACCTCTGGAGCTTGTGTTCTTCTCTGTAAATTAGAGATAAAATGCAAACTCAGCCTGTAGAGATGGTTAGAGAATTGGATGAAGTTGTGTGACAAGTCTCCAGGTAGACCAAAGGCACAAGTGCATCACTACCAGGACTGAAGGCAGGAGTGAGATGATTAAAGCTTTGTACCTTGGTCTTAGGAGTTGGGTTCTCCTCTTGGAATCAGGTTAGTGACCACGGGAACAGGCTATTAGAAAGTGAAGTCACCCTCTTCTAGCCTTCTGCATGCACTTGCTTGCCCATCTTTCCACTGCAAGCTCAAGCAGCACAAGGCCCTCACTCACCAAGATGCAGATGCCAGACCTTGTGCTTCTCAGCCTCTAGAACCTCTTACTCTTTATACATCACCCAGTCTCAAGTTTTCTGTTGCTGAAGAAAACCTGTCAGTGAGTTTCTCCATCAGCATTCATTAGCCGATAAAAGAAATAAATGGTACTTGAAGAAAACAGGATTTTCCTTTCAAAACTGAATTTTCATTATCTAATTTTTTTGTATGCAGAAACTGGAAGAGAAATTCCGGCTGAACCGACGAGAACTGATTGCCTTTGAATTCCCAGTGTTAGTGGCCTTGGAATTTGCACTTCACTTACCAGAGCATGAAGTGATGCCCCACTACAGACGCCTGGTCCAGAGCTCCTAGCACAGGGGCCACGGGGCCACGGACCTCTTCCTGTGAGCGCAGAGGAGCAGCACTCACTACTACAAAGGCAGAAATAGAACTGCAAGTACCAAGCTGCTTTTTCTCTGTGTGTTCGTGAAGAAAAGTTTCAGGACTGAAACTTCAGGGATTCTTTGGTCTAGCTCGCCAAGGGGAGAGGAGAGCTGTTTACTACTGAGAACAAGCAAGAAGAGTCGCGTGCTGAGGATGGCCGAGGTTCATCTAGCTACCCATGAGCAGAACTCCTAACTGCTTCCCAGGCCTCACCCTCCTCCGCCCGGGCACGCATGAGCCCTGCCAGCGTGAAGTGCTAGAGCAGATCAGGGAGGGGAATGAAGGATTTTTGAAAGGTCTGCTTTCATGTGTCAAAGAGCGTGCCAATCTGTGTTTGTATCCCCATTGGAAGTGCACTTTCCCCAGGACATGTGGCTGTGAGCCATATGAATGTATAAGTGTCTCAAACAAACCACGTCTAGTCTCAACCCCCAAAGCCAGTCCCCACCTGCTGGAGAAGGACTTCGACATTAATCACTCACTTCCGAATTGAGATCTCGAGTTCTTCAGAAATGACCTTGTTTCTGTGACTGTGCCTGTCCCCAACTGGACAAAGAAGACCGTTTCTTAAGTGTTGGATGAATCGCAAAAGCCTGGAGTGTGGCACGCTCTGTACCTTCCTGCCTCTGTCACACTATGTGTGTCTGGTTAAGCTGCACCTGCAGCCATGGGAACGCTGGCAGCGGAGGTACACGCCAGTGTGTGTATATTCCTGTGCTCTATGTTAGAGTGCATCATAAGCACATTTATTGTGCTGAATATATATGTATAGATATATAAGTGTTTTATAAAAATCCGGTCTTGGGGTAAAGTCGCATGATGGGTGTTTTGTGGCTTTTGCAACTGGGACAGATGCATTTCAAGCTGTGGTTGGATTAAAAGATGAGGCAGCGGCTCTTATTTCCACATACCCAAGGTTCTTAGCACAGAAACCTAATTGTGGCTTGTCCTGATACTCTAGGATCACCTGTACTGAGGCCTTGTCTCCACAAGATAGAGGTACAACTTTACTGCAGAAAGCTTGTGACCATGGAAAGAGAATTAAAATATTTTATGGTTTTTTATATAGATATATATATAAGTTTGTGTATGTGTAGACTTGTCTAACCAGTCACCTTGGCCCTCCATGGCTAATCCCCCTGCCTTTATCCCCTCACAGGTGAAACCATAGATACTGGAGCCCTGGACATTACCTGGAGAAAGTCAGGGGAAGGGTATAAACATATACAGCCCTCACTAGCAGAGCTCAGAGGAATCCCATAGATTTATTTTTAGGGGACAGAAGTTCACTATGTTGCCTAGGCCTAGCCCCAAATGCTCCTCCTGCTTCAGCCTCCCAAGTAGTTAGGGCTATGGGCATGTGCCACCACACCTGGCTCCTACAGGATGGAGAAACTCCAGCAGCAGCTGGCAAGAAGAACATGAACTGCTTGGCATCGCCAGTCTTACATTTAACTGAATTCAGTGCTAAACATTTTGCTAACAAATTTCCTTAGCCAAGAATCAGGTTTAAGTTGGCTATTTTGATGAGAAGATGAGTGTTTTTACTTAAAAAAAATCAAATAGTATTTTTAGGAACATATACCATTTACAAAGCAAATTGGAAAGCACAGTCATCTGTTGACCCACAAATGCTTTTGACCTTTGTACTCCTAGGAAGAGCCAGCCAGCTGTCTTTCAGGGCCAGTGCCCATAGGAGGCGCTGTTCTCAGCAGGCCTATGGTAGAAATGGCCCAAAGAACTCCCTACCACCCAGTGGCCTTGAGTGTCCTGCCACGCTGGGGTTGGGTATCTAGTAGATGGTCTGAGTCCTTCCTTGATGGACTAGTTATTGGTCTTTCAAAAAGATTCAATTGTATGCTGTATTTTGGCCAGTGAGTCAGTGAAGTAGGGAGTTGTTTGTCTGGTTGAGAATGAAGACATTTTGTCTACAGATCTGTTTTTGTGTCTACAATACCAACTTTCTGGGAAGCAGATGCAGATGAAAGATACTGGCCACTTACAGTTCCACCCCATGATACTACATTCCAGACAGTTCCCCAGCCTCGGGCTCTGGCAAGGAATCACAGGGGAAACCTAAGGCTGTGTAGCAAGAAAGTCACTAAGACTGGTTCTGGAAGGTTCTGAGATTTTGCTTTCAACTTCCACCACAGACAGCAGTTCCTTACCCTTCCAGGCCCTGCCCCTTGACAGTACTGACCTGAAGCTTCCCTCTCTAGTTCTCCAAATTGAGAAGCACATCTGGAGACGTTCCATACCCTTTGGGAAAACACTGACGGGCAGGTTCTACCTGGGTGGATTTCCCTAGAGATGGTCCTGAGCCTGGTGACTGCAGCCCTGGCTGTTGGGGAATAGAATAACAATAGAAAACCCAACAGACTGAAGTGTGGTGCTCAACTGGACCAGGTATCTCCCATACCTGCCCTGGGGGTCTGGCAGCAAGCCCAGCAATGCATACAAGCCACCACATTTTCTCCTTTTTCCCTTAAGAAAATTCATGTTCGAATATGAAGTCCAGACAGACACCAGTGGCTCATGCCTGTAATCCTAGCTACTCAGGAGCAGGAGATGTGACGAACACAGTTTTGGATGCCAGCTTAGGCAGCAAAGTCTGTAGACTTTTATCTCCAAAAAGCTGGAAGTGGACCTGTTGTTTAAGTGGTAGAGTACTAGCCTTGAGTGAGAAAGCTCAGAGCACACCCGGAGTTAAGCCCCAGGACTGGCACACACACCAACATTTAAGTCCATACCAAAGATAAATGTGGTTTGTTTCCTTTGGCTTTTTCTTTCTGATCAAAAAAATTCCTCTTCCAGAATTTTGTCATAAGCCAACAGGCTCTGCTTGGGGCCATCACTCCACACACACAGTACTACCACCTTAGTGACTGGAGCAGGAGACAGGATAGAGATTCTTTCCCCTATTCCTTCCTGTCCCCATCAACCCCCCCATAGCAAATAGGACTGTTTATTGTTCTTGCTGCTGAATTCTTAGATATTTCCTGCTTAGTGCTGAGGGGTCAGCCACCTGCAACCTCATGAAAATGTGGGCCCTTTCTGCCCCTTTGACAAGTCTGAGCCAGGGAATTCAAATATACTACAAAGTTCAAGTGTTGTCTACCCCATGAAGGAAGAAATTTTTGAAAGCAGGAAGTTTGCAGGAGTATCTCAGGGACACTTCCCTTCCTGGGACAGCTGTAGACAGTGCTCGCTGGCTCAGACAGGTCCAGGGAGTGCTGAGGACCAGAGAAGAGAGTAAAACACTGGCAGCCCAAACCTGCAGTCATATACCTGTCCTCAGCTAACGCCAGCTTAGGCAAAAGGCAGCTTTAGAAGCACAACTGCGAGATCAAAAGCTGGAAAGGAAGCAAGGAGCAAATAGATATGTTTCATCACCTCCATGCATATCAGTCACACAGTCCAAAGTAAGAATGGGGGGCTACCCCGAGAACCCCCACCCCCATCCCATGCAGAGCCATTTAGAGCCATCAATGGATGTTCCCAAAAGTCTGCAGGCGAAGGGCTGCTAACCCCAAGATGATGTTCACGGTGAGTATGCCTTGCCCTGTATAACCTCTCCTTTCACCATCTGGCTACTTTGCGGGGGCCCTGGGCCAGTGGAGGCTTGTTACATACAGGGTGCTACCTTTAGGATTCCTGAGTGAGGCTACAAGACTCTGATGCTCCACACAAACACAGGACATAAAATTGTTTAGTGTTTTGTTTTCTATGTGTGTGCCAGTTGTGGGGCTTGAATTCAGGGCATAGGTGTTGTCCCTAAGCTTTTTTGCGCAAAGTTAGTACTCTGCCACTTGAATCATATCTCCATTTCCAGCTTTTTGGTAGTCAAGTGGACACAAGCTTTCTAGACTTGCCTGGCCAGCCTGGCTTCAAACCATGATTCTCATACCTCAGCTTCCTGCATAGCTAGGATTATAGGCATAAGCTACTGGCACCCAGCTCATAAATGTGTGTGTGTGTGTGTTTTAAAGTACCATTCATCCGGTATATAATTGGTCTAAATTTAAGATATGTAGAGACATATGGAGAAAATATTTAGGTCAATTTTCAGGGAACTAGATAGTTTTATAAAGCAGTAAGAACAGTTCCCATTGTGGGGATGGGGTGGTCACTGTGACATCACTGTACCTCGCTGCCTCATCCAGTGTTTTTCAGATGTACAGGTCCAAAGGCATGGACCTGCACTGGACTAAGCCATGGTGATACTCAGGTCTCAGTCACAGAGCTTGCTGACAGTGAATCCCACCTTGGTCAGTGCTGATGCAGACCACTGTCGGGGTAAGGCTTGTGCCGTAGGTGCTCCAGAGATAGGGAGTTTCCACAATAGAAACAGTGTTCTGATTGACTCCCCCAAATGGCTTTGGGGGGATATCATGAGTGAACAGACTGCAGTACATTTGTTCTTCCACTAGGTTCCTGGGGATTCTAGATGGAAGACAGTAGAGGCAGTAATCCAGAACGGGGTCCAGCAACACAGTTCAGAAGAGAAGCTGAAAGGAAGGCCAAGGTAGAGTTGGAAATCAGTGCTTAGAAATCTTCCCAGCAGTGGAGGGATGGGGGAGGATGAGTTAGGATAATCGTTTGATATCACGAGAGGAAAAAAAAAACACACAAACTGAAAATCAAAAGATGGGTAGGAAGGAAATCAGGGACTCTTTGTTACCAAGATATCTAGACAAATGGATGAGAAAGCAGAGACTAGAACTACAATAGAAGGATAAACTGGAGGGTACAAGGCAGTGTTAGGAGAGATGTTTGTGATCACGAAGCAGATCACACATCCGGACCATAATGGACACTTAAAAACACATTTTCACTAGGCACCGGTAGCTCACACTTGTAATCCTTGCTACTTAGGAAGCAGAGATCTGAGGATCAATGTTTGAAGCCAGCCTAGGTAGGAAAGTTCATGAGATTCTTCTTTCCAACTAACAACAAAAAAAAGCTGCAAGTGGAGTTTGTGGCTCACGTGGTAGAATGCCAGCCTTAAGTAACAAAGCAAAGAGACAGTGCCTAGGCTCTGAGTTCAAGTCCCCAGTACTGGCACACAGGTATACACACATAATACACATGTTTGCAGTGCTAGGGATGGAACTAGAGGCCTTGCATAATGCTGGGCAAGTGTTCAATCACTGAGCCACACATCTCCATCCCTTAATGCACCTTATGTAACACTTTCATTTAATACTAACAAGCTCTACAATGAGGTCCTCCGTGTTTCACAGATAGTATCTTACATGCCCAATGTCGCATAGTAATAAAGTGACGAAGGCAACATTTGAACCCAGGTCTGAGCTAAAGCCCCACTTAACTGTCCTGCCTCAGCCTGTGTCAAGAGAGACGAGAAGATGGCAAGCCACAGGCAGGCTGGAGTCACCTGGCCCTGAATGTGCCACCCTGTGACCTCTGAGATGAGACAGAGCTGCTTTCTCAACTCACCCAGAAGCCACCAGCCCTTTCCCAGGCAGAAATGAGCCACTCCCTCCACAGGATTCCTGAGTGAGGCTAAGAGACTCAGATGCTCCACACAAACACTTCTTGAACAGGCAGCCTCCGTGTCTGATTGTGGAGCATATTTGAGGACCCTGGTAGAACTTGGGCTCTGGGAATTGACTTGTATAGCAGGTGAGCTAAGGAGCTTTGGGAAGAGAAGATCACGTAAGGTGCAACATGGCCAGTGTTTATGTCCACCAACATTCCACAGGGTCTCCTTGAGCCTCTGTTAAATCCACGCACTTAGGCTGCTGTGTCCCCTGTCCATATGTGACTGTTCCTGTGAGTCCAATTTTGCTTTTCTCTAAGGCCAAGCACATCTAGTGTGGGCAAGCAGACAGCTTGGGAAGAAAGGCTATGTCTCACAGGACAGCCAGAAGGTGCTCAGATCTAGGAGCTGAGATGTCTCATGCTGCACTGCCCCCATGTTTCAGGCAGACTGGTTCACCACCACTTGCACATCACAGGCCAAGAGCCTCAGGGCTCAATAGAACAGGACAGTTCACCACCACCATCTCTCCAAGTACCAACCACAGTGCTGGGTACCCAGAATTCACCTAACATGCTGGTTTTATCTAACTGATCACCACTGAGACAACTGTTCTCTATAGCCTTGACTCCATTTTCTGCTTGTTTGTCAGGTCTGGTGTGGAACACAATGCCAAAGCTTCCCTTGCCTTCTGCTTCCAGATAGGTTCTGGAAAATAGATACTGATCAGAAACCAGACCCTAACCCTAACCAAGGGATCCCTCTAGTCTTGGGGAGGCCTCATCACGCCTCCCTACAGAGGTCTTTGAATGAACTTCAATTACCCCTGTCACAGATGCTATCAAGTTCCTGTGGTAGTCCTACCCAGTTGGCAGAGAAGAAAATGGTGCAGGTAATCAGGGTTGTTAATACTTCCAAAGTGTCTAGAAACTAACAGGAGAGATTTCCCTGAGGAAGCAGCAAGAGCAGATGGGAGTATTCAAGCAGATCACATGCTTCTCAAAAAAAAAAAAAAGGAGGCCCGGTGCTGGTGGTTCACACCTGTAATCCTAGCTACTGAGGAGGCTGAGATCTGAGAATCACCGTTCAAAGCCAGATCAAGCAGGAAAATCCGTGAGACTCTATCTCCAATTAACCACCTGAAAACTAGAAGTGGTAGAGTGCTTGTCCTGAGCTGAAGAGCTGAGGGACAAGCACCCAGGCCTAGAATTCAAGCCCCGTGACCCACAAAAACAGGAGGCTGGGTGCCATTTTCTCACACCTGTAATCCTAGCTACTAAGAAGGCTGAGATCTCAGGATCACAGTTCAGAGCCAGTCCAAGCAGAAAAGTCTGTGGAATTAATATACCAACAAAAAATGAGAATTGGAGGTAAGGCTTATATGGGGAGGCACAGTCTTTTGAGTGAAAAAAAAAAAAGGGTAAGAAAGTCACAAGACCCTGAGTTCAACCCTGAATATTGACACAAAAAAAGAAAAGGAAGAGAAAGGGGGGAGGAAAGAAAGAGTAGGAAGGAAGGAAAGAAAGAAGGAAGGAAGGAAGGAAAGAAGGAATGGAGGGAAAGAAGGAATGGAGGGAAAGAGAGAGGGAGGGAAGAAAAAAGGAAAGAAGAAAACGAAGCTGGCACCTGAGCCATCCTGCATGGTTCTGGGGGTTTTCAGGCCTGTTGCCCTGCCAGACAATCTTTCAAAGCCTTGGGGCTCTTAAGGGTCCCTAAGAGGACCCCTGAACAGCCCAAGAAGAAAAGCCACGACTCAGTGGGAGTCGTCATCATTGCTCTTTAAAAACCCTGACTTGGAGGAAAAAAGTAGCTGAGCTCTTCGATAAACACCTTGAAGTCTCCACACTGTGTGCAGTATAAGATTCTAAGCCAGATCATCATTTTTTCCTAAGGTTTCTCCCATGAAACCAATTTTCAGTTTTTTATCTACATTAAAATCAAGACACCAATGGAACCGCCTCCACTGCTCTCTCCCTTTCTGTGTGGCCTGGGGAACGATGGAGCCACTTACAAGTGAAACCTGGGGCGTTTTCCTAACATGCCACTAGAAAGGCAGCATGGCCTGTATCAGGAGGGACAGTTTTCCAGCACAGGCTCTGAGGAAGCCCAGAAGCTGTGACCTAGGAGAGTGAGGCATAGGGAAGGTAAAGGCCCCAGCAGCTGACAAGCCCTGAAGGCTTATACAAGCCATGGAGCAGTCTGTACCTGATAGGAGTCAATGTCAACCATCAGAGATTCTAGAAGATAAAAGAGGGCCTGGTGTACAGCCATTGTTTTTCCCTCCACTGACTAGAATTAGTACATAGACATATACATACATATACATTCTCTCCTCTCCCTCCCCTTCTCCCTCTCTCTCTCCCCTTTATATAGGAAGCTAGTGATCTCTGGCAGAGCACCTAATGGCTGCATATCACATTTGGATCCCATTTCTCTCTTGTCTCTCTCAGGCCGAGGTCCTGCTTATAGCCCCCCAAGGACACAGGTGGTGGCCCTGAGAAGATACAATAATCCTTTAAGTTAGTGGCTCCCATACCTGCTGACCAGCAAATGGACACTCGTGACTTCGCTGACACCCTTAGGTCTTGTCAAACTCCATGGGGTTATGATGTAGCATCAAATCTTCCTTCTCAATGACAACAAGGTTTGGTTACTGGAAGATGGCAGCATGGTGACAGAAAAATTAGAGCTTCTTCTGATCAATTAGAGGTACAGGGCTTTCTCAGGGAAATCTACCCCAAGAGATGATGGATGTCAGGAAAATTCTAATCCATCAGAGTTCAGGGCCAGTCGAGACATATCAACTCATGCCTATAATCTTAGCTACTCAAAAAGCTGAGATCTAAGGATTGTGGTTCGAAGCCAGCCAAAGCAGGAAAGCCAGAAGCATAGCTATGGCTTGAGTGGTGGAGTGCTAGCCTTGAGCACAAAAGCTCAAGGACAGTGTCCAGGCTCTGAGCTCAAGTCACAAGACCGACACCAAACGAAAAAGGAAAGAAAGCAATATCAAATCTTAAGCTTCCAAAAGAAAAGAAAAGGCAAACAAAAGATCTTGAAAAGATAGCTGCCTCTTTCTGGGGTCTTTCTTTTCTCTTTTTTCTTTTTGTTCTGGTCTTGGGGTTTGAACTCTGGGCACTGTAGCTGACATTTCCCCAAGCCTAGCACGCTAACACTTGAGCCACAGCTCCATTTTTGGCTTTTTTGTAGTAATTAGAGACTTAAGTCTCACTGGCTTTCCTGCCTGGGCAGGCTTCAAACTGTGATCCTTAGATCTCAACCACATGAGTAGCCAGGATTACTGTGAGCCACTGGCACCAGACATTTTTTGATCCTAGGCTCCACATACCACCACACCAGCAGAGGAAAACAAGGATACAGCACTAAATCTGAAGGCTTGGGAAAGGAGAGATTAGTGGTACAGACAGTGGCAGCCATTCTGAGGCTTCCAGGGAAGCAGTAAACAAAGGACCTTTACACCAGCAACACAAAATGCCCTGCACAACTAAGAGTGGCTGGCTCCACAGAACAAATCCAGAAAGAAGGTAATGCCCACATCTACTATGGAACACTAATCTATTCTACTTACACATAAACTCTCACATCATAACTCCCCATCACAAGTGATCACTACACCTACACCAAGTAGCCTTCAGAAACCCTGAACCCAGATGCATAAATCACAACAAAAGATCACAAAATTCATGAATAAACAAGCCAACATGTCACCCTCAAAAACCAAAAAAATAGTAAAGGATTTAAGTGAGAAGAAGAAAGGGCAAACAACTCATTGGGCAATACTGAGAGAAATGACTGATGAAACAAGAGGTATTCAAAAAAAAAAACTAGATAAATTCTAAGAACAATTCAACAACCACCAAAAAGGAAAAGAAAATACAGCTCAATGAACTAAAGAAGAGAATGCAGGAGATGAGAGAGGAAGTTAAGAAAAAGTTGGAAAGCAGGAAGAGCTTAATCGTTCTCAGATACATCACAGTTGAACACCAAGGCAATAGAACAAAAGAAGTTGAAAATAGGGTATCAGAAGTGGAACATAAAGCAGTGGAATTAGATCAGTCAAAGGCATTGAAAAAAAAAACTAAGAGAATATCAAGAGAACACGCAAGAACTTACAGACTCTGTCAAAAGATCAAATCTACATCTAATGAGAATAGATGAGGAAGAAGAAATAAAAAACTAATGGTACTGAAAACTTGATCCACAAAATAATAGCAGAAAAACTCCCCAACCTCGGGAAAGAGAACTTCGTCCATCTTTTAGGGACACACAGAAATTCAATCAGAAAAGACCAGTGGAAGAAACACTCCTAGTCACTTGTAGACACTCATTAAAACACTAAATATAGTCAGGCACCAGTGGATCATGCCTGTAATTCTAGCTACTCAGGAGTCTGAGATCTGAGGATTGAAGTAGCCAGTCCAGGCAGGGAATCCATGAGACTCTTATTTCCAATTAACCACCAAAAAGTCAGAAATAGACCTCTAACTCAAGTAGTAGAATGCTAGCCTTGAGAGAAAAACAAAAACTCAGGGAGCACTGATGCCCTAACCCATACCCAGAAAGAATGCAGTCATAAAATTCAATGCATATCCTAAGAAATTAAGAAATTGAGGAAAGGGGTATAGTAGGAAAGATAGGGCAAATGATGAAAGGGGTGGGTGACATTGCTCACAAGGTTGTAAATTCATATATTACTTTGTTGAATGGAAATTCCTTTGCACAACAAAAATATATGTTTTAAAATGCAAGAATGGATAATACTCTAAAATATTCAGCTAATACCAGAAAGGATTGTTTTTGTTAGTGATACATTCAACCACAACAAAGCTTGTTTTATTTTATTTTCCTGTAAAGATGCTGGACAGAGGGGTTACAGATGCATGAGTAAGGTAATGAGTACATTTCTTGTCAAGCATTGTTATTCCCGCCTTTGTTTTTCTCCTACCATCCCCTCCCTCTCCCACATCTCCCACTATTCCCCTTCCCTGAAGTTGTAAAGTTCATTTCCAACCATAGTGTCTTGTGAGTATCATTGTTGCAATGGGTCATCCTGTGTCTTTGTTTCAGCATTTTGTTATTCCCCTTCCCCTCCCTAAATTAGATAAATGTATATACAAGATTCAGGGTACCATCACTAAATTAAAAAAAGTAAGAGCCAACCATTTGTTGTCCCCAAGAAACCCACTTTGCTGTCGAAGATAAACACAAATTCTGAGTGAAAAGATGGAAAAAGACCTCCCAAGCAAATACAGCCTGCAAGAAGGCAAGAATGGCCATTCTTATAGCTGATAGACTTCAAGCTAAAATCAGTAAACAGAGGCTAGACTTCAAGCTAAAATCAGTAAGAAGAGACAAAGAAGGTTACTACATATTAATAATGGGAATGATACATGAAGAAATTATAGTGGTCAACATATACATTAAACAATACATTAAACAATCACTCTTGGACAAAAGCTAATAGATCCCAACACAATAATAATGGAAGGCTTTAATATCCACTCTCACCAAAAAACAAGTCAACCAAACAAAAGATCAGCAAAGAAACCTCAGAATTAAATGACAAAGTAACCCAAATGGATTTAATAGACATCTATGTAGTATTTCACCCAGTGACCACACAATACACATTCTTCTCAGCAGCCCAAGGAACCTTTTCCAAACTAGATCATATCCTATGACATACAGTAAGCCTGTGTTTTTTAAAATAAATTGAAATAACCCCCTGTATTCTGACCACAGCGGAATCAAACTAGAACTCAACAGAAAAATACTGACAGAAAATAAACACATGGAAACTGAACAACACACTGTTGAACAACAACTGAGTCACTGAATTAAAAAGTTCCTGCAAACCAGAGTAGCTCTGAAGCAGCTACAGAAAAAAGACAGAAATCCCCCACGTTGATAATCTCTTAATAAAACTAAACTTTTAGAACAACAGGAAGAAACCAAATCCAACACTGTTAGATGGAGAGAGATAGCTAAAATTGGGACAGAAAGTAATGAATTAGAAAATTTTAAAACTATTCATATGAAGCACATTCTTAATCCATTTATCCAATGAAGGGCATATATACAATAGAATTTTACTCATCCGTTAGAAAGAATGTTATTGCATCATTTGCAAAGAAACGAAAGGATTGGGGAAAAATCATGTTAAGAGAAGTCAGGGAGAAAAGGACAAAGGATACATGTTCTCATATATGGAATTAAGTAAACACTTTGGGATGGTAAGTGTATGCAACTGTATTAACTGAAATATAGTGGGTTCAAGGGAGAACTAAAACAGTTTAACTTCTTAGAAAGGCTCACAATCCAACAAAATAAACACCAGGAAATAGGTAGTCAAAAGGAGGTGGAGGAGGGGGTAGGCCAATGACGAGAGGAAAGGAGAAAGAATGCAGTCATAAAATTCAATGCATATCCTAAGGAATTAAGAAATTGAGGAAAGGGGTATAGTTGGAAAGATAGGGCAAATGATGAAAGGGGTGGGTGACATTGCTCACAAGGCTATAAATTCATATACTACTTTGTTGAATGGAAATTCCTTTGCACAACAAAAATATATATTTAAAAATGTAAGAATGGATAATATTCTAAACTATTCAGCTAATACCAGAAAGGATGTTTTTGTTAGTGATACATTCAGCCACAACAAAGCTTGTTTTATTTTATTTTCCTGTAAAGATGCTGGACAGAGGGGTTACAAATGCATGAGTAAGGTAATGAGCACATTTCTTGTCGAGCATTGTTATTCCCGCCTTTGTTTTTCTCCTACCATTCCCTTCCTCTCCCACATCTCCCTCTACTCCCCTTCCCTGAAGTTGCAAAGTTCATTTCCAACATAGTGTCTTGTGAGTATCCTTGTTGCAATGGGTCATCCTGTGTCTGTTTCAGCATTTTGTTATTCCCTTTCCCCTCCCTAAATTAGATAAATGTATATACAAGATTCAGGGTACCAAAATCAAATACAGTGACACAGGGAATATTCCATAGGGGGAAAACATACAAAAGAAACAAAAAAATCAGAGTACATTAAAAACAACAATGAAGAAAAAAATTCTTGTGTCCATATCTTGGGTTTCATTTTGATTAGCATCATCTTATATGGTCACTTGTACTTAGCTTTTGAGCTTTTCTGCTCATCTGATAAGATTATCCTAAACATATACTAAATACTGCAAATAAGGGAAACCATGGGACTTATATTTCTTTCGGTCTGACTTACTTCACTTACTATGATTTTTTTTCCAACTCTTTCCATTTCCAACAAATGGGTGGTGTCATTCTTTCTGGAAACCAATAGAATTGATACACACACACACACACACACACACACACACACACACACACACACACACACACACACACACACACACACACACACACACACACACACACACACACACACACACACACACACACACACACACACACACACACACACACACACACACACACACACACACACACACACACACACACACACACACATTTTCTTCATTCATTCCTCTACTGAGGGGCATCTGGGTTGGTTCCATATCTTAGCTATGGTGAATAATGCTGCAATAAGCATAGTTATGCTGGTAGTTTTAATATGGCAGGTAGCTTTAATAGTGATCATATGACAACAGAAAGCTGGTTCTTTGAAAAAATAGGATTGACAAACCCCTAGCTAATTTGAGAGAGCGAGTAAGAAAGTGAGAAAGCAAATGAGATGAGACAACCAGAAAGCAAGAGAGGAGATGCAACTCAACAAAAAAGGAGGGGAGAAGGAATAGCACAACAAATACTCAAGAAATCCAAAAGATTATGAGGGACTACTGTAAAAACCAATGCACAAATAAATTGCAAAATCTAGAAGAAATTCCTAGAGGTATACGAGCTGCCAAAGCTGAACTAAGAAGATATAAACCACTTAAACAGACCCATAACAAGCAATGAGATTAAAGAAGTTAACAGTCTCCCAACAAGGAAAAGGACAGGTCCCAATGGATTCCCAGCTGAGTTCTACAAGATGTTTAGTGAACAGCAGTGTTCCTCAAACTTTTTATGGACTACAAAGGGAAGGATCACTACCAAACTTATTCTATAAGTCCAGCATGACACTCCACTCCAAACCAGACAGGGACCCAAAGAAAGAAGAGAGTGTATAGACTAATGTTTTTAAGAAACATAGCCTGAAAGCTCCTTGGTAAAATACATGCCAACAGAATTCAACAAGTAACCAAAATGATCATTAATCAAGCTGAGCACTGGTGGCTCATGCCAGAAATCCTAGCTACTCAGCAGGCTAAAATCTGAGGATTGTGGTTCAAAGCCAGCCTGGCCAGGAAAGTCTGTGAAATTTCTTATCGCCAATAAACCACCAGAAAACCAGAAGTAGCACTGTGGCTCAAGTGGTAGAGCACTCACTTTGAGCTGAAGAGCTCAGAGACAGCACCCAGGCCCAGAGTTCAAGCCCCACAACTGAAAAAAAAATCATTAATCAAGTTAGGTTTATCACAGAGATGCAAGGCTGTTTCAGTATATATAAATCAATAATTACATTAACAGAGCCAAAGGCAAGAATCAGATGATCACTTCAACAGATGCAATAAAAGCCTTTGACAAATCCAACATACTTTTATGATAAAAGCTTGGAGAATCTAGAAACAGAAGGAACATATCTCAAGTAATAAAGGCTATATATGACTGATCAACAGCCAACATCATACCAAACAATGAAAAATTGAAACCATTTCCTCTAAAATCAGGAACAAGGCAAAGATGTCTACTCTCTCCACTCCTCTTCAGTGTAATTCTGAAATTCCTAGCCAGAGCAATAAGGTAAGCAAAAGACATAAAAGGGATTCACATAAGGAAAGAAGAAGCCAAACTATCCCAATTTGCCCATGACATAACCTTCTATTTAAAGGACCCGAAAGATCCCAGAGGCCCATGCTTGCAGTTCTAGATACTCAGGAGGTTGAGATCTGAAGACTGTGGTTCAAAGGCAGTCCAGGCAGGAAAGCCCATGACACTCTTACTTCAATCAGCCACCAAAACCAAAAGGCTAGAAGTGGTAAGAGCACTAGCCTTGAGCAGAAAAGCTCAGTGACAGTACCCAGGGCCTGAGTTCAAGCCTCAGAACCAACCAAAATAAATAAATAATAAATAAAAATGAGTTACTGACTGGGTCCAGCCCAGCTTCCCCGGGGCAGCTGCCCTGGCAGCTGATCCTCTAATTCAGCCATGCTGCCAGCGGCTCATCTTTAGTGTCCTCCCCACATAGAAAGCCAGGAAATGACCCCTGGCTCGTTGATATGGGCTGGCGCCTGCCTGGCCAGCTTGTCTGTGTCCCCTGCTGAGCCTGCCTTCCGCAACACCCCAAGTCACAGCAGCCCACAGACAATCCTGAGAGAGGGAGTTGCACTGACACTCAGCCCTGCTAGCAGGGCTTGGCACAGAATGCAAGGCCTGAACCTCATCAGGTGTGTGGAGCAGAGCCCAGGCAGCAAGCTCTGCCTGCTCCTGAAGAGCCAGGGCTGAGCTGTGAAGAGACATGGTCCCATGCAGCTCCTGGTAAGAGCCTACTACAGTGTCCACTACCCACAGAGGAGGAAAAAAAATGGGTTCTGCTCTTTCCTTCCCTGGTTGTTCCCTCTGATGTCTCCTCTGCTACATATAAACTCAGGACACAACGAAAGGTCACAAGGGATTTTCACAGCATGTATGATTAATGCCACAAGTTCCGGTGTGGGTTTCAAACTGCAAGAGCATGCAAGTGTTCCTGTCCCTCTCCTAGACCCCGGCCGGCCCACAGTAGCTCACTCCATCTCCACATCGTTATCCATTCTCTCCACCCCAGCCCCAAATCTTCTGCACTGAAAAAGGTCTTGCTTCACCCTGCCACCTACCCCAGGATACTTCTACCTCCTGGTCAACACAAGGGAGTCAGTTCTCTTACTGGCTTTTCTCTCAGCTGCCTTTGTCACAGTTCTATGGGCTGTGCTTCGATCTGCACTGCCATCCTACGGCCCGCCCTCTCCCAAAGGTCTCCTCTCCTCTGGATCTGACTCTACCAGTCCCTCTGCCCCTCTGCTTGACTGGATCTCCTATCCTGGCCCAATGGCCTTCCTCAAAGCTCCCTTTGATTATTGGTTAACCTGCTGACCTCAGTGAAGGCCGCCTGCACTTCCACTGAAATAAAATATCTTTGGATTCCTATTAGCATAATTCTTGGGCCTAGAGAGATGATCTTATGCTTCCCTTGGCAGTACTGGAGTTTGAACTCAGGGCTTTGTGCTTGCTAGACAGGTGCTCTACCACTTGAGCCTTGCCTCCAATCCAGTCCTATTTTGCTTTGCATGTTTTTTGAATGGTCGCTTATACTTTTTGCTCAGGGTTAGCCTGGAACTGTGATCCTCTTACCTGAACTCCCTGTGTAGCTTGGATTGCAGGAGAATTTCACCACAGTCAACCAGAGGTGACTCTTCCTGTTACCAAAAGTCCAATTACTAGTCAGGACCAAACATTTTGCTGGGAAACTTAAGAGCTTTAGGGCGAGCATTTGTCAAATGTGGCCCTAATAGGACCAGCTACAGCAGAATCCCCTGAGACTTCTTGGGAAGGATACTTCCTAGGAATTCCAGCTTGTGAGGATGTCTGGGAATTCATATGTGCAGCAAATTCCTCAAGTGGCTTTTCTACATTCTGCAGTTTGAGAGTTACAGCCTTAAAGATATCAAGGCTCCAGGGGCTGGGAAGGTGGCTCAGTGGCAGAGTGCTTGCATGCATGAGGCCCTGGGATCCATTCCTCAGCACCACATAAGCAGAAAAAGCTGGAAGTGGCGCTTTGGCTCAAGTGGTAGAGCACTAGCCTTGAGCTGAAGAGCTGAGGGACAGCGCTCAGGCCCAGCGTTCAGGCCCCATGACCGACCAAAAAAAAAGATATCAAGGCTCCATAACAAAATACAAAGGTGTGTGTGTGTGTGTGCACGCACGTGCATGCAAGGGATACCAAAAACACAGCAGGGCTTCTCAAACTGAGAACTTGTCCATGAATTTGTCAGAATAGCAGGCACTGAGTCAGCAGGCCTAGGATAGGACTGAAGATCTTAGGGAGCCAAGGTTCTTGGTCCACAAACACACTTTCATAATTTTAGTAGCAGGGAGCTGGAGGAATGTTTCTCTAGCATTATCATCCTGGATTGTGGAAAACAGCTTCTATCCTCCTTTTCCCCCCAGAATACTGAGGACCCCAGAAGCAGAAGAGCCAGAAGATGGAGAAAGTCTAGGCCCTCAAGTCACCTTGTGGGGAGAAAGAAGCAGTCACCAGGAACTTCTCCTGTGGCCTGTTGCATCAGCGAGGAATAAATTCTTGTGTAAGTCTTCTGGGATTCTGCAGGTTGTCTGTCACAGTGCAAACACTAAACTTCTCTAGAGTACTGAGTGGAAATGGAGAAATGCCTTGCCAAAATTCAGACATGTTAGATAGGCTGCTGTATACAAGGATCCAGAGCTCCACAGAAACAGAAATGTACTGAAAACAGAAATGCATGTCTTTCTGTGCATAGGTGTTCATGGCAGCCCTGTGACACTGCCAGAGGAGAAAAGACAGGGGAGGAGAGAAGACCAGGATGAAGCTCTGAAGGATAGCAACACCACCAAAGGACCCGAAAGGAGGAGTAAGAAGAGAAAGGGTGGATGGAAAGGTAGGGAGCTGAAGGGAAAGGGGTGGACCATGGAGACCAGGACAAGGACTTTGTCCCCAGGATCAGGAAACAAAATGAACATTCTTGAGAAGCTAGATGCGATACAGCCTGAAGATTCTCAGCTGGCTTGAAAAATAGTCACTGGGACCATCCCAAGCATGGTTTTCAAAAGGGGGCTGAGGTCAGACCAGGAGGGCTTGGGGTGCATAGGAGGAGGGAAGATGGGGTGGGCAAGCCAAGACCATTTTTTCTGAGAAGTATACTTAGGAATAGAAGACTTGAGAACAAGTTGAAAGCTGAGAATCCCAAAACTTCCGCCATCCTGCTCAGCTTGGACACAGGGGAGTGAAGCTTCTGTGTACTAGAAGCTCACTTTGCTGTTCTACTGTGTCCTTAAGAATTCCCTGGCTCATTTTGGGACTACCCTCCCAAGCACACAATGCAGGTATTTAGTACAGAATCTTCCCCAAGATCATCCCCCCGATCAATGGAAAGCACCAATGATTTACCAGATACAATCCCACACAATTGTACCCTCTTACCCAGTCCTGAAGATACAATCCCACACAATTGTACCCTCTTACCCAGTCCTGAATCCCCATGTTGAAAGACTCACCTTGAACCAAACTCCCAGTTCTCAATGGGTGATCTGACATCCCCAGTCTAAAACTTGTCCAAGCTTTGTTTCTCACTACCACAATAAACTCAGGTTTGTCTCATCTGTGGATGTGATATCTAGGGAGCCCATGCATGACAAGTGAGTGGAGTTAATATTTTAAACCAAGGGGTGGAGGTCACTGGGAGTCTGTGGCTGCTGTATGGACATTTGCTCTCCATGTTGTCCCGGATGGCAGTCTCCACTGTTGAGACAGCTCCCCGTCTGAAGAACACAGCCCTCCTAGGACTGGGGGTATTGCAGACAAAAAGGATCTTTCACATTATGCAGCCAAGTTTTGCCCCTCTACCACCTCTTCCTGAATATGGAGGAAAAGTACGTATGAGGCTGATTCCAGAGGATTCTTCCAGTTTCTTTATCCTAAAACTGGTGTGACAGGACCCCATGTGCTTGGATCTGGGCTTATCTTGTATTTTCTATCCAAAGAAATATATGTGATTACTCCAGAGACCTTCTCTGGCATATCATTACCAGGATTCATATCTATGCTATTAGAAAATATGGAGCCTCTTTTGCAGAATTTATTGATAAAATCAATGAGCAAAAAATTGCCCAACTGAAGAGGTAAAACAGGCTTCCATCAAACAAATCCAGGAAGCATTTGATGCAGAGAAGTCACAGCAGGCACTGGTTCAGAAACGCCACTACCTTTTTGATGTCTAGAGGAATAACATTGCTATGGCCTTGGAGGTTACTTACCAGGACCGGCTGCATAGAGTATACAAGGAGGTAAAAAATCACCTGGACTACCATATCTCTGTGCAGAATATGATGCATCAAAAGGAGCAAGAGCACATGATAAACTGGGTGGAGGACCGTGTGATGCAGAGCATCTCTGCACAGCAGGAAAAGGAGACAATTGCCAAGTGTATCACAGATCTAAAGATGCTTGCAAAGAAGGCTCAAGCACAGCCAGTTATGACAATGAATCTCCCAACAGAGATCTCTAAAAACAGTTAACGGAATGGAAATTAGTCTGTGTGCAAAATCTTTCTATATTGCTATCTGTGGAAATCAGTTTACCTTTCTTAAAAAGGAAAAGTTCAAGTTTTATTTCGTGAACTATTGGCCACTCAAGTTTCTCATTTTTATTCTGCCTTTTGAGTTATTTGATTGATCACTTTTAAATAAGCAGGTTGCTTTAATTAAAATTTGTTGTAATTTAGGACTATTACCAAGTTACAGTTTAATTTGGTAACGAATTTTACCATCTTCCAATAAAGTGACAATTGAAACAAAAAAATTTTAAACCAAGTACAGTGTATAGGTACATAACGATAATCCCAGCTCTGCGGGAAGTGGAGACGGGAAGATTTCTTCAAGGATAATCCAGACAAAAAAAAATTAGCAAGACCCTCTTTAAAATCAAGCCACGGGCACCAGTGGCTCATGCCTGTAATCCTAGTGACTCAGAAAGATGAAATCTGAGGATTGGGGGGGGGGGGGTTGGGGGGGGAGGCTGGGAAGGGAGGTGAAGGGTAAACAAAGGAGGAGGCTGCAATGCTTGGTAAGAAATGTATGCATTATCCTGCCCATGTAATTGTAACCCCTCTGTACAGTATGTTCACAAAAAAAATTAAATTAAATTTTAAAAAAATCTGAGGATTGTGGTTCAAATCCAGCCAGGGCAGGAAAGTTTATGAGGCTGTTATCTCCAATAAACTACTCAGAAACAGCCAGAAGTAGCACTGTGGCTCAAGTGGTACAGCACTAGCTTTGAGCAAAAGAAGGTCAGGGACAATGCCTAGGCCAACAACAACAACAACAAAGCCAGGGTAGTGGTTCATGCCTATAGTCACAGATATATGAGAGGTGAAGGTAGAAGGATCTCAAATCTAACTGAAAAATAAAAACTAAAGCAGAAAGGACAGGGGGGTATGGTTCAAGTAGTAAAGCACTTGCCTAGCAAGCTCAGAGCTCAGTATTGCGCCCCCTCCAAAAAGAGAATGAAGTCAATCTCTTGTTTTTGTGTGGTTTTTTAAATGGACCAGTTATGAGGATGCTTAAAATCATTATGAAGGAGAGCTGGGAAGCTGGCTCAGTGGTAGAGTGCTTGCCTCGCATGCACTGGGTTCGATTCCTCAGCACTGCATAAACAGAAAAAAGCTAGAAGTGGTGCTATGGCTCAAGTGGTAGGGTGCTAGCCTTGAGCTGAGGGACAGCGCCCAGGCCCAGAGTTCAGCCCCGATGACTGACAAAAAAAAAATCATTATGAAGGAAATGATTACATAACTGAGATGTCCTCAGGTTCCTGAGAAAGAGGAGTCAGAATCAAAACTGCGCCTGGGGAAGAGGGTCAGGTTGAAGGGAGGGGAAAGAGAGGACCAAATATGGGCTGGTATGGAGGACAGTGGGAAGATGAGAGGGCACTGGCCTGACAGTCTCTCTAAATGTGTGTGAAAGGGAGGGGAGGGGCAAGGGCAAAGGGCAGGGGTTTGAAGATTAGGCAGAGGCACTGGAAAAACTGTGCAAGTGAGAGGGAGAACCAGCCTGAAAAGCTATACTTGCCTCAGGCCCTGGAGACCAAGGCCATGCACTGCTCATAGAACAGAATACGCCTTGTCTTGTGACTTTGAATTAATAAAGGCATGAATAAATTAATGAGGGCATCTAGGGTGACTACCTATTCCACACTCCCTTGGATATGGGAGACCTAATACATTTTTAAGTTATTTTAATTTTGTTTTATTTTATATTGCCAGGAAGCCAGCCCAGAGTCTACAAGTGAGGCTAGTATTCAACCACTGAGCTATATCTCCTGCTCATGGTTTGCCTCTAGCCCTAGTCTAAAGTCTTTTGTGTATGTGTGTGTGACAGTACTGGGGCTTGAACTCAGAGCCCGAGCACTATCCTTGGCTTTCTCACTCAAGGCTGGGGCTCTACTACTTGAGTCATAGTTCCACTTCTAGCTTTTTGCTGGCTAATTGGAAATAAGGAATCTCATGGGCTTTCAAACCTTGATCTTTAGATGTCAGTCTTCTGAGCAGCCAGGATTGCAGGCATGAGCCACTGGTGTCCAACAAAGCTAGTGTCATTTTAAAGCCCATTTACTCTGGTATCCCATTTCCTGTCATTGAAAGTCAGCCACTTAGGACCACTTCCCTGGATGAGGGTAACAAGAATAATGGTAGCACTGCTTTATTTGCTGTGTGCTGGGTTTGAGGCTAAACACCACACATATTAATAGTTTTCTCCAGGTAGTTATACCCATGAAGATAAGAAAGATTAAATTGCCTTTCCTATTTCAATGAGCATGAGGGGGCAGATCACCCCTGAGAAGGAAGAACCAGATTTTGCATAGCATAGAAACAAATCCATGAGTGAGACATTCCTACCCACGATGAATCCCCACAAAGGGGTGAAGAGTTGGTCAATGGCAAATTGAGTTTCTCCAGACAAGCCTAGGCAGAAACAGTCCTTCCCCTGCCAGCCACTTCCCCTTCCTCCCATTACATCAGATGCATCAGAGACTGTGGGTACCCCTACCGTCCTTGCCCCAACACCATGTGCCAGCACTATGTTCTCAAAGGATTTAGGGGGAACCTCTCTCCCCCCTTCCTGAGCTCACTGCTCATCCCCCCAGGATTCCCCTAAAAAAATACCTCCCTAAGTGTTAAGTCCAGCCACATCAGGCCTTAGAAACACGAGTCCTTGAGGCAGGAATATGGGGTACAGGGACAGCAGAGGATAGAAACCTTATTAACCTAATGAACTGATGCTTTCTTTAGACTTCAGATTTTTCTGTTCCCACAGGACTGATTGGATTCTACTTTATTTAAGCCAGGGCCTCTGCTGTTGAAGCAATAATTACATGCCTAGCTTGGAATGTCCTTGAGTGGCATCTCATAGCTACTCAAGGAACATGGACAGTGCCCTCTGAGGGCTGGGAGATAGACCTGAGGTGACCATTCAAGCCACAATGCTTCCTCATCATTGGACTGCAGGGAAAAGGTATTTGGTGAAAAGTACAGGTTTTTTTTTTTTGGTCCAGTTGTGGGGCCTGAACTCTGGGCCTGAGCACTGTCCCTCAGATCTTCAGCTCAAGGCTAATGCCCTACCACTTAAGCCACAGCGCCACTTCCGGCTTTTTTCATTTTGCTTATGTGGTGCTGAGGAATCGAACCCAGGGCCTCAGGCATGCAAGGCAAGCCATCTTCCCAGCCCCCAGGTTTTTTTTTTAAGGCAGAAAAGGAAAACAGAGTTGGATGTACCTTACTCCAGGAGCTGGATCAAGAAGAATGATTGACAGTGACCAATTTGGGAATTTAATGGGGAAGAGAAACACCTGTATCCCAAAGCCAATGTGGTGCATCCCAGTGGTTGCAGAGATTGGAAGCAGCCTGGAAAAAGTCAGTACTGGGCACTGGAACCTAGAGACTAGATGCTTGATGATGTATTCAAGACCAAAAGATGGCAAAGGGCATCGGTAACCTCATGGACACAACACACAGATCAGAGACTGCGTCTTAGGGAAGAGCAGAAATGTGGTTGTCAGAAGAATCATACCAGGGACAGAAAAGGAATTTATTCAAAAAAGTGGTAATAATGCTAATAATTGCCAACATTTCCTGTCATGCCCATAGGCCTCATATTAAATGGCAGGTGTGTGTGTGCGTGCGCGCATGTGTGTATGCGTAAACAAACTCGGCCTGGGCACTGCCCCTTAGCTTTCTTACTCAGGCCTTGCATGATACCATTTGGACCACACCTCCACTTCTGGCTCCTTGCTGACTAACAGAGATTAGAGTCTTTCAGGTTTGTCTGTCCAGGCTGACTTTGAATGGTGATTCTTAGACCTCAGCATCCTGAGCAGCTAGTATTATAGGCATAAGCCACCAGTGCCTGGTTAAATGGTAGACATTTAATCATGTTTAGCATAGTTTAAACTGCCCTAGTATTATACTCCCTCCCCTTTTATTACTAAGGAAATTAAGACCCAGAGCGAGTCTAGAGGGTAGAAATCATTTGGATCAACATTCACTGAGCACTTGCTGTTTGCAGACTCTGTGCTAGGACTCTCAATAACAACAACAACAACAACAAAACCAGACAGGACCCTTGCTTTGTGAATCATATGATGTACAGAATGGGCAAATAGAGAAGTCACTTCTGTCCTGTGTGAGCCATGTGTATGAGCAGGAACACTCAGCTGGGGCTCTCTTATACCACAGTAGTTTATGCCTTTCCCATTTGCCCTGCTGGCTCTTCAGAGCTGGTTTTGAGTTAGGGCTGCCTTTGGCTATAGTTACAAAGACTGAGGGTGGCTAGAACAAAGTGAGACTTCATTATTTTCTCTCACATGAAAGAAGATTGGAGAGCCAGGCACTGGTGGCTCATGCCTGTAATCCTAACTACACAGGAACCTGAGATCTGAGGATTGCAGCTTGAAGCCAGCCCAAGTAGGAATGTCTATTAGTCACTTACCTTCAATAACCACCAGAAAACCAGAAAGTGGCAGAGTGCTAGCTTTAAGCACAAAAGCTCAGGAACAGTGTCCTGGCCCTGAATTCAAGGCCACAACCAAAAAAAAAAAAAAAGAGAGAGAAGGAGAAGAGAAAAAGGAAGAGGAGGAGGAGGAGGAGGAGGAGGAGGAGGGGGGGGGAAGGGGAGAGGGAGGGGGAGGGGGAAGGGGAGAGGGAGGGGGAGGGGGAAGGGGAGAGGGAGGGGGAGGGGGAAGGGGAGAGGGAGGGGGAGGGGGAAGGGGAGAGGGAGGGGGAGGGGGAGAGGGAAGGGGAGGGGGAAGGGGAGGAGGAGGAGGATTGGAGATAGGCAGCCAGACTCACATAGGCTTTTCTGTCTCCTCAGAAGCTCAGGATCCTTCTAGTTCCTTTCTGTTCTTAGATCACAGCTTCTAATGTCAAGAGGTTGGGGCTCACTTGGGCAGGTGGGAACCAAGCTTCAAATGAGCAGACATTTTCCCCCAGACCCTCCAACTATCAGATCTGTTTTCTGTTCCCAGAGGAGAGTTCCTAACTAACTTCTTCCAAAAGACCAAACTGTGCTTGGGAACCCTAAGATCAGCATCTCTCTGGAGAACCCTGTGATCTGTCCCCTGGGCCCCTTCTTCGTGTCTGAGTGCACATGAATCTGTCAGTGTGACAACTCCTACCAAGCCAAGTCTGTATTCTTCTTCCCCTAGGAGCAAGTGCTTTCCTCACAGCAGATATTTAATAAGTTATCAATACCCACTCAAATGCAATGCAGAATTTGACCAAGTCATATCCTCAAGACCCCTAGTGAGAGATGAACAACTTGTGAATGGGGATAAGAAGGAAAAACTGGGAGAAAGCGAGGAATTGGGTGGCACTGTCCAAAAAAGAAATGTACTCTCATGGGGCTGGGAAGGTGGCTCAGTGGTAGAGCACTTGCCTTGCATGCTCAAGGCCCTGGGTTCGATTCCTCAGCACCACATAAGAAAAAAGCCGGAAGTGGCACTGTGGCTCAAGTGGTAGAGTGCTAGCCTTGAGCTGAAGAGCTGAGGGACAGCGCCCAGGCCCAGAGTTCAGGCCCCATGACCAGACCTCCCTCCCCAAAAAAAGAAATGTACTCTTTACCTAACTTACATAACTGTAACCCCTCTGTACGTCACCTTTACAACAACTAAAAGACATTTTTAAAAAGATCCCTAGTGCAAAGTGACAGATGCTGAGTGATGAAAACAAAGTGGTACCCCCTAATAGTGGCGGCCACATCTGCTCTCCCTCACTTCACCAGAGAAGGGGGATTCATGCCTAAAATAGGCATAAGAGACTTCACTGAAGGCCTGAGGACAATAGAATGTTCTGGCTGAAAAGCAAAATTTGAACCTGGCCACCGTGGGAAGGAAGCAATCACATCCACCTCAGGGTCTATGGTCCCTTAGATCCACCTCCCTCCCCCACTGGCATAGAGAAAGAAGGCAGGGATGCATTGGAAGTACATAGGTTAAAAACCTAGGACAAAGACCACGTATTACAGGATTCTGTTCATAAGAAATCTCCACAATATGTGAGTCTGGGGACAGCAAGTGGATTACTGAAGTGTATGGGAGAAGGTAGAGTGGAATGAAAGTGGCTATGGAAGAATTAGACATGTTCTACAGGTGGTAGTGGCAGTTGCCACTTACCATCTGCGAAAATTCTAGAAACTGAATGTACAATTAGGACATGGGAATTCTATCTCACTGAAGCCATACCGGGACTTGAACTCAGGATCTTGACCTGCTTCTCACTCCACTTTTTCCACTCACAGCTGGTGCTCTCTCATTAGATCCAGCCTCTACTTCTACCTATTTGCTGATTAATGGGATTTTAAGAGTCTCTTGGAGTTGTCTGCCAAGGCTGGATTCAAACCTCCATCCTCAAATCTCAGCCTCTGGAGTAGCTAGGATTATAGCTGGGAGCCCAGTTTCCATTGTTTTTTTTCTGTTGTTTTTTTTTAAAGCTCAGTCTTTGTATCTCCCTGAACTTAGGGCCTCCCCAAGAAAAGAGAACATAAATTTGCTGGTCGACAATCATACACAGTCTCCAGAGCCGAGTCTGGGTTATCCTAAAGACTATACTAAAGACCCAGTCTCCCCGGGCAGGCATGGCAAAGCTTCTTCAGGAAGTAGGTTAACACTGCTAGAAGAAATGAGCTGCCTGTCCTGGGCGCTTGCGCTCAGTATGTACCCATTTGAATCCAATGAGTAAGGACGTAAACAGAGGAAGGATTGACATCACCTGTCAGAACCCTGCTTCTGTCTCTGCATTAGTGCCTTTCACTACACGGAGACCACCATACCAATTATCTGGCCCCAGTGCTTAGCTCAAGTCTCTGAAATTCCATGTGTTTTCATAGTGTGAAGACAAATGGCACAAAGGCCTTGCTTTTGCCAACCCTGAGGGCCCTTCACAGAGAAAGCAGGAAATAAATGACTCAAATGTTCTTTTTGGCTCAGGCAATTGTTTAAATGAGATTTCACCTTAGCTGCCAAGGGTGGGGGGAGGGCGGACGGGGTTGCGGGGTGCCATTCCTTCAGGCTCCTCCTGGCTGATCCCCAGTAAACCGGGAAGAAGTGTGTGCCAGTGTTTCAGTAACCCTCTGCTAGTCAGTCCCGACCCAAATCAGCTCTCAGCAGGATCACAGAGCCATTCAAGGGGCGCAGAGATGTTTCCATATCAGAAATGTTTCCAGAATGAGCTGGGGAATGGAGTGTCCTTCCCCCAAGTTGGGCTGCTGGTTCAGAGGCCCTGCAGGCAGGCCTTCAAAGTCCAGGGTGAGGGGCTGGGTCTCCTGGTTTATTTAGAACCCAGCTACCCTGGAGGGGGGGGGATCTGGAAACAAACCGGTTACATGAAAAGACAACACAGTGAACGGGTTCTGAGAGCAACTCTGCAGTCTTGGCTAAGGGGTGGGTGATCTTGGGGAGGTTTCCTGGTCTCTCTGGAGCTCAGAGTTGTCAGGGTCAGGAAGGGCAGGACACATAACCCACAGACGACACCTGCCAGGCGACACCTCCTCATTCTTATGTCAAAGCTTGCCCGGCCAGCCACTCAGCCCCACAGCTTGAGCGTGACCTGACTTCCTTCCCACCTCTGACTCCTTGTACAGGGAAGGCGGATGCTGTGGGATTTAAGAGGTGCAGGGCTGGCCCCTCTCCAAAACCGCATACACCTCTGACTAAACTGGACCTTCCGGAATTACTTACCTCCTCTGGGTCTGTCTCCACTGCAAAAATGAGGCTCAGGACAGATTCTCCCGCCAGAGAGGGTCTTCTCCCGCTCTGCATTTCCTAAGGTGCTTCTGGTGACTAACCATGAGCTCCAGCCTGCTCAACTGAGGCCCCTTTATCACAGGAAGAGCAAGGCACGTGCAGGTCTCCCATGGGCAGCCAATGGGCAGCACCTGGCCTACTTTTACCTGATTAATCTGCTTCCTTTCAGCCGTGGTGAGGAGGGAGCAAGGCAGTTCAACTGGGTCACATACCTCAGCCATTCTGTACATGGACACCCAAGGTCTGTAGAGGTGCAATAACATTCCATCTGTGTGTGTGTGTGTGTGTGTGTGTGTGTGTGTGTGTGTGTGTGTGTGTGTGTGTGTGTGTGTGTGTGTGTGTGTGTGTGTGTGTGTGTGTGTGTGTGTGTGTGTGTGTGTGTGTGTGTGTGTGTGTGTGTGTGTACAGTTTAGAAGAGAAATTCTCCAACTTTTATCAGATCCCCAGAACAGTGTTTCTCTTTGCTGTTTTTATTTTCTGTGGTACTAAGGATTGAACTCAAGGCCTTGAACCATAGCCCCTGTACTTTTGCTTTTGCTTTTCGTTCAGCCTGATCTGCTTCCTTTACCTTATCCCATGGTTTAGATGTCCAGCTACACTTTATCTTTGTTTTTTTTTTAATCTGCTAATGATTTTTTTTTAGTTCGTGGGGCTTAAACTCAGGGCCTAGGTGCTGTCCCTGAGCTTTTGGGCTCAAGGCTAGTAGTCTACCACTTGTGCCACAGTGCCATTTCCTGCTTTTATTTTTTTTTACGAGGGTCTTGTGATTTTTGCCTAGTGCTGGCCTATTGACTACAATCTTGTTTCCACCACCCAAGGGGCTGGGATTATAGAGGAGTACCACCACTTCTGGCCCTTGCTCTAATTCCTTAACAGTGTTGCAGTGAAATCCTTCTCTTGCCCTTCCACTCTGTCCCCACAACTAGAAGTAAGTTCCAGGAGGACTTACCTTGTTTGCGGTCATATTCCCAGATCCTAAAACAAAGCTTGGGACATAGTAGATCCCCAGTATCTTATGAATAACTGAATAGTTCCACACACACAGAGGCAGGACTGCAGATTCTGCTCTGTAATTGGGGGCCCTAGGTCAGCCTGAAAGCCTGTGAGGTTTGCTTTTGGGTGCAACATCTGGCCTGGAGGTCCTAGAACCGAGGGTGGGGCTCTTGGAATCACAGCGTGTTCAGGACAGCGGCTCAGGGGGCCCACACTGGCCATGTGTCCCAATATCTTCCAAAGTGGGTATTTTCTTCTTCTCTCCCGTTCCTTTTTTCCTTCCTCCTTCTCCTCTTTGTTTCTCTACCTCCTCCTTTGTAGCTGGAACTACAGGTATGGAGCAGCACATGGGGTTCACTATTGTATTTTCTACTATTGTATGACAGACTGTCCCCAAACTTAGTAGTATAAGATAACTGCACAATATCTTATGATTTTGTGCTTGGGAATATCTTCAGTCACTGCTTGGGTAGAGATCTTTGTACCTTAGACAGCAATGACTGGGGCCACTTGCTGGTATTCAGCTGGTGGAGGAGCTGGTCTAGAGGATGCAGGACAGATGGTGAGGCAGAGCTTGCTTAGGGTCCATTCATGGAAGCTCAGTACCTGGTCTCTCTAGCGGCAGCCATGGCTCCAGAGTTTGTTCTAGACCAAGGAGGATGCTCCAGGGCTTTTGATCTGGCATTGGAAGTCATACAGCATCATTTTACTCCACATCCTATGGACCACAGTAAGTCACAGAGCCAGTCCAAGAGAAAGAAACAGGGATGACACAGGGCCAGCAGGGTGGGGCAGCCTTGGAGACCAGCCACCAGAGCCTCCCTGTCCCCAGGGACAGTCGGAAGCCAGGGGCTCTGTGTAGAGCTGAGAAACATAGAGCCTCATCCTGTTGACTGCTCTCCCTAGACCAAGAATCAAAGGACCATAAAGTTACCCCAAGAGTTCCAACCACTTGGCCCTCTGTCCAAGTCTAAGACAAGTGCTCAGTAGAAATGCCATGGTCCCAGGGTAACTGGACACTCACCATATTATATCTTACCTTCTCATCTCCAGGCAGATGGGCGAATACTCCAATTCATGGCCCCAAAGACCTAGAGAAGAATAGGGTGTCTCCTAGGCTCCTGAGTCCACAGCCCCTCCTTCAACCTTCAAACCTCTTAGGGACACCTGACAGACTGACAGACTGAGAAAACCAGGTGCTGAGAATTCAGCACGTGGTAGCTGGTTGTTCTGATGGCTTAGGGGAGAGCAATCCCATCCTTGGCTACTCCAGCCCCATTCAAAGGACATCTCAGATGTGAGCTGAGGGAGGTGGCTAGGGAGGAAGCGGGACACTGGACAGACAGAAGGCAGGCACCAGACCCTGCCCTTGGGTAGAGGGAGGGAGGGGGCATGACCTCCAGGTAGTCTCCACCCCTCAGTGCTGCTGGGAGAAACCCCTGAAAATTTAGGGTTGGAGTTTCATTTCTCCTCCACAGAATGTTGAGGGAGAATGAGTTTTGAAAGACTGAGGTTTATGTCCCAAGTGGGTGGCCTTAGAAAAATCTTCCTAATCTTAGATAATGAAGAAAATGTCACCTGCAAAACTTTGAAAAGAGTCAGTATTGGGATGGTACCCTAAGTGGCTGAGTTAAATCATCAAATTAACATTTTCTAATGGCCACACACCCATAATCCTAGCTATGGGGGAGGGGGGCTGTGACCTGATTATCGAGATTTGAAGGCAGCCTGGAAAGAAAAGTCCTTGAGACGGTTCTCTCCAATTAACTAGCAAAATGCTAGCAGCAGATGGTAGAACACAAATGGTAGAACACAAGCTTTGAGCAAAAAAGCTAAACAAGAGCATAAGGTTCTGAGTTCAAGTGCTCAGTAGCAACAGGTACACAAAAAAGAAAGCAAAATATAAAATATAGGCTTCATGTTTTCTTTGTTTTGTTTTTGAGATATAAGATATACTAATGAAATAATTAGAGAACTTAAAATGGTTTATTGTTATTATAAAGGTGATGCACAGAGGGATACAGTTACATAAGTCGCATAAAGAGTACATTTACCACCCCTTCCCTCACTCTGAGAATTTTTATGTAATAGAACTTTTTTTGCATGTGTATGCTGATGCTGGGGCTTGAACTCAGGGACTAGGTGCTGTCCCTGAGCTTTTTTGCTAATACCCAAATGATCACAAACAAGGCCATACTAAAGCTACCAGCACAACTATGTTTATTGCAGCATTATTTACCATAGCTAAGATATGGAACCAACCCAGATGCCCCTCAGTAGATGAATAGATCAAGAAAATGTGGTATAGGGAGGGGGGAGGCTGGGAAGGGATGGGAAGGGTAAACCAAAGGAGGAGGGTGCAATGCTTGGTAAGAAATGTACGCATTATCCTGCCCATGTAATTGTAACCCCTCTGTACAGTATGTTCACAAATAAAATAAAATTTAAAAAAAGAAAATGTGGTATAAATGCACAATGGAATTCTATGTCCTTTAATTTCTATATTTGCTACATAATGTAGTGATTGGTGGAAAATAATGTCATGAAGATTTCGACTACGTTTTCTCTTATGATTCATTTATACCTCTTAAGTTCTTTTGTCTGTTTTGAACTAAATTTTGCACTTATTGCAAAGTATACAACTTCCTTCTCATGCATGTGGATATATTCACTTTCCCTTTTTTTTTCCTTTGGAGGAAAAAAAAAATCCTGTCTGTTTCCTATTGAAAGAAACAATTTGACTAAAAATAAATTATGTATTTAGGGATTTAGAAAAATACTCTACACTTGAGCCACAACTCAACTTTCAGCTTTTTTTGGGGGGGGGGAGGGACATTAATTGGCAATAAAAGTTTCATGGACTTTTCGGCCATTCCTCTCCACCCTTCAAGGTAAGGGTAGCAGTTTGGTAAATAAACTTCTCTTCCTGTTGGAAAAGAAGAAAAAAAAAAAGCCTCACAGACTATTCTGCTCAGGCTGGCCTCAAACTTTGATCCTCCAATCTCAGCCACCTAAATAGCTAGGATTACAGGCTTGACCCTCCAATCTCAGCCACCTAAGTAGCTAGGATTACAGGCATGAGTCATCAGTGCCCAGCTCTAATAGAAATTTTTATGAGCTAGTTGAGATATTTCACATTTAATTTTGGTATCTCCTCACAGAACACAACTAAATTTGGCCCAGTTGTAATTGAGTACTGAAGGGCAGCAAGCAGCTAGTGAGAAATATAATCAGCTGCCCCCTAGCCAGCAGAGAGCTAAAAGGTCTGGATATAGTCAAAGGAAATGCCTAGGCTGAGTTTAAGACATAAGAACTCAGCTCGGTAACCGTGGCTCACACCTTTAACCCTAGCTACTCAGAAGGCTGAGATCTGAGGACTGCTGTTCGAAGCCATCTAAAGAATAAAAAGTCTGTGAGATTCTTATCTCCAATTAACTGATAAAAAGTCCAAACTGGAGCTAGAGCCCAAGGGGTAGAGTGAGCTAAGGGACAGCACCAGGGTTCTGAGTTCAAGCCCCAGTACCAGAACAGCAACAACAGCAAACAGCCACAAGACCTCCCTGCTCCAAGTCATCAATAACGTTTTCTTCAATCCTTCCTTGCCAGGGTTGGAGAGAGGAAAAAAAAAAAATGAAGGCAAATTACCAAGAAAATGGTTTATTTTTCTTTCTATCCATAGAAAATTGAAGTAATAGACAATCACACTTGCCTCTCTTGACAGGAACTGTACTATGTGTACAAATAAAAATCCCCAAACACCCTGGCTTTGAACCAGGGCTTTAACAGGATGGAAGAAGATTGCAGATTCCAAGCGGGGACAGCCCCAGTAGATGAGAACTGCGGGGGGGGGGGTTCTTGGTGATCTGGGGAGCCCCCTGGTTTCACAGGCTTTTGAGCCAACTATGCATTCAGAACTGAGCTAGTATACATGGGCATAAAAGACAGAGGTGAAGCTTGAAGAAAAAGCTCAGGAAACAGATGGAAACTGAAGGAATCAGGATGGTGAAGTGATGAAACACCCTCTGTTCTTGACACCTCTTACTGGTGTCAAAGTAAGAAAAGACTGGAGATTTTAAAAACAACCAACCCTGGAATGCAATTCAAAGACAAAACAAACAAAACCAGACAGGCACTTGCCAGAGATCCTTAAGAGAATAAAAAAAAAAGTCCAAAACTTTCCAGAAGTTTTTAAGATCAGTCCTGCTAGAAATGGAAATGAGCTTGGTAACTAGGTGGTTCTATCCAGGCTGAGACCACTCCACGTGCTAAAATGGCACTGCAAAGGGCAAGCATAAGATGGCATTTGCCAATTCCACTTGCTGCCAGGGGAAGAGAACGGGTCCCAGTGGTATAGACAGAGTTCTGTGGGAGCAGAAGAAGGAGAAAACTCTAAACTCGCACCTCCTTTTTGGTCTTCAGGCTGAAAGAGTTTATTATCCCAGAGGAAGAACAAAAGCAAGTTGCAAATGACAACATTTTTACCTGAAATGAGTAGAGGCCAGGGAAAATCAAGGAAAGGAAATTAAGGTACTCAAGTTCCAAATATACAAACCTATTTCTCTTCATTTTCTTTTCCATGTTGCAATACGTTAGAAAAAAAAAAGTGCAGCACTAATAACTTCTAACATTCTTCACAGGGCTGGCCACGGTCAAGGGCATAGTTGCTAGACAGGAAAGGGTGTGGTGGTACACATTACACCTGTAATCCCAGCTATGTGGGAGGTTCAGGAAAGACTATGTCTGACTATAAATCTACAAGTAAACACACTGAATGATTAAAACAGATAGTTATATCTATACAGTTATATGCATACATACTGGGACATGATCATTTTTTTTTATTTAATTTTTTTTTTTTTTATCCGGTCGTGGGGCCTGAACTCTGGGCCTGGGCGCTGTCCCTCAGCTCTTCAGCTCAAGGCTAGCGCTCTACCACTTGAGCCACAGCACCACTTCCGGCTTTTTTCTTTTTGCTTATGTAGTGCTGAGGAATCGAACCCAGGGCCTCAGGCATGCAAGGCAAGCGCTCTACCACTGAGCCACCTTCCCAGCCCGACATGATCATTTATGTAGGACTCTAGACATTCACTCACTGAGACCAAGGAGGATATGCATAGGAGTAGTTGACAAAAGCCCCTATGTGCATATGATCATATAAAATAATAGTCTATTAAATGAACTCCAAGAAAAGGAAAGAAGAGATATTTTGTTGCTGTTTGTGTTTGTTTGTTTATATTTTTAGGGTAAGGGAGGGCACATAAAAAGGTAGAACAAGGGTGAACAAATATTAACAGTGAACTGTATATCTTGTAGGTGGGGACGGAAGTGGAGATAGGAGGGAAAAACTAGAAGAGAGCGACAGAAGAGGAGACATGGTTCAAAAAGCATTGCATTCATTGCTCATGACCTGATTCATGTAACTTTAACTCCTCTGTATATCAACTCTATAATAACATTTTTTAAAAAGAGAGAAAAACTGTGTCTGTAAAACTAAAAACAAAAGGACTTGAGAGTGTGCTCAAGCCGCAGAGCACTTGATGAGCAAGTATAAGGCCTTGAGACCCGTCCCCAGCATTGGCTCTCTGGCACTTGGCAGAGCAGTGAAGTCTTTGGAAAACTTACTATGAAAAGAAATATTTTGAGGGAGTCATTCCTTTCTTTTCCCTTTTCTCTTTTGTGCCAGTTCTGGGGTTTGAACTCAGGACCTGAGTGCTGTCCCTGAGCTTTTTTGCTTAAGGTTATTAGTGCTCTACCATTTCAGCCACAGCTCCAATTCTGGCTTTTTTGATTTGGAGATAAGAATCTCAGAGCCGTGTTGTATGAAAGGAGAGAAGGTTAGCACTCCTTGACAAGAATGGAAGAGGCCCTTGGGCCTGACAACACGCATATGGTTAAGGCATTGCCACCTACTTCTTGGCATCTAACCATCGTTTTTTCAATTGTTTCTAACATATTTATAAGATGATTTCTATGTTGCTTTGTATGTCCCTCCCCCACGGTATAACCCCTGCTTTCACTATATTTTATGTCGATATAATTTGTGGAGGGGAAGGGCAAAAACAAATTGTTTAACTAGGGATACAGGTAGACCCATTGCAACAATGAGATGTACAAGTTGTTATGTCGAAAAACGAACTTTACAACTTTGGTGGGGGGGAGGATGGGAAGGGATGGGAAGGGGAAACAAAGAGGAGGCAACAACGCTTGATAAGAAATGTACTCGTTATTTTGCCCATGTAACTCCTCCGTATGGTAGTCTCACAATTAAAAAAAAAAAAAAAAGAATCTCAGAGACATCCCTGTCCAGGCTGGTTTCAAACCACAATCCTCAGATCTCATCCTCCTGAGTAGCTAGGATTAACAGGTATGAGCCACTAGCTCATGATTGGTGGGTTCAGATTCAAGTAACCGTTTCATGCAAGTTTAACGTAAGTTTATTTCTTCTCTAAAAGCAAAATAATCCTTTCTGTATGATAGTACTGGGGCATGAACTCAAGGATTGAGCACTGTCCCTTTCACTTATGGCTAGCATTCTACCACCCTGCCACAGCTCCACTTCTGGCTTTTAGTGGTTAATTGGAGTTATGAGTCTCACAGACTTTCCTGTTAGGGCTGGCTTTGAACCAGAATCCTCAGATCTCAGCCTCCTGAGTCACTAGGATTACAAGGGTAAGCCACCAGTGCCAGGCTAAATCTAATTTTTAATCTGGCCTTAAAAATATACCTCAGTATCCAATGACTTAAAACCATTTCTGAGACCTAAGAGAAATAAGTGTTTTTTTTAAATCAAGGAATGTTAAATGTTTGTGTATTGTTTACCAGCCATCCATCAGTACTATACAACCTTCTTATAATCATTTAGTTACTAGCTTAAGAGTTTGCAGAAATTCAATATATCCCGACAAGTTTACAGGAGTCAAGAGAAGGTTAAACGCAGGAAATAAATAGCAATGTAAACCACAGAAAGCCACCACTTGCTTTGGAGTTTGAAGTGTTCTTGCTGACTTCTTGCTTGATCCAGAACTCCCAGTCGGCCCCAACTCCTGCTCAGCTGCAGATAGAGGCCCTCAGCAGCACAGCGCTGCAATTCCACATGCAGGTTAGACGGCAAGATAATGGGCTGTTGGCAGGCCAGAGAAGAGCGAGGCAAGGATGGTCCCAGAAAAGACAGCACAGCACAACACAGTGAACTCCAAGAGCAGAGCTTCGAGGTGCAATCCTGTACTTGCTGTGTCTGTAGAACTGGGTGCAGCAGCAGAGTTGAGAGTTATCTCAACTGGAGACTTAGGAAGATGTCACATTGACCATTCTGCAGCAGGCTTCCAGAAAATTCTCCTTGAAGCAGGGAGAGCCAGTGAGCCCTTTGCATCATTAGCTACCACTGAGTTCAGCTTGGAGAAGGCACTGGTCAGGGAGGAGGGCTCCACCTACAGATCCTTCTGTGGTTTCACAGTGCTTGCATTGTTCTGGCATTCTAACACCATGCCAGAGCATGGTGGACTCTGGCTGAGAACTCACTGTCTTGCATTTTCATCAGGAGCCCTTTCGCTCTGAGAAAACCAGCAAAGCTTCTCCAAGTCCACCGAGCAGGAGGCTGCAAAGAAGAGCAGGAGGTCAGTTCTCCATGCCCTGGAGACCACTCAAGCTGTCTGGCACCCACAATACAACAGGACATACAGCTGATCTCACTCAGTCATGAACATGCTCACAACCAGCCCAGTCTGCCCTGGTACCAGGCGAAACCCAGAAGCCATCTGGGGGAGATCTGGGGCCAGAAGACTGGCTTCAAACCTTTCTCCAGGGAGGAAGGTGGTTCGTCTGCCTATCCTGACCAGATGAAGCTCTGGGGAATCAGGGCAGGAGGAGGCCCGGGAGTCTGGCTTCCCACAGGCCCCTGGGGTGACTGACGCTAAGCAGGGTCGATAGGTATGAAATTGTGTAGTGATTCATAACCTTCTAATTGCTAAGGTGACAACTCTGAACTTTGCTGTTTAACTTACACTAATATTTCAAGGTGAACAGACAAATGGGGAATCATGAATTTCCTGCCAGCACAGAAAGAAATCGGGTATGTGGTTGAAAATGAAGTAGTGGAGAAGTGGAGAGAATGAAGGGAGAAAAGAAGCGTTAGCTATTTTAACATGCCTAAGATTTAATGCATCCAAAGGTCTTTCCATTGTCTAGTATGAACTGCTCAGTAGACAGTCTGGTGTCTGGGCACTGGGGTGGGCTGGACCATCACTGAGGGATTATAACAGTAGGCTCCTAAGGGTGAAACATTCTTTTTTCAGAGAAGTCAACAACCCTTTCAACTAGATCCTTTCCCCCCCTTCCTTTCCAGGTACCCACCCAACGCCCAGTTCTATTTGCTCTTATACCTGGACCATACATTTGGATCATAGAGCCTTTGTATTTCTAGAACACAGACAGGGTGTCAAACAAACACACACAGGCTTGTTCACATTACAATCCCAGTTGAAAATGTCACCCTGCCATATAGGTAACCGGTGTCATTTCCCACTAAAGAATGAATTGACTATGTGTGAGAATATTTTTTTTAAAAATCAACTTAGAATCAGGAAGACCTGAGTTCAAGTTCTGGGGTCAGACATTTATTGGTTATTTGAACTTCTATGTGTTATTGGCAGCTGATAGCATCTAACAGTCTCTAAGGCTTACAAATAATCCAAAGCCAACCACCCATGTGTGTGGCCTATAGTGTATAATCTATCAAATGCAAGGCTCTCCTTACCAACTGCATTCCCAGAGCAATCCGAACTCACTGGCCTCCATGGCAGGTTGGCTACTCACCCTCTGCCTCTTCCTATAAGAGTCACCAGGCTGGATTTGGGCACTGGACTGAGACAATGTTCTTTCTCCCACTGACCAAGTAGTTACCTCTTCCTTACAGCTTTGCCTGTAAGTCTGAATTATGCCTTCTGGGGTGCAAGAAAACAAACCTGCTCCATCATCACCCTAGAGACTGAGAAAATTCCCTCAGCCAACATGACCTCATTTCTGGGTGTGGGCTAATGAGTATTGGTGAAGGAGCTAGAGCCTGAGGGAGGGACATGAGGGATTCCTCCACCAAGCTAACAACGGTGATGGAAAGGAAGGGAGTGGTGAAAGAAATGAACACTGAACATCTCAAAATCCAATTAGGCATGTACTCTCCTCTCTCCTATAGAAACCGTATTATAAATCTCGAGAAGAAGCCGGGGGCTGGTGGCTCTGTAATCCTAGCTACTCAGGAGGCTGAGATCTGAAGATCGCGGTTCAAAACTAGCCTGGGCAGGAAACTCCATGAGACTCTTTTCTCCAATAAATCACCAGAAAACCAGAAGTGGTGCTATGGCTCAAGTGGTAGAGCATTTGCCTTGATCTGAAGAGCTGAGGGACAACGCCCAGGCCCAGAGTTCAAGCCCCACGACTGACAAAAAAAAAAAAATCTCAAGAATTGATGCATCCTATCTATCTACCTCAAAATGATGTGGGTGGAAGCAGTATCTACATGATGAACTAAGTACACTGGAGAGCTTCCTAATCTGTAGTCATCATGTATAGGATTGTTTTGGGAAGCTACTGTAGTCCAAATTCCAAATCTTGAAATACAACCCCTGTGAAATTGAGACCTCCTGTCCCTTTGTTCAGGACCCTAGAAGTTTAGTAGCTCTGTTGTCACTTCGGTTTAAAGAAGAGATACGAAAGCCAGAACTTTGTCTTCAAAGTCTCTCCTCAAAAGATCTGTTCTGCCAAGTGCCAGTGGCTCAGACCTATAATCCTAGCTACTCAAGAGGCTGAGATCTGAGGTTCATGGTTCAAAGCCAGCCCAGGCAGCAAATTCCATGAGACTCTTATCTCTAATTAACCACCAGAAAACTGGAAGTGGCGCTGTGACTCATAGTGGTAGAGCACCTTGAGCTGAAGAGCTCAGAGACAGCACCCTGACCCAGAGTTCAAGCCCCACAACTGACAAAAACAAAACAAAACAAAACAAAAAACAAAAACCCTGTTCTTTCCTTTGGAGATCTACTGCTCCCTCATTCACCAATGTTGCTTACAGAACAGACATGTCCTTTAAGTCCCTGTGCAGAGCACAAGGTCAATGTGACCCCATACTAAGGCACATGGCTCTGTTCTGAAAACATTTATTTCTGCAAATATAAAGGGGGCTCAGCAGTTTTGAACATTTCCAACTAATCTTCCTTCACAGAGGGAGGACCAGCAAAGTGGTCCTCTGCCACCTGCTATTTCAGTGTCAGAACAAGCATACTGGTAACAATCTTACAATCATCTTTAGCAGAGTCATTTTAAGAGACACCCAAGGAACTTAGGGATGGCTAAAATGAAAACAGACCTTGCTTCATTGGACTTGGAAAGAGCCAGGAGGTGAACTTTGATGTTGTTTTCTTTTTTTTTTTTTGTCGGTTGTGGGCTTGAACTCTGGGCCTGGGCGCTGTCCCTTAGCTCTTCAGCTCAAGGCGAGCGCTCTACCACTTGAGCTACAGCGCCACTTCCGGTTTTCTGGTGGTTTATTGGAGATAGGAGTCTCAAGGTCTCTCCTGCCCAGGCTGGCTTTGAACTGCGATCCTCAGATCTCAGCCTCCTGAGTAGCTAGGATTACAGGCGTGAGCCACCAGCGCCCGGCTGATGTTGTTTTCTAAACAGCAGGAGAAACTGACATGGAGTCCAGAAATCTTAATGGCATTACAAAGATTTAAGTCAGAGCTTGACTAAACTGTGTGCACATTTTTATAATCCCCAACATTCCTGACGTGAACACACTTCATGTAGCTAAGACATAAATATCGAATGCAGAGCATCTAGGCTGGAAATAACCCATCACAAACTTCTCCTCTCTAGAGTTATTCCAGCCCCTTTATCTTCTATGAGGGATCAAAGGCCTCACCTCAGTCTTTTATCTGTCATTATGGTTACTTGATTTACTATTAATATTATTTGTGTTGGACCTGGGGATTGAACTCAGGTCTGGGCAATGTCCTTGGGCATTTTTGCTCAAGACTAGTGCTCTACCACTTGAGCCACAGCTCCACTTCTGGCTTTTTAGTGGTTAACTGGATAGAAGACTCTCACAGACTTCCCTGCTCAAGCTGGCTTTGAATTGGGATCCTCAGATCTCATACTTCTGAGTAGCTAGGATTAAGCCACCAGCACCCAACTCATTTGATTAATTCTTTTTGAATCTAAGGGACATGATGGAGACTAGATCCTTTTCCTGGGTATAGACCCAGAACCTACTGTGGAACCCAATAAATATTTACATAGTGGATGACTGAATTGTTATCTCAAACCCATATTTAAACCACTTTGCTCTTTTTTCCTCTTTATCACCAAAATGTATCTGCCCCATGTCCTATATACTTATTGAGCGACAACTCAGAGTCTGATTAATTATGACAAAACTTTAAAGGTCATGAGCAAAAAGGCCAGGCTTAGCATTTAAAAAAGGAATTTTCAACTGGGTGGTAGTGATTCACGCCTGTAATCCTAGCTACTCAGGAGGCTGAGATCTGAGTATCATGGTTCAAAATCAGCGTAGGCACAAACATCTGTGAGATTCTTATCTCCAATTAACCAGGGAGAAAAAATAGCCAGAAATGGAGGTGTGGCTCAAGTCATAGAGTGCAAACCTTTAGTGAAAAAGAGAATATAAGACTCCTAAGTTCAAGCCCCAATATTGGCACACAAAGGAAGGAAGGAAGGAAGGAAGGAAGTGAGGGAGGGAGGGAAGAAGGAAAGAAAGGAGGAAGGGAAAGAGGGAAGGAAGGAAGGAAGGAAGGAAGGAAGGAAGGAAGGAAGGAAGGAAGGAAGGAAGGGAGGGATGGAGGGAGGAAGGAAGGGAGGAAGGGAGGGAGCAAAGGAGCAAGGGAGGGAGAGAGGGAGGGAGGGAGGAAGAAAGAAAAGAAAGATTCAAATTTTTAATTAAAATGGAAAAACGGATCCATTTTAGACACTAAAGGTACTTGCGGGGGCAGGGGGGGTATTAAGGAAGTTCTTTCTTTGCCCCCAAATTCATTCTCCCTATGCATAAATTTCGGCAATCCCCGTGAAGGCTCGCTCTTGAAATCAAAAGGCAAGTTATCTGTAGTCAGTGACTTAAGATCATTTTCTGAAGACTCTCTGTGCTGGCCAGGTCTGTGCTGGGACAGAGTTCCAGCAGTCCTCATGGCTGGCAATCTGTGGCCAATGGCAGGCTCAGTGAATGATGAGGGGGGAAAAAAGCTGACCATGGAACAAACATGTGTTTCAGTTTTTCCTTTCTCATCTTATACCCAAACCATTCCAGAGAGAAGGGGGATGGCCCCGGTCTATAAGAGGGAATTCAGAAAAGAAGCACAACTAATTCTACTTCCCAAGGACACTGCACACAGGTCAGAAATTTTCTCTTTTTGACACTGGAAAGCTTCCTTTGCTGAAATTTTAAGATATCAGTGTCCATATGAAAATGTTTGTTTAAAATTAAATAATTAAGCATATAGTTGCATATTTAAGCCACTGAGTTTGAAACAGATTGTATTCATAATGGAAAACAAGATAACTGGTCAAGAACAGTGGCTTTTAATTAAAACTTCAATTTCAGATGCTTTTAATTCAAATGAGTTTGAAACATCCAACCAACATTGGATCCTTTTGTAGATAACGTTCTCGGATAGAATACTTGGAGGCCAGCCATGCACTGTACATTCAGTGAGCATATGGTACTAGACTGAGGATAGAAAGCTGAGTGAACCTGGTCCTTAGGCTTGAGCAGCTCAGCTGGGAGCAGAAGAGCCCACCCACACAGCTGTCACTCATTGCCACCAGCATTTCAGAGCCAGGGCAGAGTGTCTAGGAGGGGCCTTGAGGAGAATTGGATTCCTGAGCAGATCCAAACTTGGATCAGGAGATAAATTCTTAAGGATCTTGCTGAAAGTTCAAATGGCATTTCCCCCATTCACTGCTCTGAACTTCAAGATCGGTGATTTTTGCCTTCCAAGGGACCCCTTGCTGTATCTTAGAGACATTTTCTAGGACAACTAGCATCTAATGTGTTCAAGTTGGCTACTTGACATCCTAACGAGGCAAAGAATTATCTGACCCCAGATAAGTAATGTGAGAAGCCCGACTTCAGATATAACCTACTCTGTGAGGCCCAACTAAGATGATGGCAAAGACATGTGCTTGCAAGCCTCATGGACGCCAGGCCCTGTGGCTTTAGAGCCTAGCCCAGCATCTCCATGGAATCAATAAATATACATCATCAGTGGGAGTCAGTCCACGGGTTGGAGCCTGTCCAGGAGTAGCCCAGGAGAAGTGGAGACTGTGCTGAATCAGAGAGTACCACCTCAGAGGGCAGCTTCTGTCCATTAGAGCAGCTGAGGCCATGTGCAAATGCAGGCTCAGCATCAGCTCATCCACATTTGCAAGGAATCTGATAATGTGGACTTATAGTAGGAAGTCACTCTTTTTCTACATGCTGGGGACTCAAGTAAAACTTGAAATGCAAAATACAATAGTAATTTGTTCAGGAAAACACAGCAGCCCTTAAAAAACAAATAAATTAAATAAATAAATAAATAAATAAAAACATCCCACCAACAAAAAACACCCAAAAGAAAAATTAGGCCTGCAGTCTCTGCCCTGACTTCTGGTCAGTATCAACTCCCATGAGACAAAGACAAGCCACCCCACCCAGGATCTGAGAACTGGTCACCTAGCCACACTTGAACTGTGCCCAGTGTAGAAGCCAAGAAACCAGCTCTGTGCAAGACAGAAATTAGAATTATGGTCTGACACATCCCTTCTGGTGGTTCACTTTGTGGTTGGAAAATTCTTTGAAGCTGAAAACATACCATCCTTAACCTCAAAAGTTCTGAAAAAAACCAGGAAATTCCAAAGTCAGGGTTCCTTCTGCAATAATCACACATGCTTCCTTGATTTGGGTACACACAGCCTTCCTTTCCTTTTGGTTTGAGGCATACCCTTAGGTCAAAAGGATATTAAACAGCCTGGAGACCCAGCCTCTTACAGTCAGCACTCTGACTTAGCACCAGAAAGCTGTCACACTTTTACTTTTCTCATGCTCAGCTCAATACTTAGGTTTCTTTCATGTATTTTGAAATCATGTACAAAATATGATTGATGATTGCCAGGTACTAGTGACTCATGCCTATGATCCTAGCTACTCAGGAGGCTGAGCTGAGAATCGAGGTTTGAAGCCAGCCCAGGCAGACAATCTGAGAGCGATTCTTTTCTCCAATGAACCAGCAAAATGCTGAAAATGGAGGTGTGGCTGAGGGACAGTGCTCAGGCCCTGAGTCCAACCCCCAATACTGACATACACATTTATAAAGATACAGTTAATGAAAGCACATATGTAAGAAAATAGTATAAAAGAATTGAGACTTTACCATGAATGTTACATATAGAAAAATTTGGAGGAGTACCAAGAATGTACCAGAAGAAAATGTTTCTTGGCAGTTGAGTTTTGAGACATCCTTTTTCCATCATTTGTGCCATTATTTCTCATGATAGAAGGAAGAAGCTTGGGATTCATTGCCTGGCTCACAGTCCATTGATTCTCTTTTCTGCCATGTTTCCTGGGTAAGAGAGACTAGCTAAGTCCCTCTGTCTGGTCCAGTTTCAAGCCAGCTTCAAGACCCATCTACCAAGCACTCCCAACCAGTATCTTTCGCCTTCAGTCTTCACATTCACTGGGCATTCTAACAACTGCTATCCTATCCATCTAGCCCAATATGTTTCTGATTTTCTTTTCCCCTGGAAACCTCTTGACAGTTGGATGGTAACTTCTGCTTATTTAATGACTTCCACATGTGCTGCATGCAACAGTCACTCAATACCTGTCAAGAATCACAGCTACAGTATTAAAAATCTGTGGATGAAATTTCATCTGAAAATTGTTCCACTAGATATTCTTAGTTGGCCAGGTCAGCCCCTAAACAGGGATTAGAACTGTCTTGTCCTGGGGAACTCTTTTTCTATTTGCTGTCAAATCATCCGAATGCTTTTTTTTTTTTTAATAGATTTTCACTACAGTGGTTTGTATAACTGTCTCTTAAAGGTGTTACAGGTTTGAACACTAGTTCATGGCATGAATGGGAGGTAGCTGAACCTTTAAGAGGCAGGGTCTTGTGGGAGGAAGTTAGGTCATTGAGGCATGTCCTTGAAGGGTATTCTTGATCTTTATACTTCCATACCACCATAAGGTAAATATCTTGCTCCACCATAAGCTCCTTGCCATGATAATCTGCTTCCCTACAGGCTCAAAGGCAATGGACTAGGTGACCATGGACTTTTAAAACCACAAGCCTATGAACATTTTTTTTTCTCATAAGTTTATTTTCTCCAACATCTGTTAGGGTAATGCAAAGCTGAGTGACACTGTCACTCCAATGTGAAGACACGCCAATTTTTCTTGTGCTTCTTTTACGTGCTTCTAACCTCATCATATGCTGTCTACTGCCAGGAAATCCTTAGTATTTCTCATATTGTGTCTAGAAAGTTATGAGGCTTTTAATACAGAGGAAGACTGAGTTTGAATCCTGGTTCCATCACCTCATTGGAAGTCACTTATATGCCTCTGAACCTTAGCTTTTTAAAAATGCTGGAGCATTGTTATAAAAGAGATTACAATTTATAATTGTTTAAATAAATTAATGTAAAAATGTCTAAAGCAATAATGTCTGTTCAATAATTAGAATTATTATTATTACTATTATTATTAGACGGAAGAACAGGAGATAAGAGGAGGGGGAAGAAGGTATCAAAATATTTCCTAATTTTCCTTTTCCTTTCATTTTTCTTCTTGGGGCAAGAAATACCACCATGAATGGATCCTGAAAGAGGTTAGGAATCCCTTTTGCTGAATGCTGTGGTCAAAAATATTTATTTCAGTCAGTCTCGGATGATTTAAGTATGAGCTTGCCCTCCAGCAGAGAAATGAGCATCTATGGATACCACAGAGGCAGAAATTTTGCCTTTCATCTAAGAACAGTTCCTGGCACCTATCAGGCATGTGGTAAATATCTCTCTATTGAATGACCCATTCTATCCCAAGGCCACACAAGATGATATTCACTCCCACAGGCTCCCCAACTCAGTAATCCATAGTCACCAGTCCTGCCCCCGGCGTTTATCCCACAGGAACCTCTTACTGGTGTTTAAACCTAACAGTGTTGTTGCCATGGCTACGAGAGCACCCAAGGGCATTATCCACTGGGAGGCCTGGAGCTGGGTAGCTTCTATAAGCCTACTCAGGCACCAGTGCCTGCCACACACATGAGCAGTATGATTTGGAGTGAAGCAGGTGACAAGGGACAATTCATCAGGTCTAATTTGCAAACAAATATTTTTTTAAAGGAGGAAAGACCCATTCAGGATCACTCTGAACTGAAACATGGGGAAAATAATTTTTCTAGAATCAGGATGTAAAATTAAGCACACAGGAAGATGTGTATAGTTTACACGCAAACATGTACCACTGTACATAAGAAACTTGAACATCTATGGAGTATGGTTTTTGCAGGAAGCCTTGGAACAACCAATCCCATTTAGGCACAGCAGGATGAACCAATGATGGTTCACACTGTCGCTACTCTTGAGTGGGTAAGTCGCTGGAAGGTGTTCTGGTGATGCTCTGAACTAGTTGCTAGTTAGAACGTGCTATTGAATCCATATCGGGCTTTATATTGTTGGTAAGAGTTGTATACAAGTGACATCATACTCTTCTGAATATAAATTTACACATCAATGAGAATCACTTTAAAAAATAAGCAATCACTAATATGGATCCTCAATTCAGATGGCCACTTACACTGAATACACATTCTTTTTTCAACACCTGTGAGAAAACAAATAGGCCAAAGAAGTTCAAACAATGAATCTGCACTTCCTCTTCTCTCTGCCCAAGACTTACCATCCCACAGTTGCACTGGTCAGGACAACATCAAACAATAATACAGACAACCCAGCTGTGACAACCTGTGGAAAGAATTTCAACAAAGGCCATCAGAGCAGCAGGATTCCAGTGACCTCCAATCATTTCTCACGCGTTTAGATCACATTGCTCCAGATCTCCCACACTTTGTATCCTTTCTTCCATACTAATTAGTTGCTCATATCAGAAGTTAAAGGAGAAAGAAAACACCACGTTAAGTCCCCTGTCTCTGGAGCCAGAAATCCTGAAGAATTCTGTTAGGAATAACAGTCCTGGGACCCAAATTCCAGAGGTGACTCTAAATGGCTTGCACAAACAGTAGATGTGAACTAGTGGTTTGACTTTGTCCACATGGAGGACATCTGTATAAGACAAGCTATTGCTTTATTCCAGAATTCTGAATTCTTTCGTTCAATACAGCTTCTGTGAGGAATGCCAGCTGTATTGCTGAGGGCGAACCTGAGACACAGGCTGAAGGAATGAGCGTCAGTCCAGTTGGAAGTCTTCAACAAAGTTAGCCACCTTCCCTCTCCCGAGGACTTGATATGCTGCTCAGAGTCCTCTTCAGGCCCCTCAGCCAGGAAGGAGGCAGCAAGGAGATGGCCAGAGGAAGGAAGATGTTTGATGAGCTTCCCATCCTCACTCATCATCTTTCACTGAAGAGAGGTCTGGATCTGGCACTCCAGAGCCTTCAGTGAAGAAATGTGAGATCTGGAACCTTTGCAGCTGACCCACCTGTCTTACTTCCTCAAGTTTTGCTGGTTTGGTTTTGTTTTTTTACAAACTTTCTCCTTGCTTCACTTTACTGATCTGCCACAAAATCCCCATGAGAATCAGCAAAACAATTAGAAAAAAAAAACACCACCTGTGTGGTGTCTTTTAAAAGACAACTGTGAAGAACGCAAGGGGAATGGTGGAGGTTTCCCACAGGGACTGAAGCACAGCAGCTGTTTCTGTTTCTTCCCCATTGTCTTCAACTCCTTTGCTCCTTTTCGAGCAGTTCTTGGAGGCCTTCTTCGCTCAGCTTCTCTTCTCTTTCTCTGATGGTCTCTTTCATTCTCTGGAAGAGGAGTGCTCCCTGGCTCCACCACACTCCAAGCCTGGGCTCGTCCTTCCCTGAGTTTCCAGCTCAGAAGGAATCCTGTCTGTCATGAGACAGGCAGCTGGCTGGCTTATTCCTATTAACTGCACCTTTTGCCAAGAAAAACACATCTTAAAATGTTCAAACGAGCCCTTACTTGAAAATATGGTTGACCAAGCAGCCGCGCTGGTGCCTTGGCCATCTGTTTCTTCCTGGAAATGTTTGTGTAGCCTCTCGACTTTCTGCTGACTTTTTTTTTTAACTTCTCCAACTTTTCTTTCTCAATGAACAGGTCTGCTGCTGGTTACAACATACACTGAGATGTTACTGACACTCCACATTAAAATGTGGCGCAGGTGTGTTTTACTTCCATTGTGCATGTTCAATGGAGGTGTTTGTCTGGCAGAGCTACAGTAGAGCTGGGTAGGTCCAGGTTTTCATCTGTTCACTAAGAACCAGAAGTGTCATAAGCTTCTCCACTTCCTTTTCCTTCCATCACTCAAATGCCATTAAAGAGGCAATTCCTTCCTTCTTTCCTTCCTTCCTTCCTTCCTTCCTTCCTTCCTTCCTACCCCCTTCCCCCCTCTCTCTCTTTCCTTCCCAGTCCTGGGGCCTGAACTCAGGGCCTGGGCACAGTCCCTGAGCTTCTTTTGCTCAAGGCTAGCACTCTACCACTTGAGCCACAGTGCCACTTCCGGCTTTTTCTGTTTATGTAATACCAAAGAATCATGCATGCACTCTACTACTAAACCACATCTGCAGCCCATGGAGGCCTCTCTCTCTCTTTTTCTCTCTTTCTCTCTGTCTCCTCTCTCTCTCTCTTACATACACACACTTCATAAAGCACTTCATAAGAAGACAAATAGCAGGCAGCAATGACTTCAGAGAGGCGGTGGACAGGCAGGTGACCATCCTGACTCATTCACCAAGTGAACAGATCCCACACATTTGACTTCAGCATGTGTGAGGTTCAAATTCATGTCTCCGCAAAGTGACAAACTTCTGTTCACTATGAGCTGTCAGGGTTGCTGGAAAACACTTCAAAGTGCCAGTGCTGGTCTGCAATGAGGCCTCCTGGGGAACTGCTGTGGACTGAATATGATTTGTTCCTTTAACCCTCGACATCTTATACCAATGATAGCAAGAGAGTGGAAACTCACTCTGTCTATGGTGTTTAGAGGCTGGGCTGGGGAGAAGGGCTGGGCTTAGATAAGGTCATCAGAATGGAGCCCTGTGATTGAGCCCTAGTGTCTTCACACAAAGAGGAAGATGAGACTCACAGACATGCTCTTCCTGTCTCTTGCTATGTGGTCCCATGTGCTATCTTGAGACTCTGCTTACAAGAAGGTCAGCACCAGAACTGAGCCAATGGTAGTATCATGCCCTTGAGCCTCCAAATCTGAGCAAAACAAACTACTTCTCTTTATAAAGTCAGCTCGCCTCAGGTATTCTTTTATAGTAGCAAAAAATGAGCTACATAAATCTTCCCAAGTGTACCTGTCGCTTGACCTGTTCTCTTCCCAGGACTTGGTTCCTACCTGTGAAAGCTCCAAGGCTAATTGCAGTTTTGTTTTGCTCTCTAAAACAAAAGACCCAACCATTTTATTCGTATATATAGTTGTACAGAGTTTTCATTGTGACTTTCTATATATATTTACATCTTGATCAGACTTCACCACTCTACCTCAACTCCCTCCTCTGTTCCCTTTTTTTTTTTCTTTTGGGTAGAGACCAGGACTCAGACTTGGTATATGATGGGACTCAGACTTGGTATGTGATGCTTGCTTTCACTCATTGGCTGGTGCTCTATAACCTAAGCCACACCTCCAGCTCACCTCGCTTGTTCCCTAAAACAATTTCAACAGGTTTCACTGCTCTATTTTTATACACAACTGTTAAGTATTTGACCATATTTCACCCTCACCACTAACCTTCCCCACTCCCACTGAAAGCACACTCAAGACTTATTTTATATTGCTGTCATCCCATTTTAAAAGTGTACATTAATTGTTCAAAGATGATTTCACTATGATGCTTCAAATACCTATGTATATGAATGTAAACATACATACACACATGTATGTGATTGTGTATGTATTTATGTATATGTTCATCTTTTAAGTCTATCTAGCATCTACATGTGAGAGACAATGTGGAAGCTTTGTCTTTCTAAACAGGCTTACTTCCCTCACCATGATGATCTTTAGTTCCATCCATTTCACAAAAAAATATATATATAATTTCATTAATTTTTTATAGCTGAATAGTACTCAATTGTGATCAATTTGTCAGTAGTAGGGCATCTGGGCTGTTTCCCTAACATGACTAGTGTGAATAGTGTTACAATGAACATGGGCATAACAAGTGTCTCTATTTAAAAAAATATTAGTTACTTTATTGTTATTATAAAGGTGATATACAGAGGGATTACAATTGCATAAATCAGGTAATGGTACATTTTCTTTTATACAGTGTCTTCCCTTCCCTCACTTTCTACCAGTGTCTCAATTGTATTCTGACTTACATTCCCTTGGATATATGCCCAAAGAGTGGTATAATTGGATCATGTAACAATTCTATTTTTAGGTTTTGTTTTTTTTTTGAGACTCCTCCATTTTGCTTTCCATAGTAGTTGCATTAGTTTACATTCCTACAAACAGTAATTTGTGGGCACCCTGCCCACCATGATCTTACAAGAATTTGTTCTTAATGACAGCCATTTTGACTAGACTGAGATGAAATCTCAATGCTGGTTTTGTTGTTGATGTTGTTTGGTTGCTTTTTTTTTATGTTGGTCATGGGGCTTGAACTCGGCCTGGGAGCTGTCCCTCCGCTCTTTAGCTCAAGGCTAGCACTCTAGCACTTGAGCCACATCACCACTTCTGGTTTCTGGTGCTTAATTGAAGATAAGAGTCACTCAGGCTTTCCTGCCTGTGCTGGCTTTGAACTGCAATCCTCGGATTACAGGCGTGAGCCACCAGCACCCGGCCTTAATGCTGTTTTGATTTGCATTTCCTTTATGGCTAGGAATGTTGAATATTTCTTCATGCATCTATTGGCCATTTGTACTATTTCTTCTGAGAACTGTCTATTCAGTTCATTTGCCTATGTATTAATTGGGTGGTTAATTCTTTGAGAATTGAGTTTTTTGAGTTCCCTGTATATTCTGGTTCTTAAACCCTTGCCTTTATACAAAAGATAAGAATTTCTCTTATTTTGTGGGCTGTCTCTTCAAATTAATGACTGTTTTCCTTTTCTAGGCAGGAGCATTTTAGTGGATGCCAGCATTTTAGTTCTTGCTCTTATTTGCTGAGTTATTGGTTTTCTATTTAGGAAGTTTATATATTCCAGTATTCTCTCTATTCTTTTCCTGTAGTAGTTTTTTTTTTTTTTTTTTTGGGGTCCGGTTGTGGGGCCTGAACTCTGGGCCTGGGCGCTGTCCCTCAGCTCTTTAGCTCAAGGCTAGCGCTCTACCGCTTGAGCCACAGCGCCACTTCCGGCTTTTTTCTTTTTGCTTATGTGGTGCTGAGGAATCGAACCCAGGGCCTCAGGCATGCAGGCATGCAAGGCAAGCGCTCTACCACTGAGCCACCTTCCCAGCCCATCCTGTAGTAGTTTTTAACATTTTGGGTCTTGGTTTTTCTTAATTACAGGTCTGTTTACAAGTCTGTGTCTCCTCTCTAGATTGTGGATTCCTGAGGCCAAACACTCTGAAGCTTTCTTGCACCAAGACTACTGCCAGTGGGTCTGGCTCTGTCAGCACAGGAAGGGCCAGAGCTCTGGGGAGCCCAGGAGCCTGCAGCAGGCTGGGTGCTGACTTCTTTTTTGGAGAGTCAGTACTGAGGGAGATATTCTCATATGACTGAGCCCAGGCAGGTCATGGGCTGAATTCATCCTTAGAAGGAGCCCACTCTTCCACAATACCCCACTTTCAAGCTGTCGGTAGAACAGCGGTGGAGACGGAACTCTCAGGACCTAGTTACCTCCTAGTTCTGTTACAGTGATGATTAAATTCCAACTACGTTTAGGGGGACATTCAAACCACAGTCCTGAATGATCACCGGACGGGGAGTCCTATGGTACAGGCAGGGTCCTCAAGTATGAGTGCTGAGGCTGGAACCATAAAGAAGCTCTCTCCTTCCCATCTTCTCACACTGCTCCCCAACTCCCAAGGCCTCCCAGTCCATGGAAGAGGACTTTGCTTTGATCCTAACTCCAAAGCTCTGTCTAGCACTTCCCACTTGCCTCTGGTCTCAAACCCTGGGATGGGAGCTTTCTAGCTGACCTGGCTCTCCAAACCACCTCAGAGTCCTAGGACTGATTTTCCAGAAGTGTACTCCATCTGGGTATAGACCACTGGATTTCTGACTCTGGGTCCCGCCTGCCACCTTCAGGGCTAACAAACATTTTCCCCATGGTACTAGAAATTGAACTCCTGGGCTCATGCTTGCGAGGTGAGCACTTCAGAACTTGAGCCATGCTCCCAGTTCTTTTGCTTTTGATTCATTTCTCAGACAGGGTTTTGGGCTGTCTGCCCAGGCTGGCTTTGAACCCTGACCTTCCTATCTCTGCCTCCCAAGTAGATGAGATTTCCTAACATAAACTCTTACACTATAAACCCACATGACAAACTCACCATTTATGGTCCACTTAGCTACACTCTGGGTCAGGCTCCACATGAACATCTTAAGTGATTGAGTCTCCCAAATTTGAACCATCTCCCCTTTTTCCTTGCTGTGAGTTTTCAAAGTGAAAGCCAAAGTTCTCATACTCCAAAGCTTTTACTGTGATGCCACACATTCCACCCTGGACCAGTGGGCTGGTCTCCTGCCTGCATCTAGCAACTCTTTCATCTGAGCACACCTCACACCCCAGTAGTGAGATAAAATCAAGTTCCCAACATTCCTGAGCTAAGAATCAGGTTCCAGATATTAAAGACCCTACTGCAGTGGGCTTACAGTGCAGTGTTGTGAAGTTCTCCAACCCCATCAACATAACAGTATTGGTTGAGACAGATGTAAGAGTCTCTCAAATAGGTTATACTAGTGGTAGAGCACTAGCCTTGAGCACAAAGAGGCTCAAAGACAGCACTCAGGCTCTGAGTTCAAGCCCCACAACCCTCCCAAAAAGTATGTAGTCAAATAGGTTACACTTTGCCAATTCAAGTCTGCCATTTCAATTTGCTTTTAAATTTTACCTTTCAAAAGACTTAAGAAATAGCTATCATTACTAAATTTTGTTCTTGATTTTAAATATACATACATATATATACATATTTATGTACATATACTATACATAGTATACATAGGATATATATATATATATATTTGGAGTCAATACAAAGATTGATATTCAGGGCCTCACACTGTTGTTTCTGTTGTTGGGCTTTTCACTCAAAGCTGATGCTCTACCACTTCAGCCACAGTTCCACTTCCAGTTCTTTACTGGTTAATTGGAGATAAGAGTCTTATAGATGTCTGGCTTCAAACCACAATCCTTAGATCTCAGCCTCCTGAGAAGCTAGGATTACAAGCATGAGCCACGAGTATCTGACTAAAAAGCATTTTCTAAGTGCATATGTATACTTTTTTCCCCCAAAGAAGAGAGTCTTGTCATCTGTGGAATGTCTCATTCACACATGCAGACATGAGTAACAAACTCCCAGACCTGCCTCAGGCCCCGCAGTGCCAACAACAGCAGAACCCAACACCATGCCCAGCTGTGGGCCTTTGAACTTCCTGGCTTTGTCAGTGGATGTCACAACCTCCATGTTATTTAAACAGAATCTGGTATTTAAAGCAGATCAGGTTTGTTTTTCAAACATTCGCTTCATTCCTAAGACAAATTTTCTATCTAAGGGAAGTAAGTGGGAAGAGCTGTTGGTAGGAATCTGTCACAAACTGGGATTGGGGGTGGGGGGGAGATAGGAATCAAAGATTCAGATTTCTTCTTTAGCTGTTTTAGAAATGCACATGACTTGAGAAGAAAGCAATGCACACAGGGCTGATCACTGGCCTTATTAAAGCTAGGTGCCTCCCCTTTAAACTGGCTGTGGTTTTTCTTTGCCTTTTTTTGGTACTGAGGCTTGAGCTCAGGGCCTTGTGCCCTACTTGGCTGTTTCCGCTCAAGGCTGGTGCTGTACCATTTGAGCCACATCTCCACTTTTTTGGTAGTTAATTAGAATAAGAGTCTTTCAAATTTGTTTGGACTGGCTTCAAACCTTGATCCTCAGATCTCAACCTTCTGAGTAGCTAGGATTATAGTTGTGTGCACCAGCGCCCAGCTCTGGCTGCTGTAGTTTCTCAAACACACCTTCATAGCATCATCTTGGCCTTTGCTCCACAAGTTCTTCCTGCAAGGAATAATTTTACAGTCTGCACACACAACTCCTATTCACACTCAAATGTCTATCTCTAAAAAATTGAACCTGGCTCCCGTCTACATGACTGGACCCTCTGCACTTCCTGAAGCTTCCACAACCCCTGGCCACTGTACATGCTAAATCCTAATAAAATATGTGCTAGTTGCTTATGTACCATCAAGGACTAACCACAAAGCCCTAAACATTATGAACACCTGATACATTTTACATAGCCATATTGGACCTTTAGAGCTGGTAACATGATTCCTAAGGTCACACTACTGTTTAGAAGCCTTCGTCACAACACGTAGACAACTGGTGCCAAGGACTTGAAGAGCACTGGGATGCTTTCTCTGTCCCTCACCACTGCTCAAGGACCTCAATGGGGCTAGACAGAACTTTACAGAGAGGATTTGAGAACAGACCTCTCTGGTTACAAGTCCAGACAAGCCAAGGAAGGTTCCAGTTGGGTTCTAGACCAAGTCACTGTGGCCTGGAAGGCAGAGGAATTGAAGAGTGAGCTGAAAGCTCACTCTTAACCTTCATGGTTGAAACATAGGAAGAGACATTTCCCTGAAGGGAAGTAAGGGAAGTGCTGATAGGCAGAGCAATCGATATTTTTATCTGCTGTGCAAAGTAAGGGCACAGACAAGCTGTGCCAATGTCATCTGAGATCTTGTAGGAACTACAGAAGCTCAGGCCCCAGCCAAAACCTACTGAACAGCATCAGCACTGAAGCCAATGCCCAGGAGACTTCACACCATTGAAATGTGGGACATTCTCTCCTATACCTCCAGCTCCAGCAACAAGCTATAGATCTACTTTCTCTACCTGCTGGGTGAGATTTCTGCTGCTTGCAGGAAGAACTCATAGGGTCTGTGTTACAGGCTCACATATAAATGCTACTAATCTGGCCTTACTTTTAGGTTAAAGAGGGAATTTAATAAGCATTGACAATATAAGAATGGGCTCCTTTTCGCCAAAGACCCAAGGAGCCAATCCATGTCCAATGAATGGAAAGCAGAGCTAAGGCTAATAACACTATCTAGCATTTTTAAAACATTCAACCAAGCTGGGTATTGTTGGCTCATGCCCATAATCCTACTTACTAAAGAGACTGAGATCTGAGGATTATGGTTTAAAGCCAGACTGGACAGGAAAGTCCATGAGACTTTTTCTCTTCAATTATCTAACAAAAAGCTGGAAGTGAAGTTTTGGCTCAGGAAAAGCAACTTGAATTCAAGCCTCAGGACTGGCACAAAACAACAACAATTTGGTTAACTCTTATACCCATCCTATGACTTATTATCATGATCACTGCAGTTATTAATGAAAACAATGATGCATGGTAACCTCTAGACATTGCTTCTAGCAGTGTTTGGTATCATGAAGCATTAATTTTGTCAGGTATTAGGGAAAAAAAACATTTTTTAGAAGCAAAATGGGACTTTGCTTTGCACTGTGTTTCTCACCAGTGACAACCTGTATGAAGAACATAAAGAAATTAAGTCCATGTAAAAAGAAGATAAAATTTTAACTTGGAGAAATCTTAGGTGACTTTTTAACAAACACATATATCTTATAGGAAAAGACAAGAGAACAAAGTCAAGAAACATGAGTGAAATGACAGTGGATCATGCCATAATCTTAGCTACTCAGGAGGCTGAGATCTGAGGAACATGGTTCAAAGCCAGCCTAAATAGGAAAGTCCATGAGACTATTATCTCCAAAAAGCTGGATGTAGACCTGTAGCTCAATTGGTAGAGAGCTATCCTTTAGCCAAAAATCTAAAGGACAGTACCCAGGCCCTGAGTTCAAGCCCCAGTATCAGCACACACACAGATACAGACACATATACACACACACACAGACATACAAGCACACACACACACACACACACACACACACACACACACACACACACACACACACACACACACACACACACACACATACATACACAAAGCAGGAAAACAAGATACAAATATCAACCTATGTTAGGGAAGAAAGTCACCAATGTCCCAAATATCAAGCTCTGCAATGCCACACACATGTCAATGATCTCTCCCACAATATCACTCACAGGATGGTGCCTGGCCCCCTTTTATAGATGAAGAAATTAAGCTCAAAGTGGAAAAATGCCTCACTCAAGCTAGGAATGGTGGCATACACCTATAATCCCAGCTATTTGAAATACAGAAGCAGAAAGATCACAAACTTGAAGCCTGGGCTACTTAATGAGTTCAAGGATAGCCTAGGTAACTTAGTGGGACCCTGATTTAACATAAAATTTACAAAAAGGGCTAAGGATGTGGCTAGCCTAGAAAGGCTCTAGGCTCAATCTCTATTACCAAACAAAAGCCTTTCTCAAGGGACAGTTACAAGGGAAGAGTTGGGACTAAAATGCAGTTTCCTCAGAAGAATACACTGTTAAATAACAGGTGGGTCACTGAAGAAATAAAGGAAGAAGTCAGAAAGTTCCTATAATTCAATGAAAATAAAAATACACCATACAAGACCCTCTGGGATACAGCAAAAGCAGTGCCAAGAAGAAAGTTCATCGCTCTAAGCACATCATAAAGAAAACAGAAACAGTTCAAATAACCTCATGATGCAAGTATTGCTGCTAGAAAAACAAGAACAAAACAAACCCAAATCTTCTAGAGATAGTAAAAATAAGAGCAGCTATCAATGAAAGACTTTAAAAAAAACTATACATAAAATCAACAAAACAAAAAGCTGGTTCTTTGAAAAAAAATAATAAAATTGACAGTTCCACTAGGTAGGCTGACAAAAAGAGATTCAAATCAAAAAAATTAGAGATGACAAAAGTAACATCGCAACAAACATCCAAGAAATCCAAAAGATTATGAAGGACTATTTAAAAATAGATACACAAATAAGATGGAAAATCTAGCAGAAATGGATAAATTCTTAGAGACAAACAAGCAACCTAAGCTGAAACAAGAATATATCAACCACTAAAACGGACACATAACAAGCAATGAGATTGAGGAAGTAACAATCTTCCAGCGAGGAAAAGTCCAGGTCCTGATGGATTCACAGCTGAATTGTACAAGACTGTTAAAGATGAACTAACACCAATACTCTGCAAACTTTTCCATGAAATAGAAACAGAAGGATCATTACCAAACACATTTTATAAAGCCAGCATTACATTCTTCTCCAAAACAGGTAGGAACACAATGAAGAAAGAGTAAACCATAGACCAATCTCTCTAATAAATATAGATGTAAAACTCTTTAATTAAAAAACAAACAAACTAGGGCTGGGAAGGTGGCTCAGTGGTAGAGCACTTGCCTCACATGCATGAGGCCCTGGGTTCGATTCTTCAGCACCACATAAACAGAAAAAGCCGGAAGTGGCACTGTGGCTCAAGTGGTAGAGTGCTAGCCTTGAGTGAAGAGCTGTGGGACAGTGCCCAGGCCCAGAGTTCAAGCCCCATGACCAACAACAACAACAAAAAAATGAGAAGCCTTTCTGTATACCAACAATGTATAAGCAGAGAGGGGGGAAATCAGGAAAACAATTCCATTTGTGATAGCCTCCAAGAAAGAAACAAAAACCTCTATACTAAAAACTATAAAAATCTGAAGAAATCAAAGATGATGACATCAGAAATGGAAAGACCTCCCATGTTCATGGACAGGTAGAATTAATATTGTGAAAATAGCCATACTGCCAAAGGCAATCTACAATATAACACAATACCCATCAAAATCCCAAGATAGTTCTTCACTAAGGTAGAGAAAACAATCCAAAAATTCCTATGGAACAACAAAAGACCTCACAAAGTGAAAGCAATTCTAGGCAAAAAAGCAATGCTGAGCCAGGCACCGGTGGCTCACACCTGTAATCCTAGCTACTCAGGGGGCTGAGATCCGAGGATAGTTTGAACCTAGGCCAGGCCGGAAAGTCCTTGTGTGACTCCTATCTCCAATTAACCATTCAAAAAACAAAATCAGAATGGAGCTGTGGCTCAAAGTGGTAGAGCACTAGCCTTGAGCAAAAAGAGATGCAGGACAGTGCCCAAGTCCTGAGTTTAAGCCCCATGACTGACAAGAAAAAAGTATGCTGGTGGTATCACAATCCCAGGCCGTAAGCTCTACTACAGAGCCATAATAACAAAAACAGTTTTGTACTGGCACAAAAGCAGGTCTGAAAATCAATGAAAAAGACTAAATGACCCAGATATAAAGCCATATACCTACAGTTATTTGATATTTGACAAGAGAGCCAAAGATACACAGTGGGGGAATCAATAACTGGTGCTGGGAAAACTGGACATCCGCATATAGAAAACTAAAACCGAATTCCTGTTTGTTACCATGCACCAGAATCAACTCAAAGTGGATCAAAGACTTCAATGTCAGACCAGAAACTTTGAAACTACATGATGAAGTAAAGAAACATCTAGGCACAGGTAGGAACTCTTTGAAAAGAGTTGCAGTGATACAGCAAAAGGAGAGACTTGGCAAATGGGATTACATCAAAATAAAAAGTTTCTGTGCAGCAAAGGACAATTACTAAACTAGAAAGACACCCAACAGACTAGGAGAAAAAATCTTCACTAGCAACATATCCAACAAAGCCCTAAAATCCAAAATATACCTGAGCTCAAAAAACTAACATCCACCCCCCAAAATTAATAAAACCTATCAATAAATGGGCAAAGGAGCTTAAGAGAGACTTCTCAGAAAAAGAATGGCAAATAGATAAAAGTGAGGAAATGTTCAATATCTCTTGCCATAAAGGAAATGCAAATCAAAACAACTTTGAGAGTCTATCTCACCCCAGTTAGACTGGCCCCCAATGCTTGATTATGGCTACATTTTAAGTAACAAGGAATTCTAAATCATCATTCCATTCAACAACATATATGTGTCATAGAGATAGCAAGAGTTTCCTTTTTATAGGGTGCTTCATTTATTTTGTCTTCAAACATTTACATTTTTTTTCAGTGCTGGGGATTAAACCCAGGGCCTTGTGCATGCACATGGCTACATGTCGCTCTGTGGATTTCCATTAGGAAATATAATCAGCATAATTAATGAAAGCCTCATATAGTCATTCTCCAAATCCCTTCACTGTAACTTTGCAGAGGTTGGTGATCAATTTTTTGAAGCAGTAACCAAGGAACAGAGTGGGCAGAGGATCCAATCTCTACCCACACTTCATCTCAGCACATTAAAATTGCCATGTCAACCTCAATGTAAGACCTGGAATCACGAAATTACTACAGGAGGAGTAGGAGAAACATTAGACCATATTGGCATAGGCAAGAACTTTCTGAGTAGAGTTCCAGGAGCTTAACATATCAAGGAAAGAATTGACAAATGGGACTGCATCAAACTAAGAAGTTTCTGTACAGCAAAGGACATAGTTAACAAGCTAAAAAGAAAGTCTGCAGAATGGGAGAAGTTGGATAGCTACCCACCAGACTATGGACAATTTAATATTCATAATATACTAATAGCTTAAGAAACTAAGCCCTTAAAGAATCAACAACCCAATTAACAAGTTAGCAAAGAAGCTTAATACAGGCTTCTAAAAAGAAGTAAAATGGCCAACAGACAAATGAAGAAATGTTCAACATCTATGGCCATAAAAGAAATACAAGTCAAAGCAACACTGAGATTCCATCTCACCCCAGTTAAAATGGCCATCATCAAAAATATAAACAATATTAGAGGCTGGCAAGGATATGGGGAAAAGGGAACCCTAGCACACTGTTGGTGGGAATGTAAACCTGTTCAACCATTTTGGAAAGCAGTACTGGGGTTCCTCAAAGAATTAAACATAGAACTACCCTATGATCCAGTAATTCCACTCTTGAGCATTTATTCAAAAGATTATAAACCAGAATAAAACCACCTGTACAACCATGTTCATTGCAGTACTACTCACCATGCCAAGTATGGAATCAGTCCAGATGCACCTCAGTGGATGAATAGATTGAGAAAATGTGGAATATATACACAATAGAATTGTACTGATCTATTAGGATGAAGGGTGTTATAACATTTGCAAAGAAATGAATAGACCTAGAAAAAATTGTGTTACATGAAGTAAGCCAAGGGGCTAGGAAGGTGGCTCAGTGGTAGAGTGCTTGCCTTGCATGCATGAGGCCCTGGTTCGATTCCTCAGTACCATATAAACAGAAAAAGCCAGAAGTGGCACTCTGTGGCTCAAGCGGTAGAGCGCTAGCCTTGAGCTGAAGAACTGAGGGACAGAGCTCAGGTCCAGAGTTCAGGCCCCACAACCCACAAAAAAAAAAAAAAATGAAATAAGCCAAGCTCAGAGAGACAAAGCATGCATGTTTTCTCTCATATATGGAAGCTAGTACCAATTTATAAATGTGCAAGTAAACACATCAAGTTATTTGCATGTGGACACAAATGTACTAATCAAAATATGGTATTTTTCAGGGGAGAATTCAAATGGTCTAATTCCTTACAAAGACTAACTCACAGTCCAACAAAATAAATACCAGGCAACATGTATTTGAAAAGTGAATGAAGGGATCAAGGAGAAAATAGCAGATGAGGAGAGGAAGGGGGGAGAACATGGTTATGTATATTCTACAAAATTAAGAAAATTGAGGGGAAGCGTAGGATTGGGAGAGTTTGAGGAGAATGATAAAAGAAATGGCATTGATAAAGATGCACTGTATTCAGAAACTGATTTATTGAATGATAAATCCTTTGTACAAGTTAAAAATAATAAACATATAATTTTTTAAAGATGTCATTTCATTGTCTACTGTGCTCATAGTTTACACTAGAAAGTCAGTCTTCAAAAAGCTGAGCACTAGGTGTAGGGGACCAAAATCCAGTACAGTAACAACAGAGGATATGCCATAGGGGAGAGAACATATAAAGAAAACAACAACAAAAAATAAAATTACATGGTACATTTAAAACAATAACAATAAAGACAGCATCTTGAATATGTGTGTGTGTGTGTGTGTGTGTGTGTGTGTGTGTGTGTGTGTGTGTGTGTGTGTGTGTGTGTGTGTGTGTGTATGTATGCATGTATATGTCTAGTCTGGGGAGGGAAAGGGGAATAACAAAACATTGAAACAAGGACACAGGATGACCCACTGCAACAAGGATACCCACAGGACTGTACATTAGAAACAAACTTTACAACTTTGGGCAGGGGTCGGTGGGAGGAGTATAAAAGGTGGGAGAGAAAAGGGATAATGGGACAACAACAAAGAAGGGAAGGGGTAACAATGATCGACAAGTAACATACTCATTGCCTTACTCATGTAACTGTAACCCCTCTGTACAGCATCTTTACGGTTAAAAAAAAAAAAAACTGAGCCCTAGCAGTTCACATCTGTAATTCTAGCTACTCAAGGGGGTGAGATATGAGGATCATGGTTCAAAGTCAACCAAGGAAGGAAAGTCCATGAGACTCTTATCTCCAATTACCCAAAAAGCTGTAAGTGGAGCTGAGGCTCAAGCGATAAAGCACTAGCTATGAGCAGGAAAGCTTAGGGACAGAGCCCAAGCCTTGAATTCAAGCCCTAAGTGCAACACACACACACACACACACAAGGTCAATTTTCAGACTATGGTTGCTTCTTCTATTTAAAGTTGATTTTAAGATTGTTCTCTTCATCTATTTTAATTTCTATACCAATAATAGCGCTTGAACTCAGGTCTTCATGTTCTTGCTCTCAGCTCAAGGCTGACACTCTACCACTTGAGTCATGCCTCCACTTCTGGCTCTTCTTTTTTTAAAAAAAAAAACAAACTGGTTAATTGGAGATAAATCTCAAAGGTTTATCTGCCCAGATTTATCTGATCCTCAGATTTCAGCTTCCTGAGTAGCTAGTATTACATGAGTAAGGTGGCTGCTACTTTAGAAACTCTCTTTAGAAACTTTCATCTTTAACAATTTAACTAGAATATACTTGCATTTTTTCATGCTATGTTTGGGTTTGATGAGGTTTTTGATGTCATTCAAAAGTGCTGGAGAATTCACATCCCTTCAAATACTGCTTCAGCTCAGCGGCCCCCAACGCATGCTCAGCTCCAATCCCACCGTTAGAAGATCTTCTGAACCTCTCCCCCGGTGTCTCGTACACTTTTTTTTTTTTTGCTATTTTCCTTTCTCTTTTTTGCTCTATTTTCTATTGACACTGAGTTCACCAGTCCTGCTGCACTGCGTCCCGCCAGCTCTCAGATCCATCCAGTAATTTCAGATGTATTTTTTCTACCTCTCTAATAACTGTCAAAAACAGATTCCTTTGTATAGACTTTCCTTTGTATAGACATTTTCTCACTATACCCATCTATCATCATATCCAGCTATTTGAACAGTTATTGCTTATTCCAATATGTACATCATCTGTAATTCTGTTCCTATTGTTTTTCCCACTTGAGACATATTCCTTCCTGTCTATGTATCCATATCTTTACATGCTAGACATCATGTATAAAAGAACTGCTGGGGCTCTAGAGGATATCTTCTTCCAGGAAGCACTTCCTCTTTTACAGGGGATGCACTCTGTCCATCAGGGACTAGATTCCGTTTTGGTAAATAACTTCACCTCTACTTTATCTAGTCCCTTCGGTGTGGCCTTCTCAGATTTGTGCTTAAGAACTTGGTGAGTCTCTGTATTTTCACCTACAAAAGCTCTTCCTCTCAGAGGTTTTGACCTTAGCATTTTTAACCTCCCACCCCACACAGGTTCAAAATCTGGCAACTATAGGGAAACACTTCCTGTATATTTGCTGTAAGTCCTCCCTTCCCATGGAACTTTGAATTCTAACACCCAAGATGATAAGAGCTTTCTTTCTGATACATGCCTTCCCTCCCTCCTTCCCTTTTTTCCTTTTCTTCCTTACTTCCTTTCTCTCTTTCTTTCTTCCTTCCTTTTCTTTCTTTTTCCTTTTTCCTTCCTAATACCAAGCTTCGAATTCAGGGCTTCAGTTCTCTGGGTCAGCTTTTTTTTTGCCCACAGCTGGAGTTCTACCACTTGAGCCACACTTCCAGTGAAGCAGTTTCTTTTCTTTTACTGGTTAGGTGGAAATAGAGTTTCTTGGACTTTTCTGTCCATGCTGGCTTTGGACCCCAATCCTCAGATCTCAGTCTCCAGAGTGGCTTGCATTATAGTCATGAGCCACCAGTACCCTTTGCCTTTTAGGGCCACTCTGCAATGTCCACACTGCAAAGACCTCATGGGAAAACTTGACTTGCCTTAGGGACTCCTCTAGTTCCCAAACCAGCAAGCCAATTCCACATGTCTGTCAAATGCTCTACTAGTTTTTGTTTCCCAGAGAAAATCTTCTCTTCTTGGACCAAGATATAATCTGGGCCCATACCAGGAACCAGCAGATACTCTCCTCTCCATACTCTCCATAAAACAGTTTGCATGACCCAATTTACCTAGGGAGGATTCTTCCCTCCCTGGAAATTTACTTACATTGATTTCTACAATTTCCTTAAAAATATGATTTTTTTTTGCTACTCATTTGCTTTTCCTTCCTATGGTTCTGTTGAAATACTTCTATTCTGAAGTGGAAAGGTTGTCCTTTATTACACACAAGTGAAAACACATCCAAAGAGATGATCTAAGCTCCTGGTATCCAACCCAGGAACAGCCAGGAGGGAGACTTTGTTTATTTGTTCTGAACATCCTTCAGATCAGCAACGATCTTATTAACTCATCATTACAATTTTAATTAACTTAAAACTAGGGTTTTGTGTATACCAGCCTGGGCTAAGAGAGTTTTCTCAAGAGCAGTCGCTCTGTTCGACACTTGTCACGACTATGTTGGAAAGGATGAAATATTTCTCCTCTGATTTCATCTCTGCCCATGGGGGAGGAAGCCCTTCAATCTCCACTTTCATCCTTTCATTTTCTTCAAAGTTCACTACAAGGAGAATTGTTCATTTCAACTGTACACTTACTGAGCTAATTGACTCTGGAGCTTTAAAGGGGCCCAGGCTCTTCGAGGTCTCCTTCTTTTCTGAGTCCATGCAAGAAAATCTCATGACCCTCCGTCTCCATGTGCTGGGGCTGAGAGGAGGGTGGAAAGACAGCTGGCCTTGCCTCTTGCAGGGGAGCAGGAGGTCTTGGGGCTCCCAGCCAGGCTTGAGTTGGTTTTATTTCCAACTCTACTTTGTTTCCCACTGTCTTCTTGATCTATGATCTAGATCAAGAAGTGGGGAGGACTGGGTAGCAGCATTCAAAACCTTGAACTTTGTCAATTCTGGTGATCAAAGCCAGGGTACCACATCTATGAGTCAAGTATTCTATGACTAAGTCACACCTCCATCCCCTACAACCATGAGCTCTTCAGCACAAGCAGACCTTCCCAAATGAGTAGACCTTTTCTCTTTGGCAATCTCCACAGTTGTGCAGATGGCATTAGCTCTTTCCTGGGTAGGTGTCTGCCATTTCTCTCGGTAGCCCTATTTCTCAGAAGTCCATAGGAACAGCGCAGGTTGGAATGGTGCTTCATTGGGCCTTTGATAGGCATCTTCCTTATTGTTTTCTTTAGGCATTACACCTCAGCTCATCTTAAAATAACTGATTTAGTTAATGGTTTATTTGCTATTATAACTTTGTTTTTAAAAGGGGACAATAAACTGACCAAGTATTGCTTCTTTTCCAAGTTAGTATAAAAAGCTGAATACTAGAGATCGTTTTTGTTGCTGTTTCTGCCATGCTGGGTATCACACCCAAGTCCTTGCACCAGCTAGACATCTACAACTGAGATGGACCCCCAAGTTCTTACAACCACTAACTGTGGAAGACAAAAGGAGAAGTTGAGACTACCCTAAATTTCCTTCAAACTCAATTCAGTGATGGTCTGAAGTCTTAAGATTCTTTAGTCTATACATGTTACTGCCTTGGTCTTATGCTCAGAAAATGTACTCATTTACTGCAGAATGATGGCTTTCTGTCAGCCACTTTCTAAACTTCTGTCCTGTGGGATAAAACATTCTGTCCATCTCTCAAATTTAGAAATACCCAAGTGTTTATGGAAAAGAAGGGTAAATGGCCAAGGCATTCATATTTTCTAGGTTGCTTTCATCAAACAAAGCACAGATCTAACCTCTGCAGACAGTTTTAGAAATCAGACGAGTTTAAAGGTGAGGGATGTGACTCAAGTGGTAGAGTACTTTCACAGCAAACACAATGCCCTGAGTTTAGAATATAGTACCACAAAAAAAAGGTGAATTTAAGCCCAATGAAGCTTTAAATAACACCATTATTCATAAGTATGCATACCCAATGTTTTGAGGAATTTTTTCCTGTCCTTTTGATATCTTCAATTCATATTATTATGTTTCAAAATAAGGGGGTATATAAAAGAATTGCTGTCACCATTAGAAAGAATAAAATAACGTCATTTGCAGGGAAATGGATGGAACTAGAATAAATCATGGTAAGTGATGTAAGTCAAAATCAGAAAGACAAATGGAGCATATTCTCTCTGATCTACAGAAATAAGATCAAAATGCACTGGGATTTGACAAATTACACAGGATTCTAGATACTCACAAACAGTGAGACCAAAAAAGGATAGTCTTAGGAGAGACTCACACAGGTGCAATGCCTAAGTGCCTCCTCTTATTTATATAAAATAATATAATACTGAAATGAGCTCCCAAGATATGGAAACAAAACACTTTTTAAATTTGTTTTTCCTTCAAATTCAATTCAGTGATGGTCTGAAGTCTTAAGATTCTTTAGTCTATACATGTTCTGTTGAGTCTGTATTCTCTCCCTTATATGTGGTGCATTCACATGCACATCTGTGGGTGTGGGGGGAAGGCAAAGAATCTGAGGAAAAAGGGTGAACAGTGCAGCAGTGGAGTGCACTAGACATTGTTAAGGTGAACTATGAAACTCATGGGTGGAGATGGGAGAGAGGGAATGGGAGAGAATGAGGGAACAGATGACACTGTAAGAAAGGAAATGCACTCATTACATGACACATATAACCCTTCTGTATATCACCTCTAGAATAACAATCATGTAAATTCTGGAAAACAAAAAAAGAATGGATGGGGCTGGGAAGGTGGCTCAGTGGTAGAGCGCATGCCTTGCATGCATGAGGCCCTGAGTTCGATTCCTCAGCACCACATAAACAAAAAGAAAAAAGCCAGAAGTGGTGCTGTGGCCCAAGTAGCCTTGAGCTGAAGAGCTGAGGGACAGCGCCCAAGCCCAGAGTTCAGGCCCAACGACCAAAAAAAAAAAAAAAAAAAAAAAGAATGGATGTGCCAAAAGATATGGAACAAGAGCTGTTCAAAAATAGAAACACAGAGTCTATTTGTTTAAAAAGTTGGTTTTGATCTGTGTCCGTCCATCCAGCAATTCCTATAGGAGATCAGGGGGATGCCTGGCAATACCCAGTTCTAGATGACTGCAGTGAATAGATGAAGCTTGCACAAGATTCGGTCACCAGCAGGATCCCAACTTTGGGCCTGACAGACCATGTGTGGACCTTCTAGTTCTCACTACACAACTCTCAGGTCGCCTGCGAAGCCTATGCTGTGGACTGACTGATGCCTCCTAAATGCCTGCACTCAAGCCCTAACCCCCAATGTGATGGTGTTTGGAGGTGGGACCTTTGCAAGGCGGGAGTCAGCAGAGTGAGGCCATCATGATGGGTTAGTGCTCTTATAAGAAGGGACCAGAACTGGGGTGCAGTTTAGTGATGGAATATGTGCTTAGCAAGCACAAGTCCCTAGTTTCATCCTGGGCACAAAACAACAAATAAACAGAATGAATTACTCACTTGGTTTGTTATTCTTGTGTTGTTCTCTCTCTCACTTTGTCTCTGTCTGTCTGTCTCTGTCTCTCTCTTCCTCTCTCCTCACTCTCCTCCATCTCACCCTCCCTCATACACACAATGAAGAGGTCTTGAGCACTAAGTGAGATGGCTTCAAGAGGCGCCATCACTATATACCCACCTGGCTTCTAGGTGTGCACCCTTGGCCTCCAGAACTCTCAGAAAATGCCAGCCTATGGCATTTTGCTATGGCAGTAGAACTAAAATACTCTTTCTGGCTCTTTTGGAGAGTCTAAAAGTCAAAAGAAGAGGAAATGTTTCAGAAGATGCTTTCATGAAAGTAGGAGTGGAAAGGAAGAGGATCTTGAGTTTTGCTGGTATGAACTGGAGGCATGGACACTGAGCACCACTAGAAAGGCAGGAACTGTTATCACAGTGTCAAGACCAGCCAACATTAGATATTACTAAGGAAACAATCGCAACATTACCTAAGTGCTAAGCTATAGGCTCTGAATGTCAGAGGAACAAGTTCCACATAGACAGGTGTCTGAAGGACAAATAAGAATTGCTAGGCCTTTCAGGGGATGAGCAGAGTAAAGAGAGATAAGAGAATGATGAAAGGGGTGACACTGATCAAGATGCATTGTACTCATAGTTGAAATGTTGAAATAAAACCCCTTTATACAATGAAAGATAATAGAATTACAGGCTAATAATAAAGATAATAGAATAAAAGGCTCATACTTGTAATCCTAGCTACTCAGGAGGCTGAGATCTGAAGATTGTGGTTCAAAGCCAGTCTGGGCAGAAAAGTCCCCACGAGACTCTTATCTCCAATTAACTACTCAAAAACCAGCAGTGGAGCTGTGGCTCAAAATGTAGAATACTAGCTAGCCTTGAGCAAGAGCTCACAGACAGTGCCCACACCCTAAGTTCAAGCCCTATGACAGGAGAGGAGGGGAAGAGGGAGAAGGAAAATCAGGAGGAAGAGGAAGAAAAGGGAGCCAATAAAAATTTTTGAAAGAATTACCAGGCCAGGTACAGTAGCTCATGCTTATAATTCTAGCTACCCAGGAGGTTGAATTTGGAAGGACTATAGTTCAAGGCCAGCTAGGAAAAGAGTTTGAAAGAACCCCATCTCAACTAATAAAAAAGCTGGGCATGGTGTTACAAGTCTGTAACTAGAGCCATATTAGGAGGCATAACTAGGAGGCCTGGCTGAGGATGGCCTGAGACCCTATTCAAAACTTAAAAGCAAAAGGGGCAGAAAGCATGGTTCAGGTGGTAGAGAACCTGCCAAGAAGTGCAAGATCCTGAGTTCAAATTCTAGTACTGCAATAAAAAAGAAAGGGTCAGGTGTGGAAGGGGGGAAAAGGGCATCTTACACAAAAGGAAGAACATGAACAATTTCAGCAAACTATGCCAGTGGGCATTAACTAAAATATCAAATGTGAGGTGAGCTGCAGCTGCTGTTAAAGACAAAGGTAAACTGCCAGGCGCTGGTGGCTCACACCTGGGATCTGAGGATCACGGTTCAAAACCAGCCCGGGCAGAAAACTCTGTGAGACTCTTTATCTCCAGTTAAACACTAGAAAATCGAAAGTGGTGCTGTGGCTCAAGCAGTAGAGCTGAAGAGCGCAGGGACAACGCCCAAGCCCAGAGTTCAAGCCCCATGACCGACTAAAAAAAAAAAGACAAAGGAAAATTGAAGAGAGTGAAAGTCATTAGCTAGAAACTCTTTTTCTCCTAGAAACATCTTTTATCCTATTAATGGCTGGACATGGTAGCACATATCTATAGTCCCAGATGCTCAGGAGGTGGAGACAGGAGGATTGCACTTCTGGGCTGGTCTAGGCAAAAGTGTGAGATACTACCTGAGACACAAACTAAAGCAAAAAAGGGTGAGGGTGTGGCTCATATGGTAGAGTGCTTGCTTAGCTCCTGAGTTCAAATTCTAGTGTCTCGAAAATAACAATAAGTACATGAATAAACAAATGAATAAATATCCTATAAAGGATTATATTAACTCAAAGTGGACAAGCTGATGGCCTGGCAGGAATGGGCATGTGCTTTCAGTGTGAGTGTGTGTGTGTGTGTGTATGTGTGTGCTTTCAGTGTGAGTGTGTGTGTGTGTGTGTGTGTGTGTGTGTGTAGCTAGGATTATAGGCATGAGCCAACAGTGCTCAGCTTGTAGCTTGATTTTTATCTTTGATATGGACAGCAAAAGCAAAAGAGTTTCTCCCTGTGTTGTGCCCGGGTGTCCCTGCACCCATGCTCTGTGGAGCTCCCTGGCTGGATTCTAAACTGGCTGAGTGACCTCAGGCAGACAATCCCCTTCCTAAGCTGTCAAGTTCCATTTCTATATAGCAGAGGAACCTTACAAAATTTCTCAGGGACTCAATTTTGTTCTTTCACTTAATATTTTTCTCCAAAGGAAAAAGGGAGAATGTATTCATTCTGTGACTGGCTCTAGGAAGAATTTTCAAGAAGCATTAAAAAAAAAGGTGGATGAAAAGGAAACATCAATTAGAAGGAAAGAAGAACAGGAAGGCCAAGATGAGATTATGACCCCAAATCCCTGACCCCAAATCTACATATGCAGCAGGGGAGGATATTCATGTGACCTCTAGCAGCAAAGCTACAGAGGTATGTGATTGACCACACAAGTATTCCTGAGACACAGTGCTCCCATAAAGCCAATTCATGATAGGAGGCCTCTTAAGTGAACAACAGAACTCTCTTCCTTTGGAACATATAATTTTTCAGACAATCAAGTATATGTTCCAAAGAAAGTGGAGAGCCTTTAACTTCACAAACCTGTCAACTGGCAATTACAATAAAGTCTAATGTAATAACCCAGAGTAGAGAAATACATTGTCTGTCCCCTTCTGATTTACAAGGTACATGGCTTCATGAACGCTATAAATATACAACTTTGCACGATGGTCTTACCTCTGGTCCCATGAAGGGAGCTCAGGCTGCTGGCATGTGCCCACCCCTCCTCGGAGCAGGAGGAGCCAGACCAGTGTCTTTCTCTGTCATGGATACTGGCCATCCTCACTTTTCATTTAAGAGCTGTTAAAGCCTGTGGGCCCAGGACACAGTCTTGTAAGGGTGGTAAGGATGCATCTCAGAATCCCTCTTTTCCCTACAGTCACTCTGTCTATTCACCTGTTTACCAACCATTTCCTGATTGCTTATTGAGTTGTCACCTACAAAATGCTTGATTTCCAGAAATATGCTAGATGTCCCTGGTGTATTTTCAGGTGGTCATCACCTGAGCATGTGCTCAGGATAAAGCACTGACTCCTGTGTGTGACTCCAAGATAGGCTGTGTGGCCCCATCCATGAAGAACACCTATTCGCAGAGTGCTCAGGAAGGGTGTTTGCACAGACCAGAGGACCGCAGCGTGCTCCAAACACAGCCATCTGCAGGGAGAGGCCCTAGTTCCTAATGGTCTCAAAGGAGGCCCTGGAACACTGTGTTGTCTCCAGTAACAAGACATACCTCATTGCTGCCTCTATTATCTTTCTCTCACACAGGACTTTCTTGAAAATTACCAATTCATTCTAGTTTAAAATCACTGAGCCAAGGTTTCAGATATATAGAAATACAGTTATAATCATTTTTGTGACATTTGGGGAGATATACTGAAACTTACTTTTTCCCGATTTCATTTTTAAATAGGTAATAAATTGTGATTTTTGAAAACAAAACAGATGTTTAAAAATATATTTAGAGAAGCACTTTCCTCCTAGACAGGTCTGCTCCATTTTTACTTCCTGCTGCAGACCATCATGTTTCCTTAGCATAAGTTTCTTCATGCACATATAAGTCAATATGAATACAGGCTCTAGGTTTGTTTTTATTCATTTACACAAAAGCTTGGCATACTACACATATGGTATGACTGAATTTTTCACTTAGTATATACAGTAGCGATCTTCCTCTGGCAGTATAGAAATTGTCTTCAACTTTTCTTTTTACTTCTTTCCTTCTTTCCTTCTTTCTTTCTTTCTTTCTTCCTTCCTTTCCTTCCTTCCTTCCTTCCTTCCTTCCATCCTTCCTTCCTACCTTCCTTCTTTCCATCCATCAATCTGAATGGTATTCTATAGCAAAATAGACAATAGTCCCCTATTGATTAACACTGGGGTTGTTTTCAGTCTTTTGTCCCTAAAGCAATTTAATAGCCCTGTACCCAAGACATTTTACACTTGTAGAAACAGATCTAAAAGATAAGTTCTCACAAGAACAGCAGTCCCCTCCAGCCATGGTTTTGCTTCCAATGGTGTCTGTTACCAACAGTTCACTGCAGTCCAAAAATAAGTGGAAAGTTCATGAAAGAAAGAAACACCAGGGGCTGGGAAGATGGCTCAGTGGTAGAGCACGTGCCTTGCATGCCTGAGGCCCTGGGTTCGATTCCTCAGCACCACATAAGCAAAAAGAAAAAAGCCGGAAGTGGCGCTGTGGCTCAAGTGGTAGAGCGCTAGCCTTGAGCTGAAGGGCTAAGGGACAGCGCCCAGGCCCAGAGTTCAGGCCCCACAACCAGACCCCCCCCCAAAAAAGAAAGAAACACCTAAGTTTTAAATTGAACACCATCTGAGTCGCACAATGAAATCTCATGCCCTTCTGCCTTTTTCTAGTGTTTTCACACTGCATATGCTACCCACCCATTTGCTAGTAGCCATTTTAGTTATATGAGATCCACTGTGACAATACCTATTTAGGTTCAAGTAACCTTCATTTAGTTACTAATGGCTCCAAAGTGAAAGAAAAGCAATTTACTACAGTATATTGTTATAACTGTTCTATTAATAGTCACTAACTTCTCATTATGCTTAATTTTGTGTGCTAAACTACTACAGATATGCATGTATAAAAAACAGTGCAGTATAAATGAGGTTGGGATGAGGTGGGTTTAGGCATACACCAAGGGTCTTAGAATATATATCTATTAGAGAAGGGACACATGGTCTGTCAAAGGGAGTGCACATTTGTAATATTAAAGGTATTTTTAATGTTTTGAGGGGAGAAAAGGGTACAATGGATGGACTCTGTGGTTTGCTTGGTATCTTAGCCAAACACTTCATATTGTAAAACCCTGGTGTGCCAACAGCTACCATTTCTACTTGCCAAAGCTCTCTAGGACTCTGTGGCATATTTATGAAATTAGGAACTCACTCTACAGCTGGGATTTTCACTGCAAGCACCTGTATAGTATAGTCTCTCTTAAGCTGCTGGAAGGAAGACCCAAACTTTCCTGCCAACTTATCACTGGAGGCTCCCCAACTCCCCACAAAGTCAACGACTTTACTTTAGGAAACTTGGGATGTGTGAGACTGGAAGGGAGAGAAAGCATCTATTAAAAAGCAACCTGGACCGGGAGCCAGTGGCTCAGGCCTATAATCCTAGCTGATATCTGAGGACCATGGTTCGAGGCCAGCCCAGACAAGGAAGTCCCTGAGACTCTTATCTCCAATTAATCACAGGAAAAGCTGAAAGTGGCACTGTGGCTCAAGTGGTAGAGTGCTAGCCTTGAGTAAAAAGGAGCTTAGGAACAGTACCTAAGCACAGAGTTCAAGTCCAGGAGCAGCAAAAAAAGAAAAAAACAAAAACTGGCTGGGACAGTCTTAACATGCAGACAGGAAGGGTGGGAAAGAGGTGTCAGCCACTAAAACCAGTTTTTCTTCCATTCTTCTCTTCCATCAAGGGTCTATCAAGTGTCAAACATTGTACTGAACACACCTAGCCACTGTGGAGCCCGGTACACTGGACCTCACCTCACATCACTAGCTGTCTGTTTGGGGCTGCCTCTCCTAGGTCAGGTCTAGCATAAGATATCATGAACAAATCATTCATATCTCTGGGCCCCAAGAGAAGAAAACAGTCCCAATACTATTATGAAAAATCAGATTGGACACCAGGTGCAGTGGCTCATGTCTATAATCCCAGCTATATGGAGGTACAAAATGAGGACTGAGGCTCAACGATGGCCCAAGCAAAAAAGTACAAGACCTTATCTAGAGAGTAACCTAAAGCAAAAAAGGCTGGAAGTATGGCTCAAGTGGTAGAGCACCTGCCTAGCAATCTCAAAACAGAGTTAAATCCTCTGCAGTATTTTTTAAAATGTGCATTAAGCCAGGCCAGTGGCTCACACCTGTATTGTTAGCTACTCAGGTGGCTGAGATCTGAGGATCATGGTTCAAAGCCAGACCAGGCAGAAAAGTCCCAAGAGACTCTTACTTCCAATTAACCAATCAAGAACCTGAAGTGGTGCTGTGGCTCAAGCAGTAGAGTGCTAGCTTTGAGCACAAAGAGGCTCAGGGACAGCTCCCAGGCTGTGAGTTCAAGTCCCACAAACAACAACAACAAAAAAAACCCTGTATCATCAGGTGGGCATGTATTCTGTTCAGTGGCAGAGCACTTGCTTAAGTAAATCAACAGATAGAGAATAATTCCATTATTGTAAACACAGATAATCCAGTATATGTACATATAGTAAATTCCTAAAAAATATATTCCAAAATGGTTACTGTAGTGGAATCACACCAACCTTTTCTTCTTTTCATTTGCCTTCTAAATTTTCTCTCATAGCCTTTTGAGGTTTTACATAAGAAGTTTTAAATAGAAGTTTTAAAAAAAAAAAAACATTTCTAAGGTTGTTTTTCTGCAAGTGTCATGGTTCAAAAATAAGTCATAAAAAGAAAATTATTTGCTTCAATAATTATTACCATAACCTACAGTTAAACACTTACTGGAAAATTCAAAACATCACCAAGTTACTATGTGATCTACACGTCCAGACTGGCTTCTGTCTGGGCATACTGACCTTCGGGGATCTGATGTGAGGTTCTGGGACACTTTTTAGTTTTTATTTTTTGGTCTGTCACAGGGCTTGAACTCTGGGCCTGAGCTCTGTCCCTCAGCTCTTCAGCTTAAAGCTAGCACTGCACCACTTGAGCCACAGCGCCACTTCTGGTTTTCTGGTGGTTAATTGGAGATAAGAGTGTCAAGCACTTTCCTGCCTGGGCTGGCTTTGAACCATGATCCTCAGATCTCAGCCTCCTGAGTAGCTAGGATTACAGGCGTGAGCCACCGGCACCTGGCCCTGGGACACTTCTTGACAGCCTGGCATGGCACTGCCTGAGCTGCAAGTTGAGGCCCTTGCTCCTTGACCACTTGTTCATCTGTTTCCTACTAGCTTCCACTAGCTTTAGTCTCCATTAGTTCCTGTGGGTGTTTGTTTTTGTTTGATTAGTTAGTTGGCGTTTCCCTTTTATAGCAGTACTATATAAGATTTGAACTTAGGGTTCTGTGCTTGCTAGGCAGATGATGTACCACATGAGCCACTGCATCTGGCGTCCATTCTGATTTTTCATAATAGTATTGGGACTATGTTCTTATCTTGTGGCCCACAGATATGAATGATTTTTATGCTAGATCTGGCCAGGGAGAGCCAGGCCCCAAGCCTTGCTTTGTTATTGTTGAGATAGGGCCTTGCTTTGTGCCTGGGAATACACCTGGCTCTTGATCCTCCTATTTGTGCTTTCCACCATAGCTGGATGACAGGCACACACTACCATACTCAACTGGGTTATTATGACCTCTTTTTTTTCTCTCTTCTTTGTCAGGGAGGGCCTAGAACCATGTTCCTCCTAATTTTAGTGTCCCATCCCCACCTCCGGCCTTGTACCTGGAATGATAGACACATACCTCCACATCCAGCTATTGGTTGACACTGCAGTCTCACAAACTTTTCTTTTTTGGCCTGGACTGGTTTTGAACTACAACCTCTCCCTATCTCCTCCTCCTCTCAAGTAGCTAGGATTACAGGCATGAGCACCAGTGTCCAGCCCTGGAGATGCTTTACATTGTGCAATGACTCAAGAGGCAAACTATAACAAGAAAGCACAGGAGAGTACAACCATGAAAAGGCCTTCATAGGAGAACGTGCATGTGAGAAGCCTCAGTCTCTACAGAGGAAAATCACCTACACAGAGTCTTTCAATAGAGGTCCTCAGGCTTTTGGGTCTCAAGGCCTGGGCTCAAGTCTGAGCTCCCCAATCATATGTTAGACAAGTTATGTTGTATCTTTTATTCCTCATCTCCAGAAAAGGTGCAGGAAAGAAACACACAGTTCAATTTGAACCACAAAACTGTAATGAAATTAAACTGTGCCAGGCTGTGTGTGGTGGCACATGCCTGTCACCCCAGCTACTTGTGAGGCAGAGATTGAGAGGATTAAGGTGCTAGGCCAGCCAAGGTAGAAAAGGCTGCAAGACTCCATCTCAATGGAAGAAGTGGACATGTGGTAGAGCAAGTACAAGCACAAGTCTCTAAGTTCAAACCCTAGTATGATGATGATGATGAAGAAGAAGGAAAGAAGGAGGAGGAGGAGGAGGAGGAGGAGGAGGAGGAGGAGGAGGAGGAGGAGGAGGAGGAGGCGGAGGAGGAGGAGGAGGAGAAGGAGGAGGAGGAGGAGGAGGAGGAGGAGGAGGAGGAGGAGGAAGAAGAAGAAGAAGAAGAAGAAGAAGAAGAAGAAGAAGAAGAAGAAGAAGAGGAGGAGGAGGAGGAGGAGGAGGAGGAGGAGGAGGAGGAGGAGGAGGAGGAGGAGGAGGAGGAGGAAGAGGAGGAGGAAGAGGAGGAGGAGGAGGAGGAGAAGAAGCAGAAGAGGAGGAGGAGGAGAAGACAGATGGAAGGAACAAAGAAAGGTAGGAAGGAATGACGGGAAGAAGGAAGGAAGGAAGGAAGGAAGGAAGGAAGGAAGGAAGGAGGAGAGAAGGAAGAAAGGGAGGGAGGGAGGGAGGGAGGGAGGGAGGGAGGGAGGGAGGGAGGGAGGGAGGGAAAGAAAGAATGCCAAAGTACCTGCCACACTACTTATCACAACATTTACACACAATGGTACACATAATAATAGCTATAATCATCCTCTGAACTTGGATTATATCAAGATATCCAATGTGTTAAATGGAACCAAGTCTAAAATCTGATTGGTTGATGAGTTATCTGTGGAATAAAAATCATATTATGCTTTTTCCCACAGCAGGAGGCAGGGAGGTCTTGGGTTTCTCTTTGCTGACGAACACAAGAAACGCGCCCTTAAAGTGTGCACAGCAGAAGAAAGCTAAGGAGCCCCTCGAACCAACAGTTACGGAATGCACCCGAACAATGGAGCATGAGTCAGTTTTCAGGCAAGGCTGGGTCACATACTCCAGAGTCTGGTCTCTTCCCACTGCCACATGAAGGCTGACAGGCCACCTCTCCTCCACATCATTACGCCCCAACACAGTAACCTGCACCCACAGCCTAGCAAGCCAGAGCGAAGGAGCCTCTAACTTAGGGAGCATGTTTAAGACATGCCCAACCTCAGCTCTAAAGCCAACCCAAGCAAGCCCAAGGGCATCCCATTCAGGAGGCTTCCAGCAAGGCCCAGGAGGAGTATCGAGTGAGAGGCAGAGCCCTGGAACACGGTGTTCCCTTCAAAAAAGAAACATAGCCTTCTAAAATGGTAGCTATTTCATTTGCCTTAATGAGTTGTGGCCTCAGAAAGAAGAATGCACCTGAAAGGGCTTGGCAATGCTTACCGGGAAGTCTGAGCTCACCTCATCACTTTGGAACCAGGCCAAATATGTGTTTGAAACTGTCTACACTGATGATACCTAGGAGACATGGTAGTCACTGCCCGGCATCAGCCAGGGACCAGCCTGCCAAGCCGCCCCTTCCCAGCAGTGACAGCACTCCAGCCTGCCTGTAATATAAAGAGAATGTCAAAGCCAGAGGCAGAGGGATCTGCTCAGGAAGCTGGTGGGCCCTACCTGATCATCTTCCCAGCAGCCCGCATATCAGGAAGCAGGTTCAGCCGTGGAGCCATCCGTGGTTGATGACACCCTGTCAGCACCCATGTGTGATTGTCTTAAGTGGAAGTACAGGTTTCACATCAATGCTGCAAAGTGCACAAATCTCAAGTATCTACCTCATCACCATGTCTCTCAAGCTCCTGCCCCCAAATAACGGCTCCGCCAAGTCCATGTGGCTGCACGCTCTGTCAGTGCAGTGGCAAAGGGCCAGAGTTACTGTGAGGGTATCATATGGGTAAATGCCAATATATTTCTCCTTGACAGGCCTGTGGGCTACTTCCTCAAGCTCAGGGCTATTAGGAAGAAAGCTGGTATGCCTATTCTTGAATGTCTTTTAAAAATACCAGTTTTGAGCTGGGTGCCGGTGGCTCACGCCTGTAATCCTAGCTACTCAGGAGACTAAGAGCTGAGGATCGTGGTTCAAAGCCAGCCCGGGCAGGAAAGTCCATGAGACTCTTTTTTTTTGGGGGGGGGGATCCGGTCGTGGGGCCTGAACTCTGGGCCTGGGCGCTGTCCTTCATCTCTCCAGCTCAAGGCAAGCACTCTACCACTTGAGCCACAGCGCCACTTCCGGCTTTTTTCTTATGTGGTGCTGAGGATTCGAACCCAGGGCCTTGAGCATGCAAGGCAAGTGCTCTACCACTGAGCTATCTTCCCAGCCCAGGCCATGAGACTCTTATCTCCAATAAACCACTCACAAAATGGAAGTGACACTATAGCTGAAGAGGTAGAGCACTCGCCTTGAGCTGGAGTATAGGGACAGTGCTCAGGCCCAGAGTTCAAGGCCCATCCATGACTGACAAAAAAAAAAAAAAAACCCAAACAACAGTTTTAAGCTGGGTGCTGGCATCCTAGCTACTCAGGAGGCTGAGATCTGAAGATAACAGTTAGAAGCCAGCCTGGGCAGAAAGGTCCATGAGACTCTTATGTAACCACATAAATAAATGAATGAGTGAGTGAATAAATAAATAAGAGAAGAAAGTAGAAGTATGGCTCCAGTGGTAGAGCACCAGCCTTAAGCAAAAAGAAGCCAGGGAAGAGCAGGAGGGCCTGAGTTCAAGCCCCAGTACCAGCACCAGCCAACAACAACAACAAAAACAGTGAGCCACCACTGCCTAATTCCATAGAACTGGACAAGTCTATCTAGGCCTATGTCCTAGGTGTATAGCTAGGACAAAGCTAGACACTGTCTAGATTTAGCATTTTCTGGGCCAGTAACATCGTCCCCCCCATTCTCCCCAGCAATATCACCCACATCCTTCCTAAGAGTAGAGTTGGTCTTTTTATTGCACCTATTTTTAGGTGGCTGTCATACCACCCTGTCTCAGTCCCAACTGTCTTAGCATTCATCTAATACACACTGGAGCTACAATTCCCACTGGACTTATCCAGCAAACTGTAAAGCTCAGACTTCTATTTCGTTTTTTAAAAAGTAAGCACCAGGGTAGTACTTCCAAAATGTTAGGCAAAATGGAAAGTTAGGTCCCCTGAGTTACTTGAAAAACTGGGGGGAAGGGGGGAGGTATGAAGCATTTTAAAACCTTATGGGCCACATCAGTGTGGCAATTTTGAACCTCTCCTGATTCTAGATGGTAACACTGAATAAAGAAGTGAAGGCGCCCCACTGACACCCAGCAACAGCTCTCAAACTAGCTGAACCCCAAGTGCAAACAGCACTTCCAGCCTTCTTCCACCTCCAAAGGAAAATCCTGGCCCCTCAAGTAATAACAACTAACTACTTAGTATTGTATATAATGCTTGCAACGTTTCTGTGAAGTGTATATAATTATTTCAAGCTTACAGATGAGAAAAACTGATGGAGAAGTAATCTTTCCAACATCAACCTGTGCATGCATGCAGCTTCTGGAACTTGAACTCAGAACCTAGGTGCTGTCCCTTAGCCTTGTCATTCAAGACTGGTGCTCTGCCGCTTGAGCCACACCTCCATGTCCAGCTTTTCAGCATTCAGAGATAAGAATTTCAAAACCTGCCTGGTTTCTAATCAATATCCTCCCATCTCAGCCTCCTGAGTAGCTAGGATTACAGGCAGGAACCATGCTGCCAGGCTTAAAGAATACTGTCTTGTTTCTTTATCCTTGAAATTGACAGGTCACTCTACACATTTGTGGGGGAAAAATCTGCTGGCATAACATCTTCCCCCAAAGCTATCTGAAAAATAAAATGTCAGGGCAAAGGAACTCTGAATATGAAGAGGGAGTACTGAACAGGCTATATATTAATTCCCAGTTCCTAGGCTAATTACAAGAAGCGTGAACAGCTGCACAGAGGACCCAAGCTTCCTGTTATCAGGACAGATCAGCCTTTAGCTCAATTCGGATGCCAGGGCGGGGGGACCCCTCCCAGACGGGAAGCTCCTACTGTCAGTGACACGGGCTCCAACTGGGCTGGGTGCTGTGGGGATACATTCAATCTTCTGCTTCTTTGAAAGCAAGTCCTAACTTCAATCTATCTCACTATCTCTGAAGAACAAAATGCAGAATGTAGATGCCAGGGAAAGATGGAATTTATTCCTTGATTAAAAAAAAATGTTTCCACTCAAGTCTTGATGTATTAAGGTACAGAGAAGGAAGGAGGGGTAACCTGAAGGTCCACAGGTTAGTGTGACATGCTAATGCATACATGAGAAGGGGGAATGTAATTTAGACTACTTTGGATGAAAAAGGAATAAAAGGAATCAAAGGAATAAAAATTTAAAAAAAAAAATCCAAAACCCCACAGTGGATGCCTAAGCTTTAAACAACTCTACTGCGGGGGATCCTACAGGAAAAGAAAGGTGACGCGTGACTAAGTATGTCTGAGGGCCAACAGGCTACCAACATGCCTGTAAGCCACAACATGATAGAATAGTTACTTCCACAAAAACGACACCAAGTATCAAAACTTAGCTCTTCCATAATAAAATCTGCTTATTCAAATTTTCCAAGAATGATTTCATTTTATCAGGGTTTTTTTTTGGGGGGGGTAGGGGGCTATGGCTTAAACTCAAGGCCTGAACACTGTCCCTGAGCATTTTTGCTCAGGGTGAGTGCTGTACCACTTGAGCCACAGCTCCACTTACGGCTTTTTCAGTGCTTCTTTGGCAATAAGAGTCTCACGGCTTTCAACCAGGATCCTCAGATCTCAGCCTCCTGAGTAACTAAGATTATAGTCCTGAGCCACCAGGGCGTGGTTTTTGTTTTGTTTTGTTTTTGCCAGTACTGGGAATTAAACTCAGAATCTCCTGCTTGCTAGATCCATACTTTACCATTTGAGCCATGCCTCCAGCCCTTTTTTACTTTAGTTATTTTTTAGATAGGGTTTTGTGCTTTTGCTTGGTTGGCCTCAGACTACCATCCTACTACCTCTTCCTCCCAAGCAGCTGGGATTACAGATGTGAACCACAATATCAAGCTTTGGTTTATTTGAGACAGGGCCTCACTAAGTTTTTGCCAAGACTGGCCTCAAACCTCCCAAATAGCTGGGAACACAGGAGTATACTGCCATGCCCAGCCCATCTTTCTCTCTGAGGAGTAGTATGTTAAGATTACTTTATTTAAGCACTCACTCAACACATAATTATTCACTACTATCCTGCAAGGGGCCAAGTACAGATCAGTTCTTCCCCAAGGGATGCATGCAAACTTGGCCAATTAGCTAGCATTTATGTAGCAAAAATCACTTTAACTTTGGTTATTTGAAATTATCTAGATATGAACAGCACCCATGAAGACCAAACAGAAGAAATTTATTTTAAAAAATTAAGTGAAAAAAATAAAGAGATCCATTCAGTCCAAAAGTTGGGAAACTCAGAATTATTATCATATTTCTGCAACAGAGAACATTGTGATGATCAATGGTGCTAAAAGTAGCCCAGAAAAATAATGAAGAATTTATAACTAGAAATAAGAAAAACCTTATCCAAAATAGCAAAATGTCCATTCATATCATAACGTAATTCACTTCCCTGTGAATTATTTTTACAATAGGAAATAATTTAATTTTTTTTTCTTGAACCCCAAAGTGTATTTCCTTTCCCAAGTGTCCTCTGGGAAAAACTTGTTCATAAACAAATAATTCCCAGATAACTGGATACTTTGCTCAGTGTTTCCATATGGCTCAACACTAGCTGTGGCTCCCAGCAGGTCACTTCGCATTGTCAACTCATCAATGATGTCACAGAAAGACATTGACATGTTATTAGTGCCCAGTTCAAGACCATAAAGGAAATTATGCGGTTGCCTCTATGCTTTAATTTTCCATGAAAAATTATTCTCATTGCTGCCACAGCTGCTTAGACAGCAAAAAAGAGAAACGATTTAATTAGGAAACAGCCATAATTAGGTGTTGGTTGTTGGGGTTTTTTTTCTCCCCAGTCTTTCAACATAAAAGTTGCATTACAGTAGAACTACATCTGATTTCACAATGTTATTCTCAGCGGCCTGTTCTAGAACACAAGAAGATGTTGAGTCACAACCAAAGGGGGAAAAGAAAAGGAATCGTAAACTGGGGAACTTACACATGCATATGAACTTTTAGAAGTGATAAAGGGTATGGAGAAGGTGAGGAATATGACAGTAGAGGATGTGTGTTCTGGAATGATCCAACAGCAACAGACTGGCCACCTAAGATGAGGAGATGACAATGAAGGAATAGCTAATGGAGGTAATAGTGGTTACAGAACTTCATGGCAGAAGGAAGAAGACAACTATCTTTGTCCAGTATAAAACTGCCCTAAGAAGGACCTGTGACAAACCTCAGAACAACACCCCCGGGATGTCTTCTGTGTGTGTGTGTGTGTGTGTGTGTGTGTGTGTGTGTGTGTGTGTGTGTGTGTGTCTGTGTGTGTGTGTGTGTGTCTGTGTGTGTGTGTGTGTGTGTCTGTGTGTCTGTGTGTCTGTGTGTGTGTGTATGTGGCACTTTATGCACATGGCAAAAATTGAACCAAAGGACTCTGCTTAGAGAGCCTGATTGGTCTACTTGTCACTTCCACAGAAGTTTGAGGTATGATTCAAAGTAAAGCCTGGGAAACTTCTCTACAAATATAACTCAAAAAGCAAGGTGAAGGAAATGGACTCATAGTTCAAGTGCTAGTTTGCCAGCCTTGAGCAAAAAAAAAGAAAAACGTAAGGAACAGCACCCAGACCCTGAGTTCAAGCCCTAGTACTGGCACTAACAGTGGAGGGCAAGGTAGAGCAAGATGAAAATTAAAGAGTATTTGATCTAGAGGTTGAGAAGAGCTTCCACATTAAAAGAACTCAACTTTTTGTTGTTGTTGTTGTTGTTGTTAATTCCATTAGAGCATCAAGAATTTAACCAATGGTCTCAGACATTCAAAAAAAATTCTAGCTGGGCACCGGTGGCTCACACCTATAATTCTAGCTACTCAGGAGCCTGAGATCTGAGGATCACAGTTCAAAGCCAGCCCAGGCAGGAAAGTCCATGAGCCTCTTATATCCAATTAAGCACCAGAAAACTGGAAATGGCACTGTGGCTCAAGTGGTAGAGCACTCGCTTTGAGCTGAAGAGCTAAAGGACAGGGCCCAGGCCCAGAGTTCAAGACCCATGATTGGCAAAAAAAAAAAAAAACAACATTGAACTCCAACTATATCTGTTGACCATGCTTTTACAAGTTCATCCTCTATTCTAGACAAGTTTAGTTCTAATTGAGGTAGCCAAGAGTTCTCATTGGTTCAGTTATCTTGGCCATCGTTAAGAGACATATTATCATCTCACCAAGAAATGAAAGACACTGGGCTCTGCGATGATGTTACCAGAGCTTCTGAAACCTGGTGAGAAAGCCGGAGAGACAAGCATTAGAGACTAAAAACTTCCTACACAATTTGAGTTCTTCATAAGGATGGATCAACAGAGGCTCAAATTTACCAGTGGAATCTTCCCAACTCTTAAGAGGAACTCCTATTTATGGGAAGCACAGTACAGGAGATATCTCTACCAGGAGATACTGTTATGAAGACAGTTCTGAAGGCTCCTAGGCAATCAATGCCAGCGTACAATTAAGGCTACAGTTGATCACAAAGCAGCCAGCAGTGTGACTTCCATGGAAACTTTGCCTTGCCCTTGCCATTCTCTTTGCCTTTTCCCCTTCCCCTTCCTTTTCATGTTGATACTGGGACTTGAACTCAGAACCTGTGTTCTCACTTGACTTCTTCACCTCAATCTGGTCCTCTACCACTGAGGCACACCTCCTGCCTGGCTTTCAGCAAGACTATGAGGTTGCTCTCCAGTATTGCAAAAACCCTCAAAACAGACAAGAACAAACTAAAGTAAATCATGAGGCCTAACCTAGACAAGGTACAGAAAAATCACTTCCCAAGAACCATGAAAAGAACAGATTTGGTCTTCTGATCTGTCATTATCGTTGGGACATGGAATAGTGATGATAATTGTGCCGTTTTCAAAGGAAGCAAGGGTTCCTACAGAGACAGCTCTGAAGGGGGAAGCAAGCGCTGGATCTTGACACCTAGGGGTGCTGCCATCTGGCAAGGCTTGCTCCCTGGCTTGTGTGAAACATAAACTCAGCTGCTTCTGACCTCAACTGCTTCTTCCCAATGATTCTGAAAAAATCAAGTTGGTTTGAAATTAATAGGGATGACACAAGGCACTACTCAACCCAGGAAGAATTCTCATGGGAGGACTTAAATCTGCTGGAGAAAATCACGAGGAGAAACATGAAAACTCTGACTATCCCTTCCTGACATACCCACATAGACCATTGCTTTTCTCTTGAGTTCACTCACTTTCTCCTACATCAATCCTTCGTTACAAGGAAGAGGACATGTCAACTGTTTACAGATGCAATTCAGATTTCACATACCTAAATTTACCAAAATGAAAAGGGAGGATTTTTTTTAAGTTATGCATGAATTCTGGTATTTGCCATTTCCTTACATGTTTCTCATATTCCCAGAGAGCTAATAACCAGCATGACAGTAACATACAATGTCTTTCCTCACCCTGTGCCTTCTCAGACCAGTGGAGGACACTCAGAAAGGGGAGCACCTGAGAGAGATGGCAGCCTTCTCTGAGATCATGGAATTGAGAAGCTGATGGACCAACTCCCTGGAGGAAGGGAGGGGAGCCTCAGCTCTGAGTGTATCTTAAGAGTCTCTCACAGAATTCCAATTCTCCCCTGGCACCCACGGAACATCCTTCTGAGTCACTGTCTGAATACACTGGCACCAGTGCAGTCGCAATGACATCATGGGAAGTATTGCTAAGCGTGATCATGTGATGCTTCGAATGTTAGCACATTGGATGTGTAGGTGGTCCAAAGACTGGATATGTGCCCTGCCTCTGAGGCCACAGAACTTATTTTCCATAGGAAAGAAAAAAAAGAAGAGAGCGAGAAAGAGAGCGCACGAGCAGAGAGGAAAGGAGGAAGGGAGTGGGGAGATTGCTCCATGTTCTGATGCTGAATGGAACTTAACAGCTCGTTTAATCCAATCTATCACACTTCAGGAGAAACAGCCACAGCAGCCATTTAAAACTTCTTCCGTCTTCCCAATAAACTAGTGAGAAAGAAATTTTATAAACCCCTCTTACAGTTTAGGGGGAAAAAAAAAGAAAGAAAGAAGACTAATGACATGAGTGGTCAAATGGCCACATAGAAGAAAAAAAGTCCTACCAAATCATAAAGCATAATGACAATGCCCTGCTTTATGGTTTATAAATATAGCACAGTATACAGATACAGATGTTGCTGTACACACTAATACTTTACAGATTTTAGGGATGGATTACCTGTCATAAAATACACCTACAGCAAATGTAAAATGCAAATGATTTTAATGAGTAAATAATAATTTAATAAATTTAACTAAAGTCATGTGCAAGCATCCAGTTTTAGAAAAACATTTCCATTACCTCCACCCTCCCAAAAAGCACTCCTCTGAGCCTCTTTGCAGTAAATTTTTGCACCAAGTAACCCAACAATACATGTTGTATCCCTATAACTTGGCCTCTTTTGGACATTTTACACAAAAACAACAATACCATAGGATTTATTTGTGATGCCTTCTATTCACTTAGCATAATGGTTCTGAGATACAGCCAAGTTATGAAAATGTGTTAATATCCCACTTCTTATGGTTGACTTGTATTCTACTATGTATACATGTTATATCCTGTTTATCCATTCACTCATAAATTCACATTGGACTATTTCCAGTTTCTTTTACTATTAATAATGACATCCATGGAAGGCTTTTGGATGAACCTAATTTTCCTTTCTCTTGAGCAACTTCTTAAAATAGATTGCTAGATTGTAGTCAATTTATGCTCAACTTTTTTTTTTTGGGGGGGGGGGTCCGGTCCTGGGGCCTGAACTCTGGGCCTGGGCGCTGTTCCTCAGCTCTTCAGCTCAAGGCTAGCATTCTAGCTCTTGAGCCACAGCGCCACTTCCGGCTTTTTTTTTTTCCTGCTTATGTGGTGCTGAGGAATCGAACCCAGGGCCTCGAGCATGCAAGGCAAGCGCTCTACCACTGAGCCACCTTCCTAGCCCACTATTCTCAACTTTTTCAGAAAACATCACACTGTTCTCAAAGGGGCTGTACAGAGATCAACTGGCAATGTAGGAGGCTTCCAGTTTCCCCCCTCTTTGCTTTCAGCCCATTTCTATTGCTGAATCCATGATATGTCCCTTGTAGACAATAGATAGTTGGGTCTTGTGTTTTCCTTTTAAAATCTAGTCTGAAAATATGACTTTGGAATGGAGGTATTTAGCTTATTCACATTTAATGCAATTGTTGATATGGCTGCAAGCACTAAATCTCTCCATTTTTTACTTATCTAAGAATTCCTTTGTTTTTCTGTCATATGGAAAGACAGTTCTACTATATATCAAATTCTTGGCTGACTGATTTTTCTTCCCACATGTTGAATGCATCATCTTCTTGGCCTCCACTGTTTTTGATGAAAAGTCAAAATTAAATTTTTTTTCATTCTTATTGTAGCATATTTCTTTTGTTGCTTTTAACATTTTTTTTCTTAACCTTAATATACTTTGTCTATGTAAGATTCTCTTCTTCGTTGTTCTCAGGGCTCATTGAGCTTTTAGGATTAAATTTGGGAGTTTCAGCCACCATGCCTTCAAATATTTGTTTCTACCCTTGTCTCTTCTTCTGGGACTATTTTTATACATACAGTTATAAGCTTGATTTCCATGGGCCTTAGAGATTCTCTTCACATTTTTTTTCAATAAAACAAAACACCTTGGTTCTTTAGAAGCCGAATAATTTTTTTGGCTATACATTCTGATTTACTTACTCTTCTTTATTTCTGCCATCTCAAATCTGTTACTGAGTGCCTCCAGAGAATTTTCACTTCAATTTATGTTTGTCAAATCCAATACTTCAATTTCTTTCTTTTTTAAATGTAATTTTATTGCACAGAGGGGCTAGTTACATATTTAAGGTAGTGAGTACATTTCTTGTTGAACTTGTTTCCCTTCTCTCATTTTTCTCCCACATTCCCTCCCTCTCAATTGCCCCATCCCCTACCCCAAGTTGCACAGTTCATTTCCAACATGTTGTCTTGTGAGTATCACTGGTGCATTAAGTTTCTTGCTTGTGGAGTCTTTAAACTCCCATTCCCTGGCAGTGGGGGGAGGGGAGGGTTAAATGAAATGTTTCTCTTTTTCCATCTCTCCCAACTTTATCCTGTTAGACTAAAATAAATCCTTGCTAAAACTTCAGAACACAATTCCTTTATTGAAATTCTGTATTCAGTAAGCCTTTTCTTTAACTCTTTGAACATGGTTGCCTTTCCATCTAAGCCTATTTTATAAGGTACTCAGTGGTGAGCTTTTGTCTTTGTTCTCTGTGTGTGCGCACACGCGTGTGTGTATGTGTGTGACACCAGCACAGGCATGAATTCAAGGCCTCACACTCTAGCCTAGCTTTTTCACTCAGGGTTGTTCTGCCACTTGTGCCACATTTGCACCTCCATACTTTTTTGTGTGTGCCAGTAGTGGGGTTTGAACTCAGTACTTGGACATTATCCCTTAGCTTTTCATTCAACACAGGCACTCTACCACTTGAGCCAGTTTCACTTTTGGCTTTTTGGTGGTTCACTGGGGATAAGACTCTCATGAACTTTCCTTCCTTGGGCTGGCTTTGAACCGCAATCCTCAAATCTCAGCCACTTCATTAATAAGGATTAAAGGCATGAGCCACCAGTACCCAACTTCACTTCTGACTTTTTGCTGCTAACTGGAGATAAGCGTCTCACAGACTTTCCTGACCAGGCTGGCTTTGAACTGGGACCCTCATATCTCAGCCTCATACATAGAAATATAGGGATGAGCCACTGGTACCTAGCTCAAAAGAGTTTTCTGCTAACTCCTACATCTGAAGACAGACATTCAGAGCTAATTCCTATACACTGCTCTTTTCCCGCATACACCTTTTGTTTCTCATTGTGTGTTGAATTTTGGGCATCTGGTAGCAACTCCAGATTCTGACTTTTCCCCCAAGAACTGTTAAAACTATTGTTTTGCTTATTTAGAAATGTTCCTGGACTAAGTCTCTAAAATCTGCTTCACATATAAAGTAGAGTTGATTATGTCTTTGTTAATTGTTTTTCTTAATCTTATTTCCAAGTCAGACTTCTACCAGTCATCCCATGCCTACAGCACTTAGTATTCTGGTAAATACTAGTCAGGGATTTCACTCAAACCCTAAAGCCAGAAAGGTTTCTTCTGTCTGCTTCTGGTTTTTATATGGGGTCTGGGGATCCTAGTCAACTCAGGTTGTTCTCATGTCTATTGTGACCTTAACTGTCCAGTGTCCTAACTTTCTGTGGCTCTCTTACATCTGTGAAGGAGTCTTGGGCCTGCTCCATATCTGCAGTGCATATACACACACTAAGCTCAATGTGAAATGTAAAAAGAGCTTTCAAATCTCTTCAAATCTACTTTTGTTGGGGGAGAGAGGGCTGGGTAATGGGGTTTGGGGTCTGGGTGCTGTTCCTGAGCTTTTGTGCTCAAGGCTAGACTCTACCACTTCAAGTCACAGCTCCATTTCTGGTTTTCTGGTGGTTAATAGGAAGTACGATTCTCATGGACTTTCCTGCCCAGGCTGGCTTTGAACCAGGATCCTCAGATCTCAGTCTCCTGAGTCACCAGGATTAGAGGTGTGAGCCACCAGCATCGGGCTACTTATTAAGCATCAGAACTACTTATTAAGTCACCAGTAAGTCCTCTGGTCCACTGCTTCTGGAGCCACTTGCCCCTCCTGTTCATTCACTTCTGAGTTGGCCACCTGAACTGACAATCTTCCAAAGGAGGAAGGAGGAGCATCTTCTAGAAGTGGCAGCATAGCCCACCTTGCTCTGGTTGAATCATGACACTCACACAGCTGGAGGATAGAACAGACAGTAACAGGCACGGACAGCACAGACTCATTCTGTTCCTATCCAAAGTTGACCAGTCTTCCCGAACAAATGTGTCTGAGTCTGTTTTGTTTTTACAGCCTGACAACAGGTGTTGTGAAGAGTCTTCTCCCAGCTTTCTATTTGCTTTGGGAGGAACAGGTTTCTCTTTCTAAACCCCTCCACTCTCTCATATTGGAAATCAATAGGTCAACCATGCTTCCATTCTGCTGGATTGGAATTATTAATGCTACCAAGAAGTATAACACATGAGTGAAAACTCTAGTAAGAACTCTCATTCTCAAAAGGAAAAAAAAAAATGTTTCCCTTCCCTAGAAAAAATTCAACCAAAAGACATATAGGCTGGGTGCCAGTGGTTCATGCCACTGACTAATCCTAGCTACTCAGGAAGCTGAGATCTTAAGATCATGGAAGCCAGTCCGGGCAGGAAAATCCAAGAGATTCTTATCTCTGATTAACCACCAAAAAGCTAGAAGTGGAGATGTGACTTAAGTAGTAGAGAGCCAGACTTGGGCAAAAAATGGACAATGTTCAGTTCCTGAGTCCAAGCCCCAGTACAAAAACACTTGATTGAACACATACGTGCGTGTGCACACCCACACCCACACACACACACACACACACACACACACACACACACACACACACACAGATGAATAACTGCACAAATTTCAATATCTATTTCATTAGATTAAATCAATTAAGGAATCTCAGTTCTGAGAGGCAGCTTCTAGAACCTTAGACCATGAATCCCTTCCTGGACATGAAGAAAATGATAGGCACCAGAACGAAGATGTCTACCCTGGACCCCTTTAGTTTGACAACACATTCTATGCTGTGTCCCTTTACAGTTCACCACCTCTTTTTCTTAGGTTTTGGTGACAGATACACACAGGCCATTCCTGTTAACAGTTCCTCTAGGAGGGTTCCTGGAAGTCTCTCACACTGGCCATCACTAGATTTTCCTTTGTCTTTCCCCTCAGACAGGCTAAGTCTTCTTGGGAGTGTCATGTGAGCTCTGGATACCCAAGGACGAGCCCCAAGGAAGGAAAAAGAACTTTCTGCTGCATCTAGATATCAGTCTCTACAAGTTGTTATGTCGAAAACAAACTTTACAACTTTGGTGGGGGGGGGGACTGGGTGGGAAGACAGGGGTAGGATGGGAAGGGATGGGAAGGGGAAACAAAGGAGGAGGCTACAATGCTTGATAAGAAATGCACTCATTATCTTGCCCATGTAATTGTAACCCTTCTGTATGGTATTTTCACAATGAAAAAAAAAAACCTTTTGACAAAATTTTTGACAAAATTTCTCATCTTCAGTTAGGTAAATTACGGGGTCTGCCCACAGTCATACTATATGAGCAAGATGAACTACATTGAGCTGATAATATAGATGGAAGGCTTCAGAAATTCTTACCTGAATGAAAGAAGGAAGGATTGGGTTCAGGGCATGTGGCTAGCCTTGGTTGCATGAAGATCAATTTTTACATGACCCAGACACAGAGAAGCTGTCCACATAAGCTCTTAGAACATGTTCACACTCGTCTTTCTTACCTTAGCAAAGAAAATCCAGGCTGCACACTGTCCTGGGGCCAGAAGGCTTTTCAGTTTCACTGTGGTGAGCATGAGAAAGAATCCTAAGATTCCACTGGAAGGAGAAAACATTCTTCAGTTAGTAAGGCTACTACCTTGCTTCAGACAACAGCTGGCAAACTTCTGAAACATTCTACCAGTCCAAGTTTTTTGTCTTCTTTGTAGCTCTGACTAGCTTTGACACCTCTCCTCCACAGCCTCCCAAATGTTGGGATTACAGGTATACAACCCCTTCCATTTACCACCTAGTTTCTAATCTCCATCACATCTGTGTTTTCTAGTGATCCCTGGATAAAAACCCAAAGTTCTTTTCTAAAGGGCTATGTTGAGAGCATTGGACCTGAGGAATGAGAGGGGAACAGAAATTGGGGAGATTTCTGGCTAAATCATAAAAGGGAAAAAATGAGATGAATATTCTTCTTTACAATACTATATCTGGCAAGTCTGGTACTTGCCAAGGTAGAACGTCATTTTCTACTAAAAGTTTATATTAGGATATATTAATTATAGACAATGAGTGTCATTATGACAATTTCACGCATTAACTTTGGTTATATTCACATACAACTCCTCCCCCCACCGAATTTCCTTTTCTTGTTCCCTCCTACCCATTGAAGAATTATAATTTCTTTCAAGCAAAACAAGCCAGCCTTCCAAAGGAAAACTGTCCATAGGACAGAGGCCTGGATTGGTCCGGGCTCAAGGTAAAACTGAAGAGGAAGGCTGTTCCAGTAATGCATGTGGTTAAGCCAGCAGTGCCCAAGCCAGGCCCACAACATGGAAAAGCTACAATGTGGAGATGTTGCCTGAGCACCTGTGTGAAATGACAGACCCTCACCCTGGGAGATTGAGGGAAAGCATCCCCTTAGGGCTCTTCAGATGCCTGGCCCAGTAAGGGTGCTGCAGGGGCAACCAATTATAAAACTGTCAGTATGTGGTTGAGCTCAACCTTCTCAACTCTTCCTAGTTGCTTAAGTGTGACTTTTAATAAGTCATGAATTTTTGGTGAATGGGATTTGAATTCAGTGCCTTGTACTTGCTAGGCAAGTGCTCTACCACTTGAGCCATGCCCCAGTCTCTTTGGCTTACATTTTATTTCAAATGGGGGTCTCATATGTATGCCCAGGGCCAGCCTCATACTGTGATCCTCCTATTTCCCTCTCAAGTAGCTGGAACTACAGGCATGCAGCACCACCCACCTGTGGCTTTTATTCTCAATTGAAAAGTGATACAACTACTTGTACCCAAAGCCATAGAGGTCACACAAGCTCATATGAAAGGTCATATAACCTCAATTGTGCCTCCAGATGCTCAAATGCAGTACTGCCCTCTGAGTGAGTGGTTCCAACTTGGGTCCTAAGCTCTGAGTGGCAAGGACCCCATCCTGAGCTGCTCATTGTATTTCTCCAGGCCACAGTAGGTATTAAAGAAATATTTGACCTAAATTTCCCTGACCCTTAATTTTCTTATCTGGAAGCCGGTCTTTATCCACCTGACACAGCCAGAAAAGATCTGTGACAGCAGCTTTAACATAGCTCTTCAAATTGAATTTCCTCTGTCTTCTCCTTGCTTTTCAGTTTGATCAGTTCATCATTTTGAAAATAAAACATCAGCTATATGAAAATTATATAAGTTGTACACAGTGTCCTTATTCCAGTCTCTGGCAGGAGAATGACAAGGACCTTTTACTGGAAGGATAATAGATATGCTTGTATCTAGCTTTATGTCTTTTCCATTCAACATGGGATGGATGGTCTAGATGTCCTGGTGCTATGTCCTGTATCTAGTTCTCTGCATGGAGACTGGTGGAGGTCCTAAAGTATCAATACAGTGTCAATCCTTGTTGATCCAATTATTAGTGTAGCAGGGAGATAATACCTTTAAGCTGTCTTGTCCATCTTTGCTCAACAAAGTGAAACTACAAATAAGGATTTGATAAGAATCAGTAATCCAAAAGAAGGCTGGGTACAGGTGGCTCATGCCTGTAATTCTAATGACTCACAAGGCTGAGATCTAAGGATTCCAGTTCAAAGACATCCAGGACTTTTAAGACAGACTGCTAACCCAATTAACCTGAGAAAAAAATCTGACATGGAACTGTTGCTTAATTTTTATCTTCGAGCACACACACACACACACACACACACACACACACACACACACACACACACACTGAACATGACATTAAATTGCCACCTGTGCCTTTTTGACTTACAGATTAGGTAGGTGACAGCCAAAGAAAAGAAACTCCTAAGAATGTTGACATAAATCTAAAAGAAATATAAGGCAAGTTCTAGACATTTCTTTTCCAAATCAGACATAACATGGACACTATTACTGGTTTTTTCCTCACTGAACATTTCTCAATTTATACTGGGAAATATTAAAAGTTAAATGATTTAGTAGATGGCTTTCTTTTGTGGAAGTTAATTCAAATAAAAGTATTCACTATGATTTGAATACTCAAGAAAGTATTAATCAGCCAGAGCTCACAATCATTTTCTAAATTATGAACAATGCAACTGCGAGGGCTGGGTAATTCAAAGACATTTCAATGTTTTAGGAAAAGTGCTGCTTTATTTTTTTTCTCTAAGAAACACTGACTTTTTATTTGGTCGCTAAGTTAACTAGGAGTAGGATGAAGGCTAGACAGCCCAGAATCCTGTACTTTGTACCTATGTCCTTTATTCTGAGACCTTCTGCAGTCACTTTGTAGCCATCTCTGAATCCAGGAAGAGACAGACTACCTGCCAGGCAACAAGGACTATTATGGTGAGAAGGTCTCACCCGAACATTCCTGTATCAATAGAAGGTCAGATTACCTGCCATCTCCCCTTTGGCCACTTCTGAACCTGATGTGACTTGTGACTATTTCAACTACACTTACCTTCTTATTCTCAACTCCTAATTCTCCCTGTTTTAACTAAGGCAAATGGAGGTACCCATGAAGACAGTTGTAGGTGGCTGAAGATGTATTGAAGATGTTGTTGATAGGCCTTAGTAAGAACAACAACAAAAGGCCGGTAGGTGGGCATGAAATCATGGTCTATAGAACTTGCAGATGGCAGGCTAACCTGATAAGCCAAAACATGCCTGGCAATCAAATGGGGGAATAGGAGCAGGGAGGTACACAAAAAACTGAGGAAGAAGAACAAAAAGATGAAGTAGTAAAGACAGGGCACTAAATCTCTGGTGCCACAACCTGATAGGAAATAGAAAAGAAGACCCACCCATCAGAAAGTCATGCAATTCTCTCCATCAAACACAAGGCTAAAGTCTGTAACAAGGAAGAGTGCACTAGATGGCTGAGGCAGATTGAAGTGCTGTCTTCTCGGTGTACTTATGCCATTACTCCCTTTCTCTGTCACTTTTGTCCTCTAATAAGCCTTCACTAGCACCTTTATTGCCTGAATTTTTCCCTTGCCAGATGCAAGGACCAAAGTTGTTAAAATGCCCCAAATGTCTCATCATATATTTGGCACACTAGACAAGAAGCTAGAGATTAAGTATATCATTTTTCTGACTTGGATTCATTGACAGGTAATAATATCTTCTCCTGACTGCCAAGCAATAATCTCCTTCCTCGGGCCTTCACAATGTCTCTTTGTCATCTAGGGTTAAGTGACATGGGACTCTTGGGAGCTTGAACCTGGGTGTTGAGACTCAGCTTTTTTTTTCTATTGTTTTCTCTAAAATGATTTATATGTTCAGATTATATCTTATCCATGTCCTTCCTAAGGCATAAAAACTCCTAAACCATGTAAATGAATACCTCACATTGAGATGATTTGTGTATCTGTTGTAATGTTTTCTGATTTATCTAACTCCCCCCTCAACATGTTTTTCATTCCAACAGGATATTTTAAATTTAGGGAAGTATGTATCACAACAATTAAAATATTAATCAATAAAAAAAGAAAGAAAATATTTGTCAAGCTGGAGTAAATCAAACACTCCTGGGACCACACTGTATAGCCAAGTATGTTTTCACATCACTAGTTACAGAGCCCCAGTCCTGAGGCAAGCCAAGGAACGGGGAACACTGTAGCAAGTTTGACCTTGATGGCCTACAAAGTTTGTGCACACTTGCATCTGCTCATGGAAGCCTGGACAGTTGTCCAAGTCTCACTTGAAAA